>NC_092797.1:23101771-24301771 GCF_918797505.1 Bemisia tabaci
AACTCCTAACGAAGATATTAACGTTTTTATTTCACATTGGTTACGAGAAATTTGAACTGCCCGCTCACAAGAAACTCAAAGCTCTACGTGAGTCAAATCGCGCACTACAACGGTTTCGGCAATCTTCTCTATTGAGCAATGTTCATTTCCCACCATGTGTTGTTCAAACTTTAAGCAATATGCTATAGCTGAGCCAAAGCGTTAAGATTGAGGTTGCCAGATTTTTATATTGCAGAGACTGTCATGATAAACGTTTAGCGCGCGATGTGAATCACGTAGAATATTGAGTTTTCATGAGCGGGTGGTTTGTATTCACGCATCAAGAATCAGTAAATATCTTCGTAAGGAGTTGATTTCGGTAATTTTCGTTGTGCGTATCATGTTCTTCGTGAAATTTTGGTTAAAAAGCATGTCTCAGAATGCCGAAATTCGTACCTTGTCTAGTGGTCCATTGTCAGCACTGCGCAGTACTATGTTGGTGTTGTTGTAGCCCCCATTTAAGACTCAAAAAGACCGAGGAGGAATAACTCCTGACAATTGTTATTATTTTTTCTTTTTTTGCCTAGGTACGTTCATACGGTATCCCGCGTTACACTTTTTTCCCTATGATGTAGTCAAAATTCGTCTTCGCCGCTTGACTTCCTGCGGGTCGATTGGTCGAATGAGTTCAATAACTCCCTATCTTCACAATGCTATGTATCGATCGAGGTCATTCGATATAGATTCAACAATCGACCAGCTAATTTGACCATCGGTAGAGGAACTCCTGAATTCAGCGTCAAGCGTCCAGCCCACTTACAAACTGGGGCTCTTAAACTGGCACCAATTCTTCTATTTCTCAGCCATTTCTGCACGAAATTCCTTGAAAATTTCAAGATCTGATCTGTGATGTATCTCGAACACATCGATTACCTTCAAAGATCGTGGGCCCGACGATCTTTGAAAGGCAACAGTCAACACTTCCATCGATGAGCCTCTTTGAAGGCCTTAGTTTGACGGTGGGCTAGACGCTTAATGGGTGTGTTATAACAGGAGCTGCGGGCTGATTTTGAAATTAATAGACAGAGCGATAGACAAAGAAGACGTAGGGAGTATCCAAGCAATCCGATTGGTTGAAACGGATGGTTCTAATAGACTGAGGGGGAAAATGATGGACTAACTGTAGGGTCTCTAGTCGGTTGCCGTTGGTTACTCTATTACTTATACCTCTTTTGTCCATAGCAATCACCCGCTTCCGCCCATAGGATCGCTCCATTTCCCTCTGTCATCTTTGTCTATAGTTTTGTCTCTATAAATTTCAATGATCAGCTCACTGGTCTCTTTGCAGCTCAGGATGATTATTGTGTAATTCGAATTGAACCATTATTTCTCATGAATTAAACGCTTAAAACTCGCGAAGAGATCGCAATATGGTACCTTTCTCAAAAGTGTTCGCATAGCGAAAGGACCGTATATCTCACGCGGGTCGGAAGGAAGCCTTTTCAAATCATCTAATCCTCAAAAACATAATGCTCATCATCTTTCACCCGGTGCGATAATAACCTCTGACTCTCACGCAGAATTAATTAATCTGTCATGTCTGCTTTGATATAAATTTATTAATCGCTCTGTTGTTTCCTAGTTTCCGAGAGCCTCAGCGTCTACATTATCTCTTCGCCCTTTCATCATCTGTCTACTGCATTATCTCATCAGTCCGTAACATTTTTTTTCTATATTTCTCTCCTCTTCCTTTCGCAAACACCGATTAACCCCTTATATTGATAATTATTTCTCTTTACCATAATTTAAAAACCTATTTTCCTTCGCATCGAACGTTTCAAGAGGGAGAAAACCTCCCTGATTTTGATTTCAAAAACCACACCTTAATGGATACTTATCTTTAAGAAAATTATGCGTAACGCGTCACTCCTATGACTTCATAATATTGAATGTGACTCCGTAATTTCTGTCGAATTTTCTTTTATTTTTGCGTATGCTCAGATGAAAAATCAGAACAATGTTCAGAGAAAAATTTTCAAACAGCCTGCTGGGAAGAGTAAAATTTGCTCGGAAAAATTGTGCATTGATGAAATAAGTGAAGTGATGCATTTTACGTGTTATTAAAAGACACAATTAATAAAAGAAAAGGTTCTGGATTGGGTCCCCCCTAGTAGAAAATGTAGAGGACGCCCTGCCAAATCGTGGATTGAGGGAATGAGGCAGAAAATGAGGAGATGCGATCTGCCAGTGGATTTCTGGCAAGATCGCTGTCAGTGGCGGTTGGGTGTCGCAGAGCACACAGAAGCGCTATAAGAGCGACTTATTAGTAGTAGAATACACATTTTTCCGAAAAGCAAAAACTGGACTTATGAGCTTTATCCTCCAAGCTCCTCAATTGGAGTAACGCATTTTGCGCGTTATTAAATGACAGAGTGAAGACTTTGCATGCAAATTTTGTATTGCTTCATCTGAAAGTGCTTCAAGAGCTGATTTCACAGTATTTTTTAAAACATTTTTTCTAATATGGGAAATAGTACATAAATAGATTTAAAAGTGAGAAAATGCACCGCCTAATGACGTCATCTGGCGGCATTTCCCATTTAAACACATGTATTGTAGCAAATTAGATAATTTTGTCATATCTTCGCCAATCGTTCAATTTATTCATGAACCAAGGGTATCCTCGTGTTCAGTTCATTCAGTAGTTTCCACTTAAACACGAATTTCATACGATTTCAGAGTTCAGACACCTGCAAATTCTCTATTAATAAAAGGATTATTACAAATGAAATAAATTGTTGAAGTATAGCTCCGTGCTTTCGTCCGAAGCCTGCAAACAGAGAATCCCATCCCTGACGTCGTAACTAATATCGGTCCTTCTTTCTTTGGGGGTAGAATGTTATGATTAGACGAGGAGAGATGACAGGAGATGGGCAACGCTGACTCAAACAGTTATTGATGTTGGTGGGTCGCGTCGGAACGATGGGACGACGCGGGATGGGACTCTGCGGTCGCGTCGCGGCGCGGGGCGTCACGGGCCGGTGCGGCGCAGCGCGACGCCGACCCCGAACGACGGACCCCGGCAGAGTGGCGCCGCGCTTCGTCGAGGACGGTGGCGCCCTCGCTCTCTCGGGGTGGCTAGCTCTCGGTTAATCTCCTTTTTTATCGTCAATAACTCCGAGTTATCGCCGTGTGTCCTCTGTCCTCGAGGCACCGAGAAAAATACCAAGGTGCTCGCAGTTTTCCCGACATTGATTTTACGTCGCCGCCGGGCTCGGAATATAACGCAGAGAGCCCGCACTGCTGGCTTCCCGTAGTGTCAGAATTACTTTCGGGGATCAACGATAATCTTCGCCTAATGATGACTGATGGAGTGACGTGTTAAGCGGTGTGTCTTATCTCCGGATTTAGCTTTTTCCCGCCCGGTGCCCGCTCAACTTTTACCGCCCCCTTGATGACTGCAAAGAGAGAATTCTTTATACACACTGCTAAAACAGAATCATTGTTAGTGGATCAGCAGCAACAGACTTCACTCGGTCTTAATCCCTGAAAAAAGCCTGGAGCATGGATGTGTGCTAACCCTAACCATGATGATCGTTCAAGGTTGCAGGATCCTCGAATGGATTGAAAACCTCAAATAACTTTTAAAAAAATAATAAATAAATAAATAATTTTATCTATGGTTACATGCGGAATGTACGTATCTTAGCAGCAATGTTTGAAAATTTCCAATCATGTTTTATTTGATTCATGGATAAAAAAATCAAATTTTTTCCATATAATTTTGTGCGAATTTTTTAGAATGACTGATAGAAAGCACAGCATAATTTCATTGAAAACATTTGATTAGTTTTGCATTTTAAGAAAATAAAACATGAGCGGAGCCTTACAATGGAGGACTGTCTGAAACACGCCATTGTCGACTATAGTCGTATGTTTTCTGTTCCTACGATTAAGATGAGACCACTCTGTCCAGTCATTTGAGGATAATAATGACCCCTATGCGGTTTTAAGAGCGGAACTTTTTTTCTCACCTGATTTCTCATCCATAGAGGGTCCTTAACGAGAATCCAAATTTGCGACATCGAAAAATTATGGGAACCCCCCCAAAACCCCCAAAATCGCAAAAAACGGCCAAAAATCGGCGATTTTCTCTCGTTTTTCGGCTAATATCGCTAAAATCGCTGGTTTTTTGAGTAAGTACGTAAGGACTAATCTGAAAGTAGATAAAATTACGGACATTTTCCACCCGGTCCGAAATTTTTCTGATGAAAAATATGCCTACTAAAAGGTTGCCAAAAAAAATCCCAAAATGTTCAAAATTTCACTTTTTTAAGGTTTTTTGCTTGTAATTTTTTTTCCAGCAATTTTAGAAGGTAAGTGTATACGTCCAAATGAAAGTACATCCAAAATGCTACAATTTCATGTATCAGACTTATCCCTAGGGCGTAACGAGACGGCTCCGCGGCGTTGCCAAAGTTGCGATCTCCAAGGGCATTTTCCGCGGCGGTGCATTTCACGCAACCGCTCCACTCTCCCACCGGTCCAAGTGAGAAAACACGGGGTTCGGGGCCGCATCTCCTGCTAATAGACCCCCTTTCTACCTCATGGACGCCTTCTTATTTGTACCTCTCCCCTGCCTTCGAATGAAAACTTGTCCTTCACACTTTATCCAGGCTTAGGACTGGCGCAGAAACGGTGTAGTTTAAGTACATGTTTTACGTTTCTGGGCGTGTTTAAAAAGTTTTTTTTGGGGTTTTTTTGGGTTTTTTAAATTTTTTTTTAATTTTTATTAGTTTTTTTTTTTGGGGGGGGGGGATATTTAATTAATGAAAAACCTTATACATGGTTAAATACAAGTGTATCGGATTAAATTTTAAAGTCATATTTGCTGTTTAATGAATTTAATACTGAAGATCTTTTACCGCCGTAATTTTGGTCTTTTAACATTTGATGGGCTCGCTTCCTCGGTAATGTCGATCTCATGTTCAGATGGTTCTAATAGAGCTGGTTCAAATTCCATAGCGGCTAGATTCACTGGCTCGATATTCTCCTCTGATTCTGTAATTTCAGTTTCATCTTCGGAAAATGGGACAATGTCCGGGTCGTCCGCGTCTTCTTCTTGCTCTTCTCCATCTGCGATGATTACGTCATCAGGAATGTTTGTGCATGAGTCACGGCAGTTGGCACATATTATTGTACATGGCAGGCCACTTTTTCTGCAGGTACAAGCTGCCTGACATCCTTTCTTGCATTTGCAGGAAATCATTTTTAGAATTTCTTCAGGAGCAGGAGGTTGTAATGTTGTGATTGGTAGGAGTCCGTGTTTGCTAAGTTTCCAACCCCAATCACAAGCGTTCAAATTTACACCTCTCCACATTTGAACTTGATGGTATGTTCGCAATGAATGTTGTTTCAGAGCCTGTTCTGTTGGTGGCAAAGCCGCAAGATTTTGTTTGCTTCTGAATGCTGTTTTTATGAAGCATTTGTACCTCAGCTCATTGATAGATATCTCTTCAGATCCGGTGTAACCATACAAATAAAGCATAAACTTATGACCGGCGTTGGAAACGCTTTCAGCTGTAGCGTTTGCGTCGTTAAATATTTTTATGAATGATGTAAAGCTTGGATTTTTTGTTAATAAAGTCAGAAATTTGTTTTTGCCTTTTCCAAAAAGGGCGCAGTTCGTGTCGCAGCCGCTGAAAGCGTGTAGGAAAAGAATGTTGTCGGCGATAGTTTCATTGCCAATACTGTCTCTGTTATACACTTTTCGAGGCATTTTCCCTTTGCCTGGCTTCATAAAGAAAACGTTTTGAATATTTTTGGAGTGGAATGCCAAGAGGACAAAGAGATCTATGTCTTCACCGACAATGAACACCGAATTTTCAGTCACCAACGCCTTTTCAATTGCTTTATTCACGATCAAGGTGTCTGCATCTTCCACTGCTTGCAAAACTTGAATACCTTCCGCTTCGAGATGATTTTTCATCATCCTAATTAATCGATTTTTATTTTTACTATTGGCTAAAAACTTTTCTTGAGACACGGTTGGTACCATACTTTCATTGAAAAGTATGTCTAAGGACATTTTTTTTCGTTCTCTTTGCATCCTTTCTACATGTTTCGTGTTTCGCTCGATTGCATTTTCAGGATATCCATCAAAAATGACCATAGAATCAGCGGAATAATGCGCTTTAACGTACTTGACATAGCTCTTGCAAATAGATAAGAAGGTGCTATTTCTAGGCCATACACAACGGTGCAGCAAGAACCCACCATCAACAACGAACGTTGCATTCTTTTCCATTATAACAGCAGAGCAAGGTGTAATCTTTCCATAAAGAGATGACTTTTGGGTTTTCCTCATCCCCGCTTCGGTAAACAGGGAAAGAGGAAACGGTGCAAGTTCAAAGGACAGAAAGCTTTTCAGTTCATCGTCCGATTTTTTGGCAATGCACATTCTACTCAATATTAATAGTGGATCAATAGGAATGACGTCACCATCAACTTCGATTGATGTTTTAAGGCAACTTAAGGGCTTGCAGCGATTTTTCCGCTGAAATTTCAGCGATTCGAAGTCTATATCAACAATTTTTAATAGCCCGCTAATACCTAGTTCCTCAGCCTTATGACAATCAATATGTTCATCAGCTATTATGCCAGAGTCTATACACATAAGATCTTTCATCTGATGGCTCATACGGCGCTCTTCTTAGTACGGCAGTAGTAGCAGGAGATACGGCCCCGAACCCCGTGTTTTCTCACTTGGACCGGTGGGAGAGTGGAGCGGTTGCGTGAAATGCACCGCCGCGGAAAATGCCCTTGGAGATCGCAACTTTGGCAACGCCGCGGAGCCGTCTCGTTACGCCCTAGGGATAAGTCTGATACATGAAATTGTAGCATTTTGGATGTACTTTCATTTGGACGTATACACTTACCTTCTAAAATTGCTGGAAGAAAAATTACAAGCAAAAAACCTTAAAAAAGTGCAATTTTGAACATTTTGGGATTTTTTTTGGCAACCTTTTAGTAGGCATATTTTTCATCAGAAAAATTTCGGACCGGGTGGAAAATGTCCGTAATTTTATCTACTTTCAGATTAGTCCGTACGTACTTACTCAAAAAACCAGCGATTTTAGCGATATGAGCCGAAAAAACGAGAGAAAATCGCCGATTTTTGGCCGTTTTTTCGATTTTGGGGGTTTTGGGGGGGTTCCCATAATTTTTCGATGTCGCAAATTTGGATTCTCGTTAAGGACCCTCTATGGATGAGAAATCAGGTGAGAAAAAAAGTTCCGCTCTTAAAACCGCATAAAGGCCCCATATGACTGGACTAAACTAAACACGGATGAAATTAAATCGATGGACCCCAACTTAGAAGCAAAATTAAATTAATTTTGAAGTAAATAGCCAATTTAAAGTCAAAAGAGACATTTAGAGTAAATTGAGGTGTGATGATTTGAAGTGAGAATAAATTTGACTCGAAAGTAGAATCAACTTTTATCTTCAACATGGGAGAAAAATATGTAATTAGGTATTATTCTGAACAATGCACCGGAAGACCGGGTAGCCTTTCCCGAAAACTTGGTTTATAAGTTATGATGCCCATGCTGTGCGAATTTTTGGTAATGTTTTAAACATGCTATTTTGTTTTCTTTTGTAGCGAAATTCTTTTTGAAGAAATTAGTCTATTGTGAAGTACGAGCATGCACACAATGTAAATAAGAGCTCTTACAGATTATGCACTCAAAAGCCTATACTATGAAGGATAGTGATTAAAATCGGGCGCTCTTGGGGTGAAAAGAAAGTAGCAAGTCTTGAATTGCAATGCGTTTGCAACACTCTTGTTTTACACAAACAAATACACAAACGAGCGTACGGCACGCTGCGTACCAGCACCAATCATTTGACACATTGTGGCTCCTTTCTAGGTAGGCTTCTTCATTAACAGTAATGTCCACACATTTGCTCCAACTTCTATTTGAAGGCGCTCTCGGCGCAGATTATGATACCATCGCATCGTTACCAAAACCAACACTGTCGTTTCAATAATTTGTAAATATAAATTTGCGTCTACTAAGTAATTTTTTGTAAGATGTGTGAGACATTTAGAGCAATTTTTAATATTTTTCTCTTAATTTTATATTCTCTCTCGTATTGCATTGTTAATGGTGTGCGATAGGTAAGAAAAAGATAAAATCATTAATTTGAATAAACTGAAATCGGTCATTTTTGTGTAAGTCATATTTTTCAAAATAACAGTCGGGGTGTTTCGGTCCAATGACTTAATTTGTCCAAGATTTCAGATGTCATTTTAATTATGCACGTGTTTTCCCTCTTGATTACTGATGTATTGAACTTTGAGCAACGACCTGCTTTGGATGACTGTGATGTCAAAAGATAGTCTAAAAAATCTCTTCCCGAGGAGAAAAATGTTCCTGTCAATAGTTCCCTCGTCGGATATTCATTTAAAGTAGCCAGAATTCCCGTTGCCCCAGTGGGAATCTTCTTACAACTTTATCACGACAGATAATAATATAATCAGGACACAATGACGATTTGGCAAGTTGGTATCGCTGTTTTTCCTTCATTTACATCCCTTTAAAAAATCGATTCCAGGTGAGGCAAGCTACCTCTTCAAGAATCGATTGTTTTACGTAATATAAATGGAGAAAAAACACCATTGCCAAATTTTAAGAATCGCCACTGTCGGGACGATGGGAATTCTTGTTGTCTCGAATAGAAATTCGATTAGGACATTTTGACGGGGCGTTTCTATAGGCGCTCTGTGAAATGTTCTACCGTCGCAGTCATTACAATTGACATTCATCGTGGTTTAATACAAGTTAGCAGAAAAATGTGAAGGCTCAGTCTTCATAGTATAACATTCAACAGTGAAAAAAACGAACTGTCTGTAGCGTGAAGATTTCAGAAATTAGGACCCTACCGAAGATTTTTGTGACATTCAGTGCATCTAAGCTAAATCGATAGTGCAATTGCACAAACGCGTACCTCGCTTGCGGTGTCTCAAACTCTTCGCACCTATTTTATTTTTTAAAGGGAAACCGAACCAACATCATGGCTTGAAATTGTCAGAAATTTCAAGAAATGATGTTCAGTGGTTTTTCATATGGACGCATTCATGCTAAAAGGAACTATGCACAGGGTTTGCGTGTAATATAGTTCCTTTTAGCATACAAACGTCCATATAAAAACTGAAATAATGACAGGCATCCTGCAACGCCGAAAACCGATATACGCATTTCTGCAGTTTCACCATCGATATCGACGGTGAAAGTCGGCAATCACATAACTCGTTTGCGGTGTCTGAAAATCTCCGCCTCTACGTTATTTTTTTAAAGGAGAACAAATTGACATTATTTCTTGAAGTTTTTGCAGAATTTTCTTCGCATTGAGAAGAAAAATCATGACAGTTTTAAAGAATTGCCGTTGAGTAGTTTCCCATTAAAAAAAAAGTATGACAGGAAGTCTGCGACGTCGCAAACCGAGTTATGTGATTGCCGACTTTCACCGTCGATATGTATTACAGCGGCGAAATCTGTACTTTATTTAGTGAACGGCCTTTCTCAAAAGAAAGCGGTCGCGATTTTAAGTGGCAGTTACTGGAGATGGGAAATTTAGCGCACTTTTTAAGGCTTTCCGAACGGCGCCTTAATTCAGGTCGGTCGTAACTTGCTAGCGGGCAGCGTGGGGGCACCGATATCTTGAGTCGAGCGTAATAAACTTAATGGGGTGGCTTAATTTATCATAGGGATCTAGGTTGGGACTGGGACGGTAGTCGGGACGACGTGGAATATACTCATTAATTACTGCGACGCGGTCAGTTAGAGAACAAACACCAGGTTTGACAGCGCGGGGCTGGGTCCGGCTAATTTCGCCTCGTTTAGGTATCGCCTTAATTTCTTCGCCACAAAAGTTACCTCGTATACCACTCTATTTTATTCCGTCCTCATTCGAGTAATAGTCACTATACTGCCATGATAGCCAAGAGAGCAGTAAGTGCATTGCTATATGACCATGGTTAGCACATGTTTTTATGTGTCTCAAGGTTCATCCCTTAGGATTCACTTACTGCACTTTTCGCCATCACGGCAGTATAGCATGGAGCTCTTGCAAGGGTTGAGGATTTTCAATTTAACCCTCTATGGCAATAGCTAATTTTGGATCTCAGATTCCTGGGGAGACATTTCTATTTTATAGCTTGCATACAAAAAATAGAGTACCATTTTTTTTCTTTCAAAATTTCAAAGTTAGGGGAATCAATTTTTCAAAATAAGGAAAAACTAATTAAATTTTGCAAAATCATGGCAAAGTTTTTGCTTTCTCGAGAAATACGTCTTTAAAGTTTCAAAATTACATGGAGGCTTATGGCGGAAAGAAAGTTCAAACTCACTTTTTGATGTTTGAAAATTTGAATTTGGGAGTGATTTTTTCACAGAATATATTTTCAGGACTATAGTTTTAGTTGGCATTATTAATATCTCAATTTTTCCAAAAACTCCACCTATCCTCTTTGTGCTCCCAAGCCCCCCCAAATGATGTTCTAACTCCCTCAACTTAAAACTTCAATGCTACCATTGCGAGTCCGCGGTAATTTATTCATAATGCATTGGTCACTCGCTAGTTTGTGCCAGGTTTAAGTCTGACTAATCACCCTCTTCCCTCTCGGTGAAAGTGAAACGACATTTTCACACGCACTTAAGGGAATTTATGCACATCCACAGGAGAGGGCGGAAAAGGGATAAAGTCGGATATATCGAGGAAAATGTAAGCATGCATGTTTGGCGGTGGTTTAATTTAAGTCAAAACCAAAGAAGAAGAAAAGTAATTAAAAAAAAAATTACCCGAAGTATTCTAAATTCTTATTGCTTTATTTAAGGAAAAAATTAGTAGGATCATTTTGATAGCTATATCTTACCTTGGGTGGTGTACAGCTCAAGTCATTTTGGCATCTGAAACAAGGGAAATGAGACTACAGGTTAATAATAAAATAAGACCTTCTTTTATTTGATTAATTCAAGCTTGCATAAAAATTAGTGTTTCACTTTCAAAATAAATTGAACTGATGCATAGAGCTAGGAGCAAGCGCGTCTTTAAATAGTGTAGGAAGCTGAAAAGCATTTAAGTAAAAATTATTAATTTAACTCCCTCAATCATTGTTATTTAGCAATTTTTCCGCTTCTTTCCATCCATCCAGAGATACAAAATGTCAAAGCCATTTTGAACTCTACAAGTTGTGATTACGCTGAAAAGGAACCAGAATTATTTGTATCTACTTCCCCCAAAACGTTGTCCAATTTTTGCGTGGTAAATGAAAGACAACCGCTTATCGTTTGAGTAGCAGCGGGAAATATTCCGTAATTGCACACCGTAAAATTGCTAAATTATGCTCTATTAAAAGAGGTCCATGAATCAATCAGTACATAAAATATATATAAATCACCACGAACATTAGAGGTGTTTTATTTCCTTATGCGTTGCCAAGCAATATTTGAAGAAATTGTTTTTTTTTTTTTTGGTAAAATTATTTTTGCATTTCATTATAATGTTACACAATTTTAATTACATTGCATTTTTTTTCTTGCGATTGCTGTTGGAAGACTATATAAGCTTGAATAGAACGGTTTCTTTCTTGGGCACAGAATAACGCGAAAAATATAATATAACGCGCAAATAACAGCATGTGGTCTACTTCTCAACAGGCAACAAGCAACGAAAAGTCAGGCTGAGACATTGGAAACAGAAGAAACTTTGTAATGGTCTCTAAATTTGTCCATTTGCGCTTACTCTCTTTCCTTGAGAAGTGGTAGGCACGACCTTTTTTTGTTTATGCAATAGGTTTTGACCTTTACACCAATTTGGCCAGACAGTAACTTTCCGGAACTAATTTTAGCCCTGAATCTTCCAGGCAAACTTCTCAAGGTGCTCTGTCTTTTCGATACCCGTGGACTTGCCCTAAGTTGGTCATTCCTGAGGATGCGACTATTTTGACGCAAGAGAGCTTTTTTTGCTTGTCCATCGAAATGAAGGCGAACAGTAAATTTTGCTAAATTAACTAATTTAAGCAGAATTAGTCCAACGGTATTTTACGTCGCCTAAGTTCCTCATGTGTGTGTGGTTTTTTTTTTTTTTTTTTTCTTTTTTACTCTCCTATGGAGTTTTTAATTTGTTTTGAATTGGTGTATATCTTCAATTTTTTGTTTTCCATTTTGGATTTGTATAACTAGGAGCTGCTTGTAAATAGCGAACCATTTTGATATATTTTACGAATTATTTAGAGGTAACGAGGAAATAACTCACACGAATCCAAGTATGAATATTGCTTACTTTTCGATGAACAAAATTAAACGCGAGAAGAATTTAGGCAGTATATGATATAATTAAACTGATTCTTGAAATGTCATCTACCATTCGATACTGTGCGATCTATCGAATGATGTAAGAAAGTCGTATTTTTTCCAAATAGCCTTAACACTATAGCATAGTTTTACCCATCCACGTGAAATTTTCAAGTTAAGTTCTTCATAGTATTTGCAAAAGAATTCTGTAAAAATATTGTCCCAAGGTACACAAGTTTTTCTGCCATGATACGTTATCTCCAAAAAATGTGAAATGGCTTTTACGGCGTTTTTGTGTTATACGGCAGTGCTAAGGAAGAACGCCGTATGAACATTCGATAGTTGCCGAATTTCCGTTGATAAACATAAACATGTATTTTTGACGACATTCATGCACATATTTCCGTGAAATTTTCAGATATCTTAGATGAAATTGCGTACGAAATTGTCTTAAACTTTCGGTAGAACATTTTCACAATTTTCCCTGTACATTTGGTTTTTATCGAAGGCAATTTTGCAACGTCTGAATGCTCATGCGACATTCTTCCTTGTCACAGCAGATCAGTACAGACATGGTTTTCTACTGCGGTTTGCAGGCCTAACAGGCACTCGGACATGGTTATACGCACGTTTAGAGTAAAAAAATTCTTCTGAGTGGTCGATAATGAGCGATGGGGCAACAACATACTGTAAAATAATGAGAGCAAAATTCGCAATTCTTCGCCTGAATAAACTTGAGGGTGCCACCGCTCTCAAGTCTGATAGAGTAATTCTCCGACCAAACCACGTTGCGCAAACAATTTTAAAAACGCCGGGGGCAAGGACGGGGGTTGAGAGGCGGGGAAGGTGAGGAGGGGGGGGGGGGCTATGAGGATTAAAAGAAAAAGGAAAATTCCCAGGAAAGCGAGAGGAATCGATATCTAGATTCTGAGGAGTCTCTCGAGGAATGGAAGAGGCTTGCGTATCAGTCCTGTCTCTTGTCAACATTCAAGCCTGAATCTTTGACGAAGCCACGAGCCAGCATTGTAGGTTTTACCGCCGTGGATTTCTTCTTTTATTCATTTATTTCATCCATTTCCATCATTGAGTAACTTTTCTCGCAATTTTAGATCCCGTGAGCTGCTTTTAACTGTAAATTTATGTAAATTTTGCCGATTGTGTGCCCTTTGCTTACGTCTGATGCCGCCATCGCGTTGTATTTCAATCGATTCATGCCCCAATTCGCGTTCACGATAGAGAGAAGGGGTAAAAGTTATTCCTTCTCTAAATCCCTACGCGCTATTCGATGTGCGCTTCGTTTTATAAATACTCAGAATAAGTTTCATGTGCTGATTTTATAATGAGTTTCTATACGTAAAATCCCTATTCTCCTAATGCGCAGTAACTACAGCCACGGTTTGCCGGACGGCTAGCGCTAACTCATTTTGAAAACTTAAAAACATGTGAATGGCCGACTGCATACTAAGAAAGCAACGGCAACAATATATGAAGTCCATAACCAAAAATTACCCTTGAAAATATGTCAAAAATGAACAGAGGAGTAATGTAATCTACAGCAAACCGTTATCATTGTATCATGCGTATCACGCATTACATGACTAAACTTTAAGACACCGCGCTTCTATCGAAATCAGAGCTTTGATTGCTTTTTGTTGGAATACTTATGATTGCCAATTCGTTATTGCCCCCACTTTTTCTCTTTGATTATAAACAGCTGATATGTATAATGTTACCATCAGTCCTAGCCTTTTACCTTTTACCTGTTTTACCTTACTCCCCTATAGTAACCGAAAAGATTCCACCACAAAACCCCGGCCACTTCCATCCCACCGCTCTAAAAATCCCATTTTTGGGCCGGAAAAAATCATCAAGGCGTTTCGGGACGCGGATAATCTGTTGTAACTACGTTCTTCTCGGTACGTTAGTCGTCACCGCGCCCCACGCGAAAATGCGCTCGACTCCTTTGCAATTTCTTGCTGGATTCTATAACTTTATACATCTATGAGGTAAAATAAGGTCAGTAAAAGGTTTGAAATTTTCATCGCAATTGCTTTTCGGGTTTTTTTATTGCATTTGAATTCTCAAAAGTAACTATGGATTTGGAGAAGAGAAAAAGCTGTAATAACTGACCTCATTACTTTTGAAACACAATCATCCAGATACGTCTTTTTGAAATTTATAGAATAGCCATGAGGTTATTTATTCAGTCTCAATCGGAATGACTCAGTTCAAACATGAACCGAAAATATTAATCCAAGAGTATTGTGCATGATGTCTGAATAGGTGACCTCGATATTTTCATGAAAAACCGCGGATGAGGTTGATGACCCGACAAAGAACTTGAAAATTTTTTATTTTCACTTTTTTTCCATTCAACTTTAAGGACAACTTGAAACCTCACATACCCCTTAGTAAATCAATCTTCTCTTCACAGTTCGCACATTTTTTTCCTATGTAAAATTTTGCACATATTGTTATCGCAGAATGGTTCCTTGCTTCAACCCGTAAAATAAAGTAAATATTATAATTATAGAGAAAAAAATGATCGCTTATGATCCCAATTTCCTTTCCTTATTTATTTTAAAATTAAAGTTGTATTAACCCAGTCTCCTAGTTATTAAAAGGGTATTTCCCTTGCTCTGAGCTCTTGGCGCAGTTTGATATCACCAAGTCTCTGAGTTCCGCACGGCTCTAGATATGCCGTATACTGTGTCATCAACCTGGAATGACCTTTGTCACGATACCTACATCGCAGCGCAAGTTGCCCTCAAAAAACCTTTTTCTTAATAATTTAGTTTGCAAACACCCCGGCCTTCCCTTCTCTCGTGTGCGGTTGTTTACAAGCTGTCATTAAATACCAAATGTTTGGATTTTGCCTCTCGTGACAATGTCGGCGGCTGATAACAGTCTCGAGATGTACCAAGTGACTCTTCAAACCGGCAAACTTTCTTATTTCCTCCAAGAGCTCTTTGCATTTGTGACTTCTCGGTGGAAACACGCCCCTCTCCTCAAAGTTCATGCAAAACAACCAAAGCTAAAGATGAATCAAAGACATATTTTCAATACTTTTGTAACACACGCTATTCAATGCCCGCATACCGCTGGTCATCAGAGGGCTGGCGTTCTTTGCAATATATTGATTGATCGATATTTAAACGTATGGAAAATGATCGATAACGAGGATGCTCGCAACGAACACCTTAATAACGTTCATGTTGAATTTCCAATTCAAGGACCAATAATTCCGGCTGATTAGTCAATCCATCAGTCATTCACGATCAGTCAATTTAACCTTCCTATACTCACGAAAAATATCAAATTCGACGAAAATCAAATTTTCACCCGAATATACTCGTAAAATAACTACTTTTCAAAAAATTTAAGTAAGTTCCTCAAAAATATTCTTTATTTACGTTTGGTAGTGGTCCTTGCCAAAGAAAAGTTTACCGCTCGTAGAAAATTATTGCATTATGAAACACATTGAGAGTAGTTCAGTGGCCAACTTGACTGAAACAGAAGTTGGTTTTTGGCAAACTCGAGGTGTGGAATAACGAGCACATAAAACGTTAAATATCTCACTAATGATTTAAATTTGGAAAGGTTTACAGTCTCTGGTCATGTTCTACATGTAAATTTGATGAGAAAACATTTTTTTTTGTTGCTTGATTTTTCAATCTGTATTGTATTCCATTCTTTGGTGTCAGCCACTAGAAGGGTAGTTACTTCATTTTTATTATTATTTTCATCATCATCCACATGCAATGCGACAGAAAGCAGAATTTTCTGAGGCTGATGAAAGAAGAACATGGTCTTTTCAAACGACAGCCAAGTAGCAATGCGTAAAATACTATAAAACAACTTAAAATTTACAAAATTGCAGTGTATGACGTGAATTCTCCTATAAAAAATATTGAAAAATGGAAAGCTCAAAAGTTCATCAATGGAATAATGAATTCATGAAACAAACGATGAGGAGGTGTATCATAAATTATCATGAAAGGCTGCCTTTCATAGGGTCAGTTTGAATAGTTGACACAACTCTATTTTGAAGTTGAATTGCATTAGTGTTATTCGTTCCATGAGAAAATTCAAAATGCTTACAACAGAATTGTGACTTTCGTAAAAAGAACTGTTGTGATGTAGAGACAGAGGTCTACTTGAAATTTTCAGTAACACACATAAGCCTATTTATGGACGCTAATTGCGAGGCTTAATATCCGTTTAGAGTGCGGTTAATCAAAAGGGCGTCGATGTTAATAATCGTCGGCGGACGATTATGAAGGATCAACGATGACCTTTGATGAACCTCACTCTAAGCTTACGTCAAGCTTCACAATAAATTGTATTTAGCAAATGGGTGGTTTTTATACGAGGATTAAAAATAAACAAGTGGTACGGAATATAACGAAATAATATGAACTATGCAAAACGATAATCCGGGTATCGGAACTTGGCCGGAACGCCTTCAAATGCGGCGTGATACCTCACGCATTCCGGAGAGTTCAAATAGTTGTATCATTGCGCCGTAAGAATGTGACGGAAGAATACAATTGAAAAAGCCTTCATGCACGCTAGGCTTGTCGATTTCCTTCGACATTTTTGCAGTCGTGAATGCATAGCTGAATTGCGCTCCAGCTAGAATTATTAGCGTATGAGACCTTTGTACTTATTAAATGTTCCCAGTTAATTTTGGACTCAGTGGCGGCGCATGAGCTGAAACTTTTGGTGAGCAAGATTTGGAAAACCGGGAGGGGGTTTGTGGAATTCCTCCACACCCGAGGGGGTCTTTCGAAGAAAATATTCTGAAAATTAGGCACCTCTATAGCGAAATATTTGGTTGTTTTCAAAGTTAAATATCACTTAAAAACAAGACGAAAACATCCTCAGAACTTGAGAGTGCCTTCTTACCTCAAACCTTCTATTCTTTGTTTAGACCAACTAGAAAGCATCATCTTAAAAAATGGGTCACTAAACCTTGTTTATTTTATTGAATATTCTGAAAGTACTGTGTGAGGAGATGACGTGGTGATTTTTCCGCATTTTCATGGAGCCAAAATCGCGGAGAAAACCGCTTTTGAAAAATCTAAAAACTGCAAGACATTTCAAACGCACCCGAATGGCGGGAAACTGACGCGGTTGATGTACTGCGGTAGTCATATCGCAATCTTCTCTCATTTTCCTCTGATGTTTGTTAAAATAAAACGTATTTCAATGTGGAGTTGTTGCTTGTTTATTACAGCTAACATATGAATGAGATTCTAGTCTTGAATTCAAAAGATATAATTTCGACTCTAGTATTGTTCTCATATACGAAGAGTAGATAGACGTTTGACGGACGTCGTGGAAACCCGTGCCCGCCTCTGATTGGTGCCGGATGACATCATTCGGTGCGGCGCGAAACCGGGGCGTTTTAAATTTGCGTATAAGTTGAGCGATTTGAACTGCGCATTTCTCGGTAATAGAGTTACTTGTTCGCGTTTTTAATGTTCGCATCGTGTTATACGCGTCATTTTGCTTCAGAAAACTATATTCGCAAGTCAAAATTCGTTCATGGTTTAGTGACCCATTGAACACAATAATTCAATCAGAGGCTATTTCTTTTTTACTTCGAATCCTTCCCTATGAAAAGTGAATGTTGAATTTTTTACGTGAACCTCATACATGCAGACAGTCTGATGAGACGAACACATTTGGCTTACACCTTTGCAAACTTATTGCCATACTCTATTCGAACAAAGATATATCAGCCGGTTTTACTTTGTATAAGAATTATTAATTTACGAGTAATTATTATTTTACTGATTTAAAAGCTTGTTTGTATCCACTAGATCGTTTGATTACATGCGTTTTCTAGGAAATTTAGTAGCCAGTAATATAGCCAGGGGGATTCCGGGAAAGCTGGCTCCTCCTAGAGGGCTGTTGGCCCCGCCCTCGTGGAAAATTTGTTTTTTTTTTATTAAATGAAAAGTCTTCAACCTTTATTTTTACAGTAGTAATAGTAACAACTAGAATTTCAATTCATAGCTAATTTTATATTGAAAAAAGAGATGATATTTTGATGATTATAGTCGCTCAATACGAGTAGACTCCCGTGAAAGGGCCCCGCAAAATTTGTTTAGTTACGCTTAATCTCTGGGAGTGTTATAACCATACGCCCGATAAATCTCCAAGTAATTTAGTAGCCAGGTGGGTTACATTCGCGCAAAAAAACCCGATTTTGACATTTCCACACAAAAATCTGGATTGACATTTCCGCAAAAAATCAGCCAGCAAAACTTCATTTTTTGGAAAGATTTGACAACACCGCGCAGATAGTCGAATTGTGTTGCTCTTAATTCACGTATACAAAAAATTTAAAGAATTTGAGGGAAACATTTTACCAACCTATTGTTCATCGGGGATCGCTAAATTTCTTGGATCGGAAACTCTTGTGACTTCGTGTAACCTGTGTGAGAAATATTTTGTGCGGAAAATGCATACTTCCAGTAGCCAATGCACCAACCTATTTCCAAGTATTGTAAAGAGTGATACTATTTGAAAACCCAAATCCTGCTTTTCCGACCCGATTTGACAAAGGTCACCCTCCTGAAAATTTCGCCTCTGTAGACGAACGTCTCTTTTCCTGTGGACGGTCGCTAATGTGTTTTAGATGTAAAGCACAACAGCTTTGGTGTTATATCTTATTACTGTGTAGCGAGACGTTCGAGTTTCCGGAAGCATGTGGATCCGGAGGGGGAAAGCGAGTAGACTTTGGAAAATACAGACGGGGGGGGGGGGGATCGTGTGGTTGCCACCCCGCTCCTGTGCGTTGTGTGAGCTTGAAACGGAGCGGCGCACAGTGGATCGAGTCAATAGGAGAGGTCGGACAAAATGTAGAAACTCTAAACGCGTATATAACTCCGTTTAAATGAAGGAAGAAAAAAAAAAAAACACACTAAGAAGTGGCCCGAAACCTGTATGTAACAAGGTGGAGAAATGGTGCTGGGTCCACACCATTTCGTGGGGAAATCAAAGCCAAGAAGTTCCAAAAATTAAAATTATAGAGTTAAAAATTATTTTTTTGAACTCTAATGCGCACCAGTACGAAACTGAGGAGGGAGAGTGTTCAGCTCAGGCAGTTTGCAATGGAACTGGGTTTGCATGGAGTTAGTTAGTTAGTTAGATTTAGTTATACTTACATTTATCTTATTTTATATATTTAATTTAGGCTATATATGTAGATTTATCCTAACTCTGGGATTAATGGTTAAAATGGGTATATTCCCTTCTCAGTTTCGTACTGGTGCGCATTAGAGTTCAAAAAAATAATTTTTAACTCTAATTTTAATTTTTGGAACTTCTTGGCTTTGATTTCCCCACGAAACGGTGTGTAACTCCGTTTATACAAAACTTTGAGGTTATTAAAGTGGTTTCATTGGTTTCGTCTTAAAATTTTCGCACAGTGGATTAAGTCAATGAGAGAGATAGAACATGATGTGGCCACTTAAAAAGCTGATACCGCGTCGTCATTACAAAACGTCGAAGTTTGAAAGTGGTTTAAATTGTTTTCTCGTCAAATTCCCTTCAAGAGCACCCCATAAAATGTACAAAATGACGAAATGAACTTCAAAATTTGCAGATCGAGTCAAAAATTTCATGTGCAGCCTCTCTCAAAAGTTCGTTCTACCGTGCGTCGCACGGTGGATCGAGTCGATAGGAGAGGTCGGACAAAATTTAGAAACTTTAAACGCTTATAACTCCGTGTATACAAAACTATGAGGTTATTAAGGTGGTTTCATTGGTTTCGTTTTGCAATTTTCTCTTAAAAGCACCCCTTGAACTTTAAAATGTCGCGAAATAAACATCAAAATCCGCAAAAATTTCATGCCCGACCTCTCTAATTGATTCGATCCATTGTGCGACGCACGGTAGAACGAACTTTTGAGAGAGGTTGCACACGAAATTTTTGACGAAAACTGCAGATTTTGATGTTTATTTTGCCACACTTTAAATTTCAAGGGGTGCTTTTGGAAGAACATTTTAAGACGAAACCAATGGAACCACTTTAATAAACTCAAAGTTTTGTATGAACGGAGTTATAAGCGTTTAAAGTTTCTAAATTTTGTCCGACCTCTCCTATTTACTCGATCTACTGTGTGACGCACGGTAGAACGAACTTTTGAGAGAGATTGCACATGAAATTTTTGACTCGATCTGCAAATTTTTAAGTTCATTTCGTCATTCTGTACATTTTAAGGGGTGTTTCTTGAAGGGAATTTGACGAGAAAACAAATGAAACCACTTTCAAATGTGGAAGTTTTGTAATTAGGACGGTATCAGCTTTTTAAGTGGCCACATCATGTCCTATCTCTCTCATTGACTTGGTGCACTGTGCGACGCGGCGAGGGAGGCGGTCGGCTGAAGCGGGAGCGCCGCGAGGAGAAATTAGGTCAAACCCAGCTCTAAATTCGCCGAGTAAAAATAAAGCAGCGGATTCCCCAATTCGTGACATCGGGCATTCTTACCTCGCTCGCGGAAAAAAAATTACTCACTTCAAATCTCCCGCTTCATCTAAGTTTCCCTCTGCCAATTTGACCAGCGCGTTTTGCGATAACGGCCTACTGGCACTGCAAAACTGCGAAAAAGTATAGGTTGCCAGAGAAATAAATAAATATTTAAAAATCAGTCCCAACTCTCGAGAAAAAAGAATTAATGAAATGTGAAAATTATCCTCTACGTAGCGTTAATTTATAGAGCTCTCTCCTGCTAATTTTTACTGAAAATAAAAGTTGTACAATCTTGGCAACATCGCAGTGTAATATGTTTTTGCTCTTTTCTAAAAATTCAATGTACCATTTTTGTATTGGAGTCACATCTTTATTAGTATGACGTGCTTACGTGAAACCTGTAGAAACAAAAGCATCAACAAATTCAATAAACACGAAATTTCACATCTTTGATCTTACTTTTGCGTTTCTTGGTGTCGAAATTTTCCTAAAATATTACACAGGCAGAGATCTCCCGCAGTGGCGTGGCGTGAATTGCGATGTATCGATTGTTCTGCCATTTAAACCTATGATAAAGAATCGATTATTAAGGTGTTCGCTGCGAACACCCTGTTTATCGATCCTTTTCCATAGGTTTAAATGGCATGACAATCGATATATCGCAAAGCACGCCACGCCACTGATCTCCCGGGGGATCATCCCGATTATTAATAGCAACAGAATAGAGCGACTAGATACGTGTACACTGAGCGATTGAATATTATATTTTGGAAAATAAAAAAAAAAACAGGCGGGAAAGTTCAAATAGTGTCGTATTAGAAAAGCGCTCAGGTGTTAGTAAATGTATTTAGTGGAGAAAGGAAGTATAGACTCCGTCGACTTGGCTGGGTAATGGTAATAAAACATCAGCTGATAGCAAACAAAGGTTACCAAGGAAACCGTGAACGCGTTTTTTCGTTTCCCGAAAACGATGGCCACCGTTGAGCTCATCAGGCGCGTTTTTTTTTAGGCTTCACTTAAGTTCAACGATCAATTTCGATAAGAATTACTCTACCGCTAAGGAATTTTCTTACAGACGAACGATCGAAACTACCCGCGCATTACGTTAAAAGCATAAAATACAGTTTTCACAGCTTTATTTATTTTAAAACTGGACACCCCCCCCCCCAAAAAAAAAGCCTACACATCGATGAGCTGGTGCGCCATTTAAACGAATTAGCACTAGTATACTAGTACTCAGAGGCAAGTCGAAATCAAAAAGCGCTGCCTTTCGGCTGAGCGCTTAACAAGACATTTCAACGTAACTACGTTGGGAGGCTCTTCTCTCAGTGGCAGAAGGAAGTAATATATAGAGTACCTATATTGAGAGAGTATGGCCACTGGGGTTACCACCTCTGATTGGCTCAGCCATCTTAGGCTGAATGGAGCCCCTAGGACCCAAAAATGGCGGACGCCATAAATTAATGTAATGCAAAATGACTCAAAATGTAGTTTTCTTTGCTCATTGTAACGAGAAATTTACCCAAATGCACTATTGCGACATCTTTACATATTTTTAAGGCTAATCGTGAGCAATTTTTGAGAAAAATTATCGTAGATGTAGTAAGGTTGGCAGCAAGTGCGGTTGGTGATAACCGTCAAAAGTTGGCAATGACCCCCCCTCCCATCCACAAAAACCAAAACAAAGCACCGCCATTTTTGGGTCCTAAGCCTCTCCATGGGGCCCAGTGGCCATACTCTCTCAATATAGGTACTCTAGTAATATAGTTGCCCATAATTTTTCAGTGAAAAAAGAACCATGAAAAAAAGTTCTCCCCAACGAGGGATTGAACTCCGACCTCCGGAGTTAAAGCTGGGCGCGGTGACACGCGGCCGTGCTGGATGCGCTGTTGTAATTTGCATTATTTTACGATAATTGTGAGTGTTCCCCATTGTCTTTTTTTCAAATTCGAGAAATATACTCACCTGTTGCACTTTGGAAATACTAACCGAATTAATAAATTGTGTAAAGATGAAACCGGTAGAAATCGAGATTTTGAAAAAGGGACTCAGTGAAAGTAAATTATATTTCTAGGTTCGAGACTAGATTTTTAACCTGAGCCTCGCGGTTGCACATTTTATTTCAGTTGCGCTTTGGTGATGCTGAATCGCACGTTCCGAGCTCCTGGTGGATCATTTTGGGTCCACCTTGCAAAACAGCTCTGGAAAAGTTTCCTACGATTGATGATCATAGAGCTCCATCGATTCGACGGAAAAATGTAGGTTTAGGTATGATTGATGAGGCAGAACCGGTCAGAATCTCCGAGGGAGTTGCTGACTTCAAAATAAAATTCGCTCGCCGAGCGAGAAGCGTACAATTAAACTTTGAAACTAAAGTTTGTAGCTTTGTTTTACTTGATGATGGCAAAATGGGTAAACTTAGCCAGCTTTTCTTATGGTAGATCGTCACCTTCCGGCCGAAGCATCACAAGCGCCACGTTTCAAAATTTCTGCTGCCATTTTATTTTTTTACAGAGAAATCGTTCGACGAAGCTGTCTGATAATTTCACTGAATATTCTTCGTGCTGCGGACAGAATTCGGTGAAATTTTCTATCTAATTCAACCAACAATTTCTCTGTAAAAAATAAAATGGCGGTGGAAATTTTGAAACGTCGCATGGCGCTTGTGATACTTTGGCTGGAGGGTCACGAGATGTCTTTTACAATGAATTCTTGCTAATGCCCATGAAGGATTAGCTTTTAATTCAATCATCTGATGATGCCCCGTTTAATCAATGACACAGGCGGATCCAACAATTTGGCAACACCGGATTTCCCCCATGTAAATCTATGTTAAATAATCGATACTTGTCAGAACACCTCGCCCCTCCAAGAATCGATACATTTCCATAGGTTTAAATGGAGGAAAGACAATGTTGCCAATTTTCTGGATCCGCCAATGATCAATGAACGATTGCTCTCGTGATTGAGACGGTCTAAAGTTTCATCAAGATTTTCTCGCTTATGGAAAAAAGATACCCTAATTTTGCATACCTTGAATACCATGTTATTATGTGCATGTTGTTTAAGAAGGCAAGCTAGAGAAAGATAATTAGATTGAATTGTCTTCGCCGTGCGATCGTGCGTGCAATTTCTCTTCACTTTCAAAGTCCGTACAGAGACAATCCTTGAGGTGGGTCGAGAAAGAGTATTTTCATTCATTTTCATAGCTCTCAAGAAAAATTTTTATTTTGACGGTTTTAAGTAGTTCATACGTGATGTGACTGAGAAAAAAAGAGAAAAAAAAATAAGGAATTGGGATTTTCTGGGCTGTGGAAACCAACTAACCCCTGGTACGTTGTTTTACGACAGTACTTAGAGACGTCAGGGGTACCCTCAGGTAAAAGCAAATTAATGACTATCCCACCCTTAATAGGCTGTTTTACGGAGATACCGAGGGTTACCACCTGCTAAAAGTTAATAGTCAATTACCGGCCACAATGAAACATGAAAAGCCTGCATGGTGGACGGATTTATTTTCCATGAAAGAGGGAAGAACAAACTGCATCCCTACGAAAAATATCGATCACATCGTAATTTATTCAGTTATAGAATCCTACGTCCTGACGCAGCCCCGTAAACTACAACCAAGTGTCTGTTGATACATTCTTGAGCTTCGCCTCTTTCCATGAAGAAAATGACTTCGAGATTGGTTGTGAGCGAGACTTTTTTGGAACATAGCGTGAGTTAACTCCGCATAATTTATTGATTATAACTGCCGAAACAATGGTCTAAAATTATCGCAATGAGTAGGGTTCGAAAGTAAACTGTGTCCGAGGACATAGCTTACCCAAGTCATGAACAAAGACGTCTATGTTCTCACGATTGGTGTCCGAAAGCCGCCGCGCCTAGTGCCACCTCATAAAGAAACCCCTAAACCAAAAAGAGCACACATTTAAACCAATTTGCTAAAACCTTTTAGTTTTTAGAATCCATTAAAACAATATTTCCAGCTAGACGCGATGACGGAAAAAAATCACTGACAGCCAGTTTCACAGTATTTTGCTTTGGTATACTCCCTTTTTCGTTAACTTGGTTCGTTGTTTTCAAATGCATTCATGTCACGATTATTTTAATTGCTTCATTGATTTATTTTTTTACATACATTTTCTTCATCAGTCTTGCGTATTAAGCCATTTTATTCTCATAATCGAATCAGCTCTCCCGAGTATTTTTAAATGTTTGAATTTGAAAAGCCAATTTCCACTCTTTGCTGCCCATCAAACATTTCAGTTATCAAAACCGGTGGCGTAGCGTGCTTTGCGATATATCGATTGATCTGTCATTTAAACCCGTGGGAAAGGATCTATGAACAGGGATATGTAACGAATACCTTAATAATCGATTATTATCGCAGCTTCAAATGAGGAAATATCAATAATCGATCATTCACTCCTTACTACTGATCAAAACAGGCAGACGTTGAAATTTCAGTGTCTGGTATCTCAAAAACTAATCACTGTATCAAAAAACTTCAAGATTACAACACTGTGCATCCTTATTTGCATAGTAAGAAGCTGTCCCTTGATCATGAACAGCATTTTAAGCAATTAAATGAAAATATACTGGTGTGAGTAGAATTTTTCCACTGATATCAATGTAATACTCCTTTGATGTGAGCAGAATGCTTAGAGTTGTATGTTTGGACAAAATCAAGTTGGCCTGCTCAACATATTTAGAATGGCACACCTGGAGATCTCTTAAAAATTAATAATGAGAATAAATCACGCAAGTTTCGAATATGCCACAGCATAGCGCTGCCGTATGCTAAGTAAGTACACCGTATGAACATTCAAGAGTTGCCAGATTTACTTTGATAAAATGTTTATTTTTGAGGAAAGTTATGAATACTTTTCCTTTAAATTTTCAGAATTTTCAGGTGAAATTGCGAACAAAATTACCTAAAAAAATCGGGAAGAAAATATTCATACAAGTTTATCAGAAAATTTGCGTTTTATGAAAGGAAATGTGGCAACGCCTGAAGGTTCATACGGCGTTCTTCCTGAGCACGGCAGCGCGGGCGTCGTCAAACTCACCCTTTCGTGTGAATTTAGAGGACCGTTGATTGAAACTTATGCGATACGCTGTCGTGAGGTCATAGCGTGATTTCTTTCCATTTTCATACGTTTGTCACCCAATTTGTCAAATTCCGATAAAAATTACCTTCCCCGACCGGTAGGATCCGATACGAACGGTCCCGTTCCTCTGCCCTACTTAGGTCAATGGGAGAAGAAGGAATGAAAAATGAGCGACATTTTTAAAAGTAGTCTCTGCCTCTCCTCTTCCTCTCCTCTCTCTTCAAATCCAATTTACGATACACACGGGGTTTTATTGATGGTCTATGTTTGAGCGATCGCTCGGGCTCGCGAACCTCGAACGCGTGCCAAAATGTGCAATGTGTGCATTGTGCAGCCGCCCCCCCCCCCCTCGTCCGCTCCAGTTCTGTATGCATACTTAAAAAATAAAATAAAAAAAAAATAAAAAAATAAAAAGTCACAAGCTGCTTCAGGTTTTAAAATGGACAAATTATGTAACAGGAAAGCGAGGCTGGCGTCTTTAGTACAATCTCATTTAAAATCAATAACGTTTGGGCATCTCGCACATTTGCGTATAGCCACGAATACCGATTATCTTCGAAGGTAACCTAAGTTTGATTCGGATTACTCACCAAAAAGTCACCACAGACAAACGAGTAGCTTTCGAAACATTTTTACTCTCGAACAAAGTTTTTGGGCACGTTTTGAACATCAAGTAGTGAGGGCCTTGGAGGACAAGGCGCATAAGTGCAGTTTTTGAAAAAATCGAGGTATTGATGATTTCAAGTTAAACTAGTCTTAATGCGTATTCTGTGAAAAATTCGCTTCCAAATTCAAATTCTGAAGTATCAAAAAGTGAGTTTGAACTATCTTTCCGCCCTAAGGATCCATGTGATTGCGAAACTTCAAACACATATTTCTCGAAATAGCAAAAACTGTACTTAAATTCGCCTTATCCTCCGAGCCCCTCAAGGGTCTTGATTACACTGGGAGTGATCACTCTAAAGGGTTGAAGAAGAAGAAGAAGAAGAAGAAGAAGAAGAAGAAGAGAAGAAGAAGAAGAAGGAGAAGAGCGAGAGAGATAAATATCGCTAATGTGTCTAAGTATATTCTTCAAAGGGTCATTGCTTTCAAAGAAAATATTTCAATTTGAAACGAACACCAGAAAGTGAGTTACCCTCCACTCCAATGAACATTTGTTTCCACAAATCGTGTCCTGTCCGATGGAAAGGGAGGAGAGGGAGCTGTAAAAATTATAATTTGAAGGTAGTTGCAAAGAAAAATGTACAATTGACGGATTAATATCTTTTGTACGTTTATATTTTGCGGACATTTTTTTTTCTTTAGTTGGACACCGTGACTTCGGTAGTAGTATTATCATTATTAAAAACATTAAAAACTCTGCTCAAACGTGCAGAATGGCATGCAACATTTTGCGTACCAGCTCTTTTTTGTCATTTTTTGTTCGAATACGGAGATCAAATTGATAAGTTCTACACTTTCAAACGTTATCTTTCAAAATCCCTTTAACTCATGTATTTTTTTTTTCTTTCAGTTTTTCCTGTCTTCTCTAGCCTCAAAATTGATGAAACCATGATCTCCCTCTCCTCTCTCAACGTACGTTGTCACATCGTAACGACAAACACAAAAGTAGTGAAATAGTCACAAAATATTATGTCGCTGGGATTCGCGTCGACGCATTCGGTTCCGATAGGTCAAGCTATGCACTCAGTCATTAAAATCAACCTTCACCATTTCACATTCCAACGCTGTGTGCCAGGGCATTGTCACCGACAATCAATGCATAGCCAGTACTTTTTATACACTTGGCTCTTCTGCTTTATAGTCTCACTTGCCGTCCGGCATTTTAATGCGTTCGATTGAATGATATAATTCAGCATTCAATCGATATTGGGATTTATAGGTAGGAACCCAAAGCCCTCCAAATTGAACTTATTCAAGGAGGGGTACCATATATTTTAAAACTCGGATACAAATTTCAGTAGAAAAACAAATGGGGAAAACGGGAAACAAAGCTATAACACACAGTTAATAAAAACCGAGACGTTTCGACTCAAAACTGAGTCATCCTTAGTCGGAAATACAATGACTCAGTTTTGAGTCAAAACGTCTCTTTTTTTCTTAATTGTGTATTTTTTCGGTCGGAAATACAATAACTTAGTTATGAGTCGAAACGTCTCGGTTTTTATTAATTGTGTATTTTAGCCTTGTTTTCCGTTTTTCCTCTTGTTTTTCTACTGTTACAATTGTCTCGGGCTGCTCTTAAAAATTTGTATCTATACAAATTTCAGAAATGACAGGAACGATAGTGGGCGATGGTTAGATCTAATATTTAGTTAAGAAATAATATCTGTATTCTGTAATAGGTATTCATACAAATATAAATATGAACATCATCATGATTCAATATAATTAAATCCAAAATAATTGAGAGTCATCTCCTGGGGTTAGAAACCAGCAAGATCTTCTTTTTGTGTAAGGTAAGGGTTGCTTCTGGCTCTTTGCCAATATTTAATTCAAGATAAAAAAAGTGGGAAAAAACAGAGAGGGAGACAAAAAACTGGCAGTAACTTATACCTGCTTGTCAAATGGCTATTATTTCAACAATATTTCACGGATGCAAAATGCAGTTTTCGCATCATCATTGCATTGCAGCATAGCGCAGCCGACAGTCTGGGTGTTTTCCCGGTAACGCTCCGGGGTGTTAACAAAGACAACACTCCTCCCTCATCGTCCTTTGAGAGGGTGCAGAGTTACAAAGTATAACGCTCCCTTGCGGGAGAAAAACACCACGGCCACTCTCAGACAAACGGTAAGATGAGCCGACAATCGATGGTGTAAACCAGTGTTGGAGTGTTGTTAAAAGTTAATTGAAACTCATATAATTCGCGTTAACAAATGTCGAGAGCAATTTATTCCGCCCACGTTGCTCACTGGTCGAGTTTATCAAATATTAAAAAGCATGGCGGGCTGTCTCCCGTGAAGTGTGCTTAAGTTGCGAAGCCTATTATAAAGACTGTGTCGTGATTCGAGGTTTATGAATAAGTAAATGCGGCTCAACTTCATTGCATGCTGCAGGGGCCAGCCTTCCACGCCACGGGGTCACCCTCAACAGGTTATTAAGCCCTTTACCATAGCATGAAGGGAGAAGTTCAACTATCTGTACAGTATGGATCTAATCTCGTATACCTCATTGATTGTTAATCGGTATGACGAACCGACATTTGTATCAATCGATGTGCAAAATACTCACGGAAATAAACCGGAGGGAAACCAACACGAGGAGCAAAATGGAGGGGATATCCCACGCTATCCTGAGAGTCCACGTCTACATCAAGACAATAGGGTGCAAATACATTGCCAGGGTTTTCGGGTTTTCAGTTTTGGAGTCACCAAATAAAGTGGCAGCCCTGTCAATGTATTTGCCCCCTATCTTTGCATGGAGAGTTTGTCTTGATGTAGACGTGGACTCTCAGGATAGCGTGGGATATCCCCTCCATTTTGACCTCAACTTGAGAACTTTTTTTTGAAATAGGGAGTTGATTTTAGAGAAAACCAGTGGCACCGTCGTATTTTTTGCGAATTTTTACGTGAGAATCAATGATCAAATCACAAATTCCTCACACACGCAACAACTCCATTCTGTAGGGGAGTAATCAAATTAATGGACAATAAGAATGTTAGTATCTTAGCTAGAAGTTGATTTCAGTAGTTTTCGTTGCGCGAATCGTGTTTTGCGTGAAATTCTGGTGAAGAATCATGTATCAGAGTGATTAAATGCGTACCTTGTTCATTAGTCCATTCAATCTAAAAAAGCGAACACGACAGAACTTGCGTAACTTTTTTCAGAAAACATATTTTATTGGGAGAAACGAGGCAACGCTGGAATGCTCATACGGCGTCGAAACACAACATGGGCCTTTTAAACCCCAATGTTCGATGCCGCGATTATCCTAACGCGAGTTCGAATAATCGCGCCTGATATTAACACGGTGCGATCGGCGACAAACTCATATCAGCGCCTGCAAGACTGCTGGAATACTTCATGCATTGCGCCAAATAGTACGGTCGGCTCCATGCGCATGTTAGCGCCTACATGACTGCATGAATACTTCTCGCATTGCACCAAACGCAATGCGAGAGTTATTTGCGATGACTATTCGACTACGGGTATCAGCACACACTCGACCGCGCTCCCATCCCTGGCTTGCGCAACGCTAAAAACTAGGACCACGCGTCTCTCTTTTGACGGTCCCTGCCCGGTTTTGCCACAATTAAAGGGTAAATATGTATCTTAATTGCAACGATTCAGAAACTCGGACGATGTTTAAACGATGCAGCGATTCTGAAACTTCATCCGCGAAAAATTAATTTTGGTCTAATAGAAAGAAAACAGAACGAACGAAAATATCGCGTCGAAATCCTCGATGCTTTTATTTGGGATGATTCAGGAAACTGCGAGGAAACTCTTCAGAAAAACTGTTTGTAGCTTTTTAAAAACGATGATCAAAAATAAAACATAAAAAGAGGTGCATAAAGTTGCAATCAGAGATAAAAACGCTTTCTTTCGCATGCACCCGTCGCCTCTTGAATTCATTGAGCTCTTGAATAACTTGAACATGTTTGATCTGCTATTTTACGTGTGTTTTTTTTTCAATGGTTGGCGGCCGCGCAGCCGCCACGGGCCCCTAGTTCTATATGTATAATGCCATTGAAGGTTCTGTGATTTTTCCTATTTCCTTGGAAAGTTCTGTAACAATCTTAGGCAAATAAAATTGACTTGTTTCCTGATTAAAATCAATTTCATGACATGCACCATCGACAAACACGGACTGCAGAGGCGCGTTCTTCGAGTTTGAGCCATTGATGTAATGAGGAACTTTTATGCTTCACCTGTCTAGGGGTGTGCGTTTTGACTCATATTTTTCTAGCTCCGTCATCGCTCCCCTTATGAAAGGAATAACGACAACAGAGCTGCGTATCAGGAGCCATAGGAGAGTTGGACACCGATCGATCAAAACCTCGCCCTGGTTCCGTGCGCCTGTTTCTGTTATTCAAGACGAAACCGTTTTGGTCAAACTCATATATGGAACAAATGTTGCACGATAATTGAAATGCAGGAAACAAGAGCATCTGTAAGATTTTACGTTTCTTATCGACTTTAAGTGCTCTGAAACGTCATAAACGCCCGCTGTTTCAGCGGTTTGTAATATTATACCAAGAATTCACACAGCAAAAAACTGTATCATCAGGATTAATCACTATAAAAATAAACAATTATTCTCAGCATTTTTGGACTAAGAAATGTTGAATACGTAACTCACTTGATTTATTGATACATTTAATTGCAAATTTACTGTATGAAATTTATCGATTCATTCGAAATGCAATTAATTTTTGTGAACTTCATGTGGTGATTGATATTTTTGTTGTGATTTCGTTACGCTGTGTCTCATAAAGTCTATCTAAGGGATGATGAGTGGTTAGATTTTACATTTTACCGAAGTATTAACTTTGTTTACTGAAAATAGAATTGAGAGGTAGCTTCAAATTTTCTTATGTCAATTGAATGTGCCATTTTAGATGACTAAAAGGAAGTATGAAAATAGGTGAAAAATATACTTCAATATATCTTTAATGCCTAGATAATAGAAGGCTCCATTAATATTTCTACAGCTAAAACCAGAAATGTTTCAGCGAATCAGTAAACTTTTGGGGAATTAACAGTTAACAGTTACGACGATAATAAACGCTATAGATAGTTACAAAAATAACATTTAACAATAAATGGCAAGATGATGAGTTGTACGTAAACAGTATTTATCCAGCTCTAGAAAAAAATCAGTTGATGACTGTCAGCATAAAATGGCGCGTAATTGACATTTTGCCTTAAAAATTACATTTTAAAATAGGGTTCAAGAAAATATAAAATTTTAAAGGACGGCATGAATTGAGAAAAATTACAATCTGAATTCATTCAAACAAGTTGAGGATCTCCAGTGGACGTACTATAACGTACAGGCGTGGACGTATATTCCCTATCTCTAAAATTAGGTTACGAGTTCTTTGAGAAAATTCCTTATTCACGGATGAAGCCTTTTTCTCAAAGAATTATTACTTTCTCCCTCCCGTTCGGACCGGCAGTCTTCCTCTCTTCAGATATTATTGGAGTTATTTTATTTCCTCTGGTGACATTTTCTATTTCACCACCGGGAAAAATATGATGAAAGTAGTATTTTCTCAAATTGCTTTTTAATCATTTCCTTCCAGTTCTTTCAAAGGAATATATTCCATTACGGTCGATTCATATTTCTGCACAGAATGCAAAAAACGGAACGCCGAGATTTTTGTTTCTGCACTTCTTTGAATGTCAAAGCAATATTCATCGAAATGGTATTGTTGCCTCTTTGTAAGAGGGTCACAAAGCAGTCCTTGGTCATATTACATAAGACGTAGCCATGAAATCCTACTTTAAAAGACATGTGATGCAAGTTAAAGAAACTGGAAAAATGTGTATTTTACACGATGTTGCAGACCCCATGTCCTAGGATTTTTTCTTGCTTATTTTATGTCACAAAAATTTAGGCACTGGGAGATTTCGTCTTGGATTGACGCGTGAGGATCAAAATTTCAAATTTCCGAAGGCCCGCGGTCCCCCTAGGCCTTTGGAAATAAAGGAAAGGCCTTATGCTTCATAAATCTATTTAAGTACCCATTCGGTTGTTCGATTGAATTTATTAAAATTGAAGGGTAACATAATTTTAACCCAAGTTGATACCCCAACGTCCGAAATCAACCCATTGTATATTGAGTAAAACGTTCCTAATAAATGTTCCGCTCCGCGACAAGAATTAATGTTTCGGCAGCCTCTCAGGCGTCTCTCTGAATTAATACAAATGTTTAAATCAAGGATATTTCTTCCTGCTTCAACGAGAAATTCCTGTTGCAGTATATTTGACAGGAATTCCTATTGACCTAAAGAATATACTTTCCTCAGAATACACCAGATTAAGTTTCCTGAAAGGTAGGGAGGTGCTTCCGATTCGTTGTAAAATTGGCGCACTCTCCGTAAAAAGTCTGTAATTTGTGCAATATATCGCAGCAGGATTTTCTATTAGGTGATCTCAAAGTGATCAACCTCCTTAAGCCTCCTTAGTGATCTTGTCGGCCTCCTGTGGTGTAGCGGTTGTAGCGCTGGCTCTACAATCAGGAGGTTCCGGGTTCGATTCCCGGCTAGGCGACCCGAGTTTGATGGTCTCAAACAACGATTGCCTTGGGCTGGTACATGGCAGGAACGGGGGGGGGGGGGAGGGGCTCTAACTGGAAGCGCAAGGATTACCACTTGTGTGGTATTTGAAGTGGTAAAAAAAAAAAAAAAAAAAAAAAAAAAAATAAAAGGTGAGACTGTACGAGAAGAAGGATGTGATTATTGATTCTTAAGACGGAGCACAGTGAAAATTTGGAATCAATTTGATCAAAATTAACAATAGGGGCCATTTCAAAAATGCACGCAAAGAAACTGCTGCATCTCTCTACTTTTCTCTCTCCAAAAAAAACGGCAGTTTCGTTCTCATTCAAAATATGCTTCCGTTGAACATGTTTCTTCGGCAAAGGGCCGAATTCCAGGTGCATGTTTTACCTGAAATTTTAGATTGAAAACATGCACTATAGCGTCTCAACTTCCATCATGTCGAAAAGTCCATTTTTGTGACCTAAATCGGGGTTTAGGAGTGATTCGAAGTGCAACCATTAATTAGCGCTCACACAACATCTAAAAATTTGTAAGAAACCTAATTTGAATATGTCTAGTGCTTGAGGCATGCGTCGAGACTCGAATCAATAGATTGCGAAGATAAGAGTAAGGCTGTGCGAGTAAAATCTAAAATTAACCTATTTCTTTCTTGAAACGATGAGCACGCAATCCGTAGATCAAACATAGCATCGGAGCGCTGAGAATCGTGAGTAATTTCAACGAAAGTAAAAATACCCTCTTTGAATTCTCCTCGACCGTATACCTGGCCTGCCTAAGAAATTGCTCGACCTTGTGTTCATCTCACAAGGCCCTCGTTTAATCGTAAATTTCCACGCGAATACGATTCAATTTTTTATTCGTCTCTCGTTTTCTTACCTTTCACAATTAGAATCTGGTCCCACCCAAAAAATAATGTCCTCCAAGGAAATTTCAATTTATAGCATTTTTCGTACGTCAAACCAATAAGAGACACCTACAATGCAAATTTCGGCGGCAAAAGGTTCAATTTTGTGGAAAACTTTAAAACGATCAAAGTTTCAAATAACATTCAACAGACAGAGTGTAAGGAGTATATAAATATAAGTGAGAAGTAGAAAACGCGTGTCACATAAAAAGGCAGGTTTATCGTTTGGCGCAAAAACTTCAACCAGTGAACTTTTACTTGCTCGAGTGTATAGAACTTCATTGTACAAAGAGTCAACTTCACGCAAGCACGGGAAAATGCCAAAACCTGCGGCCTGCGCACAAGAACTAATTGAACCCAATGCAAGAGGTCACTACCCTGAAGTAAATGAACGTGGCAAAATTGATGTAAATAAATGTTGCTGGTTCCGGTTTTCTCAAGTTGCATAATCAGAAAATGTAGGCGACCTGCGAAAGTAGGCACAAACACACCTGAAATTGCACGAAAGCTGCCCCTTTTTTGAAACCAATCATTGCTGCTACAAAGGTACTTATATTGCCTATCAGGTAATTGAAGGCGAACTAGTTAGAATGAGCAAGAAATGAAGAGGCACGCATACAACTCCTTCATTATTTCGGGCATTTAATTCATGCTTTTTTGGGAGTATAGAATGCCTGAGGGCAAGATGTGTACAGGATTCTCTCTATAAGAATTTTTTTAACCATAAACATGTGCTAGTATTTAAAATTCATTTACTAATAAAATAATAAATAAAATTCCGAGAAAAGGATCGCGATTTTATGCCACTCATAAGTGCAGTATTTGAACTTTAACTTAAATATATTTGAAAGCAATTCTTTTAAAGTAGAAGAAAAATAATACCGTAAAAATCAGAATAAATCCTAACCTGCTTTACTGAAAATTGCTGTAATCCTTCAATTTCTTTCAAGGTTTCTCACGTTATTTTAATAGGGGTTTCTTGAATGCATCACTCAATTGCGGAGTGCCGCAAGGAGCGGTTGGCATGAAAGGGTAAAAGTGAAAGCTGATCGAATATCAGGGAAACTTGTTTTCAACAAACTTAGCTCCCTGCTAATAAGCTTATCTGCTCGCACGCTTTTTCTTGCACCTGTTGTTGATATGTAATGAAATTACATAGCACGTTGCCTAGTCGCTTTGGAGAGAGCAATCGAATGCACTTCGGATGAAGAGTGTCGGAAGAATATATTCCCTGGTAAAAATTGGCAGTAGAATCTGTGTTCCAAAATACCATAGACCTACAGCCGGCTGTAAGATTTCCAATAGTTTCTATAGCCGGCTACACAATTTCTTATAGCCTTTTATAGCCGATGGCGATTAAGCAACAGCCAGGCGATAAAGTGTATGCTAAACGTTGCTAATTACGTATGCTAGGACTTAGTGAGTTTTTGGAATACTGCTCTCTTCTTGGGCCGTAGTATCTTGATTTATTTTGCGAGGAAAGCTCCGTACTTTTGATGGATGCCTGCCATTACTAATATATTAGAGCGCCTTCAGTTTCGTATGATGCTGTGCAATACCTCTGGTGTGAAATAGTTGCTTCAAGCGCCGTGGCAAGCGGGCAGCCAGCGCGAAACACGCATTGGCGCCTACAAACCTAACAGGGATACTTCACGCGTTGCGCAATGCGTGAAGTATCCCTGTTAGGTTTGTAGGCGCCAGTGCGTCGCCGCTCCGCTTTGTGTTAGGCTCTAATATTTAATCTGGCGGAGTCAGCGTTATTCAACTCATGATTTTGAAATGCTTGCACATCCTGTATGGATTATTCTCATTTTAATTGATGAAAAAAAATATGTACTAAAGGAAAATATAATGTGTGTTTTGTAAATATTCAGGTGGTTCCGTATCAAACTTAATGATTTCCAAACCATACGAATCTCTACACAATTTCTTATAGTCTTTTATAATCGATGGCGAAAAAGCAACAGCCAGGCCAGGCGATAAAGTGTAAAGCCCGGCGATTGGAACTATAGCCCGGCTGCATAATTTTGTATAGCTTCGTATAGCCCGGCCGTATGATTCTCTCCGCATTCTACAGCCAGCTATATGATTTTCTGTAGCCTTCTTTAGCCGGCTATAAGAATTCCTATGGTATTTCGAAACGCAGCTCTTATCGCCAATTTTTACCAGGGTTTAAACTTTCATGGATGTCTAGTCGTAGGAATTAATGAAGGATAGGATGTAACAAAATCAAATAGATTGCATTTTGCAAAAAGGAACCAAGCGCATTCAAATGTTGCTAGGATTAAGCAACTTACATCCTCTGCAATGAAACATGAAATCATGAAGAACTTTAAATTTACAACGGTAGTTTTCGTCTGCATTTTTAGTTTATTAGGAGTGAAGGTAAAACCTAAGAATAAAAGCCAAAAAACCAGAGATAAAGATAAAACTTGCTCCAGTTTCTATTTGCAAGGCAAAAAAATTGCACAATCTTAGCGATATCGGAATGCTCTTGGCTCCTTGTAGAACGCAATACAAATAAAATTTAACTTTTAGGCTCTAACAGACCGATAAAATGAGAAAAATATTACCATTAAAATCTGACTTCCGTATTTTTGAACTTGTTTATGATAAATTGAAAAAAAGAAAAAATCTGGAAGAATCGAAGCAAGGCGTGTTGTTAAGGCGTGCATTGAATTTTAAACACAGGTAAGGAAACGGAAGAGAGTTTTATCAATGTTTTTATCTTAAATTTTAAACCACTATATTTGCGATGTCTTTTCGCGACTTTACTCTCTCGTCAAGAGATTATGGAGATTTTTAGAAAAATAAAGCAAGCCAATATTTACAGAGTAGTCAAGAAAACTAAACAGCAAGCGAGTAAAAAACCAAGAGACACACAAACACTCTCACAAAAAAAAAGTTCAGAGGCAGATCTGTTTGTGCATGACAGTGATTTTCGTCATATAACCCCCCCCCCCCGGCCTGAAGTCGTCGTTTTTATGATAATTCGGTTTCTACGATTCTCGTGTCAAATAGACACTGCGGCCAAACTTTGCTCATCGTACCCTGTCACTCATACTTCGCCACCTTGTCCGTCATGATTCACTCACCGCATGAGCCATGCACTCATTATTTTAACTTCGATATCATAAAAGTAATGTTCCGTTTTCGTTAATGGCTCATCAACTCATAACTTGCTGCAATTCATTCATTTGGACATGTTTCTGCTAAGAGGAAATGTTCCGCGCAAATCCTACGCGCATAATTCCTTTTAGCATAAATACTTCCATCTCATCCTCTACCCATGTTTCGCCCTCCCTTTCATGTTTTCAGAGCTGGAGAGAACGCTTCCTCTGCTATATGTAGAAAACTGCGCCTTGTCGAAAATGAATGTAAGATTCATATCCAAAAAAGGACCGAGAAAGACACCATGGCTAAGTTTATCCTTTACTAAAGCCTCGAACGCACTCAGTTAACTACGATCTGGCATTTATTGTGGCATATTTGCTCTATGATTTGCCAAAGTTTTCACGCATTGTAACATTTTCAACAGAGTCTTTTTCAAAATTATTGGTCTAGTTTTGATTGTCTTGCTTTAATCCGTCTATTCAACCTCTCCGGCCACGACGAATCCAAACGTGTGCATTGGCATCGAAAAATAATCGAAATATCGGCAAAAGTTTATCGAATAATCGAAAAAAAATAAGATCTTCACCGTCGGCGAAGGCGGGAAAACTTTTGTTTGACAGGCACAGCTCAAGTTGATTAATATCGATTGCGCAGATTCCCCCCCCCCCCCCATCCGCAGTGTGAAAGGCTCCGAATTACAGTTTAACTCGAGCATAATTGTGGATGATCAAATTACGCGTGGGAGGTGGATATCTGCGTAGGTGGGCGCAGCGGAAGGGGGACGCGATGCCCGGGGGGGCGGGGGTGAGGTTAATGGGTTGTCAGAAGAAAAAGCACCGAGACGAGACGGTAAAGGGAAGAAGACGAAGGAAAATATTCCTCCGACGGAGTCCAAACTTTACCGTGAATGGCGGCTAGGAATGGGCTAGAACAAACGAATCGGTGGATGCTGGAACCGCGTATGTCCGTTGTCTGACGAGCCCTCGAACGCATGCACCCTTACGCGGCTCGCGGCTCATCATCGAATGGACGTGTTACGTTTCCTCAACATCGACCGATTCAAATGCTGAAGAGAGGAGCCGGCTCTGTATCGATCCCCAATTCCTGGGCTCCAGTTTCCCGTTTAGCTCGTTCAACCCCCCCCCCCCCCCTCCAGACCGGCGCCCCGCTACCCCCCTCCCGCCTCCCTTATCTAAGCTTATCGTGTTATTGTGCACAAATCGAGAGCAGTGCTTATCCCGGAACTCGCCGTCCCTGCACCCTCGATGAAAGCTCCAACTTCCACCCGGGGAATGATCCATCCGCCATTCTGATCTTCGGACTCAAAATGGTAATTTATCACCGAGTTTTGGGTTTCATCGCTCCCGCCGCGCGCGACAAAGCCTCAAATCCAGTGGCGTGGCGTGAATTACGATATATCGATTGTTATGCCATTTAAACCTATGGAAAAGGATCGATAAACAGGGTGTTCGCAGCGAACACCTTAATAATCGATTCTTTACCATAGGTTTAAATGGCAGAACAATCGATACATCGCAATTCACGCCACGCCACTGCTCTCCGTCCGCGCACTTCTGCACCTTCCTCGCGAGGGATTTATGAAATTGGGATTTGAAGCCCTCTTTCATTCGCCTCTAATTCAGTCATCGTTCATTATGTCGTTAGACCCTGATTTGCCCGGCCCAGGATTTTTGTTAAGATTAAGGACACATTTTCAGCAGAGGGACGCACCTATGCTTAGTAGAGCTATTTACATCCAAAGTAAATGCTACACAGTTGCGTGCACATAAGTTATTTCAATTTAATTCATTTGCCTATAGTTCCTTTGAGGAGAAATATCGACGGTGCAAGTCTGCAAGCACGTAACTCGGTTTGCGACATCGCAGGCCTTCCTGTCATACTTTTTTTTAAAAACGGAAAACTACTCGACAGCAATTCTTTAAAACTACCGTGATTTTTCATCTCTGTGCGAAGACAATTCTGTATAAACTTCAAGGAATGATGTCAATTTGTTCACCTTTAAAAAAATAACATAGAGGCAGAGATTTTCAGACACCGCAAACGAGTTATGTGATTGCGGACTTACGCCGTCGAAAAGTTCAAATCAAATTGTGGTCGCTAAAAGAGATGGCAAGATTAGAAAGTAACTCAACATATAGACGTATTTCTGATGATATGGATCATTACGGACCCGATCTCTCCTAGAAATTCCTGCCGACTCCCTCCAGATATCCATGTCCGTTCCCTAGTGGAAGTCAGCCTTGTGCAGGTCCGTGCGGCGGAGGGCTAGGTCCGTGCAAGTCCCCGTCACCTCCCGTGAGCCCGTGCAGAGGGAAGCGAAACAAAGGCATAATTTCGGGAATCCCATCCTTCGCAGATGGCTGCACGAGGTGACGGGGACTTGCACGGACCTAGCCTTCCGCCGCACGGACCTGCACAAGGCTGACTTCCACTAGATAAGCATACCCTGTGTCCGTGTCTTCAGCTGCTAAACTTCACACCCATTTGTAAGAATACTTTTGACTACAACGTTGAAAATCCTCCTCTTGTTTTTTTTTTGGGGAGCCGAGAGCCCCGGAGGATTCCATTTACCAGCGCTATAACCTCCCTCCCTAGGCTGTTTTTTTCCTTGATAGCTGGATCCGTCTCTCCATCCTGGGTCAACCGCACCCCCAAGCACTTATAGTTCGTGCAGCCTTTAATCTGCTGCGGGCTGCCCATCCTCCAACTCAGTGCTTTGTTGATCACGTACCAGAGTCAGCGACGGGCGTGAATGATCGATTATCGATTTTTCTCCATTAAAAGCTATGGTAAAGAATCGCTTATTGAGGTGTTCGTTGCGAACACCCTGTTTATCGATCCTTTTCCATAGGTTTAAATGACAGATCAATCGATATTTCGCAAAGCACGCCACGCTACTGACCAGAGTCAGTTTCTCGGATTTGGATATCCTGACTTTCTAACCTCACTTCCGATACTCCTATACCATCTTGCGCATCATGTACCTACTCGGCTTCATCTTGATCTTGTGCAATCACCACTTGGTCGTCAGCAAAGAACATAGGGAAGTGAGTATCAAAATCACCCGAGGAGAAACCCATTTCAGAACATTTTTCCTTCCATTCTATTACCACATACTTAAGATATGTTTTAAATAATGTTGGTGACAAATAAAATCCCTGTTTCTGACCATTTATAACAGGAAACCCCCCAGACAATTCCCCAAAACACATAGAATGACACGAAAATTAGCATATCGATTCAGAAATTATAGGAACCAAATACAAGGATTGAACCGAAAGCTTGATAAATTGGTACTGCGTGTGGACGGAGATAGTGACCTGATTTTTTCCGACGTTTTAGAAAGTCCGACATCAAGTGGACGACACACCCCACTCTCCAAAGTAAATGTAGGGTTGAATTTTTCAATACTGTTTAAAACTGCATTTTGCACTTCCTCCATCCTAGGCCGTGCTCATCTCTCATTGCGAGGACCAGAATGTTGGATTAATAAGAAATTCTTTGAGTATTTCCTCATGAAACTGCAGCATATGCTATTTTTCATTTTCATTCTTTACCGCGATGCATTTCCAAAAACTCCCCAGCACGAGGTTACAAATACGATAATCAAGGGCTTGGAGGAAATAGCGCATAAGTGCAGTTTTTGAAAAAAATTGAGATAGCAATGATTTCTAGTAAAGCTAGTCTTAATGCATATTCTGTGTAAAATTCACGCCCAAATTACAATTTTTAAGCATCAAAAAGTCAGTTTGCACTTTCTTTCCGCCATAAGGATCCATATAATATCGAAACTCCAAACAAGTGTTTCTCAAAATAGCAAATACTGCACTTTATGCGCCTTGTCCTCCAAGCCCCTTAATCGTTCCGTAAATGATTTTATACGCCCCCCCCCCCCCCCCAATTTTTCTACAGTTTGACCGTATTCATTTTTAGCTAAAGAAAATGTTTGTTTAATTTCTTTTAAATCATGGTTGCTACTTGGGTCACATGGGATTTATGTTAGAAGGCTTTACTGAAAAGAAAGTATAGTAACATCTACTACAGGTCTACTCGATTTTCTACAGAGTGATGTTATTTAGTGAAAATAACAGAATTACAGTAGTATTTATCGGAACTCTGGCGGTAGTCACCATTTTATTGTAAATGTCACCATAAAGTCTGGTGTTTATTGCCATACTCGTATCACTGTGTCAGAATATGGTAAAATCTACCATATTTGTTTTCAGTGTTGATTAATACAGTAAATGAACGAAAGTAATGCACTCGCCGCCATGTCCCACTTGTCCCACTCTCCCAAAATGCGAGACCCGGTCAAACATTTGATTCCCTTGACAGCAAACACAGCACATTAATTGGACTAAGAGTGAAACTATTAGTGCTGCAAATATTCTGGCCAAGTTTCACTATAAACACAAGACATAAGTGTTATATACGTGAAGTTTAAGGGCCAAACGCTGCACTTATTTCAGCGACTTTGAATCACCGGCGAGCGCACACGGCTGCCAGCGACTCTCCGGATCTTGTTGGCCCAGACCGCCCTGAGACCGGCGTAAAATTGAATAGAAACACAAGTTAACATTGGCACTGGTGCAGACTTTAAATAGCATCGAGTCAAGCTAAACATAAACCTCATTCATTTGGATATGCGCTTAAATGAAACCGCCGAGTAGAATTCGGAGCACGGAGCAGTTTTCCTCGGCAAAGCACTTTGAAAACATTAAAAAACTGAAGTGGAAATTGACCGCGAGACTCCCATCGACGAGTTTCGATACACTTTCAATGTTACATTCTAACCTCTACGTGCAACGGAATACACTTGTTTTTGAACTGAGAGGGTTTCTTCTTTTACTGGATGTGAAATATTAGGGGGTAGCCCGAAGGCAATTGCAAGGAAAGGCCGATAAAGTCTTGAAAAATTGTGCAGTATGCTACAACATGCTAAAAAAAAGTGACAGCAATGTTTCAATGTGGATTTTACAACCAAAAAAAATGCTACCTCAACCACCCCCGTGGTTGAATTAGCTTACAATAGTGGTTTAAGTTGCATTTTTGTTGTAAAATCTACGTTGAAACACTGTGGACGCTTTTTTTTTTAGCAATTCAATTGATAAATCAGCAATTTAATTTTTTCTGTGTTGATGAACGCAAGAAAATAAATAAAACCCGATTATGAGACGGTTGCTAAGAGTTGCAAAATCATTGCCCCGTGATCCCTCGAATGCTCGAAAAATTCCCAAAATGTTCCCGTTTTCTTTGCAAATTTTTATTTTAGCCCAAACTACTGGTTTTAGCGCCAAATCTCAATAAAAAAATTCGTAGACAACAGTATTTTACTTCAGATATAATTTTTTTTCAGTTCCTTATCGTCCCAAAGGACTCAAAAAAGCTTGCAAATCGAAAACGTGCGCTTGCATTTATTCCGGATTTCCAAAAATGACCGGTTTCCCTTTCAAACTATTCAACTCAGCGGAAATCTGTTTTAGAGTGAGGGAAATAGAAGAGATCTGCTCGAGGAGAGTGTTTGAAAGAGAGACGTATTAATCCCCAAAAAGACGAATTTCACTCACGAAATTTAAACATTTTGTACTCGGAGGGTTTTATTGTGTCTTTTTGGTAAAGGAATTTTATTTTAATGTAAAATTGTTCTTATTTGATATGCACCATAAGGCGGAGCTTTCATCTTCATTGGATAATAAACAGCTAAATTCAAGTGAAATGTTCAAACCTTTCCAAATCCCCGGAGAGAGGGATTAATTCCTAGAAAGGGACGAAGTCCAAATTGAATAACATTGAGTAAAATGAATAGTTCTAAAAACGAATTAACAAGTCTGCCAAACTCCGCCTCTTGCGGAAATTGTGCGATTCCGCTTTGCTCATCGCATCCAATTTGCTGTCAAACTACGTGTTGTTATAACTCTAATCTTTCAATTTTATTTTTACAAATAAAGCTGTCTTTCAGATCGTTATTTTTACACCTTGAAATTTTCTTGAATTTCTTTGAAATCAAAATTATTACTTCTTGATTCCACCCATATTTTAAAGGGGATCTAGCTGAATCATACGGTTTGACCGCATTAGTGGCGATTTCTTTGTTTTTTATAATACATTGTTATGCTTTAAAGAAAACCGTATGCAATAAACTTCTTGAGGTGAAATGGGTGGACATATCATCTGAAATTGAAGGGTCCAGAGTGAACAGTCCTGTGAAGTGAAAGATTTGAAAGAATCCAGTTAAGGCCATTTTTGGCATCTTTATGGTACTTTATTATGATAATATACTTACAATTCTTTTATTATTATGTATTATTATAAAATCGGGAGTGAAAGCATACAGGATTACCTTTATGAACTATTCGTGAAACATGATGGAAACCTTTTCGTAAAAAATTGTATCCCTGTTTTCGATTGTCTTAAAAATACAAAACATGCACTTAAGAGGTTAATGTATTGGACTCCTTAATCCTTTATCCTGTGTTTTTTGTTTTTCATTAGACTAATCACTATGAATTTGTATTGCTATTGTTTTGTTTGGATTCCGTGTTATTTCAACTGATCGATAATGATGCGAAGAGTCTCACACAGACACAAGCTTGTCGTAAATTGACCTCCTGCCCAGGGTTTTAAGTGGGAGAAAATAATGGACCCATTGTGTGACAGAATATCGTTTCTTCAATGAAGAAATAAAATTAGCATCTTTAATGATCGGAATTGGTGATTCGTCGTCATCAGTGCAATTTTCACCATAGACTTTAGGCATCTGTCTGTAGACAGAATGGTATAGAAAAATAACTTTCAGAAAGAACGTGGGTCCTTAAATGGAAATTTTCTATATTGGAGGATGGTTAGGTAGGGTAAGCACTAAGCACTTTTGCCTTTCGAATTCATGGATAGTGTCCTCGCTTTAGACTCCAATACTTCAGGATGCGAATACTTTTCACGCATCTTTACTCTTAGCTGCAAAGGGAAGGTTGAATATTGCACTCATAATTGAAAATAAACGATTGCATTCCTTTGGAATCGATCATCATGACGTTTCTCACAGATGAACATACTGCGACAAGTGTGCATGATTTTGCCTAAATCTAACTACTCACATAGTCCGAAAACTTATTTGGCAAGGACCAACCAAGCGGATACAGCTAAAATACTTTGAATGAAAGTACGGGTTGAAAATCTACCATGAAATTAAAATCTCCACGGAAAGACTACACAGGCTCCTTTGAAGTACAGTGTGTGATTCATGTGTGAAAGACTATATGGTGAATTGAGGGGCTGGGAGGACAAAGCGCATAAGTGCAGTTTTTAACTAATTCGAGAAATATGTTTGAAGTTTCAAAAAGACATGAACTCCTACGGTGGAAAGAAAGTTCAAACCGACTTTTTTAATCTTAAAAATTGGGAATTAAAAGCAAACTTTTTACAGAACATGAATTAAGACTAGGTTTACTCGAAAATATTAAAATCTCAATTTTTTCAAAAACTGTACTAATGCGTCTTGTCCTCTAACCCCTCAATTACAACATGTTCAGCCTTGAATAGTAACTTATTAGCTAAGCCGTCGCGTCGCATAGTTAATTTGCTCAAGAATTTCGTGAGATACGGTTTAAAATGATCGTTTATTAATGAGGAGCCCTTAAACACTGCAAAACACTTCTGAGAAAAAAAAAGAAACTTTGAAACCAAGACTCAAAATTAGTGTTAGTCTTTCGGAATTTAAGCCCCGTATTAACAGCTCATTTACTGTAAGGTGCTAGTAACACTCTGGCAGCATATCAGAGAGGTGTGAATTGAAGTTTTTAACCCATTAGTGTTTCATGAGGTATCACTTGGCTTCAAGCATCAATTTTTACTTGGAAGTTTAAAGAGTAAAGAGGAATTTCTGTGATTTCTCACCTAGCCTATAATCCTGACCTGGCGCCATGTGACTTTTGGCTTCCATAGAGGTAAGAATAATTTAAAGCTATAGGTATTTTGAATCAAGTGAAAAAATGAAGCCGGCAGTTCAATGTTCTGCAAGGCTCACACCACTGATTCTAATAGATTTTGAAAATGAGTAGTAAGAATACGTTTATGCCTGGAGAGTGATGGGTCACTTCCAAAAGCAAAGAACATCTTAAATTGCCCGTCGAAGAGTAGGAATTTCCTTGTTTATTTTTCCTTTTAAGGGACACACCACCACGAGAAGTTTTTGATAAAAATTCAATGTTGAAACTAGTCATGGAGTTTCTTTTTTCCCCAGAAAAACATCCAGAAATACCTAGTTGAGGTTACCTCTCAACAAACGATCTTTAAATCACCTTAACGCGCTGAATTCGGAATCAAATAAGGTTCAAGGGTGTTCGCCCGAAAGAATTTACTTGAAAATTCCATCGAAATCTGACCATGCTGGAGTATTCTTTCCGATCAGTTCTCAGACCGGAAATAATGGATCGAAAATGGAATTTACTTTCGATTGTAATATTAGGTGCAAAAACAAGTTTGTTGTCACCAATCCATACATAAAGGCAGAGCACGGGCAGTTGGCTTCGGTTTTAAAGAAACCATGATACCGGAATTCAATGATAGTTCATCAGTTCGAGGAAAAGTGAACTTTAACAATTCATAACGGATTTAGTGCATTTTGCTTAAGAACTTAAGATCCTAGCTATTTTAAACAGAATTCCTAATTTGAAATTGACAGGGTTGTAAATTAAATGTGGCGAGAGAGGCAACCGAGTTAGGAAGTGAGATCGGAGAGAAAAAATTGTTGCTCTCATAATGCTAGAATGAATCCAGGTCTAATCTGTTTTTTAGCCATGATTGCATTGTTAATTTCAATGGAACAATTATTGCGTTCCGGGTAACAACAATGTACAACATTGTCGCGACAACGTTGCTATCAGAACCGAAGCATTTTCGTCGAAACCGAGCTGTTTGTCATAGCTTTAAATGAGTATTATAGCTACGATTAGAAAGGTAGGTAGAACCCGGAATTCACTAAAAACATTGCAAGAGCAGCGATTCCTTTTCTTTTAGAAGGTAACTTTTGATGGGTAGAGCTGGGCAAGGATACGGAATAAGACTACTCACCGGTGCTGCGTTGGAGCGAAGAGTTAATCCTTTTAATATGAATCCAAAGTTACAAACGGATAACGATAATGTCGAATACAAGTCACTTAACAATATGCGCTCGGAGGAATTCACAAAACGAACGGAAAACGGAACACAAAATCCGTGTGGGAAATCAGAACGGCGCACTATCACAAAAATGGAAGTCGGAGATTTTTCGGGGGGTGAAAAACGAGGAACGAAGAACGGAGGTAGAGGGCCGCAAAACCGCGGAAAACTTAAAAGGTGAAAAATGAGCGATTTTAAAGCACTGGTGGCGAGGTGCTCACCCAAACACAGGTAGCCAACTACAGAGCGGGAGGCGGCCCCTTCAACGCGAGGAACACGCAACCCCCGGCCCGGGCCGAGAACGCATGTCCCGCTCACGTGATCCGCGCCGAGCGCCGCAGCCGCGGTTTCCTCCCGAATATCTGGATCTAACCAGAAAATATAAAAATACGATATTATTTCAGTTACTATCCTCCACTCCCGAGCCGCTTTGCATATCTTACAGTTTTCACTGTTTTCTTAGGCCCAGGTGCTGTCAAAACTATGACCATCTTGAAATTTGCATCGACGGCCTCGTTATGCGCGCTTACGCCGCGATTTCAGATCGTCATTCTCGCTCGCGCCCGAGTTTGCCCTCGGCCTCCGGCAAAAAAGACCATCGACTCGTCGCAATTTTGACCCACTCGGCAACAGTGCACGCTTACGACTCATACTTCCATACCAAAATGGATACAATTTTTTAAGAGCAGCCCGAGACAATGATAACAGTGGAAAAACAAGGTGGGAAAACGGGAAACAAGGCTAAAATACATAATTAATAAAAACCGAGACGTTTCGACTCACAACTGAGTCATTTTTAGTCGGAAACGCAATATTTTTTTCTCTCTCTCTCTCTTTTTCTCGAATCCCGGCCACCACCATGTAGGGCTCGGGTTTTCATCTATTTTTTTTTAATTTTATTGTATTTCTGACTGAGAACGACTCAGTTGTGAGTAAAAACGACTCGGTTTGTATTATTTGTGTATTTTAGCCTTGTTCCTCGTTCTTTCCCCTTATTTTACACTGCCATACCTAAATGCAGATAGGCGCTTTTTGTTTGGTGCTTTCGGCTAAGCCCTCTGTTTTTTACAAATCATTAACCTGTGCGCGGCAACCTTTTTCCGTATTTTGACAGACATCACCCTGCGTATTGTCAAAGTATCTTGCTTACTTGTATTGTTTAACCATCTGTGGCATAGCGTTACATCAAATTCGTAACAACATATATTTTGGGATCTTACAAATTGAATCTTTGCTTTGTGGCATGATTTTGTAAATTTCCATTAGTTTTTCCTCTTTTTGAATAACTGCAGTTTCCCAAAAATTTAAAATTTTGAAAAAAAAAATTAATACCTTATGTTTTTTATGCAAAGCCACAAAGTAGATTAGTGTCCCCCAGAATCTCAGATCCAAAATTAATTCATGCCATAGAGGGTTAATTTATTTATCTCTAAAGTTCTATTTGATTACGTGTAAAAGGTGTACGCACACTTTCGCTCCAACGCCCTTGAGCCGCTATGTTTAAAAGATTAAGATCAGATTAAACGGATTACGATCGCAGTGCGTTCAGACATGGCCATGAACTCAGCCACCAGTGGCGTAGCGTGAATGATCGATTATCGATATTTCCCCATTTTAGGCTATGGTGAAGACTCGATTACTATTACGTTCGTTGCGAACGCCATGTTTATCGATCCTTTTCCATGGGTTTAAGTGGCAGAACAACTGATACATCGCAAAGCACACCACGCCACTGTCAGTCACCCGTTAAAAACCCCTCCGCACGAAGACAATACTGCAGTTCTCTCTTCGTTTTTCGTAGAAATCTCATGGATAATGACGATTAGAAAACGCAATTTTTGCCATAGACTTACAAATAGAAATTTGTGTTAATTAAAAATGTTCTGTCGTAGCAATAAAGTTGTGTCCATGCCATTCATGCTACCCACGAGGAAAAACGTGGAATTGTATAGTAAGGATTAAAGGATTGAATACAATATTAACATTTTTTTCTTGACCAACATTTTGATGACAAATATTGGCGCGCGAATGAAATAATGGTGAATACTTGGCAAAAGCACTAAATATTGACTTTATTTATTTCTTTAATTTTCCCTCTTTGCGAAACGAATATGACGTCCCAATGTATCAAATTGCATAAAAATGAAAATAATAACCATTCGCATAACTTGATAGAAAAAAATGAAAAGAAATTAAAAAATAGAAAGACTGCATGAGACTGCAAAGAAGTCTGGAGCGACACTTCATCGGCAGCATACGAGTAGAATGGAGAGTTCAAGCCTCGAGCCATCGCGCCTTCAATTTTGCAGATGCAATACGGACATTCATCAAGCACGAATAGTTGTATCTCAGCGCCGTCATCAACGCGCTTTGAAATATCTTTTATTTTCGAAATTTGATCAAAGTTAAGGTTAAGTTTCTGCAAAATATGCTACGATGTGTCCAAATCGATAGTCATGTAATCACTGATCAATTCATAACCAAGCATTAATCATTCATCAATCACCAATAAATTACTCATTCATTAATCAGTTTTAAAACAAAAAAATTAAACTAAAAAGTCAACGAGTGTTTAAAGGTTTCTCAAGCGCCCCAAAGGATGTACTTCCAAAAGTTGGTATTTTGGCGGAAGTTGTATCGTGTCGGGGATTTTTTTTTTGACGACTACATTTGGAAATTCCAAGCCGGGTCAAATTTACCCGACTGTTTCTTTTAGGGGCGCTACAATTGGCTGATGAGTCAGGAGGGAGAGATAGCATCATTTTTTTTAAAAAAAAATGGTAAAAATTTCAAGAAAAGTATGTCTTACCCTCCAAAACATATAAATACTTCAAAAACTATGAAAATCAATGTATTTATTTACGGGTTAATATGACCCGAATTGAGACTTGGCGTATGAATAAAGTTATTGGCATCTAATGATTAAATCCGAGACGATAAATATTATAATGGCTGCTAGTTTTAAAAGAATGTTGGTCCTTGAACTTTGTGCTCTTTCCTATAAAAGTCCCAGGTACGGACCATTATCTATGTTTGAACCTTTAAAAAAGTCTCCGATTTTAATTATGGTATTCATAGTTCTCATAGTTCATACTTCAAGAAGTCTCGTGAAGGCTGCGTCACTGATTCGGTGGTACAGTGAATTTCTAACGAATGTGTTTTCGAGGTAGGATGTGATAGATGAAAATATATAAAGAAGTATAAAAATCATTTTTTTTGGATAGAGAAGACAAAAATAACCAAAGAGAAAGACAAACACAAGAGTATCTAGCGATTAGCCAGAATATAAAGAGTGGATTACAGCAGAATAAAAGTGTGTCCTATTTTTTCAGACGTCACGGAAACATCGACAACTATGACGAAAATCTGTGAAATCAACCTCTCGATAAGCCATCCAGCATAATTTGCATTCTTTAAATGCAAATTGGACGTATTTATGCTAAAAGGAACTATGTGAATAGGGATTACGTGTAACATAGTACTTTTTAACATAAATACGCCCGTTTGACAAATCAATGACGTCGGACGTCTCTGATGGGTCATTGTTCCAGTATGCATATTACTACCTCAGTTGGACGTATTTATGCTAAAAGGAACTATGTTCCGCGCAGATCCTATGCACATAGTTCTTTTTATCATACATTAGTCCAGTTGAGAATTGCTTTTCCGCGATGCTTGCACACGAATGATTGCGTTAAATTTCACAGATAAAACATTGCTTTCAATTCCAAAGACGTTTTTCGGCCCGTAACAATGGCAAACAAAGTCTTCCTGCTCTAGAAACTTGATAACGGTAGAATATCCGCGACTTTAGCCTCACGGGGTAGAAACGCCGCGCCGGGGTGGCTGCACGAAAAATCAATTCAAATTCCAGCTCGCATGAAATTTTGTTAGTTTAATGGGTCAACGAATTTATGACAGAGGAAACCCCCGCCAAATACCCCCTCCCAACCCTCCGCTCGATCTCCTAAGCGGCGCTGCCAAAGTCGTAGCTGCTTTGCGCATTGCTGAGTGGCGCGAGCATGAAATTTGGCAACGTCACGCATTTGCCCAGCTGATCGCGAGGCATGCGCGGGGCGCGCACCCTACTTCCTCTGACCTATCTTCATCCACGTACGGGGCTCCGCGCGGGAGGGGGGAGGGGGCGAACACGCACAAGGCGCAAGAAAGAAGAAAAGGAGATTCCTCGCTCTCATTAATGTCAAATTAGCCGGGTAGAGCGCGCCTCGCGCCGCGCCGTCAGCAATTTGGACGTATTTGTGCTAAAAGGAACTATGTCTCACGCAACCCCTATGCACATGGTTCCTTTTGGCGTAAATACGTCCATTTATCCCCCGGATACACCTTCGCACGGCCGTTTCGGCTTTTCACTCCCTCTCGAGTCCTGCTAAGTCCACAATTACGCGCTAAAGAGCTGTTGAGATGTTCGCAGCTCGCTCTTCGAGAGCCAAGCTCCACTCGACAACCCCCATCGCCGAAAGAAAGGGCAAGTTCAAATGCTCGCAGTATTGCCAGAGAGAATTCCTCCCATCGTAGATGGATGTCCTGACGTCAGACTATAGATCCTCCCCTTACCTTTCGTTTTATGGGGTGCAACAGTAACGTTTTCCCGTGCTGAGAGAGCTCTTTTTAGAATGCTAACGCTGTATGAGCACTTGATCATTGACAAATCCCTCCGATAAAAAATTTATTTTTGTAGAGGATTTAGAGTATTTTTCCTTGAAATAGTCAGAAACTTTAAACTAATCACGAATTGAATCCTCTGCTGAATGGAGAGAGAATTAGAATTTACTATTCTCTTATCTAATGTGTTTGGTTTGAAAACTAAAATTTTAAGAAATGTAGATAAAATACAGCTATTTTATTCACAGTTATGCATGTTTTTTGAAACATCTGTATTATGTGATTAAAATTGAGTAAACTTAACACAGACATTTATGAGGGGAAAAATGACTGATGTGTAATTAACTTTCGCACAACCATTCAAGCTAATTGAAATTGTTCTCATTTTTTTTTTTTTTTTTTAATAGAAGGCACGGTTGCGACATTTTAGCAATACGAAATTAGAATAAATTTGTTGTTTTTGTTCACTAATAATATATTTTAGCTTCCATCTTGAATTCTGAATCACAAGTTAGTTTAAACCACGCGATAGTTGAGATTTAAATAACGTATCATTTGTTATACGGAACAGTTTCATGAGGAACCATGTTGGAAGGGTGTCTTCAATATCGTTTTTCTAACCCTTACATACCCAAGACGGGTCAAATTGACCCGAAGCTTGTTATAAACTACGCGAGCAACACAATCAAAGATAGAAGAGAGGTAATCGGGCCTCGTTTTGTAACTTTTTTCCCGAATCAGAGCGACACCTCATCAGCAGCATAAAGCGGAGCAATGCGAGTCACGCCTCGCGCCTTCAATTTTGCAGATACAACATGGACATCCATCAAGTTCAAATAGTTGTATCTCTGCGCCGTCATCAACGCGAGTCCTTTCCCTTGCTCTATGTCCATGATGTGATGGTTCCATGTATCGTATATTTCCGGTGGTACTTCAAGAGGTACCTATATTACGTGAGCAACAAAAGCCGAAGGAGTCACGTAATTGGGCTTCGTTTTTTTATCTCTTTTTCCGGAATCTGAGAGACCCCTCATTGGCAGGTAGAGCAAAGTAATGAGACTTACGCCTCACGCCATCGCGCCTTCAATTTCGCAGATACAACATGGACATCCATCAAGTTCGAATAGTTGTATCTCTGCGCCGTCATCAACGCGAGTCCTTTTCCTTGCTCTATTTGCAGTTCTTTTCCTTTTTCTTTTTTTTAAAATTGATTTTTCGTCCGCTTATACTTAGGCAGGCAAACTTAGCTGAGGCATTTAATATCCTGCTCGGAGAGGAAGAATGCATCCCTTACAGATCGTAGTCGATAAATCGAATAGGTGAGATTGTATCGAATGGTTCAATATGTAAATATAACCTCAAAAGTCAATTTAGAAATCTATGGTAACGGGTCTTTTGTGATCGAATTTTTACTCTTTTGAGTATTAAATGGCAATGAAAAGTGAAATTGTCAGGAATTTTCTCCTTTTCAGCTTTTCAAAATTAAATCCTAAAATTTTTGTTTGAGCTTATGTTCTATTGTGTTGAACAAAACGATACATCGAAACACTATCGAATACGATCTATGGACAAGGGAATAACTATCGACCAGAGACAATAGACCCTCCACTGGTATCTTAGCAATGATGGAAGCTTTTACTTTCGGGACTTTAGTATTTTACTGTTGACTTACCTACATGGTTGATGTTCAACAACGTTGACAAATTTCGTTTTGCAAACAAGCCTAAAATGGCCGAAGTTTGGGAACCTTGTTTGGCTCATGACATTACCCGAAGCTCATCATCCACCATGAAGGTAGGTCAACAGCCGGAAAGAGAGTGATATGACTGTTGCTCTAGGGATTATCATCTATATCTATCACGTGTTGCTCCCTTATTATTGTCCATAAGTAATTGTGGACCCCCGAAAATAAGAACTTCCACCTGTCCCCAAGAGGCCAAAGGAGGGTCTCTTGTCTCTGCTATCGACCTATCGTGAAATAGACTATAATTAATACGACCCTTAAGGTTTTCCAATTCTTATCCAGCCAAGTTTTCCATCCAATAAAAGGGGGAAGGAGGCAGGAAAAATCTGCATATTTTTTTTAAAAAAAGAAGGCTCAGATTAGTAGGAGATTAAGGAAGGAGAGGCTGTTGAGGCGCGTTTAGCGGCTAATCAGGCGGATGACGGACGGACGCCGATAGAGGCGAGGATGATGGCGGGCTGCGGTGGGGAGATGGTGGTGAGGAAATTAATTTCACCCGCGCTTTTTTCAGCCGGAGAGAGGCAAATATTTACGGGGTGAGACGGAAGAGGTTGACGCTTGCGGCTTGCGAAGCCACCGCTCGCCGCCACGACTCGACTCGTTCTCGTGTGTGGACGTGAACCTGGCATGAGACCCGGACTCCCCGGCCCGGGTCCCGGTCTATTTTAGTTACGGCCGATGGCGGTGTGCCTCAGTGGCGTGGCGTGCTTTGCGATATATCGATTGAGATGCCGTCTGAACCCGTCGAAAAGGAGCGATAAACGGAGTGTCCGCAACGATCACCGTAAAAATCGATCTCTCACCGGAGCTTCATTACGGGAAATCTCGATAATCGATCGTTCACGCCCCGCCACTGACGTCATACTACTGACTGCATCACTCATTGTTAGCTTGAGAAATGAACACAACCGCGAGAATTTGGATCCGCATTCCCACTGAAACACCTCACGCGACCGCTTTGGTAAATTGTCGGACTCGACATAAGATTTCCTTGTAAAACTCCTTGTTACGTCGAAATGAGAAAATTGTACCGGGATCAGTGTAATTAAATGAGATGATGCCAGACCTCCTCTTATGTTATTTTTTTTAACAGAAAACTAAGGTATTTTCTGTCTTATAGTGCGGTGAGTATGCAACTCAAGATCTGGGACTTTACACGCATTTTTAATACGTCTATGTATTTAGTTATAGGTTTAAAAAGAAAAATAAAAAAAAGAAGAAAAAAATTATGCAATGTGAAATGTAGTTAGAATAGTTCGGAATAAATAGTCTAAATGAACATTCGAATGCTTATTTCCAAAATTTCTTTCCTGTTTTTCTTTCCTCTCTTTTCTTTTCTTCACAAAAAACTAAACAATGTAACACCTTGACATTTTCTCTGGATTTCCTTGCAATTATGATAACTATACTTGTTCGAATTTTCAAATCAGAACGTTTTTTACTTTTCTTGTAATTATGAATGGAACATGACAAGATTAGTACGCAACATCTGATGAAGTTACGCTGGTATTTGTTAAGTCAATCCATTTGTCTTTGAAATATTTTAACAAATTGGATTATTAAAACTCTGTTGAAGATTTAAAAAAACAAAAAACAATAATTAATCAAAATACGTTTATATGATGTGCCTAAATTCATCTAGGTACTTATTCGTTGTATTCCATATACTAAAATTGGTTTTCAGACCACTCTATTTCAGATTTTTCGTTTCTTAAAATTTCATTATTGACAAATTACAAAGAAAAAAAAAAATGATTAGCAGGTAGGGCCTCCGGTGTAAGGGAATTTCATATAGGGCCTCAATCGGGATAACCACAAAAAATCGTCGCTCCTCTGACGTAAGGGCGTACATCAATGTCCACTTGAGCCCTGTTGTCTATATGACTCCATTGTTCCCAGGGCTTATGAGAAAATACAGATACGCTATTACGTCAGAGGAGCGACAAAATAAGTGATTTTTTTTCAAATGGGAAAATATTACTCAACGAAATGTCGGTTCGCCTACAATTTTTAAAATAGGCAACACACACTCCTATATGGTCGAATAGTGGTATCATGCCATGATATTACGTTAATCCTCTACCTGTTCATTTTTAACTTCTTTCTTTTTTCTTCCTCGCTGGAAAAAAAACCTTGAAAACATTGACAGGAAAAATGACTCTTGGTCCAATCAGATTTAGGCTTAAATCAAAGGAAATCCGCTCAAATTAAGATGCTTGGTTCTTGATTTAAGCTTAAATCTGATTGAATCAAGAGTATTTTTTCTTGTCGATGTTTTTAAGAGTTTTGGACTCTAGATCCAATGTGTTTTTTTTCAATGCTCTTCTTCATCCTTTCCTCTTTTTCTTTCCCTTTATTTCTTCTCAGATTACGATTCTGTGACACGCGCAACTCATTTTTCTTCAATATATTGTATATAGTCCTGTTGAGCAACATCTCCAGGAATTCTTTATTTCTGGATGGAAACAGGATCTCATTTCTGTAAAACCTCGGTCCGACATACATACCTTGATTCTCTTCCAAGTTAGTTTCGTCCCTGTTTTGAAGGCGACTTCGGCGGAAAAGAAGACCACCCCCAACTTCAAGTCTCCGGCCCAGGACTGTTATGCAATACAAATTACATAAATTTCAGTCGCGTAATGGATATCCTGTGGCACGTAATTTATTTTTGTGGCTCAAACAAAGCATAATACGAATTGTATGCTAAGACTTCTAAAACTCATTATGAAAAAAGGGTACCTATATGTGGCTCAGGGTTTTTATATAAATGAAATGAGGGGCTTGGAGAAAAAGGCGTATAAGTGCAGCATTTGAAAAAAATTGAGATTTTAATGATTCTAAATTTCCAAAAGAGCTTCCGTGCACATATTTAGTACATTTCCTTTCGACAAGAATCAGGAGAAATCAGATAATTCCAATCCGTGGTGGGAATAATGACTATAATATCAGGCATTTGAAATAACGCTTCATATAACTATTAACCTGCGACATATATCGACGACTGAAGTGAGACACTACGTATCTCCATTGAGATGTTTCCAAATCTCCGCTCCTAGTTTATTTTTTCAGAGGAACAAGTCGACTTTATACCTTGACATTTTTACGGAATATTCTACGGACAGAGAAAAGAAATCAAGGAAGTTCTCAAGAAATTACGTTAATTAGTTTTCCCAAGGGAAAAATGAAGTATGACTGGAAGTCTACAACTTTGCAAACAGAGGCATGGCGTGAATTGCGATGTATCGAATGTTATACCATTTAAACCTATGGCAGAGAATCGATTATTGGGTTGTTCGCTGCGAACACCCTGTTTATCGATCCTTTTCCATACGTTTAAATGGCATAACATTCGATACATCGCAAAGCACGCCACGCCACTGGATCCAAACGCAGATACGTGGTCCCGCACTTTAGCAATCGACATCCCTGATTATCTAGCTCTCGCTTTTGTTTTTTAATTATTCTCCCCGTTAACAATAAGCTTGGCACTGAGTCTCTTTATACTGTCGAGACACCCTTGTCGCGGAGAATGCTGCCGTGGTAAGGAAGAACGCCGTATAAACATTGGAGGGTTGCCAAATTTCCTTCGATAAATTTTTTATTTTTTTTTTCGCAAAGTTAGGAATATTTTTCCTTTAAATTTTCGGAATCTTTGGGTATCATTGCAAACTAAATTATCTGAAAAATTGTGAGTTAACATTTATAAATTTATCAGAAAATTTGGCAATGCCTGAAGGTTCATACGGCTTTTTTCCTTACCACGGCAGAATGGAGATCCCCTCAGAAAGCGGGGCCCAGAGGCCGGCAGACTGTCACCGGTCGCCACGTCGGCCTGCGAGTGCGACGGGGGACTCCTGGAGGTTGGAGGAAATAAATAGCTGAGCAAACTTCGAGGAGGCAGTCAATATTAATTTAACGAAAAGATGATACATTTTACGGTGCGGTATCGACTGGGAGAGCTGGAAGCTCAGCTTCGTCCTTAGCCTAGCCGGGTGCCGGGTCCCCTCCCTACCTCGCCGCACCCCCACGCGCGGGGCACCCCTCCCCCTCGCCGCACCCGCACGCGGCGCGGCGCAGCGCACAGCCCTTGCTCTACTCCTGATACGCCCTTGACAAGCAGCTTTTTGATGCAGGCGCCACTCCAGCCCCCCCCCCCCCCCCCGATCGACTTTCCCACCACTATAAACCCACATTCAGCATCCGTTTAACCCCATTCCTGCCTCCGCCCTTGAAATTAAGACCCTGGTTCCGCGCCGCTTTTCCCTGAACAGGAAAACAGTTTTCGGATCTTTGAAGTCGCTCGCGATCCGCGGGTCCGTGCTTTTTTGTCGCCCTAATGGAGATCTGCACGAGTGACCTATCACAAAGGTGCTGAGCGCAGTAACCTTTCCTCCGCCGCAACCTAACCTATTTCCTTAAAGTTCACTCCATGCAAAGCCCTGCAACCCCCGCGGCGGCGAACGTTAAACTGGGTCGTTACTGCGTATTTGTGAAAACGAAGAAGGTAAACGAAGGAGGAAAGAAATGGGGAAAAGCTGAAAAGAAAAGAAAAACATAATATGACTATAAATCGAACTGTGGTAACGTATACGAACGTTACTTTTAGACAAATCAATAACTAGACAATGGAAAAATATAGAAGAATATTAATAGAAAAGTGTAGTAATCGATTGTAACGTCATGCATATTCTGCAAGGGTGACTTTATTTATTCACTTTTTGATGATGAAAGAAGTGTGGTGACTTATCAACGGCCAACGACTTACGTCGACGTAACTGCCCGAGATGAGGAAGAAGCATATTTGGACAGCACCATTGTTAGATATGTTTAAGAAATCACATCATTGTTAGGAACATTTTCAGTGTCACGATGAAAACCAGTAATAATTTACTTCATTGGCACAGTAGAAGACGCTGGAGTTAAGTTACGGTGAAGCAACAGAAAACAAACAAACAACCAAAGAGCTCTTAGTGTCGTATGCGGCAAATACTATTTATACTTAGACGAATTTGATTTTCTGGATGCAAGATGCAACTATTCGGGCTCCATGGGTGTCTGTGTTGCATACGCACGAACGTGAAGGCGTTTTAACTGTTCAGGCACTCACTCCTTCACCCGCAGCATGCACGGCGCTAACGAACGGCCGGCTTCTCTTAATTCTAGCGTTGCCTATTGTGCCGATCAAATAAATCGTTACTGATTTTTATCGTGACATTGCCAATTTTCCGAAAAATGCATTATTTAAACGTTACTAGCCATCGAAATCGCAAAAATAAATCATATTTCCGAGCTGAACATGATATGAAGTTGTGTTTAACCTACTTTCATGACTCGTCCTTTGTTTAGATTTTTTTGGGTTTTGTTTTTATCCCTTCTGGAAAAGAAATTTTGACGTTTAAGTGCGAAATTCTCGAAGAACAATCCTGATGATTCAAACGGAATTTGGAACGAAAACAATGACCATCCGTAAATTGACAAAATAAAATGCGACAGGACATCTGCAATTACACAAACCTAGTGTGAGGTTTTCGGAAAGACGAATGATCATTGTTTTTGTTCCTAATCCCGTGTAATTTATCAGGATTGTTCTTCGAAAACCTCTCACTTAAGCGTCAAAACTGCTTTACCAGAAGAAAAATAATCTAAACGAAGGACGATTCATTTAAGTGGGTTAAACAAAACTTCATATCATGTTCAGCTCAAAAATATGATTTATTTTTGCGATTCTGGTGGCTGGTAACGTTTAAAGAATGCATTTTTCGGAAAATTTACAATGTCGCGATAAAAGAACATTCTAGCTGGAGCGCAATTCAGCTATGCATTCACGACTGCAAAAATGTCGAAGGAAATGGACAAGCCCAGCGTGCATAGAGGCTATTTCCATTTTAATCTTCCGTCACATTCTTACGGCGCAATGATACAACTCTTTGAACTCTCCGGAATGCGTGAGGTTTCACACCGCATTTGATGGCGTTTTCAAAACAGCCAAGTTCCGATTCCCGGATTATCGTTTTGCATAGTTCATATGATTTTGTTTTCATTTCTAACCACTTGTTTATTCTTAAGGCTCGTATAAAAACCACCCATTTGCTAAATACATTTCTAGCTGAAGCGCACTTAAGCTATGCATTGATGACTGCAAAAATGTGAACGAAAATCGAAAAGGTCAGCGTGCATAGAGGCTATTTCCATTTTAATCTTCCGTCACATTCTTACGGCGCAATGATACAACTCTTTGAACTCTCCGGAATGCGTGAGGTATCACGCCGCATTTGAAGGCGTTTTCAAAACAGCCAAGTTCCGATACCCGGATTATCGTTTTGCATAGTTCATATGATTTTGTTTTCATTTCTAACCACTTGTTTATTCTTAATCCTCGTATAAAAACCACCCATTTGCTAAATACATTTCTAGCTGAAGCGCACTTAAGCTATGCATTGATGACTGCAAAAATGTGAACGAAAATCGAAAAGGTCAGCGTGCATAGAGGCTATTTCCATTTTAATCTTCCGTCACATTCTTACGGCGCAATGATACAACTCTTTGAACTCTCCGGAATGCGTGAGGTTTCACACCGCATTTGAAGGCGTTTTCAAAACAGCCAAGTTCCGATACCTGGATTATCGTTTTGCATAGTTCATATGATTTTGTTTTCATTTCTAACCTCTCGTTTATTCTTAATTCTCGTATAAAAACAACCATTTGCTAAATACAATTTTAGCTGAAGCACACTTAAGCTATGCAATCACCACTGCAAAAATGTCACAGGAAATCGAAAAGGCCAGCGTGCATGAAGGCTATTGGTATGGGAACGGAGTTCCCCTGTCTTTACAATCGTTCCGTTGCTATCGCTATGGGATTCCCTATGCCTCTGCGACCTTGAGCGTTTCGCCCAGTCTTCGATTTTTGGTTGATTTTCCGATGTATCAAAAACCGTTGTATTTTTTAGCCAATCATGTCTCTACGTCAAGTTGTGTTGATTTCTAAAATTCGCTTTCAGCGAGTTTTTTTCCACCTTGAGATGTCGTGTCTGACTGGTAAATCTGCGCAGAACCACGAAGTTCCGATTTTGGGCAAATTCTTTTTTTTGGGAGGTTCCGATTGGTTATTTTTCGCCATCAGTTTTCTGTTCGTTGGTGCAAAAGATCGCCTACCTCGTTGCTCTTGAGAAGCCGCCATTATCCCACCTCAAATTTTAAACATAGATATAAAGAAATAATAACCATCGTACAAGGTGGAAAATTGCTCTGGAGGACCCGTTACGGATATATGAGCCAAAATCAGAACTCGATTGATGGATTTAATCCATGAATACAGAAATATTGCCTCAGTTTACTGCCGCGATAGCAAATGCATGCTGAGATGAACCTTGTGACACATGAAAGCATAGGCAAACAATGTCTCACAGAGAAATGCGCTTCATCCGTTGTCTCATATCACCGCACCGCCGAAACCTCAAGGTCTTCTTTTGTGAAGCCCCGCTCAGCGTCCGAGATCACTTAACTGTTCTTTTTTCTCCGTATACCACGCGATCGGAGATAGCTCAGTTGTCAACGACACCATTCTAGCGTTTGATGACGTCCCTTTTGTGCGAGCGGGGGTTCGAATCTCGTAGGAGACAGTTAATTTTTACTGGTTGTATTGAATGTTTTAGACCAATCATCAAGCAATAATTAATACTTGGCAACTTAGGAAGCACATAGGTCCCTTATGATGCGTATTCGGGCATATGTGTAGAGTAAAAATATCATACGTAGGGTGTCCCAAAAGTACCGGGACTGGTTCTGTAACTTCAAAAGTAAGATAGATACAGACATGATTTTGGTCTCATTTTAAAGATCAACTCAATACCTATCGATTAAAACCAAGATCAGCTCAATCGAATAAAAATTGACCGAGTTATGACAATTTGAAATTAGTGAGGAAAGTTTACCCCTACGGTTTTTAGGAAGATTTTTCGCTTACCAGGATTCAAAAAGTTAATATTCGTATCCACTTTCCTCCGAATCTTCCATAACTTCCTTTTGCTTTTCAAAGTACCGTCCATCAAACCGGATGCACTTTTTCATGCGCTCTTGCCACTTATCCAACATTGTTTTCCTGAATTCTTCCTCTGGGATGGAGTTGAAGAAGTTTTGAATTGCATTCTGGATTTCGGTCTTCGATACGAATCTTCGTCCGCGAAGCTCCTTTTTAAGCGTAGGAAACATCCAAAAATCACATGGAGCCAAGTCAGGGCTATAAGGGGGATGAGGGATTGTTTCAACTCCATTTTTACTCATAAATTCACGTGTTAAGCTCGATGTGTGAGGCCGCGCATTGTCTTGATGGAGTATCCACGAAGCTTTCAAGTCCGACCGTTTCCGGGAAATGTGCATTCTCAACTCCTTTAGTACTTTGCAATAATACGCACTGTCAACTGTTGTGTTTGATGGTACAAAATGTTGATAAATGACACCTCGAAAATAAAAAAAACACAATAAGCATCACTTTATCGGCCGACTTTTCGATTTACGGCGATGAAGAATCTTCCTTAAAAACCGTAGGCGTAAACTTTCCTCGCTGATTTCAAATTGCCATAACTCGGTCAATTTTTATCCGATTGAGCTGATCTTGGTTTTAATCGATAGGTATTGAGTTGATCTTTAAAATGAGATCAAGATCATGTCTGTATCTATCTTACTTTCGAAGTTACAGAACAAGTCCCGGTGCTTTTGGGACACCTTATGTATACTTTACGCCGAAAAAGCGAACCTGAAACTTAAATGCGTTAACTTCCGAAAACCATATATAATCCAACGAAAATAAATAATTGGTACATAACAGCTTTCTTGTATGCAAAGAAAATAATTAAAAATGTCAAAAAAGAGATGTCAACACAAAATTACATAGCCCCTTCAATTCAGAAGATACTACAAACGAACTGTACCTTAACATTTTCATATCCCAGAAGCTAACGTTCCCATGACGAATATTGCTATCGCTAGCGATTGCAAAATCCAACTTGTTTCCATTTTAATCTTCCGTCACATTCTTACGGCGCAATGATACAACTCTTTGAACTCTCCGGAATGCGTGAGGTATCACGCCCCATTTGAAGGCGTTTTCAAAAACAGCCAAGTTCCGATACCCGGATTATCGTTTTGCATAGTTCATATGATTTTGTTTTCATTTCTAACCACTTGTTTATTCTTAATCCTCGTATAAAAACCACCCATTTGCTAAATACATTTCTAGCTGAAGCGCACTTAAGCTATGCATTGATGACTGCAAAAATGTGAACGAAAATCGAAAAGGTCAGCGTGCATAGAGGCTATTTCCATTTTAATCTTCCGTCACATTCTTACGGCGCAATGATACAACTCTTTGAACTCTCCGGAATGCGTGAGGTTTCACACCGCATTTGAAGGCGTTTTCAAAACAGCCAAGTTCCGATACCCGGATTATCGTTTTGCATAGTTCATATGATTTTGTTTTCATTTCTAACCACTTGTTTATTCTTAATCCTCGTATAAAAACCACCCATTTGCTAAATACAATTCTAGCTGAAGCGCACTTAAGCTATGCATTGATGACTGCAAAAATGTGAACGAAAATCGAAAAGGCCAGCGTGCATGAAGGCTATTTCAATCGTAATCTTCCGTCACATTCTTACGGCGCAATGATACAACTATTTGAACTCTCCGGAATGCGTGAGGTATCACGCCGCATTTGAAGGCGTTTTCAAAACAGCCAAGTTCCGATATCCGGATTATCGTTTTGCATAGTTCATATTATTATGTTATATTCCGTACCACTTTTTCATTTTTAATCCTCGTATAAAAACCACCCATTTGCTAAATACGATTGTGTAGCTGTCCGGAAAAAGGGCACATACCGAAAAAACAAGTTGTGAGAATAACGCATTTGAAGTTTTCATTCCTACTTCCGGGCACTGATGATGACATATATCGGAACTGGGGCACTCATATCAACGACATAACGACCATTGGTAAAACTTACACTTCTTTCAGTGTTGTGGGAGGAATTTTTTAAAATTTTCCGTTTCCGTTAGAAGCTAAAAGGCTAAATCCTATAAAGAAAATTTAAATCTTATGAACATTCTGCCAAGGCCGGATTTGCCTACGTGCCGCCTTTATTTCGCCGCCCTATTCTCATTCGTTTTGAAACATCAATAAATACCATCAAGTGAAGTGCCGGAGAGGAGGGGTGCATAACACGCATTTACCTAAACGTGTTGGAAACATTTTTTTGCGAAAGCCCTGTCAACAATACTGGCAAAATGTCACGGAACTTTGCGCGAAAGTTAGGTTCCGTGAACCTACTCTCTGTGGACAAGGCCTTCCATTTGTAAGAAATGAGCAAAAAAATTATGAAAGAGCAAACATAAAATACTGTGATATTTCGTTTTATACTTTGTTAGTTTTGATTTAATTGCTGCAGATGAGTCTTTTCCAGTAATGCATCCAATAACTGAATTGACTATGCTAGAAAATAATCTACGTATTATGCTACAGACTTCCTTCTTAGAATGAATATAGATGTCATTCAGAATTCTGATCGACCAATGTCAAATCCAACAAATCCCTAAAAATTGTCTCGATTTGCTTCTGCTAAATGCGGCCCATGTGTCATTTTTTGTATGTGCGCTTGTGCATGTAATTCTCCTGTGAGAAAACCATTAGTATGCTACCCTGTAATAAACCCCAAACCGTCGGGGTTAAGTTAATAACCCAGCACGAGATTAATTGAATTCCGCTCGGGGATCAGCTTTACCCCGATCGGATTACACACACGTTCTAAGACGCATTCCCACTTAGCCCACATCAGGGATTAATTGATTCCGTCCCGACCACAAGAGTTAATTGACGCTTTTCGGTAATGTGCATGGGAAACCGCCAATATTTTCCCGTCTTAATAGCTCAGGACAATAAGAATATGCAGCTCTAAAAACAACGATGACTTTATTTTTAAAAATGTGCATGCGGGAACAGACGAAGGAGTATACTCCACACGCAAAGGTTAACATAGTGCGCGAAATTAACAAGAGATTATTGAGAATTTACATGGAAGATAGCTCCTATCGTTAGGTTGTTTTCAGAGTCAGAAATCATAAGAGCTATCATCCGATCTTTTTTTGGCTTTGAAAGTGATGGCGTAAAGCAGACTGGCAGTGACTCCACCGAGTATTGGACCGGCCCAGTACACCTGTAAGAAAAATTTAAAATGAGACAAAGTCCAGTCTTATCTATTTAGATGGATTTAGACATATTTATCGAAATAAAACAAAATTAAACAACGGCTCAACGAACAATGGAACTATTGAATTTAATAGAAGAAAACTCATAATCATACACCTAATCTTCATACCTATTCTATAAAATACGACAAATAAGAATTTCATGGTTGTTTAGTGGGAAATTAAGATTATTATCCTGTGAATAGGTATTCGACCAATATAGTTATTCTGTTTTTTCCATATTCAAATGTGAATGTAGACCTTAAAAGTATTGATGTATTTGATAAATGGTACGAACAAGTCGTCAGTGAAACTATAAAAAATCGTACCTTGTTTAATGTGTCTTAAAAATTTCGCTCCTTTTTCATTTTATAAAAAAAATAAGCCAACATAATGGCTTGAAATTTTCTCCGAACATACTTTAAAAAGAGACTTTACTTTAGAGACATTTTTTACCAGAAGAGAGGTTTTTTACTTATGACGTCAAGTAATTTCTCATTTAAAAAATAAAATTTGACTGGAAATCTGCAACATTTCTGACCAAAAGTCATGTTGCTTCAGTTTCATTATCAAAAAGGAAAGGACCGAGAAGAAGCCTAAAAAACAGTGTATTGTGAGCAATACAAGATTTCATCATTCCCACCCTTGTTCGTAAGAAAGTAGATAGAAAGACCAAACAGTTTTTATCAAATTTTCCCATAAAGCATCCCTCACACTTAAAAGAAAAATCAAGGAAGTTTATGGAAAAAGAGCGATCACTTTTCCATTTAAAAAATACATCTGGGGCGGACTGGAAGCTTACTTACACCGCCCCAAATCGAATCACAAACTTTTGTAATTAAATCTTCTTTTTGACGGAGGAAAAATGCCTAACAGGTCGCAAATGACAAATTGTTTGGTCAATGTTGTTCGAGATATGAAATTGATTGAATACAACATTATTTTATTAATTTGATAAAATTTTCTTCACTCACCCAATGTTTGTCCCAAATTCCACTGACGAATGCAGGGCCTAATGATCGAGCAGGGTTCATACTAGCACCGGTGTACTTGATCTGAAAAACAAGTGGCAAGGAAAATTCAACGTGCGTATTCGTGATGTAAATTTCTTGAGGCTCAAGACCAGACGTTTTTATTATTTTCCCTGGCATCGTCCAATTTAGAGTCGACAATTTTAGAGAGGTAATGTAATTGGGAGAGCTGGCACCATGTTCTGGTCGACCAGTTCCGAGCCCAGTGTGCGCCGAGCTTCGGTCATTTTTACGATACATGTTCGATCCTAAATGTTGGTGTGGAATCCGTAGTGATTCTTTTTATCTTGACACTGGATGGCCGGGTCCCCGTGTATCGAAAACAATCGATTATGTATCGAAAAAATGACCCGGCGTCACACAGGAGTATCAGAATTCGGGACCTGGAAAATTCTTAAAAGTGACACCAGCTCTATGTACTCAATGATTTTGACGCATCCAATACTGAGTAACAAGATGCCTTTTTATTTTATTTATTTTATTTTTTTATTTTTTTAAAAAATAAGTCTTTTTACAACTGACCCCCTTTGGGTGCCTATCATCAGTGGTTTCCTATCTCAACTAGACGAGTCTCAAGCAAATAATTCCTTTTTTTATATAGAAGAAATGGTAATGGAACAGTTAACTTGGTAAAAATAATTCAATTTGATTGAACTAACGCCGTTTAAAGATAATAGATCAATCAAGGTGACGTTACGTCTCCGTAACGCGCAGAGTTCTCTTATTACAAACTTGATTTTCTTCTAGTTTTTCCACCATAATTATGGTGGGAGCTTTCTGCGTGATGCAGAGGCATCACGTCATCTCGGTTGATCTAAGGTTAGTAACCTGAGTTGCTTGACTGGTGAGTTTCTCTACCTCTGTGTTTGTCCGTTGATTGACTTGAAATTCGGTTGTCGAATATCACGCAAGATTTTTGAAATACTCAAAAGAAAGAATCCTAACTTTATTACGCCCACGAAACATGGTGGCGTCGAAAGAGAAGCCATTTTCAATCATGTATAACGTCCGATTCTTGTGCGTTTATTTCCACTTTTTAACATGTGATGTCATTTGCTCTCTTTATTCCTATCCTTTCCCACAGGAAACTGTAGGTGGGTTGTAATATCTAATTATAAGTAAGACGTTCTAAGTCTGAGTGGGAGCGGTAAGTGAAATGACAAAAGCCAAAGGATAATCTAATGAGAAGCGTACCGCGGCGAGATGGCAGCAAGCAATTGCGAATCCTATCGCAACGCCGATAGATCCTTTGATGTCGGTCCGCTTCCCATCGCAGACGGACTGGACAACTAAAAGCAGCACAAATGTGATTAGTGCTTCTATCGCCACACCCTGCAGGTCGGAAACTCCTGTAGACAGTGTCGTTACTCCCAGATTACCAGCAGCCGTGTAACCTGTTTTTGGCGTGATTTCCTGTTAAACACGGGAAAATTCATGATTATTAACTACACCTAAAAAAAAGTGAAGTTGATTTAACATTCTGGATGTAAAAAAGGTGTGCGAGAACTTATAAAATGCTGAATTATCCGCTACAGCAGTTACTTTAGCAATGCCAAGATGTAAATTTAACTGCCGTAGCGGGTAACTCAGCATTTTACGAGTTATTGCACACTTTTTTTACATCCAGGATGTTAAATCAACTTAACTTCTTTTCCGGTGTAGCGTATTTGAGTCACATAAATAGATATAATACACATTGTTAAAGATCTTATCCATCAGGGTTCAATATTATCTGGGGCATGCATGTACTGCCGTGATACGGAAAAACGCCGTATGAACATCGGAGAGTTGCCAAATTCCCCCTCTTAAAACATTACTTTTGGGAAAAATAATGAATATTCCTACGTGAGATTCTCTGATACTTTACATCACATTGCAAAGAAAATTCTCCGGAAAATTGGACGGAAAATTTTTGCAAGTTTTCCTGAAAATTCCTTTTTTATCGAAAAAAAATTGGGAACGCACGAAGGTTCATGCGGCGTTCCTCCTTAGCAGGGCAATGTAGCTGCATTTCGTTTTCACATGAGGATGCTAGAGAAATCAAAAATGAGCGGATCCTCATAAGAAGCTCTCTGAAAGCTGGATTCTTTGTGTGTTTGGATGCGTGCTCAAAATGTTATCGGTGCAATATTGATTTCACTGGTCTAACGTCATTGCTACAAAGGCTTTGAAAAGGAAATTCCGGTAACAAAAATTTAATATCCTGTAATGAGATCATTTCTAAATTTGAATTCAAAGATTAATGAATTTTTACCACAACCAGACATCAAGGATGCTGTTAATCTGTTGACAGAATACAAACTTTCACAACATTTCAACTCACTTTTTAACTCGGTTTCATCATGGTGGCAAAATTTCATAAAAAATAAAATCTTGAATTTTCACGTGAAATATCACATGAAATTGCACACATTTATAAAAGGTATTGAAAAACCCAGTTCCTTTTCATGTTTCACAACATGTAAAAATTGTGACTTTCTTATATTTTTGTGTATTCGAGTGCGGGCTGTACTTTTGCCCTGAAAAATATGAAATATTTCACAGCCTTGTGAAATTTCATGAAATTTTCCACTGAAATTTCCAATCTTTCATTTCTTGCTTACGTTTCATGCCACCTTGGGTTTTATAGACCTCCGGGAATTGAATATTATGATATCCAATTCACGTTATAATGAACCTCTGTTTAGAACAACGGACATTCATGCACCTAAATGAAGAAAAGTGGGCAATTTTAAAAAAAGATGTATTTTCTTGGTTGAACGGTTTTCTGAGATAATCAAATTTCCTCACATCAACTATTAAGTCAGAAAGCATATCTTATCAAAATGACTGCAATCGTGTAATATAAGTACATCGAATCGATTCTGTCCTTGAATGAGGGCTTCATCATTGAATCTTCTTCTTGTCCGCGAACGCTTGAGCGATATGAACCACGACGTGATCCCATACACTTAATTATCCCTCCATTAGTTTCATAATCTCACTAGTCAATTATCGAGCACTATCACAAAAAATTTGCACCTGGATCTTAATTACACGTTGATAAAGAGCTCTTTTACTGCAACTAACGTTTCAAGGCTGTCATGGCAAAGATGTAGCCCATAACCGAGTCTACTCTGTCTTTATTTTCCTCAAAAAAAAGGAAAGGAGGATTGCACATGAGGCTATAGAAGCACATGTTTTACGGTTTAGGATTAAATAGAGTTCACCATGAATGATCGATTATCGATATTCCCTCCTTTGAAGCCATGGTAAAATATCGGTTATTAATGTGTTCATTGAGAACACCCTGTTAATCGATCATTTTCCATAGGTTTCAATAGCAGATCAATCGATTTATCTCAAAGCGCACTCCACGCCACTGCAGCAAGGGGTGGATCTTAACCACCACCCTTTTTGAACTCTCATCTAAATTCATATAATTCGTGTCTGTAAATTTTAATGCACTCCAATTTGTTAGCAGTCAAAATTGTTGGTCAGTTTCTTATTTGCAAAATTGACATGCAAAGCCGCTTCACGATTTTGCGCATTATTTGGATATCTCACAACCCCCAGTCAGTATTTTCAACAGTTACCTCTCCTCAGATTTTCTCTATACTGCCGTGCTGGGGGAAAATGCCGTACAAACATTCGAGAGTTGCCGAATTTCCGCCGTTAAAATGTTTATTTTAGGAGGAAGTTATACATACTAGTCCTTGAAATTTTGAGATATTGTAGATTAAATTGCGAACCACATTGTCTAAAAATTGGAGGGAAAATATTCATAACTTTTCCAATAAATTCGTATTTTATCAAAGGAAACTCGGTAACGCCGAGAGGCTCATACGGCGTTCTTCCTTAGCACGGCAGTTTAGTCTGCTACAGAGCCGCTTTATAGAGAGTGTTAAGACAACGCGGCTCATGGATGTCACAAACGGGAATGAAGATTGCAAAAATCGGACGTTTTTTGTAATCTTTGATCAACCCATTTCGAATTCCCATCTCCGTTCCCTCTCCCATTCCATTTGTTCCTTGCCGTTCCCCCGATGTCCCGGTCCATTCTAGTTTATAATTTTTGCAATTGGTGAAAATGTAATCTTTATTCCCGTTTGTGACACTGTGGAGGCCTAAAATACGGGAACCAATCAGAAATGGATTCGCATTGTCTTTACTCTCAGTATAAAAGGACTCTAGTCTGCCACACCTTTCTAGTTGTCTCAAACAACTGTGCCTGCTTTGAACGAAACTTTGAAACAATTTTATCCAAGAGTTCAATTGGAATTATGGATTTGCCCGCGCAAAATATTCCATTCCCAATCGGAATTGCGATGGATTAACTGAAGCTCCGAGGCGTCACGAAAGTGAATATGCGCGCGTCTCCGGATATTGGCGTCAAATCGTCGGTCCTTTACCGTAAGGGCATATTTCATTTTCGGGATGAGCCCCACCGCCCATGTTCGCCCATGCTTTCCAGGGCTCATGTCTGAGGATCAACGAAATGCACGCCCCGCGGGATGGATGACGGAGGATGACAGATGGAACCGGAGATACCCATATGGGTGTGGGTGCGTATGTCAGACCCTCAGAAAAAGCGGGAGGATGTCATTGCGAAGCTCAATGAGAGCTGAGGGCTGGTTTTGACAAATATTTGATCCGCATTTCTATCAAGGAATTCCGTCGTCTCCATAGTGAACATTCCGCTTGTGCATCGTTGAACGGGGGATACCGGTTCATTCATCTTGACGTGTCTTTCAGTGCAGGTATTTCCTTCTACGGAAATGTCTCTCTTTCCAAGGCTCTCCGAATTATGGAGAAAATGATTGTCATTTTCACCGAATAAAGCTTTTAGGCAGTGTTTAGGGTGAGGGAATCGAGTTTTTTTTCGAAAATAGGGGGTCTGCTCCCTAGTTGGTTAACGGAACTCTCGAGGAACGAATTCTGCGAAATTGGAACTGTAATTAGACCGCGTCAAGCAGGAGGGAACTAAACCACATCAGCTACCGTCGAATTTAGTTGGGCAATTTAATTTTTTACATGGAAACGGTTGTGTAGATTTGTGTGAAAATTTCAGTGAATTCTCTGCAAAGTACGAAGCAAATTCCTTAAAATTCTCAAAGGAATCTGCACAAACGTTATGTTATAAAAAATTTAATTGCTCAGTTTTTGGCAATTGTTGATGTGGCTTGATTCCTTTCTGCTAAACGCCGTCTAATTCTGGATTAGCATTGTTGCTTTAACATATGATTGGATTTATTAGAGGGTTGAGCCATTTACAGCAGATCAATACTCATTAGAGACATATATCGACGGAGCAAGTCGGCAATCACATAACTCGGTTTGCGACGTCGCAGACTTCCTGTCATCCTTTACTTTTTAAACAGAAAACTACTCAACGGCAATTCTTTAAAACTGCCGTAATTATTCTTCTCTGTGCAAAGAAAATTCTGCAAAAACACTAAGTAATTATGTCAATTTGTTCTCCTTTAAAAAAATAACATAGAGGCGGAGATTTTCAGACACCGCAAACGAGTTAGATGTTAGCTGACTCACACCGTCGATATGTATATGTATATGTACAAAATTAAAGTTCCAAAATCTTTTAAACTTTGAAAATATCATTGTCTAATTGACCATAATTAATACCTATGTAAGTAATGGCATTAAAAATGGCATTGGTGTGAGTTATAAATATTCGGACGTCCGTCAAGGTTTGCCCGCGATTTGGGTTACGTTGAACCCGAGAGAAATGCGACTCGTAATCTCTTTTACTGAAGCATCCTATGAAGGAACTTCTCAATTCTGCAAAAGGTTTTAGCTGCATTGACGTCCGTTGCAAAGGTTTGTATGCGTGTTGGATTTTTTTAAAAATAAAAAATTCAAGGAATGGTCATTAAAACTTGGAATCTCCTAAAATAGTTCAACTATTACAAATTAAACTGTCTTACATTCAAAATGATTGCTCCACAGATGGCTCCAAGGCATTGCGCGACGATGTACAGCATACCTTTTATTATGCTAACATGTCCCGACACAGCTAGTCCACAAGTTACAGCCGGATTGATGTGACAACCACTAACGTGACCTATTGCCTGAAATATTTTAAAAAATATAACATTTTAAGGGCGAAAAGTAAAACTTTAACGTGACAGTGCTATAATAATACTAATTGGTCCGTGCCAACCACCAGAACACAATTTTGGGGCTGGTTCATTTTAAATAAAAATTCATACGGTAAGCAATGGCTTAAAACATTAAAAACTATGCAAAAAATTCAGAAAGCCTCCAAGTTTTTTTTCAGGGCTGTGTATAAAAACGTTGACGTTAAAACAAAATTCAACTGAAGGCACGATGAGTGGAGAAAAGTTGGTTGAAGGAAAATTTAATCTGTGTTTTTGTCAGTGTTTATTATGAACTCATTGAGTGGGGGTTTTACATTGTATCCAGATTGTGCTGAAAATCAGCACTTTTCTCCATTTAAAACCATGCAAAATATTCAAATTGTATCGTGCGATCTGGCAACCTAAAACCTTGAAGTATGTATGGAAGGATACTCGAGTTACAGAGTAAATTCACAACTGGGAACGCATCAAGGCCGGCTGCGAACTTAACGAAACTTACGATGACTGTTGGCAAATTTGAAACTTTTCATTTGTCGACCATGGATCATGAAGGCGGGGCAAAGCACTACGGAAGAAAGTTAACAACTTTCGCGGCGGTAAAAAATGATCCCTCTGACAGGGGCAGGTCAATAAGCACCGGAGAGCGGAAAGCGGATCTTTCCAAGAAATATTACTCGCCGTTTGGCATTAATGCCACCTCGTCTCTTGTGTCAGATCTCGATGGTAGTCACTCATTTTACACCAAAGCTGCCTTGCTAAGGAAAAACGCCGTGTGAACCTTCAGGCGTTGACAAATCTCCTTTGATAAAACACAAATTTTCCGGTAAACTTATGAATATTTTCTTTCCAATTTTTCAGATAATTTTGCTCGCAATTCCACCTGAAGCTTCTGAAAATTTCAAGGAAAAATATTCATTGAATATTCATAAAATAATCTTTTCTATGTAGAATGAATGAGTAAGCATTCTTTTGCTATTCTCGACTTCAATGGAACTTTTGCCATTTGGCTCAGTATCATCTTCGAATCATTTTGCAGCGTAACATTGATGGAAATCTCCATCGCTTCTTCCCTTAGCACGAGTAGATTCCACCTGAAGCTTCTGCAGGCTCAAAATTGAGCTGGCAACTTTCGAATGTTCATACGGCGTTCTTCCTTAGCACGGTAGAAAGGCAGGCAATTCTGCGGCTATTTTCGGCAAATTGGCAACGAAGCATCGTGATTGCGGTGCCTCCACCTGGTCCCGTTCATTTTTTGCCTTTGAAAATCCACGCTTGGCATTTAATCTCATTAAGTGACCTCTTTATTGTCTTTGACACTAATGATGCACCTCTAATAATATTGCTCGCTCAAAATTCGTTTAAGACAGGGAAAAGCTCTCATCGCTCCATCTGCTCTCTGACCTAGAAGTTTCACTGTTCCTTTTTGGGCTCGTTCCATTTGGGGGAGCTCTTCCCGATCGCTTCCCATTTCCATTGGGGATGTCTTTGGCGGCATATGGATGGTTCAGGTTGCCAGCAAGGAACGAGCAAAAACACAAGGGTCCGAAAAATTCCAAAAATTTCTTGGGTCCGAATGTTAAATCTGTGCTGATTTTGCGGGTCGCCGTTTTCCTTGGTCAAACATTTCCGTTCCTTCATTCAATTCAGGATTAATAGTTCCTCACTTACCCCACAAGACACTTTCATGCCACTTTCACCACACTTCTCATCTTTCATGAACCTTTTTAAAATGTACCGAATCAAAAGGTCGGGATACGTGGTTTATTGGCCTACCTGGACCATAGAGGCTATGATGAGCCCGAAAGCCATGGCAATTTTCACAACGTCAACGAAGTTGTCCTGATGGACAAATGCTACCGACATGCATCCTATGAGCACTAACAGCAAAGTCCCTACAAACTCAGCAACTATGCATTTTGTGAGAGTGGGCCCATCTCGAATATCGGGCACTCCAATCACTTTTGAGATCGCTGAAACAGTCCAAGTTTTATGTTATGAGACAAAGTTTAAGATAAACTGAACTTAGCTTTCACTGCTTCCACTTCTCGGTCTTACGTTTACGTTTAGAAAAAAGACACCAGGCTAAATTTTTCATCAAGCGATTTTAGCGTCGCGCAAGCCAGGAAAGGGAGTGCGGTCGAGTGTCGAGTCATCCTCACAGTGTGATACGCCTTCAATCCGGCAACCAGCGGCCATGTGCCTATACCTGTAGTCGAATGTTACCGCAAATAACTGTCGCATTGCGTTTGGTGCAATGCGAGAAGTATTCATGCAGTCTTGTAGGCGCTAACATGCGCCTGACGCCGACCGTACCCTTTGGCGCAATGCATGAAGTATTCCTGCAGTCTTGCAGGCGCTGATATGAGTTTGACGCCGACCACACAATGTTTGGCACGAATATTTGAACTCGCGTTAGGATAATCGCGGCATCAAACAATGGGGCTTAAAAGGCCCATGTAGTGTTTCGACGCCGTATGAGCACTCCAACGTTGCCTAGTTTCTCCCAATACAATATTTTCTCTAAGAAAAGTTAGGAAAGTTCCGTATGTTCGCTTTTTTAGATTGAAGGGACCATTGAACAAGGTACGAATTTAAGCACTCTAATACATGATTCTTCACCAGAATTTCACGCAGAACACAATTCGCGCGACTAAAACTACTGGATTCAACTTCTAGTTAAGATATTAACGTTTTTACTGTCCATTGGTTACGGGAACTTGGAATTGCCCGGTCAAAAGAAAAACAAAACCATACGCGAGTCAAATTGCGCACTACAACGGCTTTAGCAGACTATACTCAATCGATCATTGTTTCTGTCCTACGCTGTGTTGTTCAAAGTGTGTACAGCTTGAGCTAAGCGTCAAGATTGCGGTTGCCATATTTTCATATTACTAAGACTGTCATAGTGAAGTTTGGCGTGCAATTTAACCCGAGTAAATTATTTTTTCTTCCATGAGCAAAAAGGTTGAATTTATTCATCAAAAACGTTATTATCAGGGTTCGGAGTTAATCTAGGCTTAGGATTTTGACCTTCGAGCTCTACGTCGAGAGATCGATATCCTCGTCGCCTATTGGTGTTCACACCGCGAACCTGCAATCCTGGGAGCGAAAGATTATCGAAATTCTCCTGTTTTTGTTCACTCATTTTTTCATTTTTTTTAATTGATAAAGAAGCTAACTTTATAGCTTGAAACATACATAGACTATTCTGCTAAAGACGAGAAAAATCAAGATAGTTTTTAATAAATTGCGTCGAGTTTGGCAGGGAGTTTGCCTCTGCAACGTCGCAAAAAGAGATCCGCGGGCTTCGCACTTTGGTCATCGATTTGTTTATACCTCGCGTTCAAAAGTTGATCTCCGAACTTCTCGTTGCGTGAATACTGTTAGTTTAGGTAAAATTTTGATGTACGCTTCCGCCGTATATTCATCATTCACGGCGATTTCCAGGATGACAAATGCCTCGAGGAGTCGAATTATCAACTCATCCAAAAAAGAGCGCCCGGAATTAACGAAAAATCGCGCATCTCCCGACGGGACCAACGGGATAATCGATTTTTCAAAGGAAGCAACCCGCGCGATCCCTCTATTTTTCCGGCCATCGGGGGACCGGGACGGTCAAGCCGGTGCCACACGTGCCTGGATCGGCCCGGAGGTTCCCACTGAATTTTGACCTGAAAGATCGGGCTTACGGAATTATATATTGTGATGGTAATAATGATGATGATGATAAAATTACAAAAGGATGAAATTCAAAAACTTCACCTCCCTTAGATTCGCCCCACTGGAGTTAATTAAATTGAGGGATGAGAGTTATTCGGGATGTATCTTCAAATAGTGCTACTTAATGTTAACGATCCTTTTGTTACAGCTACCCCTGTTTCTTCAGATCTGGGTACTTACATTGTGCTCGTTCACCGCGCGATTGGTGTTTGTGCAAAGGCCATTCTAAACTTTCCCACCTAAAATGCGTAATAAAGTTTTAAGTGAAATCAGCAAAAAACCTACTGAATACCGTTACCGACTTAAAATTGAGGTGAATAAGAATTTCGATGCGCGTGTTATAAAATTCTCCAAACTGTGGCAAGCTTTTTCACTCCGCTACTCCAACCCTTACTCAGCTACTTGTAAAAACTTAATGTAAGTTTTGACTTCGTATAAGTGACCCCAGAATTGCTCCTAAGCCTCGTAATTACTTAAGTTACAATGTTTCCATTTTAATTTTTTACACGAATTCACATTGCATACGAAACTCCTTTTTTTCTCCTCCGAAAATGCTTAAGGGAACTTTACCTTTCATGCTGATTTCTTCGCCGGAAGATGATATGTCCTCCATTCAGATCTTTGGGGGGTGACTCGGGAAAAGACAAGAACAAGAAAAGACCAACTTAACACCGCGAGGATTCTAAAGCGACTCTACAAGGACAATCTGGATTAGCGACCACAATATCAGACTGATTGACGCCCTGGATTTATTTGACTAAGTCGCATCCAGCTTTCAATTAATCGCCTCTTATCACCGACGGCAAACTTGCGAAACAACTGTAAAGATAAAGGGACCAAATTAGGGTGCAAGACGGTGTTGCCGGCATTAATTATTACCTTCAGAAATTTTCCAGACATTAAGGTACCGCATATTTTCTGAGGCAATGCCGTACACTGGTATGAAATTCTAACAAATTTCGAATTTTCACTTCCTGCAAGACGTCCATACGATCTATATTTGAATCAGTGAGGACAAAAACACAGCAACTCGGAAAAATGAAAATAATCAAGACACGCTCAAAACTGCACGGTAGGTGAAGAAGTCACTTCAAGAAGAAGATTTTTGCTGCTGAAAGACAAGTACTTATGGGAATTTTGAAGGTCCAAGTTGGGACAGATGCGCTAACTTGGATAATCTCTATGTAAATTAACTGTCTTTAATGGAAATTGAGCATTTTCGAGTTACCGAGTTGGTGTGTTTTCGTTCTCACTGATTCATTTGAGACTAAAACCTTCGTACGCTCCTTTATCAACCTCTGCTCTAAAAATATAGCATTTAAATGTTTGGTGGCTCTTACATTGATCGCAAAGGGCGGTCTGGGAAGGATACTCAAATGTAAAACGACACAGAAACATTAATAAAAGAAAAAGAAAAGAAGAAGAAGGAAAACATCGTACGACGTTTGGTCTCACTATGTTAGGAAGGAACCAAAAAAGGCGTAAATCTTTGCATCCAGGAACTGATCTTGGATCAATACTGGCTAATTGATTGATTGATCATGTTTTGACTGGTTGACATAATTTCAGCGTGACTGGGAGGGGATGAGCGTGATTAGTATGCATGAGCTCCTTTAAAATATAGAAATATTTGTAGTATAGTATGGTATACCATAGTATAATGTAGCATAGTTCAATACAGTGTAGTAGGGTTTCACAGCTGTCATCGCAGAACGAGATTCTTAGAGCCTTGTAGCTGGAATGTGAACTTTATGCATTTTAGTGGTACAATTTACGTCTTTTAACAAAAATGCACAGTAAAGAGATCCCACCTTGAATTCAGAAATCCCAGCTGCATGTAATGAATCTCATCGTAAAATTCTTTGAAACATTAAGTTTAGCTGGCAACGTTATTGAATGCGTCTTGGGCACGGTCAGATTGGTCGCCGAGTCAGATTGAGATTATTTGATCAAATAGTGCTATCGACTGATGGAGGTAATAGATTCAATGACGAGAGCTATCGGTCGTCGTTCGCGAATAACGACACCTGTTCGATTTCGAAAGTTTCATCAACCTAGACTAGGCGACGCCAAGTGATCCTCTTCTGTGATAACGCGAGATCCCCGTGTCTATGTCTGGTGATTTTGTCCTTTCTTATCGCGCGACAACTCAAGTTCTCTGAGCTTTGTGCTCGATTATACTTGAGGGGCTGGGAGGACAAGGCACATAAGAGTAGTTTTGGAAAAAATTGAGATATTAACGATTTCAAATTAAACTAGTCTCAATGCATATTTTGTGAAAAATTCGATCCCAAATTCCAATTTTTAAGCTCCATAAAGTCAGTTTGAACTTTCTTTCCCCCGTAAGAATCCGTGTAATTTCGAAACTTCAAACATGTATTTCTTGAAATATAAGAAACTGCACTTATACGCCTTTTACTTCAAGTCTCTCACTTGAACTTCACAGGAATACGAAGACAAAAACTATGGAGTATGGAATAAGACAGGGACAGTGTTGCTCAACGATGGCTAAAGTCGAAAAGTGCAACTTATAACCATTGCAACGTTCAACTAAATTTCTCTCCGAAAAAATTAAAAAAATTGTAACTTACACAAAAAAATATTTTTAGATTGCAAGTTTGTTAGATTGGGTGACGAAAGATTTTAAAAATTTATGAAGTTTAGAAACGATGCGGAGGACAACTCAGTGAGGCAAAGTAAAGCACTAAAAATATAAATATGCTTATAAAACGTGACGTAAATTTTTTTAATTAAAAACGAAGCATAAAAAGGCTCCAACCAAGAGCGCAGCCTGCTGTTAAATATGAAATCAAAACAAAAAACTTAATTTGAATGGAGTGGCGGTTCAAGGATAAACGATTCACTCTTAGTTGTGGTCCAACAGTAAAGGACAAACTGAACCCTGTGCTGAAATAGCAGACAAACTTTTTGAGCTGCAATTCCGTCAGAGATCACCAATGTGAGGAAAGCTTACAGCCCTGTTGAATCAAAGCTTATGGATCATAAAAATGTATCTTTTTCGAATGAATAACTACACTTAACTACATTTTTGACATCCTAGATGCTAAAACAGCATATTATTTTTTTCGGTGTTGTCACGTTTTTAAAAATGTAAATATTTTGAAAATGAAGTAAAATTTCCATTTAAAAAAAAGGTACATATAAGGTATATTATAAATTGAAAATTACCGTGTTCGTATCTACCTCGGATGCCCTGAATAGCGCAGGAGGAGTGAATACCTTTAAAGAAGAAGGAATAGTGGGAGCCACTATTCCTTCATCATTTCATTCCTTCATGCCTGCATCCGAGGTAGATACGAACACGGTAATTTTCAATTTATAATATACCTTATATGTACCTTTTTTTTAAATGGAAATTTTACTTCATTTTCAAAATATTTACATTTTTAAAAACGTGACAACACCGAAAAAAATAATATGCTGTTTTAGCATCTAGGATGTCAAAAATGTGTCTGGTGATCCCAAGATGCTGCCTTTACTGCCCCCACAGTTGAATTTGCATTCACATGATGGAAAATTAACTGCGGGGGCAGTAAAGGCAGCATCTTGGGATCACCAGACACATTTTTGACATCCTAGATGCTTAAACAGCATATTATTTTTCTCGGTGAACTATTTGTAAAACCTTTCCCAAGCGATGGCATCGATATTAATCTGAATGAACCGTAGTTGTGTTGAAAGAAATGAAACAAAAATGAATAAAAGTGGGGAAAAAACCAAGAGGCACGCAACTTTTGGTTTTAACCAATTTGTACATCGATCTATTAGAATCAAATACGTTCAATTTTGAGAGTTTGGTTGCGCGTGCACCACGCTGCAGCACAGTGAAAGCACAAAATGTAAAAAAAAGCAATTAAAGTGCTTTAGACATCATTGAATTTGACACGGAGTCACCTTAATATTTACAAAACACACACTATAGTTTCCTCTAATGCGTATTTTTTTTCATCAATTTCATGAGAATAATCCGGCAGAGAGTGCAAACATTTCAAAATCATGAGCTGAAAAACGCTGACTCCGCGAGTTTAAATATTAGAGCGAAACCAAGCGGAGCGGCGTCCTGCCAGCGCGACACGCGCATTGGCGCCTACAAACCTAACGGGGATACTTCACGCATTGCGCAATGCGCGCATTGGCGCCTACAAACCTAACAGGGATACTTCACGCATTGCGCAATGCCTGCCAATGCGCGTGTCGTGCTGGCCGCCCACACCCGCCGCGGCGCTTCAAGCAACTATTTCACGACAGAAGTGTTGCACATATCATACAAAATTGATGACGCTCCGACATATTAAATGACAGCCATACTTTAAGATACAGAGCTTTCCTCGCAAAATAAATCAAGATACTACGGCACAGAAAGAGAGCGGTTGTCCAAAAAACTCACCAAGTCCGACCATCCGTATGTAATAACTTTCAGCATAATTTTTGAATTTCATTAGAGAAAAAAGTGACTTGATTTTAAGCAAAAAACATTCTTGAGTATGCCGCCACGAAGATTTTATTTTGAACCAAGAATAAAATCGCTGAGTGAAAGTGGGTTTCTGCTTGATATGTAAGTGATTTTTCTTCATTTGTGAGTATCTTTTCTTCTTTAAACATCATAATTTCCTTAAATTGTTTCGAAAGAAAATCTTCTCTGCGGTAAATTGGAGCATATTTCTGTTCGGACCAAGTCACTTTTTCCTCTAATGAAGTTAAAAAAAATCATGCTCAACGTAACTGAATACAGACACTAGGACTTAGTACGTTTTTCGACTACCACTCTCTTTTTGTCGTCGTTGCTCGATTTAATTTGCGAGGGAACTTCAAGATTTTGAAAGATGCCATCAATCATGATACGTTGGGGTGCCTTCAATCTCGTATGATACTGTGCAACACATCCAGGGCGGAATAGTAGCACAAAGCGCCGCGGCACGCCGGCGCCGTTGCGAAGATATCGCACACGGGAGAAAGCTAGGAGCCTTCAGCTGAGGCAAATCAAAAGGTTTATCCGATTCAGGTACAAGATAGGATTTTTTGGAAGATAATTAAGTCCTATATAAGATAATTAATTCTCCATAGCATGCCTACGCCTAGAGTAGCTAACATTTCTCAAATTCCAAGATTGAGGGATACCATACGCCTAACCGATCGAACAGCCTTGTTAATAGATAGAAATGTCCCATATTGTTTTATTTTTTTAAAAGGATGCCAATCAAAATATCTCCTTGAAACTAATTGTGAATATTTTGGAAAAGATGGAAAAAAATTCAAAGAAATTTTCAAGCAATTCTGTTGGTCAGTTCCCTTTAAAATAAATAAAGCATGAGTGAAGATTCGCACAGTCGCAATCAGAGCAACGCATTTTCCGACTGTCAGCCATCAACATGCTCTAGGCTGAGATGTTTTCTGTGTCTGTGATTTTTGTGCATAATTAGTTTTAGAATACAAGGAAGGGGGTACCTTCGTTTCACTTACTTTGACTAATTAAATGTTTTTCCACTATTCACGCCTACATTCTTTTGGCCTTCCTGATCACTAAGAACCCTACATAAAAGATACTAATTTTCAAGGTCTACGTATGTTTACTTTTAAAATAATTAATTTTCATTCCTTTTCAATTGGTAGGATTGAACACTTTCTTTTCTTTATCATGTGTCCTGCCTTCCTTACATGAAAATCTCGTGAGAGATTTAATTGCAACATCCACAGTAACTTCCTTATAACTTTCCTTCATTTTTAAGTAACTTCAGGACAGCAGGCTTTTAAGTTTGAGGTGGGACGATCGAATGAAAAATCACCGATATATAAAACAAAATAAATTAAATGTTTATGGCATTTTTGATGGTACAAGATTTACAAACTGATGGGTAGACAGAATTTGTTACAATAACATTTAAAAAAGTAAGAAAAACGAAAAAGAAATAAACACAGGATTAAAACCAAACATAAATGGATTTTAAATCATTTCAAAACCCGAGGATGAAGAAAAAAATGATTCAAAATGATTACGTTAATAAATCCAATGACTGATTGTGAACAAATTTTGTTTACCAATAACTGGGATACATCAGTTAGGTTTCGTTACCGACACTAAAAAGCCAAGATCATTATGATGAAAGCAACCTGCAAGCCTTAAATAGAATAAAGGCATTTTTAACGGAATGTTGAGTAATTCAAGGATAGCATACAGCTTGACAAACAAATTTACTGGAGCCGACTGATTCTGTTTAACAGATCCCATATTAGACAGCAAAAACAGCAAAGTCCGAGGGTTCAAAGTCAAAATTGATTTGAAACTAAGGGAATCCTTTGTGTGAGCAAATAACGAAACATAGACTGCTTTAAGATTTTTATACACTAAATAACAAACAATTCGAATGAAACCTCATCATTTCAATCAACTGTGACAATTACATCCTTAAATCTATAATTTCGGCAACTTACAGCACTAGCTTCTTTAAAGATCATAACGAAGATATAACGATTGTTATGCTTTCAAAAATGTCCATGAAGATGAAAGAAGAGAGGAAAGAAAAAAATTATCTAGCTTGGAGCAAATTCATTTTTGTGATGTTTCCACAACTACCCACAGGGCATGAATGTCCTTCTTGTTCATCTGTTTGAAAATACACAAAAATATATTACTCAATGTTGTTGGGTGACTAAATTATGCACAAGAGCACTACATTAATACATAGAATTTTTTTTGGTTTAATTACAACAGATTGGTTATGACATTTACACATTTTGACAGAAAAAAATTATGCAAATGGTAAAATCCCTGAAAACTGCACTATATTTTTCGTGCGAGGCTCAGAGGTGTTAAGTACTCATTAATTTATTGATAAACAAGAAAAAAAACATTAAAAATTCGGCTTGAACTGTATGTAACAACAACTGTATGTAACTGCATAATGTGGACCCAGCACTATTTCACCACCCTGTTACATTGATAAACAGCACCATCTTCTGAAAAATTATAGAAAATGGGTTATAAGTGGTACCAAGTCTCAGGTGAATGATACTCAGCGTTTTCATTTTTGGCATAGCGAAGAATGGTCATGCTTGATGAACATATTTGACAGGTACAGCAAATATTGAACAAAGTGGTGCCAAAAGAGATTCTAAGTAGATACTGAGAAAAAAAATGAGAAAACGGACGACACAACTCTCTGTCCTAAAAAAAGGAATACTCAATAATCCTTTGTGCGATTCAAATATTGAATTTGTATCAGAAATCTTGGTACAAAAATTATGTAAAAGCAATTTTCAGAGGTATAATTTACGTACTCAGAGAAGACAATTCTGCTTCTTCCTCATCTTCATGACCACTAAAAACAACTTTAACCACTTACAATGGTAGATTCTATATTAACCTAGCAACAATTAAACAGAAAATATAGGACACCGGGATATTTAGGGAGAAACATTCTCACTTGATCAACATTGCAGATTTTGAAATTATTGTCTATACCAAGACTAAAACCATTTGGTAATAAAATATTGGTACTCCAGTTCGCACATAATTTGATACAAAAAATTGTATTGACTGAAATCAGGAAGAAAAAAAAAGAAAAATGAATTCCAGACAAGAGAAAAAAAAGAGAGGAGCATAGAAACAAAAAAAAAAAAAAACACTACACTCATAGGCATACAATTCTGAAGAGAAAACACTGTTAACAATGGGCTTTAGATCTCACTTCGCCTGGTGCACTTTTACGTCCTTTTGGCTCTCACCCATTCAATTAACCATTAACATTTGAAGGGGTCCATGCGTATTTCCACACATTGAGGGCTTCAGTGGAACTACAACTTAGAGCCTATGCCATCATTTTTAATATAAAATGAATATTTATTATTGTTTTAAAAAATATTTTTGATCAGGTTGGTCAGTAAGTCAAATTCTGTTTCAATTATAATTTTTCTGTAATGGTCTATAATTTTAATAAAGAAGATGATGACGACTGATTGAGAAAATCTGACAAAACTCTAATTTTTTCTTATTTTCAACACATTGTTAAAATACTTGTTGAAGTAGAACAAGAGGAGAAGGAAAACAAAGGAAAAGTGTTTAGAAGCAAATATCTTTATGTATGAGAGACATACATAATAGCAAAACAAGTCTATAAGCAATTTCATTTAAGTAGTTAAAATGCCAAAGAGGTATTTTTTTCGTGCGTGTATTTTTGTTGCTGATCGGAAGGATAATTCCATTTGAGTGCGTTCTGTCTTTTACCCCGACATTACAGTCATCAAAATCCTACTTCAAGATTCGTTCGGAGACCTGCACAAAATAAATGATCAATAAAATTTTAAACTCATTTGCATGTAAAAATATTAAAATGTGAACGCGTTTTTCCGGCTCGCAACTCCAGCATCCTCAGTGCGGTTTTAATATTTTTAAGTGCAACTGACTTCAAAATTTTATTGAAAATCCTACTTTCTGTGGAATTTTGGGGATCCTTGTTGTTTTGGAAGAATTACACAATCCTCAGTGAGATGTACACAGAACTTGGTCATAGGACCAATCAAATAGATATTTACTAAAGCCAGGTACATTGAGACCTAATCACTAAATGCCTTGCTGCTTATATTTTGAAACAAAATCTAGATTTACATGTCGGAGCAAAGCAGTTTGACTGATCAACAATGAGAGTGCGCTTTGACTTGCATTTAAATTACTGAATGAGTTGTAACCAAGTGTGAAAGTTTCAGTGAGCTGAAGCCTTAGTCTCGTTTTCTCCCTCAGGCGACGCATGTTGTGGCCTGTAAAAAATCAAAACATAACATGATGAACTAGTGGAAGAAGTATGAAACAATGCAGCGTGCTGTAAATTTCTTTTGTAAATTTCCAATCGTAAAATATTTCCCTGTTCCCTGACTTCAAACAAAACTTCAACATAGATTTTTTTCCCTTTCTTTTAATTACGCTGACTTTTGCTAAATCTTGAACATAATTTCAACTTCTAGTGATTCAAACTGATTGTGAGGAAAAAGGCATTTGGAAGTTGTTTAGACTTTCTTAAATGCCACCAGCATCAGTTGCCGAACCGACAAGTTTGTTGCAGAATTCTCTAGATTTTCTTTTGAATTTCCGGACTTTCCAGGATTTTTGCAGGTTGCTGTATATTCTCAAACTTTCCAGGTTTTCCAGACTGCAGGAAACCCTGAAACATCAACTCTTCAATGATTACCAGCTTGGTGCATTGATCAAAAGGGGGGCAAGTGAAAATATGAGCGGTTTACCATTTTAAATAGATTATGCCGGTAATTTTAAACACTGATATCTTGCTTTGAGTAGATTTCCTATTTGCAAATAATTTTTTATGGAAAATTCTGAAGAGATTACACAAAATTGAGCAGTTTAGTGGGGGTCTTGTTTGAAAGTCTCGTTTACATCTTGTTACCCGGCTAAATATGTGTCTTTAATTTTTAATCTTGGATTTTTTTTCAAATAAACTGCATCTGACTGGTTCCACTGACTTTAGGATCTTTATGGAAATAAAGTGACAAAAACTGAGCCATAATAATACAATATTGAATAAACATGAAGAAGAATACAGAATTCAAAGATAGTGACCAGGAAAGGACTTCAGTGATTCGTCTGTCATAGAATTTATAGATTCTCTTTTTTTTTAGTATTATTACAGTGATTTTGACAGCAAGAGGTTAGTTTTGAAGGGATGTAAAATATCATTCCCTTCCTCCAAACTAGTAATAACTGATCTGCAGAATGATAACTGATGAAGTGATGATGAATCACTTGGTAAAATTAATCCAATGGCTTTAATTGGAATGAGCCCAATGGCATTTGACATTGTCTAATTTTCTCTTACGTTTGACTTTTTTAACAAAGAACTAAACTACTTACTTAACCAATTATTTTGACCTTTCCCAGCCATTTTTTTTATTTTTAGGTAAAGCGCTGCTTTACTTGGTAAACAATATACAGCCCTCAAGGAAATTTACTCTCGGCTTACTTACTTGACACTTTTACACTTTAAGCAAAACCCTGGATGGTGAAGAATATATTCCCAAAGTTTTAGGTTTTAATGTTGTTTAGTTTTCTGATTTAAAAAGTAAAAAGCCAAAGGGGATTTTGCAATAGGCTGATTCCAGTCAGATTAGTATAATTTTTAGAATGTTTTCTGAGAGCATCTTGTATCATGTTGTTTTCAACAGTAGCCCCTCCTATATAAGAAAGTGAATGAATACATCTTGCTGCTTCTACTAACATGCTTCTCTTATAACGCTTCTGTGCGCCCTACAACACCCAACTGCCAATGGTAGCAATACTGCCAGCGCAGACATGTTAAGGCATCATTGCACAGCATCTTTCAATTATAAAAAAAGTAACAGTTAACAATCTTACATTCTGACACTTAACAAGACTTAAATTGCATTAAGTATATGCACATACTTACAGGTAGAAAATTTTCCTGAATTTTCTAAAAAAAAAAATTGAGTTTGCACAAGCCTTAAAGGAGCATATTTGTTGGTTTTTCGATTAGCTGCCTGAAAGCTATTAGCCACTGGGCACCAACAGCACCATCAACTGTCCTATGATCACAACTAAGAGTTACTTGCAGAAAATCGGACGGTCGAGAGCTGTAATGAAAACAATAAACACAAAAATTAAAGCAATGCCGTAAAATTTATTGTATCCAAATATGATCCTTCAAAGTCTCCTCTTAAGTCAGACATTACATCCTATAATTACTATTCCTACTATTAAAAAATATAAGGTAGGATTTATTGAGTTATGAATGGCTTCATTTTCTTTACAAGTTACACTTCTTTAACATAACTTAGAACTTAAACATTTTGCTCAAGAATTCATTTTATAGCTTTCTACTATGCTGCAAAGAATGATTTTCGGAAGAATTCCAAGATAGAAAATTAATTCAATTTGTACTATGGCTACTAGATATTGCTACCAGACATTGAAAATCAACAGCAAAACAAGATTCTTCCACAGATGTACCATAAAACCATGTGCTTTTTGATGGACACTCAAGGTCAGAGAAACATTTTACTGTGCTAAAAAATCTATCTACCTTCAATAGATGTACATAGAACCCTAACAAAGAAAGACAAAAAAACATACACCTGATATTTTAACTGAAAATCATTAAAAGGATCTATGGGCTGAAAGGATCAATAATGGAAAATGGAGAACGTGAATGGTCCCATTTCCATCTCGACTACCCGCGCATAGGATTGGCGGCCTTACTGCTCAGCACTTTCATGCTTGATTTGTTACGGGTGGCGGCATGAGGGGAACTTTCCTGGGGTCGAATTTTTAGGCCCGATATTCAGTCTTGGCCATGGAGCGCCTTGTCCGATACTATAAAATGGTTGATCATTGGACGTGCCAGGGCCCGTCCAGGGACCTTAATGCAAAAGGACCATGGTCCTCCGCGAGAGTAGATGAAGTTTAGATGAAATTTAGTCAAAGTTTTTGATGAAATTTACAGGAAGTTTTTGTTAACATTTCGTTGAAGTTTAGTTTAGAATCAGTTCTCACTGTCACCACTTGGGAAGCGAAAGTTGTTTCTCTGTCATCTCTACCAATATAAATATCTTGTTCCTGGAAATGACTGACGTTGTTCCTCAGCTCTATCCCAAACCCACCCGAGAGTACCCACTCACCTTATAAAGATGACATATTGAGGTAGACTCAAGAAAAGTCTTGAGGACAATGCTTGTGTATAAATAGAGACGGAGGATTACAATTGGACGGATGGAGTGGTAAGGAGTTGTTTTAAGGCCAAAGCCGATGAAGGGGTGTAGTACCATTAACAAGAAGAAGAAGATGCCGTAACCTACAAGAAGAAGAAAACAAAAAAAGAGGCATTGAGAGTTTTACCCTGTTGGCGAGTTGCTATCAGGAACAAGACGTGTTTGGGGAGCACCTACAGCCAAAATACAGGATTGCGGGGGATTGATAATAGAACTACAGGTTCTAATTCCAAACATTCCTAGATTTGATATAGAGATGGTTCCTCCCTGCAGAAAAAAAGTAAAATAAATTAATTAAAACGGTGGCATGACGTAACCTAAAATATAGGGTCAGCAGTCAAGTTCAGAGTTTTGGGGAACTTCTGCCAGTGCAAATTGTACAATCTTACTTATCCAGAATGCCTCCCCTTTGCTGATAAGGCAACAAATGAACCAAGAGTATCAAGGATAAAGGAGTTCTGTGATATTTTTGTAATTTGAAAACAAATTTGGCAAGAGTTAAAAAATTACCTGGAAGCTTTCAACACAGAGAACTTTGGACATTCAGACAGAAAAGAAAGACTCGGAGTTTCATTTTACCATAATGTGTTTTCTGAGAGGAATTTTAAGTGAATGGACAAAAATTTTGATAACTTCAAAATTAGCTGTAGGAAATATTTATCTTTCATTCACTTTGCCAGTTCAGATACAAGGAAAGCAGTGCTTCCTTCCCTTGCTTGCAGAGACCGTGCACCGAAAAGAGTTCAAAAAGAGTGCAAGTTTTGTGATTGGTTTGGTTTTTTCGTGAACTTGTAAGTCAAGAATGCGCACCACTCAACCAGTACCTATCTTAATTTCTGGTAGACTCAAAGAGACGGAAATCAAATTTCAAACTTGGAATGGCACTCTCACATTTTGCGAAACAAATCTGTCGTACTAATTTTTTTGATGAAGGTGGGAATCAGCTTCTGACCCTTCATTTCAAAAATGTTTAAAGTCAAGCTTTGGAAACTTAACCCATTAATTTTAGGCACTAATTGTTTTCACCAATACTTCTAAATCCTCTATAGAAAAGGCAAGTCTAGGAGTTTTACCTGGATAAAAAATACAATTGTCAAGTCTTACCTGATATTCGTGGGGCTGCAATTTGCCCTCTCTTGCTTTATTGGCTAATGCTTTAACTTCTTGGCTAATCTCAAGGAGACCTTTCTTCTCTGCTTCAAAAACTATGGGTGTGATTAAACCGGTCTTCGTACTCACAGCAACACTTACATCAACAGTGTGAAACCTGGGCAAAAATAACACAAACAGAGAAATCAGTAACAGGAAGGAAAAAAGGTAGGAACTTGTCAAGTTCTGTTGACTATTTAGATCAACACAACACCACAACGGCTCAAAGCAATAGATAATGGATAACTTTTAGCAAACTTTGATTCAAAAAAAGTTCTAGGAAACAGAAAAGTAAGAAAAACATGCACGATTTCTGAGTAAGGATGCAAGGAGCTACTGCCGGGACTCACTGGAAAAATGTTTTATTTTGTGTGACAGATGAAGAACTTGATTCATGTTGCAGGAATTTTCCATCCTTCATTTGAGCTGACGGATTTTTAACAACATGTAATGTGTGCATGTTGCTTCATAGCACTTCTTGACACTACAAAACCCCAAACAGCTACTGTTCTCTATTGAGCCACTGATTGGGCTAGGAATTGAGCACTCTAGCATTACTGAATCAGTCTCTTCTCTCTTATTGGGCACCCTTTGTCCTTCTCCTGTGAGGAACCCAATATAGGACTTCTTTCCACAACTTGTCTTCTGCCATTCTCTGATAATGGCCATACCATACAACAATCATTTTCAACATTATACCAGAATTTAAATCTTCCTGAATTAGAAAAAATAGTTGTGGCAGTCACATCTTTTTGTTCTTAAATTTCACGCATTGGAAAAGCGGAAAAGTTGCTATGCGAGTGTGGGTGGCTGCACTGGGTGCTCTTATTGTTCAGAGGAATCTGATTATTTCAGTTGGTGTTATGTTCTCGGCTTGCAAAGTAACAAAAAACTTCCTTGATCACCGATCAGATTTTGCAACTTTTCCTGGAGTTATTGCAAGTAAAAGTGCGAAAAATTTCACTTTTGCGTATCGCTTTTCTCAAGATTGGCACAATGTAAATTTGACCTTACAAGCTTATCATGCTCAAAAGGCCGTAAGGAACATCATATCATGTCAAAGATATTGAAATTTAGCCAGCACTGAATTTCTTTGTACAATGAGACCTCGATTTATCGAATTTCACGGGACCAGAGGCCGAATCCATTAAATGGCGGAATCTGCTAAATCGCACTAGTCGGTCCCGCTGAAGGGACTAGAGGATCGATCAGTTAAATCGCAATCCGATAATTCGAGGTCTTACTGTATTCCATGCACAGGTAGTCCTTTTACAATTTCACATTGGTGCGTTTAATCGATTCTTTCCTTTCTGGGCTTACCTTTTAAATTTAAGTGAAATTTAAAAATACTTACTCTCTAATGAATGTATCCATCCATGCAGAATTAGCTTCAGGAACTTTTTTACAAGCTAAGGCTGTCGCTTTGATGATAAAATCATTGACAGTCAATTTTGCACCTTCCTTCTCTAAAGCAGCATTCATCTGTTTACGCAGTTTCATGATTTCATCGATAGAAATGTCTACAGTCAAATAGTAGTGCGGAATGGTCTGAAAAAATGAAACAGCTTCATTAAGACGATGATGAATTGAAGAAAAACCCTAGAAACTCCATCTGTAAATAACTAGATTGTAAGAAAAAGTTGAATACTTATGATGAGGAGGACTTAACCCCCTCTGAATAGAATTTGCACAGAAAATAGAATAATAAATAAAACTGGGCTGAGCAAAAATATCAGAAAAGTCTAGAATACACTTCAAATTGCACAATTTGCATAATGTGTATTTTCATACATACCCTTATTGTATCAATCTTCAAAAATTACTTGACATCCAGTTTTGGAGACTTTCTGAGCCACTAACTGCCTTGCTCATTTAAAAAAGAAAGAAAAAAAAAGACAGGTTATGGAAAATTCTTGCTAATGTATTTACCTGTTTAGATTCCAGAAGCCGCTTTGCAATGACATTTCTTACTCCTGTTGTGGGCAAATCTGAGAAGGATCCTGCAGGAGCTACTCTGGCTGGGGCAGCAATGGTTGTTTGAGCCGAGGCAACACTGGCTTTTGCGAGGTCTTTCGATGTGATGGAGCCAAATAAACCAGATCCTTGACCAATCGACTGTAAATAAGAGGACAAAGCATTTGAACGTTTTCAAAACCTTTTCCTGTAATACAGAGCGGAGATAAAGCACATTTTACCAAAACCTCATAATCCATGAGAGGATTGCTTCCAATGGCGATTGGGAGTTGCAGAGCGCTCTATTGCGCTGGATTGGCAGCATGGAATATACATACCAAAATTAGCTCTTCTATATACTATTTATTTTATAACACTTATAAGGGTTCATTAGTTTAAAATACAAGTCTAAACTCTTGGTGCTGGTAACAAATTTCATGATTTGGTCTTCTGAAAAGGAACAACGGGAACTTTTTGACAGATTCAGTTTGATTCAAGATTTTCCAACGATTCCTATCACTTTCTCTGATAAGAAAAAGTAACCCCCAAATTTTCGATTCTCTATTAATCAGCAAGGTACACTCTACTACAGGTATGGACAAACGGGGCGCGAAGTGGCAGCCCTGAGAATATAGGTCATCGAGTGACGTCGCAAGTCGTACCGTCTTTGCCGCGCAGTTCAAAATGAGGTTCTGGCAGATCCGGTAGCTCCAATAAGCTATCAGATGAATTTGAAAAATTGATAAAACTCAAAATAACGAAAAACTCAAGTAAGAACTTGAGAAAATAACACGAAATTGATGAGACCCACTATCAGAACAGAAAGTAAACAAGTTTTTAAAATGGCGACGCAGTTGTACCATTAGACGCTGTCAAATCTGCACATTTTTCTATAATTTTCTAAAAATCCATTTGTCCATACCTGTAGTTGAGTGTGCCTTGATTAATCAGCTAATTATGAGGGGATGATAATGGGAACTTACCGCAAGATCAAGGCCTTTTTCAGCGGCAAGTTTCTTGGCCAGAGGACTTGCAAAAATCCTTGAGCCATGACTTGCTGACTGTACAGATGACGGAGTGAAAACTGGTTGAGGAGCTGGTGAAGGTGGAGGTGGTGCAGCAGCGGCAGGCTTCGGAGCAGCAGGCGCTGGTGTCGGGGCAGGTGCTGCAGCAGCAGCAGGTGCGGCGGAGCCATCGTCTTTGTAATCTTTGAATGCAGCGACTTTACTTTCATCATCAACAATGATGCAAACAAGCTAAACATAGAGTGATGACGGAATGAAATTAACTCGATTTGATAGAAAAAGCTCACAATATTTATTTGAAAGCATTGGAAAAAGCCTCAGTGTTTTAGATACTTGAGCACACTGTGGGTGCAGTTTTAGGTAGTACCATCTTATATCAATTTTCATGAGCAGCAGTGGTTTTGCATATAAAACACCATTTTTAAGCAGGCAGGAGCCAGCTTTACAAAGTCAAGATATCTCCTTGCGGCATTCCCGGTTGCAAAAACCATTTTTTGTTGTCTTCCTATTTTGGCGCTTGACATGCTTTTTGCATGATCGAGAAATATCTGCACCTCTATGCATACTGTAGATTAATACTGCAGTTCATAACCTACTGATAGAAATCGGAGTATCATTTTGAATCATTCCAGAGTCTTAATTTTAACTTTTTGAGCTCAAATATCCCCTCATCACATAGAAGCAATACAAAATCCTGGAATCTTTTGTCATGGTGGTAGGATTGCCATTTTCTTTTTTTTCTCATGAACCTAAAGGAAACTTTTTTCACAACTTCTATTACTTATCTATGGTTGCAAGAGGAATCTCTTACTAATAAAAGAATACCAAAATAAACCAGTTTTTCATATGTTCAAAGTGGCCTGTTTAGGGTAAACTTTGTGAGACTAAAAGCTCTTCACTGCTATTAGAAACAAGTAAAATGTGGCTAAAAAAGAGAATCTAAGTTGATTCAAGAGCTAATGTAAAAAAAATAAATGAATGTCATGAAATGAGAGTAAGAAGATCAATCATGAGAAACTCAGACTTTAGAACTTACTTTCCCTATGGGCACATCTCGGACTCCTGCAGGCACCAGAATTTTGGCAAGATAACCTTCTTCAGGGGTCTCGAAACCCATAGTTGCTTTGTCAGTTTCGATTTCAGCTAATAAATCTCCTTCATTCAATTTGTCTCCTGCGGAAAAACAGAATGAAAATCAAAATAATTGCGAGAAAGAAAAGAAAATATAAAGAATGACCAGCAGAGAGGCAAAAGATCTATTAGTTCCTCCCACAGCTCGGACCAAACCTTCAGCTGCGAATCTTTCCAAATAAGAAATTCGTCCCCTAAGATGCGACACCATCGAATTGCAATTGGAAAAATTTGGTGACGGAATGGCAAACATGCCGTTCTCTGACATTCTGAGTGAAGAGTAAGTACATGATTTATAGATTTTCAAGTTGTTATTACATGCAATGCTTGCTTAGGAAACTTTGTTTTCAAAGGGAAAATTACGCTAGTCTCTTTCATGGCATAGAGCACATTACTGTTGCTGAGAAGAAGTCAAATTTCCTGCAAATGTCAGCTATAGCCCATGCCATGGAAAGTGGCAGAGTCAGGCAAGCGGCTCAGTCTGATGTTAAGGAATGATTGGCTTTGGCAACTTTAGGTTGAATAGATGGGCTAATATTTCTGAGATCTCTTAGACGAGACCCTGAGCCTATTACTGACTCTGCCTTTTAGCCACAACTTTTCAGAACATGAAGTATTGACAGTACCGTTTCCACAGCGATAATGTTCCTGAACAGACTTTGACAATAAGATTTTCTAAGTGTGCAACACACTTTGACACTCTGTGACACCCAAACGCCACTTGTGCATGCCTTCCTAGAAGTCAATTGACACTTGTTTGAGAAATCTCTCATCCAAAATTTTTTGCAAAGCCATATTACATCATGCAGCCGTACCCTTCTAGCGGGCAGATTTCAGAAAGATAATCTGAGACTGACATGTATGGATTCGTCTTTCTTAAATCTTTAAGATCTATCCTTCACAAATTTTATACTTTAGAGGGTAAGGAATTATACATACTACGTAGGTGATAGAAATAGGATAAATAAAAGTCACTAATTTTTACCTTCTTTTTTAGCCCATGATACAATTGTTCCCATTTCCATGGTAGGAGATAGGGCTGGTAAGAGTACTTTGTTGTGATCAGGGAAATCAGCATCACTTGAATAGTTGCGAAAAACATTTCTATGACTAGACTGCGTTTTTGCTTTAAAGAAATTGTCCGCCCTGGAGCTGTAAAAGAAAAATAAATGAGAAAATAAATTATCACTGAACATTTGATCAAGCTACCTTATAATTTGCTGTAGTAAGTAACAACACAACCCACTTCAACAACACTCCTCTTCCTACTTGGGAATTGCTCATGAGGTATTTGAGGTAAAACGCCCCAGGTTCTTGACATCGTCAAACTGGCAAGCAATACATCACGCCTATTAAGTAAAAAATCTGGGCAGATTTTGATTTTTTGGCCAAAAGAAGAACTAGCCCTAGCGCAGGAGCCTGAGGGATCATTCTCAGCGAAAAAAAAATTGCAATAATTAGAGAAACAAATCCCAGGGTTTTTCTTTGAAAAGAAAAACTGTTGCATTCACACAAAGATTAAGGGAGTACTTGCGAGGAGAATCCTGCTTTCAATTCTCTGACTTTTAGAAACATTATAGTTAGGAGAGATTTTTCAGGCTCATATGCAAGGGCTTTAGACTTTTCGATGGCTAAGAAGTCAAAATCTGTCAAGATTTTAAACTATATGCCGCAATAAATAGCTTGCCAGTTTTTTTTTTTTTTTATACTACTTCAAATAGCCCACGAGGGCTAATCCTTGCGCTTTAGTCCCGTCCCTACAACCAGTCCCAGGCAACCATAGTTTGAGACCATCAAACTTGGGTCGCCTGGCCGGGAATTGAACCTGGGACCTTCCGATGATAGAGCTAGCGCTATAACCACTACACCATAGGAGGTCAACCATAGTTGGGTCATACCAAGAACTCAGGACTAGTCACCTGACCTAACGGCATAATTTAAGGCTTCAGATTGTTGCCAAAAACTGCAAACAATATTTTACAACCTCTTTAGAAGTACAGACAATTGGCTTATTTGCCCGCTTTATGTTTCAGCAAACAGAAAATTGGGAGGCAGCGTCATCCCGCTTTAAAAAACCACACATATACTCTCATGACTTTGATATCAGTGATAAATGTAGGAAATCATATGCCTATCTTGACAATCTAAAAACATTCCTGTCATGACAATGTAGGAAAACAAACTGATTGTACTGCATTAAATTCAGCTGTATATGGACATCAAGAATTAATGCTAAACTTTCGGAAGGCTTGGTCTTTTCTTAAAATGTGAGAGAAGAAATGAAAAACATTGCAATCAGACTTGGTAAATATTTGTCTACTTTAGCAGTTGATAAAGGTGTACCTATTATTGTTCTGCATCACATAGTGATTCCAACTTTAATTTAGACCTACCCATTAGAGACCAATAAAACCAAACAGAAACTGTTGCGTTTGTACTAACGGAGAGGCAATGCGGTGCAGTGAGTCAGGTCAATTCAGGACTTGCGCAGCTCAGATAAAATGACATGACAAATAAACTGAATGATCTGTTAAATTTTCAGACACCCGGGAACAAGATATTCAGTTCATGCCCGAACACATGGGGCATTGAATGAATAGTGGATGAACATTTAAAAGATAGCCAAGGCCTCAGTGTTAGCAGGGAAACTTGCTCAAATATATGAATAGATCGAGCAATCACCCTCTTAGAAAAAGACAATATTGGGGAGATTTTAACACTCTAAATAAAATTGATTGCATGAGATGCAGAATGACCCCCACATTGACCTCTCATAAAGTGAATGTACTTACAGATTTGTCCCATGGTGACTGACTAGAGTTTTGTTGCTCTCAGAGCTTAGACACCTTATCACATTCTTACAACAATTATTGCTCTTGGAGTTGAGTCTAAAAGCACAATTTCTAAACAACACTAGCCGCGACATGATACCAAGGTTGAAACCTGCGTTCGTAAAAAATTTACACCTGCCTCGTTCAATCGAACTTTTAAACTTCAAAATACTCTAACCTCCAAACTTGCCTGCTCAACGTTGACGTAAAACTTTCATCAGACCGCGAAGCTTGAAGGTCAAAAGAGTCAAACCACAGCAGCCGCGTTATGGAAAGTGCTGCTGTGCTACGGTGGCCCGACGAATTATGTTTGTTTCTCCGCGTCGGAGGGGATGGGCTCGAGACCTGGTACCCCCGCCCCGTCTTCACCTTGTTTTCAGTTGCGCTGAAATAGAGCTTTCGGTCGGTCGGATGTTATAGCGCGCCGGCGAAGTTTCCTAACCTTGCGAGAACACGTGTTTTCCTGTTTTTCGGATTCACTCCAGCAGAACGAATATTTTACGGTCTTCTCTCACAGCTAATGTCAATTTATCAATCGTAAACTTTCTACAAGCTTACGCAAGTTACTTCATTCGCTAGCCATGTATTTCTCCTCGTACAGTAAATTTAATCGCTCTACAAATTAGTCCATTTTTCCATTTGAAAGTGATCTTTTCTCTACCCGAGCAGTTTTCTCTCACCTTGTGTTTACTATTGTTTCCGCAGTGTTAAAATAGAAAACATGTCGTCCATGTCATTGATTAATTATTTATCTATTTTTGGTGGTCACAAGAGATGATTCATCTAGGTACATGATTGTGGTTTGATTTCGGGTCTGAAAAGCTACTTGCAAGTATTTAAGGAGTTTCTATAAACATGATTTAGTGTGCTCTGGCGAGTGAAAAAAATCAGTTAATTTGGAGTGATAGCCTTGCTATTTTTGTTTTCGGTTTATTTGATAGGTAGTGGTGGTCTCCAATTTGTTTTACAAAAAACATACGCATTTTGGAATATGGTTTCATAATCGGAATAACTCTATTTACTCGGATTTTCGAAAATTAGGTAAGTTTTTCTACTTATCTTTACCGCTGGACTCCGTATTCCACCCATACAGCGATGAGGACAGAGTTAGCCTAAACGGACTCAAGCTTTACAGGGAGTCCGGAGAGGGAGAGTCTTCTCCTGACAATTGTAAAAAATCGCGGCCTCTCAGGAGCATTTGATTTTGAGCTATATTCTCACCGAAAAATGGATCCAATTCCAATTTCCTTCCAATATGAAAATATCTCTTAGGTTACTGTCATTTACTTACCCACTTTAGCATAATCCTGCAAACTTCTTGGACGTACGGACCAAGTAGGTATGGATTTTCTTGGAGAATCAGACCTCTTACCCCCCCCCCCCCCCCCCTTAACAATATCCGCCTTTGAATTGATAGAGCTTCTAATTTTTTGCTTAGGACTTGACATATTCGCCGAATATTCTTTACACAGCAAGGAATAAGCGGGAAAGTCTCCAGGAAATGAGTTTGAAAATTTTCCCATCCCCAAGATATAGTTTGGTCGGAATTTTTCACTCACGATCGACTTTTAAAAACGGTAAAAGTTTATTTAAAATTTTGAACAATCAATTGAAAGCGTGAGTTTTTAATGACATGCTCAAAATTTTATGAGAGGGAGTCTGTAACGTCACAAACCAAGGTATATACGAGTTCCTGTAGTATCATCGTAGATGTATACAGGGCTGAATTTAGGGGCTGGCCACATGGGCCCCGGCCCAAGGCGGCAAGTTTAAAGGGGCGACAAATTTTGCATTTTTTTTTTTAATGTAGGTATAAAAAAATCGGATTCAGAAAAAAAAAAAAACAATTACAAACAAGAAAAGACGACAAAATCTCTCATTTCCTGAGAGTATAGTAATTTCTAATTTTGCCGTCTTTCGGTGATACAAGAAAGGCTTTAATTAGTTGAGTTAAGAGAGAAACCAAACACCTAATTTGGCCTTGAACGGCGCGGCGCAGAGAGCGATAATGACGAGGACTTGAGATGAAAAGGAGAAGCCCTCGGCGCGGCGGTCAGCATGTAACGCATATTAGCGCCTACAAGACTGCATGAATACTTCACGCATTGCGTCAAACACTGTGCGGTCAGAAGCGGTCGACGGGAAACGCATAGCGCCTACAAGACTGCATGGATACTTCACGCATTGCGCCAAATACAGTGCGGCCAGCGCGGCGCGGCGGAAGTTAAAATTATTAAACCACATTTATGTTTGTTCTTTCATCATTTTTCGCTCATTACTTAGAAATGGAAGGCCTTGTCCACACAGAGATAGGTTTACGGAACTTGACTGTCGCGCAAAGGTCCGTGAACTTTTGCTAGTATTGTTTACAGGGCTTTTGCAAAGAATGTGTCCAACTCGAATAAACGTTTTTTATGCACCCCTCCACCTCCGGCACGTTCACTTGATGGTTTTTATTGAAGTTTCAAATCGAATGAGAAGGGGGCGGCAAAATACAGGCAGCCCATGGGCAGCAAGTATAGGTAAATCCGTCCCTATATAAATCATTTATATCTAAATTGATGAGGGAATCAGTCTGAAAATTACGTCATGTTATTTTTTTTAAAGGAGAACAAATTATTGACATCATTCCTTGAAGTTTTTTCAGAATTTTCTCCGCACGGATTAGAAAAGTCACGGCAGTTTTAAAGAATTGCCGTTGAGTAGTTTTCCGAGTAAAAAATTAATTTATTACAGGAAGTCTACGACATTGCAAACCGAGTTATGTGATTGCCGACTTACAATGTCCATTTGTAGTAATTATATTTATTTTAATAACTGTTCATTAATTACAAGTTGGGAAAAAAGACATCCTGGCTTTAATACCCCCATAAAAATTATTCTCTTGTGCTGCCGCTCGAGGTAGCTCAGCCCGGAGGTTTGATTTGCTTCCACTGAATGAGAGAAGTCGAAAATATGGTTCGTAATATTACAGCAGCATGAAATGCAATCTCTGTGCAAACGTGACTTCTTCTTCTATGACTAAGCAGTAAAATTCAGGCGATCGGGCACCGCTGAAATGTCTTATTTCTTTCTCTTGCGAGATACTCTTTCAACTGTTTTCAAGTTTTCAGATAAACATCGCATTCAAAGAGGACATGAAAATGGCAAGCGTTGATTTTTCAAGTTTTAGACCCCCATATTATTGAAAAAATATTACCTTTGAGTATTTTCTGAACAGCATCTGAAGCAAAAAAATCCAGCTTCTGTCTACTCGCGAATTTGTATTAAATAATTCTTACTCGTAAAAAATACCTCCAAATTTTAAATTAAAACTATGTATATTTTACAAAATTCTTGGAAAAAATGAATCATTACACTTAGTTCAGTTCTAATAATTACTGAAAACTTTTAGTTATCTGAAATAAGTCACGTATGATTGTATTCTATCATAAATCAACCAGTCGGAAAAATCATCTTCGGTCACGTCAAAACTATTTTTTGTTTAAATTAAATGAAATAAGTAATCAAATTAATTCAGTGCGAAACAGCTTCCGCAATTTTCCGGTTAAAGAACTTATAGGTAAATCCGGTCGTAAACAAAGAGAACTCTAAATAAAATTATATAAGGTTGAAATAGCTTTGACTGTCTATGATACATCAATCCAATTAATTTTTAACCGTAAGTCTATATGTACATATAGAATATCTAATAATTCAATTATTTTCACATTTTTGCTGCGCTTGAAGTGGTTAATGCAATTTAATTAAGTGCACCTGATTTTACTTTTTGGCAGGGAGGGTACAAAGAGACGCACGAGGCTGCGAGTTAAGCCAGTGGGCTGTACCATATTCTAAAATTGTGTTGGTTTTGAATGCATCGATACAGGCGGTCCTCCATGGGTGCAAGAGAGTACCATTACATATTCCCAACAGTTGAAAATTGAGGGCTTAAACTATAGGCTTTTTTTAAAATCTTCCTGAGTAAAATTCGACACAGTGAATCACAGAGCATTTACTCACAATTTAATATTTCCTGCCTTACAAAAGTGGTAGAAAACCTAGTGGCTTTTTTATTTATATTTGATAAAAATCAATATGATACGCCACGTCAGTTCCAAGGGAAATGTATCATAGTAGGGAACTTAATGGAGCATTTGACATTGCACGCGATCTACATGCATTCTGCTTTACAAGATTACCCTTAAAAGTTTACGCACAGAAAATGATTAACGTAATCGAAAGTTCGGCAATTGAATTCCAAAGAAAATGCAAGGATTAAATGATAAAGCTATTGTATGACGTAATGATTTCCATTTGACTAGAGTCAGTGCCTCACTCTGCCGTGCTAAGAAAGAACGCCATATGAGCCCTCAGGCGTTGCCAAGTTGCCTTTGATGAAATTCGAATTTCCTACTGGGAATGTTATGAATATTTTTTTTCCAATTTTTTAGGCAACATTGTTTGCAGTTTAATCTAAAATATCTGAAAATTTCTAAGAAAAATATGCAAAACTTCCATCCAACAACCACATTTTATAGGGAGAAATTTGGGAACTCTCGAATGTTCATACGGCGCTCTTCCTTAGCACGGCAGCGACTAATAAGACGTTGATTTTCCAGCGTTTTAATTCATATTTTGTCCAAATTTGTCAAGGGGGGAGGGGGAGGTTGGAGCCTCACCGAGGACCTTCAAAGCACGAGGTTCTATAACCGTAAATTCGCATCAAATCAATGAGTCATGCCTGCCCGGAGAGAGTAGAACGGTGAATTAATCAAATACGAATAGGGAACTGCCTTCTGGCCAAATCTGTGGCTTGTGCGTTCGAGGCTGCTCAAATTCGATCCGCAAACGTTTTCGGTTTCTCAATCGTAAAACTAACCGCCTCTCGACTCTGTCATATACGTGAATCGTAAATATTTAAGTTGATTCCTCGAAAGAGACTGTCGGAGTCGGATGAAACACGACCTGGCCTCATTAATTCGGTCTCACTTCGGTATCCAGTGTAGTGAAGGGAAATCCAATGCCTTAAGTATTTTTCGAGTTTAAGTCAATAATCATGGTCTCATAAATCTGTTCTTACGATTCGCTTCTAAATTTTTCAATTTTCTATAAATTTTACTTACTACCTTTGACATTTTCTTATGTATCCATCCACCAGGGTGTCACAAGTCCGGAATTTCCGGAAAGTCCGGAAATAGTACGGGTTTATTAAAGGCGGTCCAGAAATACTAAAAAAGTGCGGACATTCCGCAAGGAGGTCCGGAATTTTCTGTTAATTTGTTGTCATTTTTGTCGCATATTGAGTGAGAAATTTAAATTGTTGAAATTTTTCGAATTTCGTCAATTGGAGGTACTGAAAAAGTACTGCATTTTTACCGTTGAGGAGGCACTGAAAATCTTGGGAATGTACCGAAAAAGTTCTGTAAAAGTACTGATTTTTGGCCAGCCTGTTTTAGTAGACACCCTGAATCTACAGAACATACAGTATGTCAAGGATTATCGGCTCACACTGTGGTACTACCTCAATTTGTTGTATAATATGGAGATTTCCTATTAATCTTGGTAGTATCGCAACTCAAGTTGGGGTAGCACCACAACATTCGGATTAGTAGCCTAATGTATTGGGGTACTACCACAGTCAATTGGAAGTGTCCGAGTTGGGTTATTCATTGACGAAAATTCTGCCCGTCAACGAAGAACAATAATAAAGTGTAATCAAGAACTTAGTATATTCACAAGTCATCAGTGGCGAGGTGTTAATGATCGATCATCGATATCCTCCCATTTGAAGCGGTGGTGAAGAATCGATTATTAAGGTATTCGTTGCAAACACCTTATGTCTATCAATCCTTTTCCGTAGGTTTGAAGGACAGATCAATCGATATATCGCAAAGGACGCCACCGCATTGATCTCGAATTAGTATTCATTAGAGTTATCTCCACACGAACTCATCAAATAATCCTGTGGATAGAGTCAATTGGAGAGGTCGGACAAAATTTGGAATTTTTAAACGCTTATATTTCTATTTATCCAAAACTTTGAGGTTCTAAAAGTGGTTCCATTGGTTTCCTCGTAAAAGTTTCTCTTACCGTAGCCCCCTTGAAATGTAGAATGTGAGGAAATAAACGCCAAAATATGCAGTTTTAGTCAAACATTTCATGTCCGACCCTCTAATTGACTCGATCCACTGAGCGACGTAGGGATAATGTCGAAAGGAAATCAATCAGTCGCCTCAAAAATCAAGACCCGCAGAAATGTAAATTTATCCGACAGTTTTTATCCTCAGCGAAGAAGTTACGGAGAAGAATGAGAATACAAATAAAACGTCGTAAGCAACGTAGTTTCATGTTGATCAGCTGTCCATACTTATCAGCTATTTTAACCCACCTCTCGCATGCTTTCAAACAAGCAATGAGTTCTGAAGCCCTGTGTCCACTCGTCAAAATGGAAGCTCAAAGCGAATCGATAAATACGACCTGTTCGCGATTGTTGATCAAAAAAGGGTCGCGCCGCTCTATTTTGAGCTGCAACACTCATCAATCGCATCAAGTCCCGACTTTGAGCCATTTATCGTTGAAATCGATTCACTTTGAGCTTCCATTTTGACGCCATTTTGACGATTGGAGACAGCGCTTGAGTGAAGGTACTCAATGGAAATCAATCAAACGCCACGAAAATCAAGCCCCGAAAAAAAAGGGAAATCTAATCCAGGGAAGAAAAGGGATGAAGGGGTGAGGCACTCGCGGGTGTATCCACAGGGAATCGGAGGTTGACCCGCGAAAGCCGTAACTATTTTACAACTTAACGAAGTTGAGGACGAGTGAACGCGGGCGAGTAGCGGGTAAAAACGTCGTGAGATTGAAATGAACATGCAGTTTAAACGTCTGCCGTTAGTTGCACGTCTCATCCGCGGAGCGAGGCTCCTCCTAAGTATTCTGACAAGATCACCCCCAACTCGGAGCTAGACTCCTAATTCAACTTTAACGTGCCTGCGCGAGAGCCAACAGTGACAAAGTCGCATTAAGTTTGAGTGTTCCGCCAACTTCTTCACTTCCAAGTGCGACTCGCTTCTCCCGGCTCCAGGTCTGTCTTTGGCCCCGAGTACGAGCACTCGAGGAGTACACGTGCAATCATTACGTGTGGAGTTGTTGCGGAGGCGGGAATGGAAGGAGTCACTTGCAACGAGGGTTTCAACATGCCGTCCTCAGCTCAGAGGAGAGGTGGTGTGGTTTACGCATTAGCGAAGAAGCTTGCATGCTTACCACAGGATTGTCGACAATTAATGTAAGCTTAACTGTGAGAGCAAGGAGAGCATGTAAGTGCAAAAATGAAGTTTTGAGAAGCGGGCCCATAAGCATCCACTGGAAAAAGTCGCTTGGGTCTGGAGCCCAGGCTCTTAAAAACATTGACAAGAAAAAATACTCTTGATTCAATCGGACTTTTTGCGGGAGTCAAAAGGAAATCCGCCTAAATCAAGAGGCTCGGATCTTCGATTCAAGTAAAGATCTGACTGAATCAAGAGTATTTTTTCTTGTCAATATTTTTGAGAGTCTGGACTCTAGATCCAAGCGACTTTTTATTCCAGTGTCTGACCGGGAAATTTTATTGAAAAAAGCCTCCGTTCTTTCTCAAATTATCACTAATCGTCCCAGAGACTCCTGGAAATCGTTTGGATGATAAAAATCGACTGATTTTATTTCCAAATTTGAAACCGAATTAACCTTGGTAGCTTTTTTCGTGAGCTTGAGAGCAAATTTCAAACAAAACCGTATCACATCCATATTTCCCTCGAAATTTTAGTTAGAATGAAGCTATAAAATTCACATAGAATGCATAGAGCCGTGATGTAAGTGAGAGAGCTGGCGCCACTTTTAAGCATTTTCTCGGTCCCGAATTCCGAGACTCCTGTGTGACGCCGGGTCACTTTGTCGATACCTATTCGATTGTTCTCGCGATACACGGGTACCCGGCCATCCGATGTAAACAAAGAAGATAGGAATTACCACGTATTACGCACCGCCATTTTGGATCGAAAAAGTGATCGAAGCTCGGCGCACACCGGGCTTCGGGACTCGTCGAGCAGAACATGGCGCCAGCTCTCCCATTTACATTACGACTGTATGTACTCTATGAAAATTTCAAGTCACCTAATGAAGGATCTGCAATTTGCATCATGGCTTGACAGAGCTCTGCACCGGCACGCATAACTTCAGGACGGTATTTAGAGCCGGCAGATACGGTCACATTATTGCGATATGCGAGCAGAACCATAAAACAAACACAGTTGCGTGGAACCGGCAGGAGCTGAGGGGACGGAAGTGCCCGCTGGTCGCCGGGGGTCGGTGAGCAGGAACCGAAGATGCGCAGGTGAATCGTAATGGGCTCGATATGTGAAAAAGAAGGCGCTAGCCACGTGTCCAGACCGACCGTGGCCCACCAACTGGTGCAACGTGCGATCAGCTTGCATCGCACGGGTCATTAAGCCGCCTCCTCGTGGAAATCAGGCGTTTTTCGTTGAGTACCTTAATAGGGAGAAGATAGACAGTTCGAATATTTGGAGGTTCGGTTTGATCAGGTCTTGTAGCTCCAAAAGGTTAGCCAACCTATGAACTCGAATTATCCAGTCGTACTAATTTAAACTGCTAGGTAGGTACACTGATCAAAAATTATATAAATACGTATAAAACTTTGATTTCGCATACATTTTCTCAGTGTCAAAGTCTGAATCCGTAAAACGTTAGTTTACAGTACGATGTCGGCCCTATTGATTAATATTTCAAATGTACAGAATGGCAGCGGCACTTTTCTAGTGGTTTGCGATTTTCACGCTGTCTCCCTTTTGAGCCGTAAGAACTCAATTGTTTAAGAGCTCAAGATTTTCCAATCGAGTAGTCCATCCCTATAAAGGTACTCTAGTTTTTTGGAGGGAATCACGAGGAATGAAGCTCTTGCATGTGTCAGGAACTAGCGATTAAAGTAATGAATTTCGCGAGAAACACGATGATGCCATTAGTTTTCTCGGAGTCGAACTCCAAAACCCAGAAAAACTCTCAGAATTGAGACCGGAAAGGAGGGGACGTCCAGTCAAACTCTCCATGCAAAAATACGGAGCAAATATATGTCCATTAACAGGGTTGCCACATTGTTTGGGGATTCCAAAACTGAAAACACGGCACCCTGTTAAAGTGTTTGCTCCCTATCTTTGCGTGGAGGGTTTGACTTGATATAGATGTGTACTCTCAGGTTAGCGCGGGATATCCCTTCCATTACGTCCTCAATTTTTAAAGGTTTTTTTAAGCTTTAAAGTTTGTTTTACCGAAAATCAATGGGGTCATTGCGTTTCTTGTAAAATTTTACATAAGTATTAGTAATTAAACTGCAAATTCCTGACTTATGCAAAAGCTCCGCACAGACGTATTTGTGGGCCTCAGGCTTTTAATTAAATTTGATAAAGTTGGGTTGATTTCGTGCCTCAAGGTGAAATTTTAAATTGTTTAGGACAACAACAAGAATCGATTTTGGGCCAAAAATTAAGTTTTTAGTTTAAACGCTAAACTTTTTCAAAACGTCAAACAATCATTTACATTAATGAGGGTGTTGTAAACGTTAGTAATGAATTATATTATTTTATAGGTCGCCGCAATACGCCGGTAAATGGACACATTTTTATCAAATTTTCGACTCATTATTCTGTGACTCTGAAATGCATTCTGAAAGACAACTTTTCTCCCATTGGATATTCCTTGCACCAAATCATGAGAAAATAACTCCCCTAAGCTGCAGATTACATAACTTGTATTTCCTTCTCACCTGAAGGATCATTTTGCTCGATTTCTCCACAAATGAAAGATGCGTTTCGAGCAAGTCGACGAAACAAGACTTTACAATTAGTATTATACCACAGCTAATTTCAATTTTAATCCATCAGCCATACGGATCTCTCGTCTTTTTTCAAAGAGACTAGACAAATCATAGTGTTGCTGTTGCAATGAACCGGCGGCTTTCTCATTGCTCGGTCATACCCATCCCCATCTTCATCCGCACGTACGTCCAGCCTGGGGGGCCAAGCCCACCTGTCGCCACGGTTCAAATGCTTGAAAGCTTAAGTGTATAGTATCGGACATCACTAACAACCGAGGCTTGGGGGTGTTACCGCGCACTTGCCGGCCCTTCATTACTCGAAATTTACCTGATGCGGATGAACGCCTTAACCTGGTTTAAAGTGGACGTATTTCTATCAAACAGACCTATGTGCAGGTGAGAAATATGGGGTGCGCTCTAGAAAGCTGCATAAGGAACAATGTAAAAGAGGGCGTGATCCCTTTTGAAGAATTGGAAAAGTGGGATATTACATTCTATCAAACAGACCTATGTGCCAACTGATTGCGGGATTCATGAGCCGCGGGCATGGGATGAGAGCGTTGTGGACAGGGCTCATGTGTTAAAGCGCCCCGACGACGATCTCCTCCTCGCGAGTCGGATCGATCATTGCCGCTGACGTCACTGGCGCTTTATAATTCTCATTCACTCTAACGCAAAGAGAACTAACGAGCACACCCCATATTTCTCACCTCCACGTAGGCCTGTTTGGTAGAAATACGCCAAAGTGACGGTCTCACTTCTTCAGACTAAGCTTGTTCAGCGTTGTCCACGAGGGGCTCGTCGCTGTTTGTAATTTTAGTGTTGCGAGGCTCCGTATACGAGCTCAAGGTAAATCCTTATCAGAAGTTTGAAGAGCCGCGGTGAGTTCTCAGGACGGCAAGTTCAGTGCGAGTTGGCATTAGTCCGTGCGCTTTGTACAAGCAGAAAATCATACAATTTTATTGGAGGGGCGCACTCCCACAAAATACTCTCCCTCAGCGAGAAATCCCTTCTTCCCTCGCCAGCGCTTTGAGGGAGATTGAGTCTCAGTCTCACTTTATGTAGGTACTTCTCGGAATCGCGTTCTTTTCTTCTCTTGCCAAGTGCCCCGCGAACTTCAATTACGCCAACTTTTGTTATGTCTTGATTCGAAGATGTACGTTCAGGGTCTAACTTGTCCTGGGAATTGAATTTTGTAATTCTGTGAGGAAAAATAAAGCTTAATATAGGATTCGGTAGTGCTGTCAACAATTTGCCTAATTTCTGCCATTCGCCCAGCCGGAAATCTCCGACCCTTTCCTTCTTTCAGGCGGGACGGAGAGGGGGGCTTACATTTCACGACCTGAATTTTTTTTTTTCACATCCGTCATTTTCTGCAAATTTCAATAATTTCGTATACATTCATTTCTTCCCTCTCAACGAAAATTTTAGACCATACTCAATCACCACCCTCTCGATAAAAAATTTCCTGATATGCCACTAATATTTAGATTGGGCTCGAATTTAAACATTTAATACGCTGTGGCCTCTATTAACTAGATATTGGATAGCTCGTCGATTTCGTATCCGTTCGTTGCTTTCGTTCTTTGCTATCCTTCGTTGTTTTTGTATTTGTATTCTTTAGGCGAATACAAGTGCACAAGCAGAGGGAGGTTTGCTTTTTTACACTAAATGACACACGTATATACTTATGTATCAAATGAGCAAGAAAAAACACTAAAAAATGTGGCCCGAACTGTATTAACAAGGTGGAAAAATAGTGCTGAGTGCGCTCTATTATGCGAGGAAAGTAAGGCCGAAAAGTTCAAAAGCTTCAATCGGAGTCGGTTTTTTTTTTTTTTTTTTTTTTTTTTTTTTTTTTTTTTTTAAAAAATATGAATACATCAAATAAGTAGCAAGCATTTTGTAAACCATCTTGATCCTGTAATCTTCCTAAAAACAGTGTAACATTTTGCAGCCTAGTTCATGAATTTTCTCAAGTAGAAATTATATAATTGCAATCCAATAATTTCCTCAAATTTTCCTCTACGGTCATCAATTCCAGTCTAGAAAATGACGCTGAAACTTGCATACTTTTTTATGTAGGCTCGTAATCAGTTTTCAGTGACAAGTATCAATTACTTATGCATACACGGACGAACCTTATTTGAAACACTAGCAAATATACCATCCTTATTGAGCCAAATTATTTTACGCAAGACGGAGAAGCCAAAAATCTAGGCTTGTATAAAATTAAACTCTGTTCTTTCATTACAATCATCAATATTATTGAGGGCCGGGGGCCTCTCGAAAAAAGGAACGCTTGGTGCGAAGCTTCGATGGTAGAACGGGTGAAGGTCAACAACTCCACTGTCCACTCCCTCACTCAATGATTCACCATGACGATATTTACAGTTCGACTAATTCAAATTTCTACTTCGCTTCTGAGAAGTGAGGCTCTGTCATTGCAAGGCACCGGAGCCTATATACTTCACTCACAATCCAATTTTTACTTAAAATTGTCTTATCTCAGCAGACATTTGCAGAAAAAATTAGCAGTTTAATTTGTCTCTAGAATTATTTCACCCCCTTCATGGTAGGAATTCGTCTAAAAACTCAGCTCAGTCACTTAGATCAGCCATATGACTCCCTGAACCAAAAATAGGAAGTACATAAGTACAATAGAGAGAACTCTAATTGAAAGCTCTGCAGTGCTAAGGAAGAACGCCGTATGAAAATTCGAGAGTTGCCAAATTTCCCCGGATAAAATGTGCATTTTTAAAAAAAGTTACCTATGAATATTTTGTCTCGAAATTTTCAGGTACTTTAAATCAAAACTACGAACACATTTCTCTTAAAACCTGAATAAAATATTTTTACAAATTCTCCCAAAAACTCGTTATTTGTCAAGGAAAATTTAGCAACATGTGAAGGCTCATACAGCGTCCTTCCTTATCACGACAGTGCAGTGAACAGTTTTATGCGGTTAGACAGTCTTCACAGCGCGTACATTGGTGCATCCTTCTTGCGTAAATAAAATTACATTTCAAAATTGTGTATTGACATTTGGCGATTCAAGCAAATAATAACAAGATTACAAATTTTTCAAAACGCCAGCAAGACAATACATATAAACACAGGGACAAATATGAATACAAATAATAAAATCAAACACATAATTAAAATTGAGCAACATAAAAACAGGTTTTTTCTTTTTCTTAAACAGGTCCGGGTCCCTAAAATTTCCTTCCTTGAGCCGCGCTAGTAGTAATCTTTACTCAGAGTGGGTTCGACAGAGATTTCAGTTCTTTTTTTGTCACTTCATTCTTCTGTTTTTCTTTTTTTTACCTATCTTATCATGTTGGTCCAGGGGCCTGCAAACTTCGAGGCTCGGGTACCGATGGGTCTGCTCAGCAGCTCACTAGGGAACTCTATGTGTGACCACGGTTCGTCACCCCCTCCCCCTCCCTTTGCAATAATGTCCAGGGTGTATACAAGTCCGGAAATAGTACTGATTTTTCAAGGACGGTCCGGAAGTATTGAAAAAGTGCGGACATTTTGCAAGAAAGTCCGGAATTTTTTCATTTTTGTCGCAATTTGAGAGGGAAATTCAAATTTTTGAAATAATTCAAATTTCGTCAGTTGAAGGTATTGAAAAAGAACTTAAGTTTTTGGGAATGTATTGAAAAAGCACTATGAAAGTACTGATTTTTGGCCAGTCTGTTTTAGTAGACATTTGATGTCTTTCAGATTTAATTTCACGTTCCTTGTCTTTGACAGAAATCTCTAAACATGAAGATGGAAACGACGGAAGAGAAAGCATGACAGGGGATTCAAGGGGCTCGGTTGTTAAAGAGGAGCTACCGCGTCTCGCTGAACCAGCCATTCTTTTGCATAATTCCCTCTATTGATGATCAGGTCAGGCGCCTGGCACGGAACCTAGCGCCGCCAACGCAACGGCACACATCCACCTCGACGCGACAGTTCCTCAGAAACGGTTCAAGAGCCAAGGACTCATATTTGGACGGATTACTCGGAAAAGGACGCAAATGACACGGAATGCTAAGGCGGCTTACGCCATTTTTCAAATAAGCCATTCATTTAAATTGCAGATCCTCCAAGCATCCGAATGCGTGTCTATGAGTGTGCTTATGAATAAGCGAGCGCACTTAGCATGTGCTGAGTGCATTCCCTCCCAACTCACCGCGCCAAATCGTCGCTCCGTCTCGTAGCTTAATTTTGAAATGAGCCCTGTTGTATATACAGCCTTACGTTGTCCAGGGCTCACACGGGAAAAGACTCGCGTCGTTATTCCAAGAGAACCGTAGAATCAGTGCTGCCCCCCGCAGAATATTAACTTGCTCTTACGCTGTGCCTTACCCCCGTCCTCTTGTGCCCCTCCTTCAAGTTTTTTCCGATCTTGCCTGCTTGTCCTGTCGATGTCTCCTCGCTTTATCGGATTTTAAAACTTTTCCACCCCGCGAGTCCCGTAAGCTTTGCGGCTGAAAATCGTGACGTCATCCTTGCTGATTTCCTCCGGGAATCGTTCGCGCCAAATGGCCGGAGCTTCGGTCGAAGTTGGCAAAAGTGCAAGAAGCTGTCATGCGGGTTTCGGCGGGAGAAGCGAGTGCGGGTGAACAGTCGGCCGGACGCCCGATTGAGGAGCCCTGGTTTCCTCCCTACGAGGCGAAAATATTGTATTTAACGTGATTGCATCTTATTACTAAGAATAATTTCAACATTCGTCCCCTTTACTGAGTATCAGTAGCAGAAGAAATCTTCCGCGCTACCGAAGTTGCCGCAGCTGCCCAACTGCTATAGCTTTATTTTCCTTTTAGACAAAGCATCGTGAACACTGGATCACAGTTATATTTCATAAAATCTGATCTACAAAAATGATACAAAATTAAAATTTAAGAAGAATAATATAAGAAACTAGGGGCCTGCGGCCGCCATCTACTGAAAGATACAATACGTAAAAAATCGTAGAACAGCCTTGTTCAAGTTATTAGGAGATGAATGGATTCAAAAGCCGACGGGCGCACGCGATCTGATTGCATCGTTATGCACCACTTTTTATGTTTTATTTTTTATCACCGTTTTTAAAAAAGTACACAAAGTTTTTCTGAGGAGTTTCCATGCATTTCCCTGAAGGATCTCAAATGTAAGCATCGAAAATTTCGACGCTACATTTTCGTTCGTTCTGTTTTCTTTTTATTAAACTAAACTTATTTTTACACGCATCAAGTTTCAGAATCACTGCATCGTTTGAACAGCGTCAGAGTTTCTGTATCGTTGCAATTAAGATACATATTTACCCTTTAATTGGGGGTAAAACCGGGCAGGGGTCCGTCAAAACAATTGGCGCGTGGTCGCGGCGATTTTAGCGTCGCGCAAGCCAGGGAAGGGAGCGTGGTGGAGTGTCGAGTCATATTCATAGTGTGCTGAGCCTTCAATCCAGCTAGCGGCAATGTGCCTATACCCATAGTCGAATAGTTATCGCAAATAACTCTCGCATTGCGTTTGGTGCAATGCGGGAAGTATTCATGCAGTCCTGTAGGCGCTAATATGCGTGTCACGCCGACCGCACCGTATGGCGCAATGCGTGAAGTATTCCTGCAGTCTTACAGGCGCTGGTATGAGTTTGACGCCGACCGCACAGTGCTCGGCGCGATTATTCGAACTCGCGATACCATGCCACATCAGCTATTGTCAAATTTATTTGGACAATTTAAGTTTTTGCAAGAGAACGTTCGTGCGGAATTCTTTGAAAATTTTAAGGAATTTGCTTCGGGCTTTGCAGAAAAATCTGTGTAATTTGCCCACGAATCCGCACAACCGTTTTCATGTAAAAAATTAAATTGCCCAATCAAGTTTGTCAATAGCTCGGTTCTTTTCTGCTCAGCGCGGTCCGATTCGTCCGTGAAGAGCGGATTTTTTTTTTCTTGGAGGAGGATAAAAAAGTCCTTCGCTGAACAAGACCAATAAAATTGCTAAGCCTCTGAAAAGACCTTTAGGATTTGTCCATAGTTTACGGCGCACTCCAATCCTACATCCGAAATCCGGGAGGTTTCCGTTCGGCCGAAATGTTTCTCACGTTGCAGAAATCATCGCAGTGACCCAGTAACCATCGGAAGAAGGGAGCAAATGTATGAAACGTGGGGAGTACGACCCTAGCTAGCCGGGCCGGCCGGATCACGTTCTCGCATTATTGAATTCCGCCAGCATGAAGCCAAAGTCCAGATTTTATTGTTTCAAACAATATATCTTCGGCGAATTTAGCGCGCGCACTGTAGAGGCTCCAAACGATTTCCTTGCCCTGCTCTTAAAATTGGACGTCTGAGCGATGTTTTATGTGATGGAAACTTGAACCGCGTGTACATAGAGGGGAGATCGACGCTCAGAAAGGCTGGAAATCAACTTAATTTGCGTTTGATTAACGAACCAAATTGGTTGATTGATTAACTAGTCTTGTTGATCAGACCGCAAAGAATTGAGGATTTGCATGCAAATTTTTTATTGCTTATTCATGTGAAAGTGCTTGAAGAGCTGATTTCTCAATATTCTTTATAATTTTTTTCTGATGTGGGAAATAGATGATATTATATTCAAAAGTGAGAAAATGCACCGCCTAGTGACGTCATCTGGCGGCATTTTCCATTTAAACACATGTATTTTAGCAGATTAGATAATTTTGTCATATCTTCTCCGATAATTGTTCAACTCATGAACCAAGGGTATCCTCGTGTTCAGTTTACTCAATAGTTTCCGTTCAGACACGAAATTCATCAAATTTCAGACACCTGCAAATTCTCTATTACGAGCGAGCCAAAAATTTTACAGTAAAATTCACATCTGGAAATTTTTTGAATATTTTTTGTCAATTTTGCAGAGAATATTAACCGCAATTAATCTGATGTATTTGACAATTTCAAGGAAAAATATGTATAGCTTTCCTTAAAAATCAATATTTCATCAGGGGAAATTTAAGAAAGTTTGACTGTGCATATGTCGGTTTCCCCTGGACAGACAATATTGGGGGTGAGCTATATCTAAGTCTATCTAAATATTTTTAATTTTACGGCTGATGCGTCAATTTTACGTTCAGTCGGAGATAGTGTTGTCAAAACATCTCATCTCCGGTAGAATGAGTGAAACGTTCTTCGCATTATAATACATCATTCATCTTCAGTGGGTGGATATAAGAGCAAAAAAAATCAAAGCATTTGTCGAGTGGAATGTTTGAAGGTACTATGGCATGTTTCAGACAGTGACTTCATTCATGCAGCAGATGTTCATCGACAAAAACCTCATTTGTGATGCATACCCCTTCGTCGCATGCTGCAAATTATATGCATTGCACCATTGCGCCTTAAGACTTGAACCAACATGTAAGTTAAAAGTAGAGGCATCACCATCAACGCAATTTACGAGCAAGAACAGAGATGAATCATATGACTAATGTTCAAATAAATGGAAATTAATACACAATTCAAACTAATTTTTGTCCATCAAAAAAATATACTTGAACAATAAATTGGTGAAAAAGGTTTTGCCAGTAGCCAGTGTCAAGTTTAATGTTCTTGGTTTTAAAATAGCAATGTGTCAAATAGGTACAGTTTTTCTCTTTGGTATTCAAAGATAAATGGTCTCTCAAGAAGGATGATACCTAGAAAGAAAATGTAAAAAAGTAAGGGGTAAAAAATGCAACGTATTTCTAACTATTTAAAGGCTGTAAGGAACAGTCGCAACATACTTAGAGTTTACATAAGATTCCTAAATACGCCGTGTCTTAATTGGACTACATTTTGCAATTGGGAACTATAATTCCTGGCTCAGTTTAGAAACAATATGTACCGTTAGTTTCCCTATGCACTTAAGTGTTTTTGCAGATGTGCCAGAAAGTATAGTTCCAAATTGCAAAATTTAGTCCAACTACGTAACGCTCTTTGGAGGGAAGAGGCGGGGGTCGAGAATAGCGTTACGCCATTTTGTTCTTACGTATTTAAGAATAGGGACCTACGTCGCAAAATCGTTTTAAGAGAATGCAGGTCAAAATGCAGAGAAAGAGAGTCATGTAAATTTATGAACGCTTCTTCGCCAAATTTTCTCTTTCGCCTGTTTTTTTTTTTTTTTTTTTTTTTTTTTTTTTTTTAATTTATTTTTTTTTTAAAACCGGAACAGAGACAGAATGACGCCTTGAAATTTTCTATCAATTTCTCCTCAGAATATAAAAGAAAAATATACTAGACTTCAATAATTTTAAGTTGGAATCTCACTTGGTTTTTCGATAAAGAAATGAAACACGAGCGGGAATTACGGGATATCTGACCCAGTTCTGCCGTGCTAAGGAAGAACGCCGTATGAACATTCGAGAGTTGCTAAATTTTCTCCGATAAAATGTTCATTTTTAAGGAAAATTATCAATGTTTTTCCTTGAACTTTTCAGAATTTTTAGATCAAATTACAAGCAAAATTACCCGAGAAATTGGAAGAAAAATATTCACAAATTTTCTTGAAAATTAGTGTTTTGTCAAATGAAATGTGGCAACGTCTGAAGGCTCATATGACATTTTTCCCAAGCGTGGTAGAGTTAGGCTCATCCTGCCGTGCTAAGGAAAGACGCGGTATAAACATTCGAATGTTGCCAAATCTCTCGCTAGTAATTGTTTACTTTTAAGGGTACCTATGAATAATAATTCTTGATATTTTCAGATATTTCGGTTGAAATTGCGATTACAAATATCTGAAAAATTGGAAGGGAAATATTCATAAGTTCCTCGGAAAATCCGAAGTTTATTAAAGCAAACTTGGCAGCGTCTGAAGTCACCTACGGCGTTTTTCCTCAGCACAACAGCATTCTGGTTGAATCTCTCCAATTTTTCTTCCGTTTCTACTCGTATTTTCGAGCAGCAAAGTTTATCAAAGCCGTCTAGAAAAAGGAAAAATGTAAGAATATAATTCTGGAGTCTAAGTCAGTTGTCCAGTGTTCAAGTGATGGGAAATATCGACCGAAGAAACGAGTGATCGGCGTTTTGTTCGTGGCTCGGGTGGCGTTCGGGATATTAGAATGATCCCACTCGCGAGGACAGTACTGCCGTTCTAAGGAAGAACGCCGTACGAACTCTCGAGAGTTGCCAAATTTCCATTGATAAAACATGTATTTTTGACGACTTTCATGCATATTTTTCCTTGAAATTTTCAGATATTTTAGATTAAATTGCGTACAAATCCTGAAATCAGGATGTCTACAAGTCCGGAATTTTCGGAAAGTCCAGATATAGTATTGATTTTTGAAGGGCGGTCTGGAAATACTGAAAAAGTGCAGAAATTTCGCAAGGAGTCCGGAATTTTGTTTCATTTTTTTGGTTTTTTAATCGCAATTTGAGCGAGAAATTCAAATTTTTGAAATTTTTCGACTTTCGTCAAATGGAGGCACTGAAAAAGTTCTGAATTTTTCTGTTGAGGAGGTACTGAATTTTTTGGGAATGTATTGATATAGTACTGTAAAAGTACTGATTTTGGGCCAGCCTGTTTAATAGTAGGCACCCTGGAAATTTTTGAAAAATACTATTCACAATACTGCCGTGCTGAGGAAGAACGCCGCATGAGCATGCGAGAGTTGCCAAATTTCCTTCGATAAAATGTTTACTTTTGAGAAGAGTTATGAATATTTTCACTTAAAATTTTCAGATATATAGATATGATTACGAATAAAATTCTCTGGAAAATTCGAAGAAAAGTAATCGCTTACTACCCTGGAAATTCACATTTTATCAAAGGATATCTGGAAACGTTTAAAGGCTCATACGACGTGTGTCCTTATAGCACGGCAGAATTCTCCCCGTAATCGAGGCACTGAATGCGAAAAGGGCACTTCTCGTTTGCAGTGTTTCAGAGTCTCCTCTAATATTTCATCCATTGTAAGGAAAGTGAATGCATCCATTTCACTAAAAATTTCACTGAATATTCCTTATGATTCTACAATTATCTATGGAAAGAATTCTGGCAAAATCACCCATCAAATTCTTCTTCAAGGGATTAATTAGCAACAGAGATCCTGAAACACTGCAATCGAGAAGTGCCCTTTTCGCATCCAGTGCCTCAATTTCGGTTTTTATCGGAGGGAACTTGGCAACGTCCGAAGGCTCATACGGCGTTTTTCCTCGGCAGAGCAGAGTAATGCATGAAGTCATAACGGCAATGCCTCGTGGCCTCGCGGCGGTCGTGGTTTGTATCCAAATAGAATACGTTTTTCACTGAAAATCATTTCCGGTTCGCCGTGGCGGCAGCTCCTATTCGATTTCTTTAAAGCTCCCCCAGCTCTGAGCCAAGTTCTGACGTCGTCGATTTTTATGGCCCTGCATTTCCACTCTCATCATCTGCAGTCTCGCGAGTCCCTCTTCAAACCAGGAGGTCATTCGGCCATCTCCACGGGGAAGCTTTACCCCCGAAGACGCGAACGGCGCTAAACGACATAAAACCAGGAATTTGCGTCGTCTCTCCGCTCCGCTTATCCAGATCCCCGCAACTTCCAGCGAGATTTTCGTCCGAAGAAAAAATAAAAAATTACGCCAATTGCAGTAATGACGTAGCGAAATCCGTGCCACGCTAAAACAAAATGCCCGCAATACTCAGCGGGGCGTCTAAGATCCGATGCAAAAAAACCATATAGCACATAGATTCGTAATGTAAATGGGAGAGCTGGCGCCATGTTCTGGTCGCTAAGCCCCGAGCCCGGCGTGCGCCGAGCTTCGGTCACTTTTTCGATCCAAAATGGCGGTGTGGAATACGTAGTAGGTAATTGCTGTTTTCTTTGTTTACATCGGATAGCTGGGTCCCCGTGTATCGAAAACGATCGATTAGGTATCGAAAAAGTGACTCGGCGTCACTGAGGAGTCTCGGAATTCGGGACCTGGAACATGCTTAAAAGTGGCGCCAGTTCTCCTATTAACATTACGAATCTATGCACTCAATGAGAAAAACCAATTGGAATTGTGAAAATACTCCAAGTTAGGCTAGGAAATCGTCGATTCAAACACGTATAAAGAAAGTTTCTTGATTCCAGAGTCCAGACTCTTAAAACAATTTGACAAGAAAGATAACTCTTTATTTCATTAGATTTTTTCTTGAATCAAAAGGAAATCCACTTAAACTAAGAGGCTTGGCTCGCGCTCAAGGAAAATACGATAGAAGCAAGAATTTTTCTGTCAAATGAAACAAGAGCTTGCTCGCGCTTCAAGGAAAATGCGATGGAGCAAGAATATTTTTTTGTCAAATGTTTCAAGAGTCTTGACTCTATGGATCCAAGAGACGTTTCTTCGAGTGAATGTTAGGTATAAGTTTCATCTAACTCTTGCATAAACTAATAAGTCGCTTATAGGATTCCCAACATTTTATACAATTCGACCATACGTCAATACGCAACTCGAGTAATTTCTTACGTGGTTTTTTGGCCATATTCTTATATTTGATTGTCTAAACGTTTGGTAATTTGCAACTTTACACGAGTCAGTCTTAGATTTCAGGAGAGGGCAGTTCTATTTTTTTCTCAAGCTTAGTAAATTCTAAGTCTTAGCAAGTCTAGTAAGAAATTCGAAAACATTTTCTTCTTTTAAATGCAGATGATGCCTTGATTTTTTTGTCAAGAATTAGCAGAATCCTTTTGCTTCCCGGAACGTCATCTCATTAGGCAAGTTCACAAGGAGGCTATCTCTGTTCATGAAAATGATTAACTGTATGGAGACTACGCAGAAACGATTAAACTGGAGTTTTGCGAATAGCAAGCATCAAAGGGTGTTTTAAGAGACAATGTTACGTATCTATAATTTGATTGTGCGCTTAAGGGTGGGTTGAAATCAAAGTTTCAATGCATGGATATTCACATACAAGATTATAAGTTAATTTAGAGCTCGCATTCTAAGAAAATCTTACGCGTCTCTTTGTTTTATTTAATGGAATGATGCTAAGTAGAAGAAGTCTATCTCCTCAATGAAATGTAGGTATAGATAGGTTGCGGGAGTATCTATGAGTCATGCAGGGTTGCCTGTGGTCTGGAAAACGAGGAAAATCAGGGAAAGTCAGGGAATTTGCGACGGCCGAAAGAGGTCAGGCAGCCACATGCGGCTTTCTGCCCCATTTCTGATACATTTTCCAATACCTTCACTATCTGTAGACTGTTTACTCTTTCCGGTCATTTTTAAGGTTTTTCATCTTTTATCCAGCTACTGAATGCATTTATACATGATTTGATCTCAAAATAAGGAAATTTTGTCCAAAGTTTAGCAAAAGTCAGCTCATTTAAAAAATAACGGGGGACATCTTGTTCAGAGGTCAGAGAAATTCAGGAAATCAAAACAATTTGGAGTCAGAGAAAACCGAAAATAGTCAGGGAAAAATCAGGGAAAGTCTGAGAATTTGAAAATGAAGAAATTATGGCAACCTTCAGTTTTGCGCGCTCTTCGAGTTGAATATTGATAGAGATATTCAAAAAATCGAAGATTTTTATCGTTACGTTTCTGTATTTTCTTTAAAAGTCATTTTAGCGGCTCTGGTGCTTGCACTAGAGCTGCTATTCCGGACGGTCCCAGCTGGGGAGTATCATTGGACCATGTTACATTGGAGAGACCGCGCGTTGGTTAATGGGAATCGGCGCCATTTTCGGCTATGTTCCTTGTCATGACTTTATTTTATTGCATATTGTTTTATTGTTAGCCAATGCTATGTTGTGTAGTGTATTTTTGGAATCATGGTGATACAGTCAATAATTCAAAACTTGTCTGTGCTTTAATCTCGTGATGGAAAAAATGTACTTTACGTTCAAAATTTGAAAATTTGAATTTTAAAGTTTTCGCGGTTAAGGAAGCTCCAACCACTGGGTTGGAGCTTCCTAGTCATATTACTCGATATCAGCTGATAGCAAACAAAGGTTACCAAGGAAACCGTAAACGTCACAACTACCGTGGCCATCGGGGCGATTATTGAAATGACATCGACTCTATGTCGCCGCTTACGACAAGACATATAGCCCTATCTTAACCGTGTAATATATCGCAATTCGATATTCAAAACCATTACCTACAATTTCAGATATAAAAATGCAAATTTTTTGCAGCCTCGCTAAACGACTTATCAACCATGCATTCCAAAGTTTCTTATCACAGGGCTGTGAAAATATACAATCTAATAAATACAAAATAACCAAATATCTAAAAAGACAAAATTTCAGTTACAGTCAGTTTCAGTCTTATTGTTGCACAAACTAGTTATTTGACAAAAAAAGAAGATGATCACTCAATTGAAAGAAATTGGCGCCCAATCACAACGACAAGTTAAAAAAAATACTGTGGGAGAAATTTTTTAGGATGCGGACCTCCAAAGAGCCTTCAAAATTAAAAGTATACAACAAGTGATAGTGCCATGCATTCTGCATATCAAGGGCCAATACACATTTATACACCGGCTACGTAAATCTGCTAAGTTACAAAACATGAATCGACAGTTGTCGGATTGTACATCAGTGACAAAATGTGTCTAGGCCCTCATTCTTGACTACAACTACTGTCGCCAGAGCCGCTCTCCGACGCGAATGCGTTGGAGCTTCCTGCTTGTTTCAAATGCAAGGACACTACTATTCTTGCGAGAAATCCGAAGATCTTGGATGGAGAAGCAGTCTCAAGTACTTTATCACAGAATCGGCTTATGTTTAAATACGCTAGAAATACAACAAGACATTTACAACTTACATTTATTGCTGAATCATATCGGAATAGGTGTCCACTATCTGCATAGAGTACAAAAAATATAAGTATGAACTACTTCTGGACTACATTTTGCATGAAGGACCTACAATTTCTGGTTCAGTTTACAAACAACGCATCTACTACCAGTTTCCTTATATACATACGTATTTTTACAGATGAGCCAGAGATAGTAGTTCCTTATTGCAAAATATAGTCCAACTAGGATGAGACTCATGATATTTCCAGACCGAAAATATTCGTGATGTCCGTAGCACGTAGCCAACGATATAAAATAAATTGAACGTTTTTCGTGAAAAAAAAAGAATGAATTTTCTTACGCATCCTTGATGTCCACGATAACACTATGGCAACGGCCGGTAAACGATTCACCAAAGTGTCGACTCGATTATTCGCCTTTTAATGGCTCAAAGGTCCAATATATCGGTACTGCGAAAACGATCTTTGTTGCTTCATCAAAAGGCCGGCGCGGCGTTAAAATGACACTCATCAATGCAATGGACGCCGAGCAGTTGCTTTGATAACGTGTCAAAGCAAGGCGCAACATACATCCACACCACACCATTCGCGAGGGTGTTTTTTTTTTCACCTCCTGCGAATTGATGTTTTGACCTTGTTACCTACGAGCCGATAGATTCTAGTAAACGAGTAGATATGTCTTTTTATCGTCAGGTCTGTTTTTATTCCGTGTATGCACTTACTTGGGCATCCTATCTTCTTTCATCCTTTCAACCAGTGGTCATTTTGCAAGTTGGAAACCCAGTTTTTCCTCCATTCAGCTAAACCCATTAAAAATATCGATTTTAGCCTCACCCAAGCTGCAGGAATCGATTGTTTTACGTACATTTTAATGGACAGGGTGTCTAGTGACCGGGAAACCTGGAAAAGTCGGGAAACGTCGGCGAATTTTTCGTTTGTCAGGGAAATCAGTAAAACGTTAGGGAACCCACAAAGTTCGGCGTGTCAGCGAAATCTATTTTGCATGCGATTTTCTTGCCCGAAAACGTCAGATTAATCGAAAAGCACAGATTTTTCTGAGAATGTTTCGCGAATTTTAGTCTTTTGGAGATTTCTACCGAAATTTCTACCAGGGTGTCTGCTGATGTCTTTTAAATTTTAAAAGAAGAGGCAAAAATATCTCGCATAAGATTAGGCATCATATATTTTGCTCTATTTATCACATCGTATTCCTAAAACATGAAAAAATTCTTACTTACATCTGATTAGTTCAACCGGGTCGTTAAATTAGGAAAATTTTCCCTTTTCGTCTGGGTTTTTTTTTTTTAATAAAAAATTGCCGAATGGAGTAAACAGTGTTGGCAACTTGCAAAAATCGTCACTGCTTTCGACGTGACCCAGTCATTATACTCTTCAATTATTGATTTAATTAAATTTTACCGATTTTTTTACAATTGAGGCACTGTATGCGAAAAGGGCACTTCTCAGTTGCAGTGATTCAGAGTCTCCTCCAATATTTCATTCATTATAAGGAAAGTGAATGCATCCATTTCACAAAACTTTTTACTGAATATTCTTTATGATTCTACGATGTTCTATGGAAGGAATTCTGGAAAAATCACCCATTAAATTTCCCTTTAAGGGATTAATTAGAAACAGAGATGCTGAAACACCGCAATCAAGAAGTGTCCTTTTCGCATCCAGTGCCTCAATTAGTATTCTCTTTTGGAAGTAATAACATATTTTTAACAGCGTATGTCAATTACACATAAGAGCGATTATCCTGAATGCTGATTGGAATTCTTGCATGTTTCAGTGCGTGATTTGCTGGCCCGAAAAAAGTGTTAAGATGCGTTGATTTGCGGTGCTATGCGACTCTCCGCCACCCGGTTGGCAGCCGTCCTCTGCCTTCCCGCTCTTCGTCATTCGCATATCATCCTCAGACTTCATCTCCTCTACGCTTTGATATTCTACTCTGCAGCTGACAATTTAGGTAAGTTTACACTTGAAGCCCTCCTGAATTGAATTGGGTTCCTCCTGGGAGGAGTCGAAGGGGACGCCCGGCGAAAGGTTGGCGACAGGGGGTTGTGGATGAGATGAGGGAATGCCAACTCCCTGATGACCTGTGGGAGGACCGAGTTTTGTGGCGGTTAGCCGTCGCAGAGCGCTGTGAGAGCGACTCTTATGTACGTATGTACACTTGAAGCCTCCCACCAAAATCTCTGTCAGCAAAATATTCATAGGCGTACCTAGGTCATTTTGCTAGGGGGGCTGGTCCCCCTAGCAAGGGGGGTGGGGGGTGTGGAGAATTTTTGGAATTTTCAATCTATTTGGTCGCATTTTGAAGCTTCCGTGGCACAGATTTTCCATTAATTTACGCTAAAAAATTACGTTTATTTATTTACTTTTCAGCAAAGAATACTTTCGAATGGTCCCATTTAATGGATCCGGAATTTTTTAAAAAAATTAATTTTGTTAGGACGCATTTTGAGGCTTCCATGATGAAAATTTTAGAAAATAAAGTGACTGAACACGGTGTTTTCATTTGAGACTCCACATTAAGAGAGATAACCATCCTCGACAAAGAACTTTTCCCACATCCAGAATTACTGGATGGGAAGGGGGGAGGTGATACTATCTCCAACTCTATCCCACCTTAGCCACGAAAGTGCTGCGGAAAAAACGTTAAGTTTACTCCCATAAATATAATATAAAATTGAGAAACCAGGTTATACTTATTTAAAATTAAACCTAAAATAAAGGGAAATCAATAAATAAGCCCACCCGTAATAACTAATATAATTCCTAATAAGTTTTAAGTGTTCAAGTAATGAAAAAATTAAAGAAAAGTTACTTTTAGAGTATTAAGCTGAGAAATCCTCTCAAAAACATTCCTCGCAAGTTCCTCATAAACGTATAGAATTGATTACATTTCCCACAGCAGTATTGTTTGTCTTCAAGTCATTTTGTATGGTTTCTATCCGGGGTTTTCACGAATTAAGTCTTTCCGGCTATTTGTCGGGTCTTTTTCGTTTTTTCGAAGTTTTTTCAGTCGGGTTCCTGCGGCTGCTCTGATCCCAATTGGACCGCGATAAGTAGAAAGGAACCAAGCCACATCAGCTATTGCCAAATTTAACAGGGCAATTTAATTTTTTACATGAATTCGGTTGTGCGGATTCGTAGGCAAATGGCAGGGATTTTTCTGCAAAGCACGAAGCAGATTCATTAAACTTTTCAAAGGATTCCGCACGAACGTTCTCTTGTAAACAATTAAATTGTCCAAATAAATTTGACAATAGCTGATGTGGCATGATAACGCGGGTTCGAATAATCGCGCCAAACACTGTGCGGTCGGCGTCAAACTCATAACAGCGGCTGCAAGACTGCAGGAATACTTCACGCATTGCGCCATACAGTGCGGTCGAGTCTTTCCCGTTTTTTCAAAGTTTTTTCAGTCGGGTATCTGCGGCTGCTCTAATCCCAATTAGACCGCGATAAGCAGAAAGGAACCAAGCCACATCAGCTATTGCCAAATTTAATGGGGCAGTTTGATTTTACACATGAAAACGGTTGTGCGAATTTGGGTGTAAACAGTCCATTTTCTACGTACGAGGCAAATTCTTTAAAATTTACAAAGGAATTCGCTCAGACGTTCTCTTGTAAAAAATCAAATTGCCCAGTTACATATGGCAATAGCTGATGTGGTTTGGTTCCTTTCTGTTAAAACGCGGTCCAATTACTGCGCATAATCCCTACCGCACATCCAAACGTATGAAACAAACATTAGACGCGCGTTAAAACGTTAAAGAGATACCCCACAGCAATAGAATCGGCTCTCTTTTGAGCTCAAAAAGTAATTTGGTGGTCTCGGGCTAATAAGTACCTTAGATACTTGCACAAAGTATCTGGTGTAAAGATACGAGATATTTGCTTTTTATATCCATTTTATGAAACGATATTTGCCTTTAATTAGAGCTAGATTTGGTCGAAGAAAAGTGGGATTATGAATCTCTATCACAGATTTAAATTCTACGTTATACCCTGTAACTTCTCAGCATTGCTGAGATGCAACTCAAACTGATTCCAGAATTTCGTAGATTTTTGCATCATTCCTGAACTTTGCACCATCGTTTCATCAAAAGAAACCGTGAAGAATTGTGAAATCTCTATTCCTTCCAAAATGATTATCTTTATCAAATGATTATATTCAAAAAATTAAATCAGCAAATACACTTTCTTCTCTTGCGTGTATGGTATATAAGAATATTTTGACAGGTGTGCAATCAGCAATATGGTGTATTTATCGGTAGAAGAAACGAAAGAAAAAAAACCGACGCAAGAATCACCTCACTCAAATGTACGTTCCGCGTAAAAACTGCAAAAAAAAACACATTGTATCTAGAGTCCAGACTCTTGAAAACAATGACAAGAAAAAATACTCTTGACTCAATACTCTTGACTCAATTGGATTTTTGCTTGAATCAATACGAAATCCGCTTAAATTAAGAGGCTTGGTTCTTGATTTAAGCTAGATTTTGATTGAATCAAGAGTACTTTTTCTTGTCGATGTAACTCTAGATCCAATGTGTTTTTTTCCAAAGAATGCTTCAGAAATACTTTAGCCATAGAATAAAACTTTTGTCAGGGTAGGCTCAATTCCCGAACTCTTCCGATTCATATTTCAAGTTCTTGACTTCATGTAGTGAAAACGACAATTATTCTGGGTAGACAGTGATTCAAGTGATTCAGGAGAACTTATTCATTGCTGGGAATGGTTTTGCGAGCGTGTAGGAGAAGGAAGGGCGAGGGTCACTCCAAGTCACAAGCTCATCCCATTAGATTCCACAGATAGTCATCATGGATGGCGCGGCTCCGAACTTTTGTCCCCATTTACTTCGAGGCCATTCATTTGAACTGATTTAAATGAAAAATAGCAGTGGCGGCGGCGGTCTCATTGCCTGTAAACAGCTTTAACGTGCAGGGCGATAATGCCATCCCTAAAAAATGGGCAAAAACTCCACAACAGCGGTTGAATGGATCGTCGCGTCGGAGCTGCGAGCAGTGGGGTGCCAAACTATTACTTCTCGCCGGGACGCGACGGGTCATAGTGTATTGCGGTGCGCATAACCACCCCGGCGCTGCTGGCCATCTCCCCTATGTTAAAGAGCAGCCTAATTTCAATTTATTACTTTGTTTTCCTCGCGAATCCGTGCTGAGCCCCGATGAGCTTTGTTTAATTAAATATTCCCCATAAATAACCATTCTTTCACTCCGGTTTTAATTTTAGGCAGCGTTAGCCATTAGACAATTCTCCGATCGGACTGTAAAGTTTCGGTTTCGCAACTTTAGGATCGACCTCAACCCCCGTCTGCAGGGGGCGAAACGTCTCCTCAAGGGCAGGCCAAAAGTGTAACAATTAAGAAGGAATCCTTTATAATTGACGAAAATTATACGACCCGGGAAAAAAACGTCCGCGTTAGAGAGTTCTCTCATCCTCCTCACCCTAGAAAAACCCCTGGCATCTTAGTTCTTCACCATCACAGGAAGAATACAACATGTATTTTTGTGCCATTGCAGGTGTAAGAAGGTGAAAATTTCGTAAATATGCATGCATAACTACGAGAGCTGAGTTAGCAGTGTTGTTGATTTTTTTCTTTGAAAAAAAAGCCACAATTTTTTTTAAAGTAATTAATTTAAATTTAATCATTAAAAATCTATCAAAATTATACAATTTGTAAAAATAGAGAGTGGGATGATTTATGTTCATCATCTTGCTTCAAGACCAAAGAGAAGTTTATTGGAGGTCAATGATGATGTTTTGAAAGTAGATAGGACTTTCACCTGTAAAATTAAAAATGACAATGATGTAAAACTGACGATCTTCAAAATAAAGCATACTAATTTGTTTTTTAGGAGAAATTATGAGCTGTAACGCAAGTGGGCAAAAACTTTTAATCGTGGAAATTAGAAGCACGTAATACATGAAACACACGTATGATACAAGAGAGGCTAAAATAAATGAAAATATTGCCATTAATTTGTAAAATAAAAGGAACAGAAATAGTTACAAGTAACTATTTCAAGTAACCCGGATGCCATCCTCCCACTACTTCAATTTTCTTCGCGCTTTTATCAATTGACTTAAACACTTCAATATCTTCACTGCTACTTTGATACTTGCAGTTCCCACTCTTGATCTTTTTGATGTGGCGTGTGTGCGCGCAATGAGTTTTTCAACTCTGCAAAAATCTAATAACGTCAAGCGTATTTTAGGCAGCCTGAATCCGTAAAACAGCCTACTTCATGGTGTTCGCATAGGTAATATTCGAGAAATACCCTTTTTACGGGAGAGTGGAGTCAGTTCATTCGGAGGCACAAACAGAGACCAAATATTTACCATTTTATAGCGCACAGAGTGCGCTTTATTTTTTCGCCTCTTCTCCATGCATGTTCAATTTCAGCAACACACCTGAATATTCACATGCAATAGTCTCATCGAGAGATATTTTAGGAGAGTCCATGCAGAAAAAAATCAAACATGCGGAATGCTATTTTCGAATCAATTTTTTTTTTCTTCTTCTTTTTCAATTGAGTTTAACATTATTAAGGAGCGATTTGCATTGTCGACCACCATTGGATTTGTGCCGAGGGCAAAGGCATACTAATCAGCTATAATCAAACGCTAAAATATGTGTTATTTATTATTTATGAGCAATAACCGTCAATTCATTATAAAAACTAAATATCAAAGAGGAGATTGAGCACCAACGATGAAATTTACAAAAATATGTTTAAATAATTGCCCTTTTTCCGGTTTTTTGTGGCATGAACCCAGCGGTAATTTACGTGCTTGGTGATATTCGTAATTATATTTAGTGGCGATCGACTTTGACCTCTGTTGGATCACATGCCGAGGCATCTTAAGAAACGGCCGAATGTCTATATCTTTATTCTTCGTGCGTTTAATTTTGAATGTTTCTATAATTTGTTCAGGAAATGATTCCTTCAAACGCAAAATAGAAAAATTCAAAATCGAACGACTTATGGTGAGCCTAATTTTTCCCTGCGCGCGAGGCTACTTTTTTAGCAAGGGTATAGGAATTTGCTCTGTGCTTTCCCTTGGAGGAGTAGAACCAGTGCTCCCTAGTACAACTAGTTCCGAATTCGGGCAATTTTAAGGGTTTCCTAAATTTTCCTAGGGACTTTTGAAATTCTCGAAATTTTCCGGATCCTTTGTATTTTTCGGAACTTTCTCGGAACTTTCGAAAAAATCTTAAAGGAATCCCGGAACTTTTGACGGTCGCAGAGTGGGACAAAAATACAATGGTTATGGTGGGGCGCATGAAAATTGGAACGAAAATAAGCTCCAAATCCTAGAACTTTTAACGGACATGGAATAGGAGCACGAGTAGATCACATCTCCGATAAACCATTCTATCGGTCCTTTCGTCTTTCCATGACATTGAAATTCTGGTATGGCTGGTCGCAACGAGAACCTGACCCAGCCCCCCCCCCCCCAACGCCCCCCTTCCCCGCCCTGTTTAGAGTCGCTATGACAATGGCAATTGGGCGCATGTAACCAGACGGGCTGGGCTGCTGCAGCGCTAATTATAAAGCTCGTGCACTCCCTAGCCACAATGCAACATCTCAGAATGGTCTTTATTCGACGACGATTATGTGTCGTCTTTAATTTAAGTTTATTGTCCAAGGACGCCAACCACCCCGTTCGCTTTGAGGTTAGTGTCCGTACGCCCCTCTCCCTGGCTTCCGTAGTACTGTCCCCGTCACCAAATTAATTCGCCTCCCGCTTTGATCTGGCTTAGTGGGGCAAAATATGCTCCCTAACATCCAGTAATTCGAGTGATGTGTTTGTGCGTTTATAGAAAGCTCTTGAGTTCTGTCGTAACCTCGCTTCGTGTGCGAGAACGACGCAGCGTCCTATGCTGCCGCCCTATAGAAAAACGCCGTATGAACCTTCAGACGGGTCCAAGTTTCCTCCGATAAAAACCGAATTTGCTGGGAAAATTGTGAATATTATTTTCCAAAATTTTCAGACAATTTTGCAGGCAATTCAATCTAAAATATGTGAAAATTTCAAGGAAAAATATGTATGAATGTTGTCAAAAATACATGTTTTATTAAGGGAAATTTGGCAACTCTTGACTGTTCATACGGCGTTCTTTCTAAACATGGTAGTATGGGTCGAAGCTATCCTCGTCAATTTCATTGTTCGGTTCAAAAACGACCCAATAACAAAAATTTCAGAAAATTGTTCAATCACAGAAAAATGATTTTTTGGACGCAATGCAACATTTTTGCATTTTTTCAAATTTCATTATTTTTCATTTGTTTTACCAATAATAAAGCTAACATTGTCGAATTTCGTTCAGTCTATCCGTATGTTCATAATCTTCAATGTCTGTAAAAATAAGTGTTTTTATGATACATGCCCCAAAAATTTTTTCCATCGTTTTCGGCCCTTATTTATTTATTCAGATTGTTGTTGTTCTTGCATTGTATTTTTTCCTCAGAATCGAATTTTAAAGAGTCGCACCATTTAATTCTCTATAGAGTGCGTGCGCAAATCGAACATCCACAACTAGGGATTATCAATGGGGTTTTCTACTCCCGCGCTAAGAAAATACTGTTTGCCTAAGTTAGGTAAATGTAATTTTTATGAAATTTATTTATTGATAAATCACCTCGACCCTAATAGGAAACATATATAGCATGGAATAAGAAACAAGCATTGCCTTTTATAATGCCAAGCAGGTTAGGTTCATGCTCCTGGAAAAATCATTCTCTGGAATATTGTTGTTGTTTTGAAAAGTTCCTTGATTTTTTTTTCTTCTTGCTTGTACCCTAAAGGGAAAGCTCAGCCGTCTTCAGTATTCATAGCAGCTATGGCGGGAAAGAATAATTAATTGCCCCGGAAAACTTTGATAATGACCCTCCCGGGAAATGATGAAAATGCCGCAAACATTTTGAGACATTAAATTTCTGATACATCCTGTGTAGCAAGCGGGGAACTCAATGACAATGCATTCCAAAACTCTTATCACTTAAAATGATTATGATTCTACGGAGAGAGACCCTGAAAAAGCCTAAGTCAAATAAATAGCTACGGTTTTGCATGTCTGACTCTTGCATCTGAGAGAATCAACACAAATTGGGTGAGAAAAGGGGACAACGGAATGGTAAAATACGCAGGTGAACCAGAGCGAAGTAAACAACAAACTTAAAAAGCAAAAACTAAACAAAAATAGTAGTTTTCAAAAGTTATACAATTGAAAAGATGCTGTTTGGCGCTCGATTTCAAACTTTAAGTTAATTGCAGCTGTGCTGTGCAGTACTTGAACTTAAAGCTTCGAACGCTTTCGTAACTCAAGCGCTCAGTTGTTTCAGGATATGAGATTGGCGTATTCTTTCTTTCCCTCCTCGAACAATAATTCAGCGCTATGCTGCCGTGTTAAGGAAGAACGCCATATGAACCTTCAGGTGTTGCCAAATTTTCAATTATAAAACACAAATTTCCTGGTAAATTTATGAATGTTGTCCTTCCAATTTTTCAGATGATTTAGTTCGCAATTTTAGGTAAAGATTCTGAAAATTTAAAGGATAAATGTTCAGAGCTTCCCTCACAAATGAACTTTTTATTGAAAGAAATTTGGCAACTCTCGAATGTTCCTACGGCGTTCTTCCTCAGCACGGCAGTATGGTTGTTTTGATTTTGCTCCTTTAATATTTACATACCTCTTAAAAATTTGCTTTTCCCCGTGAGTTCTCTTGTCTATGTTTCTCCTATGGGTATACGTTTGCAGTTATTCTTCAATTACAAGCACGATCTCGGAATAATTCATCCACTCTAGTTTTCATTTCCCAGGTCTGTTTTCCCCGGCTCTTTTCTTCACGTCTTTCCGCCCTCTTTCAGTACACCCGCGGGCTGATTATTGAAATTGATAGACAAAGAGATAGACAAAGAATACATAGGGAGTATGGAGCGATCCTGTCGGTTGAAACTGGTGATTTTTATAGATTAAGAGGTAAAATGTACCTATTTCTGTTAAACGGAACTTTGTGCATTATGACATGAGCCCTAAGACGCATGAGAATATATGCATAACAGGGCTCACGTCATGATGCACATAGTTCTGTTTGACAGAAATACGTCCAAATGATGGACTAACACTGTATAGGGTCTCTTGTCGGTTGCCGTTAGTTAGTCTATTATCTACCTCCTTTGCCTATTGCAACCGCCCACTTCCATCAATAGGATCTCTCCAAATCTCTCTTGTCTTCTTTGTCTATAGCTTTGTCTATCAATTTCAATATTTAGGTCGCGGCTCATTTTCTAACATAAACGTAATGAGAAATAGTTCAGGCTCTGAAGTTCTTCTCATGCTCTCATCTTCTTCACCTTTCACTCATTTATCATTAGTAGTTAACTATCTCTAAGATGTATATGTTTCATATTCTTAAGCTAGAAGTGCTAAATTTATATTTCCAAAGACAAGCTAATAAATCTTCAAAAAAAAAGAAAAAAAAAGAGGTATGTAGCACGGTCAGTACGTATCTTTCCGCAGTCTCATCCAGTTTTACAAGATACTCGCGAACTGTTTATTACTTTGAACTGGGGAGTTTGATTTAAAATTGATTTAAGAGACCGTCCAAATCAGTACAACATTTAGCGATTACGAATCTAAAAACCCACAAGAATAGGTATCTCTCACCTGATAGAATAGGAATAAGAAACTTCGATGTGTAAACGAATTGAGGAAGCAAGTTGACTCATGACAAAGCATTGAGCACTCTGAGCGAACATTAATTGGACACACTCCAAATAAGTACGCATAGAGAGTAAACAGCACCTTTATTGGACAAACCCCAAAATTTGGCAGCATCGTTTTTAAGAAGAATCCTACGTTTTCTGCACGAATAATACATATGAATTGCATTTTGCAAAAAGGAACCACTAGCATTGCAATGATGCTAAGATTGTGCAACTTCATTTTTTGCAATAAAATTGCGGAAATCGTGAAAAAACTATGAAATTCAGATGGTAATTTTTGTCTTAAATTTACAGTTTTTAGCGAGTAAAATAGAAACTATGAATGGATAATCGGGTTTTTCCTCCAAGACAAAAGAAGTTGCACAATCTTAGCAACATTGCAATGCTAGTGGTTCCTTTTTGCAAAATGCAATCCATATAATAGTGACTATTATGTCACGACTATACTGCACGAAGCTTTGAAACACTGAAGCACACACATTTCACTGAAGCGAATGTGCATTTTATAGACTCATTCACCAAAATGCAGTAGAATACTGCCGTGCTAAGGAAGAACGCCGTATGAACATCCAATTTTTCCTTCAATAAAGCACGAATTTTCCTGGAAACCTGTGAATGTTTTTCTTCCAATTTTTCACAGAATTTAATTTGGAATTTGATCTAAATTATTAAAGCATTTAAAAAAAATTCTCATATTATTCCCAAGAAATTCACACTTCATCCCTGAAAGTGTTGCAGTAGTGCTCATACGGAGTTTTTCCATTGCACGCCAGAATATGTGACCGGATCTGAAATCCGGACCTTATCTTCCAAAAATATACTAGGTGAATTATTTTTGGCACCACTTTACGCAAACAAAAACGTTGGAAAGGGCACAAGCTTGACCCTGATTCCTTAAAAATTTGAGGCAATACGAACCATGAAGTTTCAAGACGAAACTTCCTAGGTTGTAGAAAAATATGGTGTAAGTTTTTATGAAAACGAAGGAACATTTTCTACCGGAAAATGAGATCTTTTTTCATAAATGCGGAAAAATCGTATTATATAATTGTTCTACTCGTCTGGTTTTTGTCACATGATCCAATGTGAATCAATATTGAGCCCCTGGAATACCGAAGAAATCTTCTTGAACTCCTGAAATCCCGAAAGTCTAGCGTGGAGTACGTCTGAATGTAGATAACTGAGCGGGATGAAAGCAAATGCTAGCCCTTTGAAAAAACGATGAGTTTATTCTGTATTTTGAGCGGAAAATGGAAGGAGCTTGTTATTTCTATCGAGTTATGCATGAGGTAAATCGTCCGTAAAGCAGAGGAGAAGGGAAGACCTTCTTTTGTGCACAATAAGTGCGCTGAAAAGTGGAGAGCCATATGTAAATAGGTGACTAAAAATTTGGGAAGGCGAGCTTATAGCCAAGCGAGGGAGGTCTAAAACAAATAGTGGCTCTCTTTTTGTGCTTTTTTTACGGGTTGTTTGGTCCGGAAAAAAGGATTCCCTTGGGGCTTAACACGCGGCCCAGCCGTTTTCCCCGCTTCCTCTGTTAGGTTGAGCATGCACGCGTTGAACTGAGAGAGCGAAATCAGCACTCAATTCTGTTTGAATTCAGCGCAGACGTACTTACTTCTCTCTTCCTCTCCCTTCCAAAAATTAGATCAAGCTGTGATAACTCAAAGAACCAGTGGATGAATTCAAAGATGCTCCAGATTTTATCAAAGTCTCAGAGTTTAAAAAAGAATAATAATGCATGATTCTTCAAAGCGGCCATAAAACTTGACTTGAAGCGATTATGCCGCTCAGAGTACGAAATGAATGAGGACAGAAATAAATACGTACGTTAATACGCACCAGTAGCGCGGCGTGAATTGCGATGTATCGATTGTTTCTGCCATTTAAACCTATGGTAAAGAATCGATTATTAAGGTGTTCGCTGCGAACACCCTGTTTATCGATCCTTTTTAATCTTTTAAAATGGCATAATCGATATATCGCAAAGCACGCCACGCCACTGCTACGCACCAAGTCAATGATACGCGAGTTACGGAATACATCGAGTACGGAATGCTTGATGTATTTAGTATGGATCCATTTTACTGATTCATTTTTTTTACTGTTTTAATTATTTGTTTTTTTAAAGAAAATAGTGTCACCAATTTGATTTTAACCGCTTCTTTCCGCTAACTGTTACAATGGAATCAATAGAAATAAGGTGTCTTGTTTCAGTTATCATTCTGCTTTGCATTAGAGCAGTTGGCAACCTAGGTCGAGGCGTAAAATACGAGGGAGAAATTTTGCAACTCCAATTCATTATCTGCCTGCACTCACTCGTGGCAACGCTTACTGAAGAGTCTCTTCCAGCGCTAAAACAATGATCATTTATTCGATCTGTCTCAGAGATTCAAATTAAGTCTCGATTCCAGATTGAAATTGATTAATTAAAACCCACTGGATCGCCTCGGTATTGCGTAGGATTTGAGGTGTCAAGCTGTTTAGTTACGCCGCCACTTAAGCTCAAAATTGTGGCTTTTAATCAAAACTAAAACAGCCATTTATCTCTGGTCTTTTTTAAACGAACGGCATCAGGCGGCAGCCTCCAATAAGTTTCTATAAATCACGTTAAGGTCTTTACTTTTCATACGCACTTTTGGTATTTTTCATCTTTTAGGGGAAAAAAGGAACTATCATCAAACTTTAAACCTATGTTTCACTGGGAAACTCTTCTTTGCAAATTACATGCTAATGTATTTTTTGTGTCCTTGAATGGCAATTTAGATCGCACAAATTAATTTTGTCAGCCAAAGTGGATGTATTTGAACTAGAGGAAACTGTGTCGCACAAACCTTGTATGCATTGCACATAGTTTCTTTCAGCATTAACACGCGCAAACAGTGGTGATTCTTGGAAGGTGGCAACACTGATTTTCTTACATTTAAATACATGTAAGACAATCGATTCTTCGTGAGGCAGCGTATATACCTCATCTAAAATCGACATTTTAAACGGACTTAAACTTACAAAATTGCCACTGCGTCCAAACATGGTGATGTCTTTGTTGAAACAAAAATCCGACTGTTAATTAAAATAGGCCTCATCCACCAAGGAGTTATATGTAACTTCTTTTGCATACATTTCTCAAAATCTGTACCTAATTCTGGAAGGAAATATCAGCCTCACTTCTTAAAATATCACGGATATGGCTATGATCTTTATAAAGCTTTGTCTTTTGTATAGGTATAAATTCAGACATTACTCCCGGGCATACACAATAATTTTTAGAGATCATACACGATTAAATTATTTTAGGGTAAGAGTTATCTACAGGAACCAACGCTTTACGTGTCAGGTAATTTTGTATGAAAACAAGACCCAGTTTGACAAAATTGCGATTTGTAAATTATTTCAACCTACAATTTATCGGGTGTCACTTCGCCAAGAAATTATCAACCAGTCTGAGTCACTCAAAAACTATCATTACGTTGAAAATAGTGCTATGATCCCTGATACCTATCAACTTATGCCTCTAAAATGTGGTGTCTTTGGTTGCAATACGGTGGATTTCCAGCTCTTTCGAGGACGATCTTCGAGTCGATCGATTGATACTAAGCGAACATTTCTCAATTTTAAGAATTGTTTTACAAATTCTAGAATGTCACAGCACGCTTTAGGGTGTTTGGTTTTCGCACTCAATATCTGATCAAGTATCACAGACCTTCGAATAATTCTGAGTCTGAGTGTAAACTTCCCGAGTTAATATGGAAATTCAAGTATGGTCTTTCGATTTACGATATACCCTCGGTAAGTGCTTGTGCGCAGTTATTTCGAAATTTTTCTTCGTCTTCAGTGTATGAATATACCTCAAAACAGCGAAGGCAACAGCCAAAGAACGGTGCTAATCACTCAAAAAGGAGGTAGATGGTTGTTGCTGCAGAATTTCTTCGTGGAAATGTCGAGTAAAGGTCTCGATACACGATCAAATTCCGATCAAAGTAGACCACTTGATGACTGATGGTCACCATGCAACAGACTCAGTCTTCTTTGATCAAAATTGGACGGGCCGTCACATTTTGATCAGAATGGAGTGCCACCATTCATAATTTCTTGCCACACGAAACATTTCTGCTAAGTTTTCATTTGAAACTAAGCGAAGTAACACTGGAAAAAAAACACATTGGATCTACAGTCTAGACTCTTGAAAACATTGACAAGAAAAATGACTCTTGATTCAATCAGATTTAAGCTTAAATCAAAAGGAAATCCGCTCAAATTAAGAGGCTTATTGGTTCTTGATTTAAGCTTAAATCTGATTGAATCAAGAGTATTTTTTCTTGTCGATGTTTTTAAGAGTCTGCACTCTAGATCCAATGTGTTTTTTTCCAGTGAACGATTTCAAGACTATGATGGCTCCCGACACTTTGATAGCAGTTGGTTCGGGAATTTGATCGTGTATCGAAACCTTTAGAAGTAAAAGTTTTCAATTGTCATTAAGAGGTTATCGGGGGGTCTCTATTTGTCTCAAGATTTATCGCTGATGAATCTTGCACGTGCGCGGGAGGATCGCCATTCTCGACCCAGATCGAAAGGGACGTAAGTCGATAAGTCGAGAGCACGGATCGACAAGATGCGATACGGTGCGATGTCGGTTAATTACGGGTCCAGGCGCGGTTGTGACCCGGAGCGGGGGTCTTTCGCTCGAGAATTGAATGGCGCTCTGCACAGACATACTGCAGAGTACAAGGCTGTCGTGCTAAGGAAGAACGCCGTATGAGCCTTCAGACGTTGCCAATTTTCCTTCGTTAAAACCGAATTTACTGGGAAAATTGTGAAGATTTTTCCCCAAAATTTTCAGACAATTTTAGTACACAATTTAATCTAAAACATCTGAAAATTTCAATGGAAATTGCGCATGAGTGTCGTCAAAAATACACGTTTTATCGAGGGAAATTTGGCAACTCTAGAATGTTCTTACGGGGTTTTTCCTTACGACGGCAGAAGCGAAGCCGCAGCCGCGTTTCGACTTATTCCAAATATGTTGATCTATTGTTGATTGTGGGCAGATGAGCCGGTGAATGGTGGGCGCGGGTGGATTATGAATCCTTATCCCGCTCGCATCGGCATTGTTGAATGGTGCGGTCCGAATCGGAATCTCTTCTCGCCGTTTTCCGGGTCCTTTTGCCTTGATTGCCAGGCGGGATGGTAACAGCCAATGCTGCAAGATCAGGCCAATTTCGTCATTGGTTTCGATGCATAGGCGTACCTAGGTCATTTCGCAAAGGGAGGTGGGCTTGCTTCCTTACCACGGAGGGTCTAGGGAGTACAGATTACCCTCCAGCACAGAGGGGGCCCCCGGAAAAAGTTTTGACATTTTAAATCTGTTTGGACGCATTTTGAGGCTTTCGTGACGGGGATTTTCTATCAATTTCTGCAGAAAAATCACGCTTTTCTTACTTTCAGCAAAGAATACTTTCGAATGCGTTACCACTTTGCCATTCGACGCTTATATCAGATCACCCTGAATTCGCGCTACTTGAGGGAGCTCAACTAATTCGTCCGTCGTTGGTGATATTCACGCTCTGATCTATTCACTCAGAGTGCGGCGCGACATTCGCGCTGGATTTTTTTTTTTCACATCGGCTATTCTCTCGGAGTAAATCATTGATTTTTAACAGTGTACTTAAATGATGAATGGGATTCACCTAACTTTATTCCTTGGATCCCTTTATTTAATGCTTTCCAAATAAACTGATGTCTCTTTCATTGTCTTTTCTCTGTTTCAGGTAAGAGATCAACAACATTTACAATTATTCCTACAATCAAATCAGAATACAATTGCGGTGAGTCAAATCGTAAAACGGTTTTTATTTACCAGACAAAAATAGTATACTCAGGAGTGTATGTGTCGCAGGCAAAGAGTCAAATCAGGCATTTTGTCAAATGACGAGGCAAATATTCAAATACTCTTACTGAGATTGAAATTCTGATTCTTTTGCTAATTGTAGACAAAATAATTCATTATTTTCTTGTATGAAAGAATTCCCTGTGAAAATTTGCATCATAGAGTAGTATTTTAAACGGGGTTTAGGCCCTGAAAGAGACTTATACCTTAAAATTTGGAGCATTTCATAAAACGCAGACTTTTTTATAATTTAGAACATTTGGAAAGGAAGGAACAATGCAAGCTCGTACATTTCTACTGCATTTTGCAACTCGGCACTACAACTTCTGGCTCATCAGAAAAAATACTTATGGGCATAGGGAAACTATTGGTACATACGTTGTTTTTAAACTGGGCCAGAATTAATAGCTCCTAATTGCAAAATGTAGTCCATTTGATGAGTCCTTTTTTCCAAAGTATTGAAAACTCGTAACCTTTTCGTTCTAAATCTAAGTTCTAAAGTTCCATTTTCCAAATGGAGATCCAAATGAACTGAGAAATAAATGAAGAAAACAAGATCAAGCCCGTTAGATCGAGCGGATAGCATTTTTCTTATTTTATGAAGGTCAAATCAGAACAAAAGCACGATTACCCGCTGTTTTTATTCGTTTAGGTACCATGCGGGTCTCCGAGATGATCCCGTAGCGGCCAGATGACCAGCTGACTCGTTAAAGCGGCGAGGGAACGCGTACCCGACCCGTGCCCCCACCGTTTAACCCGCCCCCCGCCCCCCCGCCCCCTGTCGTGATCAGGTCCTTGCTCCGACTGGACTCCTTCCCGGCTACCTGTGAGGTTCATTCATAACATCATAACCTCCGTATCCTCTCTTGCCCTTCCCGTTTTTTATGGACGTCGCGCGTTCATCTCCGATCATGCTCATCCTTCCATCGTTGTCAGCTCACAGATTCAGACAGCTGCGTTGCGGAAATGGAGGGACTAGTAACCTTCAAATTCGTCAAAAATCGAGTCTCACTGAAAAATAATCTATTGGTTTATTATTTTGACTTGAGGTCGTACCGTGGATCGAGTCAATAGGAGAAGTTGGACAAAATTTGGAAACTCTAAAAGCTCATAACTCCTTTTTTAAAAAAATTTGAGGTCTTCGACATTGTCTCATTGGTTTTCTCTTACAATTTTCTTTAAGATTGACCCCTCGACGTTTAAAATTTGACAAAATAAACATCCAAATTTTAGTTTTCCAAAATCCAAATTCCAGTTTTAGCAAAAAAAATTCATGTCTGGCCTCTCCCATTGATTCGGTCCATTGTGCGTCATTTCTTGTCGACAAATTTTTTTTTTTTTTTTTTTTTTTTTTTTTTTTTTTTTTTAAGTTACATCCGTGCGGATTCAACTTAAAGTCAGTTTTTTAGGTTACAAAAGCGTCGTTTTGATATCGTTAAGTCTAAGTTTAGTAAACGATAGCGAAACAACGTTTCTGAAACTCAAAAAAACTAACTTAACGTTAAATCCGCAATCCGCACGAATCCAACTAAAAAACCCAAATTTTGCCGGCAAGAAACGATGTTTTAAGGCAAAATAATATCTTGAGAAAATATTTGTTCAGCACTCCTGTAGAGTACAACTAAGACTAAATTATTTCAAATCAACTGATTCACCTAAAATATATGACGTGTAGGCGGATCCAAGACCCCCCCCCCTCTTGGATCCGCCTATGCGTGGCGTGGGACTCAATGATGAAGTCGCCCTTTCAGGGCTGCAGGTCCACACTGACAATGAGTCATAGATAAATTCGCATCTCTAAGCGGTGCAAAAACGGCAGCGCTGATATCGTCGCTCCTCTGACGTAAGGGCGTATCTAGATTTTTGCGTGAGCCTTAGAAAGCATAGAGTTATACGGAGCACAGGGGTCACGTAGAAATCAAGTTACGCCCTTACGTCAGAGGAGCGACGATATGTAACCCCTCGCAAGGCCCCGCATTGTGTCGCAATTGTTTGAGTTAAACATTAAGACGAAAACTATGAGAGGTTTGATCATTGACTCTCCTTGCCGAACAGTTGAACAATCGCTGTTCGATGAGGTATGCCAATTTAATGCGCTAAGCTGCGCCGGGAGTGAAAAGCAGCGAGGAAACGCTCGAGATGCATTTCATTTTACATTTTCATCAGATGACTCGTCAATGTCGTGAAAAGTGATAAGAAGATGGTGCAAAGAGGAAAGTGTGAAAAGGGACCACCCTCTTTCTTCCTTTTTTCCTTGGCAGAAAGAAAAGTCCAGGAGCATGGACTCTTTCTTTCTTCGGAATAGAGACGGATCTCCCACCGGAAAACCATGCCTTATTCAAGCGTGAGCGCAGAAGAAAAAGCTTCCTCGAAGCTTATTGCTTCTCGCTTGCTGAATTTTATAGTCAATTTACATTACTGTAGGATAAGATCTGTCTGGAAGCAGTGCACAAATATAGGTACATCATAGCTAATGATCCATCCATCGCACTAGTATTTAAGTTTTAGGGTGGTGTTTCTGCACATACACCGCTCTAATCACCCATTCAGACGGCCGTGCTAAGGAAAAACGCCGTATGAGCCTTTAGCTGTTGCCAAAGTTCCATCGATAAAGCAAATATATTCGGGATAAGTCAATATTTTTCTTCTAGTTTTTTAAATAATTCTGTTCGTTCTTTAAAATTTCAAGAAAAATATTCATAATTTTCTTCAAAATTAAATATTTTCCGAGAGAAAATTTGGCAACATTCGAATGCTCATACGTTGTCTTACCTTTGCACGGCAGTAGAGTGAACTGAAACCTCGATTTACACGGAATACCATAATAATAAAGTACCATGAACAATGATCAGGGCTGGATTAAGGGGGTGGCAACATGGCCCATGGCGGCAAATTTAGGGGGCGGCAAATTTTGCGATTTTTAAAGTGAAGGTATAAAGCAAATCGGATTCAGAAAAAAATACAAACGAGAAAAGGCGACAAAATCTCTCATTTCCTGAGACTACAGTAATTCGCATTGCGCCACACACTGTGCGGTCAGCAGCGGTCGGCGGGAAACGCATATCACGGAAAAAACAAGACTAGTGTTGAGCACTACTGGCCGTTTAGTGGGGAGTAGTTGAGGGCTGGCGTCTAAGCGCTGTGCAGCTCAACACCGGAAGGCACTTCAGGTGGGCACTGAACATGAGTAGTGCTAATCAGATGCCGCGAGACGTAGTTGCGCTTAACAGGTGTAAATTCACCCATGAGACGTCGGAGTCACGATAGCCTGGTGGTAACGCGCTGGTCTTCCACCGGCGCAACCCGAGTTCGATCCCAGGCGGAGGCGTTTCAAATTTTACGCTCGCTCCAAAGTCACTTTAGGGCTTGACACTACTTTTTCCTTAGTGACCCAGCCTCGAGCTGTTTAGTGCCCAGCACTCCTCTGACTTGCTGGCTCCATTTGATCTAACCCTCGTTAGTGCCCAGCACTAACATGTAGGTCCCAACCCTAAGCTCGTTTTTTCCGTGATGTACAGCGCCTACAAGACTGCATGAATACTTCACGCATCGCGTCAAAGACTGTGGTGAGGAGTGGTCGGCGGGAAACGCATAGCCCCTACAAGACTGCATGGATACTTCACGCATTGCGCAAAACACAGTGCGGTCAGCGCGGCGCGGCGGCGGAAGTTAAAATTATTAAACCACATTTATGTTTGTTCTTTCATAATTTCTTTGTTCATTCTTTATAAACGGAGGGCCTTGTCCACACAGAGATAGGTTCACGGAACTTAACTTTCGCGCAAAGTTCCGTGAAATTTTGCTGGTAGTGTTGACATAGGGCTTTCGCAAAAAATTTGTCCAACACGAATAAACGCGTCTTTTGCACTCCTACCCCTCCGGCACGTTCACTTGATGGTTTTTATTGATGTTTCAAAACGAATGAGAAGGAGGCGGCAAAATACAGGCGACCTATGGGCGGCAAATAGGTGAATCCGGCCCTGACAATGATTCGTACTCATTGCCAAAGAATGCGGTTTTCTGTGGTGGAGTCTGGTCCAAATAACCAAAAATTTTGATTATCTGGTCAGAAAACTTTCGTATTCCTGATGGATTGAAATTCAATCCTTGTAACCGATGTTTTCTCTCCATTATTGAATGACAATTCAAACATTAATTGTTTCAGACTCTCCCCTTCTGCTGAATGGTCCATTGCAATCGCTATAACCAATATATTCTCTGATTTGGAAAAAATAAATAAATAAATCACCATGGAAAATATACTCTTTGAGAACCAAAGTTGACAACAATGTGCATGATGATAAGTCTTTTTTGCCCTTTCATCTTGATCCACGTCTTTGACGGTCGGGCACTAATTAAAACTAGCGGCTTTGACCGCGCTGTTGTTATTTTGTCGATGTATTATCAATTGGTGCAAGTGATTAATTTATCCTTTATCCCCACCATGTCTTTATTCAATTACTCGTATCTTTCTTTTTCTTCATTTGTCAATACCAGCGGTGCGTATAAAAGTGGAATGGGAAAAAACTAGGCCTCCTTCCCACTTGCCTGAACTATGTATCCAAATTACGGACAGAGCCAAAACTGTGGAGAGGAGCTTTTTCACAAGCTTTTGCGTCTCTTTTTTTTTGTGCGTAAACGTAGTGTACTGCCTCTGCGATCATTTTGACCCCCTAATCGATACAATGTACCGAGTGCCTGAGTTTAGAATTGAATTAGTTTCTAATTATTTCTTAAATATTTTTGTTTTTAATCATACTTTTACCACCGGCTTTAAATGGACTGTAAAGATTCTCGCCCCTTAGATCACTCTATTATTTTTTGTCGCGGTCTCGCACGGAGAAAAATCATAAACCAACTAATGGATCAAATGAAACACACCATAATAGTGGTAAATGCACTAATGATTCTTGGTCTGTGAAGCACGCTAAGGTTGTATATCTATACTATAAGCTCCAAGACCTCCTAATTTTGCGAAACTGGTAACGCTTATTTCCAGCGTTCTGCCGGGTCGATTTTCATGATTTTCGCGGTTATCGACGGGCAATTGTCTCTAGATAAGCCAACTCCTTTCAGATTTTCAAAATATGGCCCAGGTTTTTTTATATTACGTGGAAAAGTTGCGAATTCTCCCATTTAAACAATGTAAATTTATACTTCTTGTCATAGTTCGTTTGAGCGTTCTACCGGGCCGATTTCCATGATTTTTGCGTAAATCGACAGGTAATAGGCCCTAGATGAGCCCGCTGTAATCAAATTTTGGAAAAAGGACCCAGGTTTTTTTAAAATCACGTTATAAAAGTGAGTGAGTTTACAGAATGCTCCGCACGGAAAAAACAAGACTAGTGTTGAGCACTACTGGCCGTTTAGTGGGGAGTAGTTGAGGGCTGGCGTCTAAGCGCTGTACAGCTCAACACCGGAAGGCAGTTCAGGTGGGCACTGAACATGAGTAGTGCTAATCAGATGCTGCGAGACGTAGTTGCGCTTAACAGGTGTAAATTCACCCATGAGACGTCGGAGTCACGATAGCCTGGTGGTAACGCGCTGGTCTTCCACCGGCGCAACCCGAGTTCGATCCCAGGCGGAGGCGTTTCATATTTTACGCTCGCTCCAAAGTCACTTTAGGGCTTGACACTACTTCTTCCTTAGTGACCCAGCCTCGAGCTGTTTAGTGCCCAGCACTCCTCTGACTTGCTGGCTCCATTTGATCTAACCCTCGTTAGTGCCCAGCACTAACATGTAGGTCCCAACCCTAAGCTCGTTTTTTCCGTGCGATACTGCTACCGCTATGCGCTAATGCGCAGTGGTTGAGGAGGTTGCGCAGTAGCTGTGTAGCCTGCGCATCAGCTCTACACTTATCTACACAAGATTTGCGCCGGCAATCACACGTCGAGCGGTGGCCGAGTCGTCCAAGACGTCGTATGCGTCCACTATGAACTCGGTGTAGGTTCGATCCCCGACTCATGAAGTCCTAATTATTACCTCACTATCATTATTCATTGTTTTACTGCAATATTTCATCAAGCAGTCATTCCAAAACGCGTCGTTTTAATTTTAAAGTAATTTTAAGTAAAGTTTAAAATTAAAGTATACCTCATATCGTAATTTTTTAGGGGAAAAATAAAACTAACACTGCTAGGATGGTAAAAATAGGGCCGCGAAGCGGCCAGGGGGCGTAGCCCCCTAGTACCATCACTACGGTTCATCACTATTAGTGGTGTTCCATGAACCACTTATTGGTTTTGGTTTGTAAGCCAAAGATTTTTCTCAGTGCGAAACATTACATCAATGTCACTATTTCAGACTTGCCAGGATGGACGATAGTCCAATATTTTTGCGAAAAAACGTTGCCCATATGCCTTGGTAACGAGATGTTTGGAAGCGACGTCGAGTAAAGCTCTGCACTGGGCGGGAAACTTTCTTATGAGTTACGCGAGCTTAACGCTCAATCGCCATATTCAGCACTTAGGTTCAACCTATTCCGCAGACACGAAAGTTTATATTTATGGTGTACCACCTTAGTTATTTGTCGCACTAAGAGCAGAGTAAACAAGTTTCCTGTGCGAAACACTTTGTAATTCTATCCTTTTTAAGTTATTTCCTTCACGCGAGCATTCTCACCGTTGGGCTCGCCATGAAAGTTTCGGGCAGTTTGAAAAATAGGGTCCTTTGGATTAGATTCGTGCTTGTAGTTTCGATTAGAGCATTTGAAGTATGTAGTACTATGTAGGCTCCAAAAGACACTTGTTCAGTTTTTTTTTGAAACTGAGCAAGTACCTATCAAAGTTTAACGCACTCAAAGTTGACTTCTTTCCCCTCGAAAAAGTAAAGTTCGGGCGGTGATTTCGAAATACCGCAATGGAGATACATAGTTTTGCACTTTGACCACCGCTTCATGAATGCGTATCATAATATTGATCTTTATTTGATGCAAAAGTCTTCGTTTTGGACAATCTGCAAGAAAGAGTCCATCGAACCATGCGGTTGAGAAGAAACGAGGCCGGTTTTATTCAGTAATGTGGTTTGCTTTGCGATATATCGATTAATCTGCCTTAAACCCATGGAAAAGGACCGACAAGCAGGGTATTGGCAACGAAAACCTTACCAATCGATTTTTTTTACCATAGATTCAAATGGGGGATTATCGAAATAATCGATCATTCACCCCTAGTCACAGGTCTTATTTAACAGTGACGCGACGTGCTTTGTATTATCGATTGATCTGCCGTTATGGAAAAGGATCGATAAGGAGGGTGTCCACACCGAACGCCTTAATAATCAATTTACCATACCTTCAAATGGGGAATGAAGATGTTGCATGAGTGAGGAATTTGCGACTTGACTGTTGATATTTAGGTAGAAGTTCGCGAGAAACATGATGGTACCACTGGTTTTCTTTGATATCAATTCCCAAGCTCGAAAAAAGCTCACGAATTGAGGCCAAAATGGAGGGGATATCCCACGCTATCCTGAGAGTCCTCCTCTACATCAAGACAAACTCTCCATGCAAAGATAGGGAGCAAATAACCATTAGCAGGGTTGCCGTGTTTTCAGTTGTGAAGTCCCTGTGTGGGCAACCCTGTCAATGTATTTGCTTCCCATCTTTGCATCTCGATGTAGAGGCGGCCTCTCAGGATAGCGTGGGATATCCCCTCCATTTTGACCTCAACTTGAGAGCTTTTTTTGAGCTTGGGGGTTGATTTCAGAGAAAACCAGTGGCACCATCGTGTTTCTCGCGATTTTTTGCATAAAAATCAACAGTCAAATCGCAAATTCTTCACACGTGCAACATCTCCATTTTCGAAAATCGATCATTCACGCTTCGCCACTCGACTTATTTAACCCAATTAACTTTTTAATGACCCGAACTGAAAATTCTTCTCCGAGCGTAACCTTGACCAACCACGGAGATATTTGCGCCTCCACACCGGGTATACTATAGCCACCTCTTCTCTTCTTACACCTCCTCCGTCTCCCGCATACCTCTCGCGATCTGGAGGAGTCGTGTTTTCCGCGGTCGTTGAATCGTCGAAATGTTAAATTTTTATTTCCATTCTCGGCGCGACCGGCGCCGGATGAGGTTTCCGCCTCTCCACTCCAGATTCGACCGGTGCCTGACAGCGCCAACACACACCAACCTCGCCTCAGCAACGCCTTACGTTACGCGTGTTGCCAATTCCGCTGGGTATTAGGTCATTTTTCCTAAATTTTTTTTCCTACATCAGGTTTTCCTAATACTCTTTTCCTACTCGTTTTTTGTCCCATTACAGTAAGTCCTACGAGTGAGATGTCCCACTGGCTTTTTTCCTAAGGGTGTTTGTCCTAATAATCCAATAATAATTGAAACGTAAACATGAGTAGAGTAGAGAGAAATTTTTCAGAAAGAATGAAGTTTTCTCAGCGAGCCGAATATAAGCGCGTGAACAGGAGACATCACTAGCTGAGCCTTCTATACCCTCAATATAAGGAGGAGGATGAAGATCCACTACTTACGGGCATGCGGTTACAACTTTAACTTGTGAGGTACCTGTGTTGTTTTTTTACTTTCTCGATCCCCTAGTTTTAAAATTGAATTTAGGATAAATGCCCCTAGGAAAAAAGCCAGTAGGACATCTCACTCGTAGGACTAACTGTGATGGGACAAAAAACGACTAGGAAAAAAGTATTAGGAAAAATTGCAGTAGGGAAAAAGGTTTTAGGAAAAATGACTTGCCACCATTCCGCTGATATTCAAGCGAAATGCGGCCTTGGAACTTCCTTGAAACCCCGTGGGAAAATCTTGGACCATTCCAGGTCAAAAGAGTATTTTTTTAATGCTTCCTCACCGATATTTGAACGTTTTTTCACTTTAGAAAACAGTCAGCGGGCTTATTATCGAAATTGATAGGCAAAGCTTTAGATAAAGAAGACATAGAAAATATTCGCTGAGAAGAAGCCATGGTTTATAAACCAATTGGTGGTTTTTATGAAAACACCATCAGTGAAAGCAACACATAATAATAGCACATGCACCTAGTGATGGTACGAGATACCTCACTATGGTGCCAGATACCTTACAGAAAACTTGGATCGATGGATTGTCATGCTGCTAATGAAAGTAGGTATCATTTTCATAAATCAAACATGTCAGTGTGTGAAATCCCGAAATACCTACTATAGAAAATGAACTGTAATGATTACGATGATGACGACTTCTTACATCCCTGAAGTATTTCAAAAGGACTGTATTATGTATTTAACCTGGGGCAAGTATACATGATAAATCTTCAACTTAAGCTGCATGATGAAACTATGCATATCGATTGTTAAACCGCTACAGAAATGCGTATATCTCGGTTTGCAGCGTTGTAGACTGCCTGTCATACTTAATTTTCTACATAGAAAACTAATGAAAGTCTTTTTTCGAAAATTGCAGTGTTTTTCCTCTCTCTACGAAGAATTTTCTGTGAAAACTTCGAGCCAGGATTTTGTTTCGGCCTACTTTAAATTATGAAACAATAGCGAAGATTTCGAAACAGCGCAATGGAGTACGCATTTTTGCTGTTTTACCATCGATATCCTTTAAACTTGCCGCTGACTTAAAAAAAAACACAAGTATTTTCACGTTTCTATCCGCAAAAGAAGTGAAAATTGTTATAAATTAAAAGTCTGTTTTGAGAAAGACTCTTAACAAATATAAATAACGTTTACATAACGTTTAACAAGTAGAAAATTACATAGCGCAAAACTCCAAAAAACCAATTTCCTGATATCTTAAATTAATTCTCTCGGCCTCGGTAAAAATGCAGCATTGCTAACAAGACGAAATAATTTTTATCCTATATTGTGACGGATCTTAGAATTTTAGATTGGTCTTTTCAATCCACCTGAAACTTGGATTACGACTCCTTTTTCTCCGCGAATCGATGATCCAATTTCGCTCTGCCGAGCAACGAGAGAGCTGGAGAGGCAATCATTACTCCTTTTGAAGCTCTATTTTACCAATCTATGATAGCTTACGACAAACATTGAATAGAGGCAATGCACATCCTTGGAGAGAGACCTCATTTATGCATAATGTCCGGAAGGAGTCAATCATTGAAGGTAGGAACGAAGTAATTAATATTGGAAAATTGATGATGACTCAACAGCGTACTTCAAAAATTTGCTTTAGAGATTGGATGTGGAAATTAGAAGCTATTTATTTAACTCGATTTATTTGCATAACTTTTTCCTACTACGAAAAATAGGGAAGGTCGTACCCCTCCCTATTTTGTCCTCGTACGGACAAGTTTTTAGTTTTATATGCCTAGACTCCTCTCCGAATTCTTGAGGTTTGACAAAACATCTTATTATCATCACATGCCGAAGCTCATCCCAATGGTTCCAATGGTATTGGGAAGATTTTCGTCGAATGTTTTCTCAGAGATGCTTGTTTCAATGAAGGCTTACCTGTCGCTCTGAAGAGAAGTTTTCCATTAATATATTTTTTACTTAGTGCTTTAACTTCAGTGTCATTTTAAGAGAAAAAAATCGCACCAAATGGAACCGTTGCTTAAAAAACAGGGACTACTTGAAAGGTTAAAAGGAGTTCTTCCTATTTAAAAAAAGATGCAAAATGAGTCAAAATCTCCATACTAGAAATGAGAAAATAGAAAAACTGTCGAAAAATTAAGAATGCCAGTAATAAACGTTTTACTAATCGATTGAAATCATTATGCGTGCTTGTAGCAAATGTAGCATTCAAACACGGAAAATGCATGTATAATATTGATCATTTTCCCCCTGTTTTCATTCGGCAAACAGCAACCCAATATTTTCATATGGCCCCCGTAATTTTTAATAGACAGCACAGTGTGAACATAGAATGTGTTGTTCTTTAATTCTTGTGACTTTATTCACTGACATACTTTTAGATAAAAGAAAGACACGACGACCAGGAGATCCCTCTTTTACGGCTGTATGAAGAGGACTGACAACTTTAACTATAAATTTTGAACGGACGAAAATAGCATTTGATCATCTATGGAAACACGCATCTTACTCCAGAAGAGCTCAAAATTGAGTCATGGACTCCAAAGCTTAGAAAAGAGCTCAGCGAACACTATGATACAAAAAACCCGCATAAATGTCATAACCAAACTGGAGTTGTGTGTTCATGTGTTTTAAGTTCACAGTCTAACAAACGCAGTTTCGGGCCAAAGCAATTGAAACTTCTTATCTGCTATGCTCGAAGCATGAATTGCCAGGTTATGTTGCAACTTTGCGCCATCCATTGGCACAAAAATGAACTAAATCGCTCGCAACTTGCTCTTCAGTACACACGAGAGTGTTTTGGTCGAAATCTCAAAATCCGACTTTTCAATCCGACGTGACGCAAATCGCGGTGCTGAGTTTTCTTCCTCCGCGCACTAAGAAGATCCCTTTTCCGTGGACACGGTCACAAATGTTTCTACTCTTGTCTCTGAAAAGCTTTCTTTTATGGCTGAAAATCGAATCTTCGGAGCAAGCTACGTTGCCGTTTCCTCTAACCTTACATGACCCGACCCAAATTCACTGAACCAAACCTTCCCCGACCTTACCCTACCCAACTTTAATCTTACCTAATGTAAAATTACCTTACCTAACCTGACCTAATTTAATTATCCAAACCTCTCCTGGAGACCTATTTTTTTTGGTGATTGTTTGAAGACACCGAGATCGTTGACACCATGCTCAGGGCCCATTTTGACTTTTTACTCCCTGACTACATCGACAATCGTTGATTCCACGGTCAGATTTTGGTTTTGTCGACACCATGCAACGTTACGGGCAGTGCTGTCGTGATCGCGAAGAGAGCAGTATAAGTGCAAGAATCAAGATTTGAGAAAACGGGCTCAGAAGTATCTGACCGGAAAATTTCATTGAAAGAAGTCTCCGTTCTTTCTCAAACTATCACCAATCGTCCGAAAGACTCCTAGAAATCGTATGGATGATGAAAATTCCACTGATTTTATTTCAATTACATAAAAAGGGTATTTTTCATTATCATGCTAGGTTATCGTTGAGCAAAACAGCTTAAAAAGCTAGCCACTACATGCTTTCGTGGTTGCGTTTTGGACACAAAACAAACACATTTTCAGGATAGAAATTGGCAGAAGAGGGCGGCCTTTTACTTGAAAGCACTGTTTTCACTGGCTCTCTGGAAGAATATTGTCACTCATTGCTGTCTTGCCTGAAACTACGTCATTTTTTCAAGTCTCATAAGTCTCGTTTCTTGAAAATAAGATGAATTTTGCTGTTTTAGCTATTTCAGTGATTTCATCTAAAAGAGATTGGACGAATTTGAAGGAGACTCGATTTCGAAAATTTGACCCTTACTGCTCTCTTCGCTATGACGGTAGTAAGGAGATCCGATTTAGCAACGTTGATTTTCGTTGACTCGGAGTTTGTGATACTGTGTCAAAACCATTACTGTGTGCGTAAATGTAAATTAATACCTCTTGACTCCCGGCGTGGTTTTGCCCGGGCGGTCGGAGCCTCACCGGGACAAATGGTGTAATTTATTTGTTTTCTGAAGCCGCGAGAAGGAGCGGGGCCCCCCGGGCCCTAGGCCCTCGTCCCAAGCTCAAATATCCGATTGACACCCTGACACACCGCTGTGGGAACGCTGCTCCCAGAGTCAACGACTCGAGAACACCGAAAAAAACCGGACGCTTCGAATCTAGGCACTCCTAATGTTACGCTTGGAACCTAACCGTTTGAAGATTTTCGATCAGCAGTGATGGAAAATTTGATGAAATTTCACGAAATTTTTCAAAGTTTTGGGGGTGCATGCAGGAGGCCAAGAAACGCCTTCTTTGCCCCCTTCCACAACTCTGCCTTCGTTGAACTTCTCAAAATTGATCCGATTCATTCCTTTGGTATTTTATAATTTTGTTCATGTGTTTAGTTCCTCATTAAAATGGTTCCTTCATCATTTCATTCCGTATTTATTCTATTCGATGATTAAAAGCAATGTTTTCATTGGCTCTCTGAAGGAATATTCTCGCTTACTGCTATCTTGCCTGAAGCTACGTAATTTTTTGCACACATACGGACACATTAATTTTAAAAGTTGCAATAAAAATTGAAAAAAAAAATAAAATCAATTTTAATAATTTGAGTAAATAAACTAACCAAAACTAAAATTCGACCATGTTTTATGGGTTGAAATTTATTTTGTTCCGTCTTTTTTTTCTTTTCATTGTAGCGCAATACTTGTTTTCAAGAGAGTTAAATTAAGATGAATTAAATTCAAACCCACAGGAGGATATGCAGGGTCGGACTGGCTCGCATCTGAGGGCGTAGACCCTCGGCTGGTTAAAGGGGCATAATGTAATATTTCCTGGTAGGGCATCTACCCTACGTGGAGAGGGGTTCAGAAAATTTTGGCAAAGCAGCACAAGTTTACGCTATTTTCAGACTTAAAGTTCGTACAGAGTAAAAATTGCAAAATTGAACGCATTGAAGTAACCGACAGACTTCTGAAATTAAAGAAAACATAAACAAATTAAAGCCACTAGACGCATCCAAGCACCGTTATTTCTAAAAGAACCGAGCCAATGCTGTGGTTTACGCGAGCTTAAGACGTGGGTCTGCAAATCTATCCTGAAAAAGAATCAGACAAGAATCTGAAAAAAGAAGAAAGATAACGAGTATCAACACAGCCGAAGACAGGACAGACGTATTCGGGCCTCTTTTTTAACTTTTCTTCCGAAACACCTCATTGACAGCATGTAGCAGAGCATTGAGAACTCACGCTTCGCGTCATCGCGCCTTCAATTTTTCAGATGCAGCATGGACGTCCATCAAGTACGAATAGTTGTATCTCTGCGCCGTCGTAAACGCGCATCCTTTCCCTCCCTCTATTTCCATATTGTGTTTGTTTCCCTTTGTCTCATTTGTAATGGTGCTTCAAGCACTTCGTGAGTAACACAGCCGAAGGTAGGAGAGATGTGTTCAGGCCTCTTTTTAAACTTTTCTCCCGAATCTGAGCGACACCTCATTGACAGCATATTGCAGAGTATTTAGAGCTTACGCTTCGCGTCATGGCGCCTTCAATTCCTCAGATGCAGCACGTACGTCCATCAAGTACGAATAGTTGTATCTCTGCGCCGTCGTTAACGTGCATCCTTTCCCTCGCTTTATTTCCACATTGTGTTTGTTTGCGTTTGTCTTATTCGTAATGATTCTTCAAACTAGTAGCATAGAGCAGAGCATTGCGAGTTCACGACTCTTGCCATCGTATCTTACATTTTTCATATGAAATGTGGACATCCATCTTGCGCGAATAGTTGTATCGCGTCGAGATAAATAAGGTTAAGTTTGCCCGAGATACGCTATGGTATGTCCATATCAATAGTCATTTTGAAAAGGAAGAAATTTGTTTGAGGGTCTCTCAAGAGGTCTATATTGGATGCGTATGTCTAAAAATCGAACCGACCAACGCTTCTTAGGGAGTTGCATATAGCGAATGAAGGAGGGGCATAATAAAGCACCTGTATGCCAACAAAAAGGTTCACAGAAAATAGTGTTTGCGCTTCAGAAAGTAGTTCTTGGACCTCTGTTCACCACTTTCATACGTAAAAGCACCTCTCTTTACTCCTTACTCCCTCTGTTTCCGTTGATTTTAGAAATTTTCCGCATATATTCTCGGTCGTAATTGTTTTTCTCTTCTTATTTTGCTATCTGTCAGAGGGGCGCGTTTTCGGCGTATCTGCCAATGGCAGATTGGCCTTACGGTCAGTCCGAGCCTGATGGTATTTGCAAAAACAAGTCAGCAAAATTTCTGTGATCAGTAATATTTAATTCTATTTAATTTTTAATTTAGAATGGCTTAACATTGCTCTCGAGGCGTTCCAATTTTCAAAAATTTTGCAGGAAGGCCGCTGGACCCCCCTCTGCAGCTGGAGAAGTTCCCCCAGACTCTCCTCAGCTCAAGTTCTATATCGTCCTCTGCCTCTCACAGAAAATTCCTGCATAAATATATTTTCCTCCCGGAGCAAGCCTACAGCGGCCTCCATTCGCTCAGGTGAATCCAAGCCCTGGCGGGAAGGCATCAAATCTCTGTACGAGGCAGGTCGCTTTTCAGGATCCTTGCAGGTTTCATTAAAGGGATGAAATCATGATATTAAATCATAATTATTTGCATTCCTCACGCGAGTTAAGAATCTTGAATGAAAATACCAACAAGTTCATCTTCGGAACCGGCAGCTACCGCCGAGCGGGTGCGCAAGCCCTCTGATCAGCTTATTCCGCTATGCTCGCATTGGTGCGGAATTCGGGAAATGAATTCTCTCATATATGTAGTATTACCAATATCGCGTGCTTTAGTTGCCATCCCGCACGGAATGGATGTATATTTTGCATGGGTTTGGAATGTTAATATACGCTAAATGGCAACACTGCGTCGTGCGTGGGATGAGATGCATGGATATTAAAATGCACAAGCTCGATACGATAGAACTGAGGCGCTCCTCGTCGTTACTTTACTCATTGAGGCTTTTCGTTGTCGGGATTGAGGTGTCGGTTTCAATTCCATGTCTTACTTTAAGAATCTGTTTTTAAATTCTCCCTTCTATAAACTAGAGTACATTTCGGAGAGTATGGACGACTAGATTGGAAAATCTTGAGCTCTCACGGCCCAAAAGGGCGACAAAGTGCAAAACGAAAATCACTAGAAAAGTACTGCTGCCAACCTATGCATTTGAAAGATTAATCAATCAGAAGGCGGATTCAGCAATTTGGCAACGCCGGATTCCTCCGTTCAAACCTATGCTGTGCAATCGATTCGTGTCAGAGCACCTAGCCCCTCCAAGTATCGATACATTTCCATAGGTCTAAATGGAGAAAAACAATGTTGCCAATTTGCTGGATCCGCCAACGTAATCAATACGGTCGACAGCGCATTGTCAACAAGCGTCTTTAAGGATTAAGACTTTAAAACTGAGAAAATGTATGCGGAATCAAAGTTTTATACGGAGGTTTTCAAACACTGCAAACGAAATACGTGGTTGCAGACTTACGCCGTAGACCTGTCTACGCCTAGCATTATTTTTGTATGAAGAATAAAGACAAAATAAGAGAAGAAGAAGAGAAGAAGTAGAGAAAAAGAAGAAAAGTACTGTTACACCAAGAAAACATTTTTTGTCAGATTTCAAATCTTTTCTTAATAAGTTAATGACGAACTTTCATTTTTTTAAAATTAAAAAAAAAAGAAAAATAAATTCGTCACCATTGACAGACAAATGTTCTATTTGAAACGAGGTAAAATTAGCGAAAATTGTTTTGCACGGTTACTCTTGCCTTTGGTCTTGTATAACTGCTAGCCATATATTCAATTACATTCATTGGACCGATATTTTTACTATTTTTTGCTAAAATTTGCTATCAGAACTTTGTATTACAATCGCACGGATATTTTTCGGAACATCGAAAACCATATCTGAAACAGAATGTACAGATGAGCACCGATAGCACAAACGACAAGCAGTTCTAATATATTTGGCGCTGAAAACCCTGAAACTATCCTTTATGACAGTTCCATTTAAGTTGATTATTTTTCTTTCGACTATTCTACGCCACTTGAAAACCCTTTTATGGGGAATACTGAGGACAAAACACTGCTCAGAAAAATGTGAGCCACTCCTCCTTTGGCTATCACGTGAGCCAGGGCTAAAAGCTATGCGCCTTCATTTTAAGTGAGATGCCATAAGCTCTCTTTAGGTGTTGCAATAATCTTATGTTTCTTGATCAACCAAGTGTCAGGGAAAACTGACCAATCTGCGTTTTGTATTTTTATTTACCGTCTACGCTGCGGTGCTAAGGAAGAACGCCGTATGAACATTCGAAAGTTGCCAAATTTCCTTCAATTAAATGTTTATTTTTTAGGCTAGTTATGAATAATATATCTTAAAATTTTCAGAATCTCTATGTGAAATTACGAACAGAATAATTTGAAAAATTGGGAGGAAAATATAAATAAATTTACCAGGAAATTTGCGTTTGATCATAGGGAGTTTGGAAACTCCTGCAGGTTCATACGACGTTTTTCCTTGGCTAGGCAGTACGGTTCTTCCTTTTCAGATGTGTGACAGTATGGTTCCCGAGTTACATACCTCGGTTTACGATGCTGCGCTGCTGACTCCCTGTCACACTTTGTTGTGTAAATAGACAACTTCTCAACGTCAATTTTTATAAACTTTCGTGGTTTTTCCTCTTGGTGGAAAGCAAATCCTGAAAAAACTTTAAGGAATGATGTTGATTTTTTCTCATTTTAAACAATGGAGTAGGGGCGGGAATTTTGAAATTAATCAGTTTTTCCTTGTGACAGGTCAAATAAATTTAAACTCGTCGAATGGCTTTTTACGTTCACAATACACGCACGGTTTCATCGAGGTGCGTAGTTGACCTCGCAGCGTTGGATCGTCAATTCCCTTGATATGCTGCTTACCTGTATTAAAATCTCTGTAGATGAAAACTAATCAGGTTGATACGTAAACGAGTCAGTAACGCGCATTATCAACAAATTTTGTTGGAGTGCACTGCTTTTTTCCCTTTGAAAACACCTTACTGGGACCTTCAAAGCAGATCTTGGAGGGCGCAACCCGCCTTTTGGGGGTTAAGCCACGCAGCGGCCAGGGAGGTACCATCTAGTGTTTGTATTATACTTTCATTTGAACCGTACACTGAAAAAAAATTCTCGGCGTTTTTACCAAGGTCCGTTGGTACCTTTACCATCTCACCTTTTCTACCAATCATTGGTAATTTTACCAAGACAGACTGGTAAGTTTACCTAACAACCGGTATTTTTACTGTTTTTTTTTTTTTTCAGGTAAGAATACCACTTTTATTGGTAATCAATTCCCGGTAACTTTGCCATTTTATCTCGGTAATTCTACCACAGCCGTTAAAAAATATTGGCGTTTTTACCGGGAATCAGTAAAATTACCGAGAAAGTCAATAATTTTACCGAGATTTCTCGGTAAAATTACCAATTCCACAGATGGTAATTTTACCAAGAAAAAACTGGGATCAAATGGAACCCTGAATTCTTGGTAATTTTGCCATTTTCTTGGTAAATACACCGAGATTTTTTTTTTTCAGCGTACAGAGTCGAAACCGGTGAAATATCGAGCTTCGAGCCAGGGTGTCTTTTTGGTTGAGCTAGGATCCAGGCCTTCGGGTCAAAGCTCGTAGGATAGGATGTAGACTCACTTTAAACGCAAAACAAATTCATCCCTCGCCTACAGGAGCATAAAGCTTTGAAGATAAGACCCAGCAGCAGTGCCTGCACTCTTCGCTCGTGAGTGTTTCGGTCTCGTAGCAATTTTCACACAAACAGACGCAGAGCGCCGCATAGCGTAGGATAAAAAAACTATCCAAAACCCACGCCCGACATATAATTTTCGTTTCCATCATGCACGAGACCGCTTTATTAACTCAAACAATCCGACTAAATTCACGGAGGCCTACATTTACGGAGAAGGCAAACCATTAAAAATGGATTACGGCCTTCCTCGGAGCATCATTGCGCATTACGAGGCGTGATTTTTCAAAGATCGGGGTAAGAGTACATTTTTGAGGTGTTGCTTCCTTCATAAATCAGTGCATTAGCTCAGAATCTTGCGGTGATTTAGGAGAAAAGAAGGGAGTTGTGCGAGTATCTTTGAAACGTATTTGAGTTTAGATCGGTGAGAAAGATGTAAAATCGGCAGCTTTTGGCAACCCTGCGACTTGTTTGCGAATATTACGACTCCCCGCGTATCATACGTGATCGCTGAGGTGCAAATTGACGTCAAACCAATTCTCACACTAGCGTGTATGTGCTAAAAATCTAATCCTACTGTATGAATATTCCAAACAAAACCAAAATTGCATTGCACACAGGCTACCTAGATTGCCTGATCATGTGGGTCTCAGTAGGATATGAGGCCAACTTTTCATTTTATGAGCTCAGCTTTTCCTGGATTCCATATGATTGTGTTAAAACAAGTTTCTCCTTGATTAACGCAGAAATGGTTTGCAACGTTTCTACGGATCTAGGATTCTAGATTTTTCCTTAGAGATTTTAAAACCTCGCTAAGCGACACACACACACTAAAAAAGAAAAAGAAAAAAAATAGCTATACCAAATCGTATTTGGTGAGTAATATTCATTATTAGGTTATCTAATTATAATTCCTGGCGGTCATTTTGACAAAAAATAAGCGAAAGGAGATGATTTCTTTACCAAGATAATTTTGACAAGAACAGAAAAGAGGAAGTTTTTACCAAAACCGATTGGAAATTCATGTTTCTCTAGATATCCAGTGAAAATTGCTCTATGATGTATGCAGAGTAGTTTCACATCAGAACTTATCGCGTTTATCCAATATTAAAGTCATTTGACACTTGATGATTTTTTTTTTCCTTTAAATTTTTGGGTCAACAAGACCGTATGGTATTTACTTTTTTAATTTAACCATGGTATTTTTGGTGAATGATACTTAACAAATCTGATTTTTCATATCAGTACCTTTGTCATCCAGCGCGCCTCAGCGTTACGCTATCTTCATGAGGTTTACACAAATTGGAATTTAATTTTTTACCACGGGTTAGTATGCATCCAAATTAAAATTAACATACCAAATAATGTTGCAAAGTATTATAACTTGATCTTACTTTCACTATTTTGATTTAGAAGAGATTCTAGCAGCGATGACCTTTTAAAACATTTCTCATAAACTCTTAGAAAACTGTTAAAATGTGCGGATTAGGAAACCCTTTTTGGCTATTTCTTTGAGTAAAATTTGCAAGCAGTAAAATTTAAGGAAAAAAGTGCTTAAAAAACTCACAAAATAAAACTATAGTTTTTTAGCATATTTTTAAAACATTTTTAGTGCTGAAAAACTAAAGTTGGTATTTTAAGAATTTATTTAAAAACTTTTTTATCTACATTTTTCCGCTCGTAAATTCGACTTTAAATTGTGCCCAAAAAGAGTTTCCCAAAACAAACATTTCAACACTTTTTTAAAGTTTTTTAACAGTAGTTGCTATTAAGAGGAGAACATTTTTTTTAAATAATGTTTTTCTACCTCTCTAGTTTAGTACCAAACTAGTTTGACCAATGACTTCCTCAACAAGTTTGTCTCACGCATCTTTAAGCGAGATTCTTCGAAGAGGAAGGAAAGGAAGGAAATTGAGCTCTATGAAGGAAACGGAAATAGGGGGCTTTCGAACTACCCCGAAACAAGTTTCTCCCCTCCCGTCGCCGCTCAGTGGATCGATTTAATTATATAGAGAGGTCGGACACGGACTTTTTGACAAAAACTGCGAATTTTGTTGTTTATTCCGTCACATTTTAAAGTTAAAGGGGTGCTTCTACAAGAAAATTTAAAGAAGAAACCAATGGAAACACTTTAAGAATCTCAAAGTTTTGTATAAACGGAGTCATAAGCGTTGAAAAATTCCAAATTTCGTCCGAACTATCTTTTTAACTCGATCCAGTGTGCGCCGAGGCGACGTGACACGTCAAGATTGAGACATTATCAGTTCGGGCCGAGAGCTTTCGATATCCCCGGAAGGAGATGGCGGATTTAATTAAAATCGTAATCGTAAGATATGCAGTCGAGGAATCAATGAGAAATGAGATTGTAATTTGATACAAGCCCGGGGGTTGGCGAGGGTGGCGAAACATTTTTGTCAGATCGGGGGAGAGCTCCGATTCGGGTGCGTGTTAAAAAGTAATTCGGGCCGCCAAGTGGCAATAATGACGTCGGGTGACTAACGACGTCGCGAGCAATTTGCTGTCACTATCACTGCAAGCGCGAGAGCCCGCGCCAGAAGTACCGCCAATGTCAGATCGCGTCGAGGAGGGACGCGAACTTTGCCGTCGGGAAGCTCAACAGTCGGGATACAATGCCCCCGCTGCACAATGCTCACCCCCAAGTTTGTATTCGGGATCGAGCTACGATGCCGTGCTAAGGAAAAACGCCGTATGGGCAGGCCCGGATTTACCTTTTTAGCGCTCCTAGGCAAATCTGACAATCGCGCCCCTCGCAGAACGGACGACCGTACGGGGGGGGGGGGGGGTTCCGGGGGTCCTCTCCCGGCAAATTTTTAAAATTGGACATTTGATTAACGCAACATAAAGCTACTTTATTTAGGTTATTTCAGAGAAAAAAATCTATAATCCTTGACAAAGCATGCTTGGGTTTCAAAATTTTGCGCCCCTAGGCAGCTGCCTAGGTCTGCCTTGTGAGAAATCCGGGCCTGAGTATGGGCCTTCAGGCGTTGACAAATTTCCTTGATAAAACGCGAATTTTCTGGTAAATTTATGAATACTTCCCTCCCAATTTTTCAGAGAATATAGTTTTCAATTTTACCGGAAGATTCTGAAAATTTGAAGGAAAAATATTCCTAACTTTCCTGAAAAATAAACAGTTTACCGAAAGAAATTTGGCATCTCTCGAACGTTTATATGGCGTTCTTCCTTAGCACGGTAGAACGGAAACAACCAACGATTTCGGAGTCAGCCTGAAGAGGTTGCATTTTGTGGAATCCCTGCGCGTTGGATTTAAAGTGGAATTGGTGTAACTTTTTGAAAAATATCTTGAATCGTTTACACCATTTTTAAATGTTTTTCACCTTCCTTAGCCTACTCACAGAGAGAGAAATTTCAACACCAAGTTTGGTTAAGGTGATTCGATGGATGCCATATTTTGTGTCAAAACGATATGCGATATATTGCATCGATTGGTTCCATTTTTGCAGCCACTCGTCATTTTTCTTGAATTATGAGATCACAATTCTGTTGCCAAGAGACTAAATAATTCACTTATCAATTTTGACAAAGAAATTCAACGTATTAAAGGCGTGGGTTTTTTAGAGAAAAAATATCGCATTCGAGTGCCGTTTCGATATCAGTATCGAATGCTATATTTTTCCTCTAAAAAAACCGCGCCCTTAATATGTCAACTTTATTTTTCAAAATTGATAAGTGAATTCTTCGATATCCGGGAAACACAATAGCGATCTCAAAATTCGAGAACAATGACGAGTAGCTGAAAAAATGGAGCCAATCGATGCGATATATATAGCATGTCCTTCTAACACAAAATATGGCCTCCATAGAATCACATTAATAAGAGTAAAACATAATAATCCTAGCCCTCGGTTGAGAATTTCAAGAGATAATGGGAGCTAGTTTTCAATCAAAAACGAGTGAAGAATGCCAACGTCGCAATCAGAGAAGTGCATTCATCCGGTCTCTCCATTGTTTTCTGCGCTGAATTCACCGCAAACTGCACCAAAATCAACACAAAATTTGTGTTGATTTGCGTCTAGATTTGAAATTCAAAATCTTAATAGACCTTAATCAGTATCTCCAATATATCTCTCTGTCTCACCCAAATCAAAATCACCCCCAAAATTTGAGTCATAGATGCAAACACACATTGATAAGAGTCACGTAGCCTCACTAAACTCACTATAGAAAATTGTGTAATTGATATATAATTTTCATCCTCCACGGTAGACTAGATTTTCATGAACGAGTTCAGCTCGCTGAATCAGAAAATTCGGTCTCTACTCGTACTCTGAAGTTGATTTCGTAATCCAGAGCTTTTGAACACGTTTCAATATCCTCCTCAAGTTCTGAGCATAATCTCTTTTAACTGTTCGGTCCGAAGTTATCCTGCTTTTGACATGATACGGAGTGTTTCCCCGAATGGTTATGTTCGCTTGTTTCGCTCCACGTTTATGCGAGGATTAGAGCGTGTGTGTTCTGCATAAATATCCCTTCTTTTGTTATACTGCCTTTTCAAAGTGTGCCAAACGCATCGCGCTTCGTATGTGTGCCAGTGTGTGCTATGTATGTGTGATGGTAATTTTATGGATTTCCAAAAATGCTTAAAAGTCCGGACTAGCCTAAGAAATGTAACTTTGTGATGTGTCTGATGACTTACAAACGCGCCAAACTCGATTTAGTTTCAATCTCAAGAGCAAAGAGATTTGGAATACATTTTTCTCTTCCATCGACTCGATCCACTGTGCGACGCCAGACAACACGGGGACGTATTCTGCCGTGCTAAGGAAGAACGCCGTATGAGCCTTCAGACGTTGTCAAGTTTCCTCCGAAAAAATCCGAGTTTATTGGGAAAAGTGTGAATATTATTTTCCAACATTTTCAGGCAATTTTTCACGCAATTTAATCTAAAATATCTGTAAGTTTCAAGGAAAAATATGCATACATGTTGTCAAAAATACTTGTTTTATCAAAGGAAATTTGGCAAATCTCGAATGTTTATGCGGCGTTCTTCCTTAGCACCGCAGTATTGTGAGCTACCAGCAGCAAGTAGTTCTTGGCTCCGTCGTTCCTCCTCAATAGTGCGCCTCTTGCCTTGCTTCCGATTGCTGACAAACTTTCCTCGCAGACGCACATCGTTCGGCAAATTAACAGCCCAGTGACAAATGGGTCGGCCTCGTCAGATGTGTTGAACTTCAAATTGGCCTCGTGAAATGATCCTCAGCGACGGGTCGTCAGCCCGATGTTTTACTCGGTTAAATGTGCAAGAACTGCTCTGCCGTGATAAGGAAGAACGCCGTATGAACATTCTAGAGTCGCAAAATTTCCTACTATGAAATGTTCATTTTTGAGGAAAGTTATGAATGTTATTTTTCCTTGAAATCTTCATGAACTTGAAGGTGAAATTGCGAGCAAAAGTATCTGAAAATTGGGAAGAAAGTATTCATAAGTTTACCGTGAAATTCGTGTTTTATCAAAGGAAATGTGGCAACGCCTGGAAGTTCATACGGCGTTTTTCCTTAGCACGGCAGTGCTGGATATCCTCAAAAGCGGCAACTTGGTACAAGCTGTTGATCTGCGTAGCTCATTTTTCTTACTTTAGCCTCTTCTCCCTCATAAAAACACATCTTAATCGCTCCTCCTTTCCTGATCGTTCACCTCCTTATCGTTTAATCTTCCCGATTCCAGCCCGCCTTCTTTTCGGTACGTTCCATAATCTATTTAACTGGCCATCAGCCTGAGAATCCCACACCGGCGGCGCACTCCAGGGTGTCGCGGGCCCTTAAGACTGATGCTCCTCGTGTGAGATGGTAATGAGAAATCCAAGGCAAAGTCATCATTTACTTGGAGATTTGTTCGATCTTTCATCGAAGGACGAGGAAAAGGGATGTCGATTTCATTTAAAAAATGGCAACTGCACCTCATTCGGAAATTTGGAGTTAGGAGGAAAGCCAGGCAATCTTGATTCGTGAAGTTGAACAGCCGTGCGCTCAAGGGAAATGTTAGCCCCGTAGCCCTAGTGTCTTTGAAAATTTGAAATAGAGAAGTTTAAAAGTGATTTCGTTTGTTATTTCGTGGAGTTTCCTTTTCAAAATATCTCTCGTAATTAAAATTTTGATGAAATAAACATCCAAGTTTGCAATTTTAGTCAAAAAATTCATGCAGAACCTCCTCTGATAGCTCGTTGCACTGTACGGAGCTCTTCCTTAGCACGGTAGAGCAGTTATAACAAATCTCAGTTTTCACGGAGGCAACCTTGCATAATTAACCTACCGATGGGTGGGCGGGAAATCAACGCCTAACTCTATCGAGGGTCCTCATTAAGGCAATACTTTACACATTTTATGTCAAGTCGTCACGTAAAGATTCGTTTCCAACATGATAATATTAAACATCAACCTCTGACGATGGATGCCAGAATTTAAAATTGACGGTAATTCAGTGGCAATATACCAAAGACGTTACACGTCTTGCATTTGAATAGTTAATTAGGTACACGCATTAGATAGTTAAACTGAAAAGTCTTGCCTTACACGCATGTTGATTTGTTTATCCAGTTGATAAGCATTTCGAACCATACGAGTCCATTCTCATAGCACTAACTGCACTTTCAACTTTTTCTTAAACTTTTTGCGGGATTGTTCTATTTCACTTTTACAGTTTTTTGTTATAATAATGCTAATGATGAACTCGTATGGTCCGAAATGTATATTCAGTAGACAACAATATAAATGGTTAACAAACATGAGAAAGCAAGAATTATTCTCATTTTAATTATCTACTAATAACACGCAAAATGCGCTATTCCACGTACACGGAGAAAAGAACTTCGTGCGTGGGACCCGAAGTTAAGGTCACATGGATCTCTGAAGTTTTCGGATCACGTAACTAAAAACTTGAGGTCCAGCTGCCGAAGTTCGGGTCAGACATCGAGGCACTTCGGTAAGTACCGGAGTACTTCAGATAAGTGACCCGAACCCTTCGGTATTTATCGAAGTACTGCAGAATGTCCGACCCGAACTTCGGCAGTTGGACCTCAAGTTTTTAGATACGTGATCCAGAAACTTCAGAGATCCATATGACCTCAACTTCGGGTCCCACGCACGAAGTTTTTTCTCCGTGACACGTACTCTGCCGTGCTCAGGGAGAACGCTGTACGAGCCTTCAGGCGTCGCCAAGTTTCCTTCTATAAAAACCAAATTTACTGGGTGAATTTTGAAACAATTTTCCAAAGTTTTCAGGCAATTTTGTTCTCAATTTAACCTATAATATCAGAAAATTTCAAGGAAAAATGTGCTTGAATGTCGTCAAAAATATATGTTTCATCAAGGTACGAATTTAAGCATTCTGATACATGATATTTGACCAAAATGTCACGTAGAACACGATTCGCGCACTGAAAATTACTAAAACTAACTCCTAACGAAGATATTAACATTTTTATTTTACATTGGTTACGGGGAATTTGAACTGCCCGCTCACAAGAAACTCAAAGCTCTACGTGAGTCAAAGCGCGCACTACAACGGTTTCAGTAAGCTTCTCCGTCGAGCAATTTTCATGTCTCACCATGTGTTGTTCAAACTATAAGCAATTTGCTATAACTGAGCCGAAGTGTCAAAATTGAGTTTGCCAGATTTTTATATCGCAAAGACTATCATGGTACGTTTAGCGCGCGATGTGACTCGCGTAGAGCATTGAGTTTTCATGAGCAGGAGGTTTGAATTCACGCATCAACAAACATTAAATATCATCGTTAGGCGTAGATTTCAGTAATTTACGTTGTGCGCATCGTGTTTAACGTGAAATTTTGGTCAAGAAACATGTATCTGAATGCTGAAATTCGTACCTTGTCTGGTCTAGAGTACCTATATTGAGAGAGAATGGCCACTGGAGTTACCACCTCTGATTGGCTCAGCCATCTTAGGCTGAATGGAGCCCTTAGGACCCAAAAATGGCGGACGCCATAAAGTTAATGTAATGCAAAATGATTCAAAATGTAGTTGTCTTTGCTTGTCGTAACGAGAACTTTACCCAAATGCACTATTGCGACTTTTTTACATATTTTTAAGGCTAATCGTGTGCAATTTTTGAGAAAAATGATCTTAGATGCAGTAAGGTTGGCAGCAAGTGCTTAGAGTACCTATATTGAGAGAGTATGGCCACTGGAGTTACCACCTCTGATTGGCTCAGCCATCTTAGGCTGAATGGAGTCCTTAGGACCCAAAAATGGCGGACGCCATAAATTAATGTAATGCAAAATGACTCAAAATGTAGTTTTCTTTGCTTATCGTAACGAGAAATTTAGCCAAATGCACTATTGCGACATTTTTACATATTTTTAAGGCTAATCGTGTGCAATTTTTGAGAAAAATTATCGTAGATGTAGTAAGGTTGGCAGCAAGTGCGGTTGGTGATAACCGTCAAAAGTTGGCAATGACCCCCCTCCCATCCACAAAAACCAAAACAAAGCACCGCCATTTTTGGGTCCTAAGCCTCTCCATGGGGCCCAGTGGCCATAGTCTCTCAATATAGGTACTCTATAGTGGTCCATTCTGAGTTTGGCGTTGTGGGGATGGTTTCCCTATAATTCTCCGAAGAACAATCATGATGGAGCCAGAAAAAATCACGAGAAGTTTCCCCAGAAATAAACTAATTATGCTTCCTTGTGTAAATGAAATAGGATGGAAAATTCGGACCGTCATGAATTAGCATGCGTATCTCTGAAGTTTTGCCGTTCGCGTTATACCGATCCCATTTCCTTTAAACCGTGCGTTCACTCTGGATTCTTTAAGAACTTCTGGGTTTTTATCGCGGAAAAAGTTGGGAGGCGCCAGAAAACAAGGCACCGAGAAAGTTCACATTCACTTCATTTCCACGCTGAAAAATGTAGGGACCGCGACTCTTTCCGCTTTCCTCCAATCTGCAAGTTAGAAAAATTAAAGTTATTCTCTCTCCTTATTGTTCCTCTTTTAATGCGAGTTTTCCCCCGGCCGAAGTTTTAGCAAATACTGTTGCATGGCAGACCAATGTTTATCGACTGTTTAATTGCGAATTTCCACTTTCAAATCTGACTCGTGCTGAGGTTCCGTAGTCTGTTTGAGTAGTTGGATCATTAATGTTCGGTTCTAAAATCCAAATGCGCAGTTGTTAAAGTGTAAAAATGGTGATAAGGATACAATGAAAGAAAAGTTGATTCACACTTCCAGACATAATAAGATCCCCTCGCAAACGGTATCTACAAAACCCTCTTTTTCCTATTTTGAAAAGTCATTCCTGCAAAATTTTGGATAACAAGATCGCAAAATTATATAAAATAGGGGGAAAAAAACAATTAATCAGAAAGTAAGATCACGCGTAACTGTACACGGAAAAAACTATGCAGTGGTGAGCACTAACTTTTTTTTATCAAATAGAGCCAGCTCGTATATGGCAGTGGCGTTGAGCCCTAAAACTTTGGGGTCCAGCCCTACAGAATGTAGGACTCTGCAGTACTGCCATATCAGCTGGCTCCATTTGATCTAAACAGTTAGTGCTCAGCACTATATCATTTTTCCGTGCATTAATAAAAACTGTCCCCAGACGCGAAAAATTTGAAAAAACGTGTTCCAAACTACGCAAATTTCCCAGCATTTTGTTCTTTTCTTTTTTATTGTGAGCATCGTAATTTTCGAACAATTCTAACTCTCAGAACCTACATTCATACGCGCGCGACAAACCACATTACAGTCACTTTCCGGTCAAAGTATCACGAGCGCCATGTGACGTTTCAAAATTTCCGCCGCCATTTTATATGTTCACAAAGAATTTGTTTGACGAAGCTTTTCGAAAATTTCACTGAATTTTTCTGTGCTGCCGAAAAATTCAGTGGAATTTTCAAACAGATCCAACCAACAATTTCTCTGTAAAAAAGTAACGGAATTTTAACAATTTTAAAAAAAGTAATGAAAAGAACGGCGGAAATTTTGCAACTTCGCATGGCGCCTGTGATACTGTACGGACAAAAGGAGACGATATTAAGAGGCTGGCTCTTTTTGAAATAATCAACAGCTGGAATTCCGGTGGTACAATATCTAACGTGACCAGGTTTAGGTGCACCCCTCAGAAGGGTTCCTGAAGTCAAGAGCACTACTAAAATATATAGTTTTTCGATATGCACTTAGGAACCTTACAGGAAACTTAGCCGTTTCCGGCACTGGAACTTCCCGGGAAACCATGCTCTTCGGTGCTCGACCAAAGAGGCCGAAAAGCAGATTCTTGGAGTTGATGTTTCCTTGTTGAAGGAGGAACAATATGTAAATGGTAATATTAGGGGGGAAAGCTCGTGGAACCGCTAAATTAAGATGTAGGGCAGGGTGTGTCGAGAGCTCTACTCATCCTCGCCTTAGCCCTGGGAAGGGATCGGGATCCCAGGTCGGCGGGCACGGCTGCTTTGTTGGAATGTCCGCAGACAGCAGGAAAGCTCGGGGATTTATTACAATGGAAACCCGGAGATTTGTTTCGAACGAAACAGGGAGATCCCCCGGGCCGGGCAAGGGTTATAAGCACTTGAGTCAAGAAGCGGTTTTTGCCCTCATAATTAAACTCTTAATTATTTATCTTATATTTCAGTCAGTTTAGCGCTTTTGTTCTCGGATTCCAGACATGCATGTTTAGGCCACGCGAAACATGCACCCTCACCTCGTACGCGGGCATCCTCGAGTGCGGCGAATTATTAAAACAGGCGCATTTACCTTCCTGGAGCGGTGGTGAATCATGAAAGACTTCCAGCTTTCGGCTCATCCCGCCCGCCGGACCCGAGTTATATAATACACGGTTCAATCACTATCACGATTCGATATTTCACGAGACGGGGGCCAGGGGGGGGGGGGGGCATCAAGTTCCCATTCTACTGACTCCTGCTCCGGTGGGATCAATTAAAATCGCATTGCTCCACCGAACTCCGGCTATACATCGTGACTCATATAATGAAATATTTCCGACGGGTTAAGATTTGAACCGTTTTCTCGGACTCATGTTGCTACTCATTGTTTCTTTACTCGACTGAAGAGTGGACATTCGGAACCTGCCATAAGAGCCATCAGAAGTTGTAAATATTGAGCACGGTCTTTTTCACGGTTAGAGGTCGTTCATAAATTACGTAACGCTGTAGAGTAGAGTGGGGGGGGGGGGGTCGAGTAGAGTGTTACCACATTTTGTTTTTACATTTTGTGTTAATAGATCGGACCTACGTCACGAATACAACAAAAGCCCTTGCAGCAGAATGACGTCATGCATCAAACTTTAAGATTTCTTCTTAGAGAAGAAAATTCACTGCAGTTTTCAAGAATAGAGAATTTGCAGGTTTAAAGGAAACTGCTGAGTGAACTGAACACGAGGATACCTTTGGTTCATTAATTGAACAATTATTAAAGAAGATATGACAAAATGTTCTAATCCGCTAAAATACGTGTGTTTATTTGTTTAAATGGGAAATGCCGCCAGATGACGTCACTAGGCGGTGCATTTTCTCACTTTTAAATCTATTTTTATACTATTTCCCATATCAGAAAAAATTATAATTTTTTAGTACTTTCAGATGAAGCAATAGAAAATTTGCGTGCAAATTTTCCATTGCCGTTGAGTAGTTTTCCATTTACAAAATAATGTATGACAGGCAGTCTGCAACGTCACAACCCGAGGATGCGGACTTTCACTGTCGAAATGGACTTGATTGATACTCGCAACCTGGTGGAAAATCCTTACAATAACGTCACAACAAAAGTTCTTGTAGTAGGATGACGTCATGCATATCAAGACCAACCGGACCGCGTTCAGGAGAGAAGCACCAAGCGACATCAGTCATTGCCAAATTTAACCGGGGAATTTAATTTTTTGCCAGAGAACATTTACGTGGATGCCTTTGAAAATTTTAGGGAATTTGCCTCACACTGTGCAGAAAATTCACCGAAATTCGCGCAAAAATCCGCACAACCGTTTTCGTGTCAAATATTAAAGTGCCCATAATTACTTTTGGCAATAGCTGATGTGGCTTGGTTCCTTTCCGCTCATCGCAGTCCAAGTTGCATCTGCAAGAGGAACCCTTTCTATGATCTTCAAATTACAGACCTTGTATTTGGACCGTGTTTAGCAGAAAGGAACCAAGCCACATCATCTGTTGCCTAATTTAACTGGGCTATGTAATTTTTTACAAGAGGACGCTTGTGCGGATTCCTTTGAAAATTTTAAGGAATTCGCATCGAACTGTGTAAAAAATTCACTGAAATTCTCACAGAAATCCGCTCAACCGCTCTCGTGTAAAATATGAAATTGCCTAATTACCTTTGGCAATAGCTGATGCGGCTTGGTTCCTTTCTGCTTAACGCGGTGCAAGTTGCATCCTCTAGCATCCGAAAGAGGGACCCTATGCAGTTTCATGCTCGAGCTGGAACGGAGAGGAAGTCCCGGTCCGTCCCGGTCAAGTTCCAAGTTCCAAGTTGCCGGCCGTCATTCTTTTCGTGTGGGATGTACCGGTTATCCGCTCTTGCTCCACTTCCCAGTCGAAGGAATTCGTTCCTGCTTCATTCATTTTTCATGCGCGCTCACAATCAGCGGCGTCCCTCTCCGCAATACCCACCGGCGTTGCCACTTCGAGCGAAAAAACTCCTCTGCCTCGCACCGTTTTCCGCGGAGGAATCGAGAGGTTTTCGACGTCGAAACCGCAACCGCCCGCGTAAGCAACCGCTCGGCACCGTACACTTACTACAAACCGTGTACTTACGTATGTTAATGACGCGCTTGTCGGTCCCGGACTATGAAGCTGTTTTAACTATCCATCTCTCGGTGGAGACACTCGCGTTCTTTGCCACTGGAATACCCGCGCACTGTGGCGATATTCTCTCAACTTGGCAATACTGTCAGTGGCAATTCTTGAAATTTGGCAACGTTGTTCCCCCCCCCCCTTTAAATGTATGCAAAACGATCAATTCATGGTGAGGCAGCTTGTCCACTGCAAATCGATATTTTCAATGGATTTAAATGGAAGAAAAACAGTGTTACCAACTCGCAAAACCGCAATTTAAATCAATTATATTGCTTTGCAGTGGCGAGGCGTGAAAGATCAATTTTCTATCTTTCCCCATTTGAAGCTATGGTAAATAATCGATTATTAAGGTGTTCGTTACGAACAGCCTGTTAATCGATCTTTTTCCATAGTTTAAATAGTAGACTAATCGATATATTGCAAAGCACTTTGTAAGCCTTCAGAAGTTGCCAAATTTCCTTAGATGAAATAAAAACGTTCGAGGAAATCTGTGAATACTTTCCCTCCAATTTTCCAGAGAATTTTATTCACAACAAGATCTAAACTGTCTGAACATTTCGAGGGGAAACATTCATAACTCTGCTTATAAGATTAAACTTTTTACCGTAGAAATTTGGCACCTCTTGATTGTTCATACGGCGTTTGATGATCGGCCAATGATCTGTGAGGGGAAAACTCCCGCTCAAATCGTGCTCCAGAAACTTGCGATTGCGCGACTGCACGAAGGGAAACGACAGATCATACAGTTTTCTGCGAAATTTCAATATCCCTCAATCAAAGCTGAATGAAAGGCGAACCTGATATATTTGAAAACGCTAAACATGCATCCACTCGACGAAATACAATTTAACCCGCAGGCAGCTGTTATGCGGACAGTGGAGTGCGGCGTGCTCCGCGATATATCGATTGATCCGCCTTTAACGGGAAAGGATCGATAAACAGGGTGTCCGCAATGAATACCTTAATAATCGATTCTTTACCATAGCCTCAAATGGTGAAATATCGATAATCGTTTATTCATGCCTCGCAACTGTTTACGGAGATACGTGCTAGTGGTCTTCGAAGCTGAAGGCTGACAGTCAATAATCACCTCAGAGAACACAGTATGTTTTCTGGAAAATCAGAGCTGAGGATTCAATTATTTGCCAATATATTCAGCCCAGTGATCTGTTCATAGACACTAACGAGAGAATATTGTAGCTTTGCAAGGCAAAGCCCCCAACCCGAAATGCGGATAATTCTGCTTCATCAATCGTAAATTCGGTGTGGTCACCCAAAATGACGCATTATTCATAGTGCTATAATGAAACCTTTCCGGTAAAATCGTGTACACAGCGATTGTGGTCACTCCGATGCACTTTCGTCGGAATGAATTGATCGTGGTTATGAGATCAGAAAGCCCCGTTTCAGTTTTGCCGCTTTGAAAAGAATCTACGTAGTGAAATCAATTCTACCAGTGAGTAATGCACTGGAAATAAAAGTCGCTTGGATTCTCAGTCCAGACTCTTAAGAACATTAACCAAAAAAAAATACTCTTGATTCAATCGGAATTTTTGCTGAAATCAAAAGGAAATCCGCTTAAATCAAGAGGCTCGGCTCTTCAATTCAAGACAAAATCGGATTAAATCAACAGCATTTTTTCTTGTCAATGTGTTTAAGAGTCTGGACTCTAGATCCAAGCAACTTTTTTTTCAGCGTGTGTCATTTTTTGAGCCATATACTTGTTTTTCGATGACAGAATCGCACTCAAAATAACCACCTTCATCAAAACAGCTAGCCTCTACGCGTAGAGATATCTGTGCATTGTACAACATGGAGGGTTTTTTGGAAAACACTGTTTCGCATCATCCATTTTTTTTTCTTTTAAAATCAAAAGATCTTACGAATGCCTCTACTTTTAGAAAAGTAGCATATTCGTCGGTAAGAAGAATGTTCTCAAGATTTTAAAGCTCTTTCGTTATTTTCTAAAAAATGGGGGGGGGGGGCAGAGCCGTCTTACAAGATTAAAGAAAGAGAATAGCTTGTTTTTGGAGTGTCATAAGGAGGGAGAGGGCCGAAAAGTCTGCCAAAATTGCCAACGCAATACTTAAGCGGCGCCATACTGCCGTGCTAAGGAAGAACGCCGTATGAACATTCGAGAGTTGCCTAATTTCTCTTGATGAAAGATGTATTTCTGGCAACATTCATGCATATTTTTCTTCGACATTTTCAGATATTTTAGGTTAAATTGCGTACACAATTTTCTGAAAATCGTAGAAAGTAATACTCACAATATCCCCAGGAATTTCGGTTTTTATCGAAGGAAACTTGGCAACGTCTGACGGCTCATACGGTGTTCTTCCTTAGCACGGCAGCATACCAGTAGGAAGTCTCTGCTTGTCTCGTGCTGGCTTGGTCAATTCACGAGATCGCTGATGGGCAGGGGAAGGGGCCCTCCCGTGGACTTATACACCCAGTTTATTTAAATTAATCGAACGAGAAGGAAATGAGAATTAGCCGGAAAGTTGAAGTTGGGGTTTGTTGGAAAATCACTCGATTAATCAAAGCGGACAAAATTTATCCGCCGGATTAGAGGACAGTCGCGGGACCAGTTTCGCGGATGAAGTTAAAGTTGGGTCCAGCGACGATGCGCACTTTTCGATTTATCGATTGATCTGCTATTTAAACCTACGGGAACGGATCGATAAACAGGATGTTTGTAACGAACACCTTAATAATCGATTCTTTACCGCGGCTTCAAATCGGGAAATATCGATAATCGATCGTTCACGCCTCGCCACCGGTCGGGTCGGAGCGTGGCGGCATACAGTGGATCTAGTCAATGGGAGAGGTCGGACATGACTTAAAAACTTTAAAAGCGTATATCTTCATCAATATACAATGTTGATACTTTCAGGGGTGTCGGACGTGAAAAATTCGTCAAAATTTCTTTTCGAAGCCAACTGATAAGATTTTATGCATCTTTGCTATGATTTTAAATCACAGTAATCCATACAGAGTTTGTACAAATCGAAAGGTAGTAACAAGTTGAATAACGCCGACTTCGCGAGTTAAGTAATCGTGCCGAACACAATGCTCTCCACAAGGAGCGCATGTTGGCGCCTACAAGACCGTATGAATACTCCACGCATTGCGCCAAACACAGTGCGGTCGGCCGGTCGGCGCGCAGCGTGAACGCATGTTAGCCCCTGCAAGACTCTACAAATACTTCACGCATTGCGCGTTCACTGCGATGCGAGCTTCAATGGTTGACAGTTCGTAAATCCTCGGTGTATGTACACGGTGTACACCGTTTCCGACCAGTGCACACCCTGAGCCCACGGTAAGTGAATCGTAGGTATAGTATTCCTGACCCTTATGGCCAGAAGTCGGTTTTTGGTTCCCGCCGCTAGAGCCGTGACGCGAAATTTGAATGTCAACAATTTTGCAGTCTTGGCCGAAAACAAATATGACCGTCTGCTGTTGATGAAAACAAACTAACTCACTGCTAATAAATCGTTGGAGAATGGACTTACATTTGTTTTCGGTGAGGTGGGAGTTCGTTCGTTTTTATCAACAGCAGACGACCATAATGGAGATGTTGCATGTGTGAGGAATTTGCAACTTGACTGTTGACTCTTATGTTAAAGCTTGCGAGAAACACGATGGTACCACTGGTTTTCTCTGAAATCAACTCCCAAGCTCAAAAAAAGCTCTCAAGTTGAGGTCAAAATAAAGGGGATATCCCACGCTATCCTGAGAGTCCACCTCTACATCAAGACAAACTCTTCATTCAAATATAGGGAGTAAACACATTGACAGGGCTGCCACTTTATTTGGGGACTCTAAAATTGAAAACACGGCAACACTGCGAATGTATTTGCTCCCTATCTTTGCGTGGAGAGTTTGTCTTGATGTAGATGTAGACTCTCAGGGTAGCGTGGGATATCCCCTCCATTTTGGCCTCAACTTGAGAGCTGTTTTTGAGCTTGGGAGTTGATTTCAGAGAAAACCAGTAGCACCCTCGTGTTTCTCGCGAACTTTTACATAAGGATCAATAGTCAAATCGCAAATTCCTCACTCATGCAACTTCTCCATTTCACCGTTTTCGTCAAACTTTCTTGTCCGACCTCTTCCAAAAACTCGTCCCTTTGTACGACACCGGGGAAGCAAACGTGAATCCGATCGGGTGGCCGTTACGAGGGCCGTTAAATTAAGTCGAGGCTCCGGCCCCAACTCGGAGACTCCGACATTGTCGGTTAAATGACCTGGCTCCGCGCACCGGTCGCACCTGTGGGAGACGCGATTACGGCCCGCGTTGATCTTCGAATTTCGCCGCTTATTGCCCTCGCAAATCTCGCGCCCGCCAATCGTTCAGTTTCGGGGATAAAATTTTATGCCCGGCTGGCTGCATCACCGCCCCGGCACGGCGCGGGCGACGCGCGCGTACGAGCGGAAGATATCGCCCTCCCAACTGCGGTTTGTCACCCGCCTCCGATATTCCTCGGGCGTAACCGTTGCTTACGAGAAGACCGGCCCAAATGGGCCTGTTGCAAACTTTAGTTGGAGCGGAAAGAATGGTTCCCTCTCTCGGAAAATGTCTCCTGAGTACGAAAAAGTAAAATATATTTTTTCCCCCTTTATTAAATATATAGAGGACTACAATGTACATGTATTAACCCCAAGGTAGATTTACACAGGTATGGACAAGTTGAAAATTTCCCATGAGCCTCAGTACGTGTCACATGACTACGTGACGTAGGTTAAGGGGCCCGTTTTTTAATTAAATTACAATCAAATTAACATTCAAACGTTTGTGCGTTTAAACGTTAAAATTAATATCGCATTATCAAAATTGTGCAAAAAATCCCAAAAAATTTTGACAAACGATAAACCGAACATAATAAATCAAAATAATCAAAACATACAAAATGGCGGAAGTTAAGGGGCCTCTGGAGAGCCAATCAGAGGCCAGTTGTTTAGTTCTGTTCATACCTGTGTAAATCTGCCTTGTATTAACCCTATTCATTATAACTTACATACTATTTACAATAATTGAATGGGTTGGCCGGGGTACCGGCCCTGACTATATACAAATTATGCAGTGGCTGTTCACTAGGATTTATATTAATTGGTACTATGTGTTTATAAGGTAATAAAATAATATAGATATTTACAAAAAATAAACATTAGGTTCTTAATTATAAACAGACATTTGGACCCCGTTAAATAGAAAGGAACCAAACCACATCAGTTATTGCCAAAATTAATTAAGCAATTCAATTTTCGCTGTCTTTTTTTACTCTGCGGGTAGCTTGAGGATGCACAAATACTACGCAGACTGTGAAGTCTGGAGTGAGTTTTAGTCTTCTGTAATGTGCTCATCTTAGTTCTTGAGTCATTCCTCTTAAAAATCAACTTCTCTTTTTGCTGCAGCAAAATTAAGCAAGATATCTGCTGAACCAATTTTTGTTCAAAAAATTTTGGTATGGAGTGTAGCCAAGTGCTAGAATTAATGTAACATTTTGTTTATAAAAAAAACCTACATTTTATTAATAAACTTTGACCGAAGCTTTTGGGAGCAAGCGCTTCATCGTCAGAGTCACAAAGTATAAATCACAGAGGTCATAATTTAGGTAATTTCAGACAAGGTAACAGATTTCAAATTTTTAAAAAAATTAAATTTACATAACTTAGAATCTGCGGAAAACGAGCCATCTAATATATTCAGGTTCAAAGATCCCTCTTGAAGTGGTGCTTGAGCAAAGCTGCAACTGGCAGCAATGCGCACGTTTGCCGAGACATCTAGACATTATAATTAGGACGATGCGCGTTGGGATTGAGTCAATATAGCACCAGCTTTGTTCTAGTCTCCTCTGGGCTCCGGGTTGTCAAGTGTAATTATGTTCTTCTCAATCCCAAATTCAGGGTTAATTTCTTGGAAACCAGATGCTTAGACTTCCTTATCAGTGTTTGGATATTCTGGAGCAGAAAAGTAAAGGCTTGAATCGAGTAACATTAATCGGATTACATTTTGCAATTAGGAACTTGAGAGTTAACGAAGGATACCGCGTAACTGACAATTTTGGGAAAAATGAGTTAACAAATATATGCTGTATTCCACAATATAAAATATACACAACCTTGTGATTTTAGTTTTTTTCCAAATATGTAGGGGGGTGCCTCAATGATGTTGAAAAAATTGCAGATCTAACCTTAAAACTACAAAAATGGCGAAGTTTTCTCCTAGTTCTGAAAATCGGCATTTCGCGAATAAGTGGTATTGCTCGTTAGTCATCAAATTGTAATTTCTGGTTCATCCATAAAAAAAAAAAATACGTACATAGGGAAACTAATGGTACTTACGTTGTTTCTACACTGAGCCAGAATGTGTAGTTCCGAATTTTAAAATGTAGTCCGATTCTTCCTATGGGAGATCAACACGGATATGCGTCAGTGAAATTTAATTTTATTTGACCTCACAATCAGAATCAATTAGCAAGATTAGTTGGACCGCATTTAGCAGAAAGGAACCAAGCCACATGAGCTATTGTCAAATTTAATTGGGAAATGTAATTTTTTTACATGCACACGGTTGTGCGGATTTTTGTGCAAATGTCAATGAATTTTCTGCACAGTACGAAGCAAATCCCCCAACATTTTCAATTCAAAGGAATCGGCCCAAACGTTCTCTTGTAAAAAATTAAATTTCCCTGTTCAATTTCGCAACAGCCGATGCGGTTTGATTCTTTTCTGCTAAACGCGATCCAAATACAAGTCTACATATAATTTGAGGATCATAGAAAGTAGTCCATATATACTCATGAAGACGTGTGTTTTATCCCAAACGGCAACTCCGAGAGGCCCGCAGAGCCCTCTTTGGAGTCATATTTTGTCATGACTGACTGTTATCATGTGTTCATGTTCGTGTGAGCCATTAGTCATATTGGAAGCGACGTCTGACCTCCGCTATTCAATTCGGGGGTGTTTGAGTTTGCTGTCTTCGACTTCACCCATAAATACCAATTGATTCTCAGCCACCACCCTTCTCCTCCATCCACTCCCGTTTTCGCCTTTTAAGCTTTGCCGCTCAGTGGATCGAGTCAATTAGAGAGGTCGAAAATGAAATGTTCTACTATAACTGCAAATTTTCATGTTTAATTCGTCACGTTTTAAATTTCAAGGGGTGTTTTTGGAAGAAAACATTACGAGGAAACCGATGGAGCCATTGTTAGAACCTCAAAATTTTGTATGAACGAAGTTATAAGCTTTCAAATTTTCCAAATTTTGTCCGAATTCTCCTATTGACTCGATCCACTGTGCGCCGCGCTAAGGAAAAACGCCGTATGGGTATTCGAATTTTGCCAAGTTTCTCCCCAAAAAATATTTATTTTTGAAGACAGTTACAGACGATTTTCCTTAAATTTTTCAGACTTCGTAGATGCAATTACGAGCAAAATTCTCTGCAAAATTGGAAGCAAATTATTTGCAAATTTTCCGAAAATGCTTGATTTTTCAAAGGAAATTTGGCAACGTCTGAAGGCTCATACGGTGTTTTTCCTTAGCACGGCAGCGTAGTTCTCTCTATCACATCGTGCCTACCAGTGGCGTAGCGTGCTTTGCGATATATCGATTGATACGCCACTCAAACTTATGAAAAAAGATCGATTATCAGGTTGTTCGCAGCGAACACCTCAGTAATCGATTCTTTACCATAGTTTCAAATGGCGAGCTATCGATAATCGATCATTCACGCCACGCCATTGGTGCCTACCCCAACAATAAAGTGTGGTCGGCTCGCCGTGAGCTGCTTCACTGACCAAAAACACCGTCGACTAAAAACGGCGGCAAGATATTGCACATCCCGTGAAAGGCTGAGGGGCGTCAGCCGGCTGATTAATGAAAATTTTAGACAAGCTATAGACAAAGAACACATAGGGAGTATAGAGCTATCCTATTGGTTTAAATGCATGGTTTCTATAGACTGAGGGAGAAAATGATAGACTAACTATAGGGTCTCTCGTCGGTTCCTGCTAGTTAGTCTATTACCTACCTCCTTTGTCTATAGCAACCACTCGCTTCCACCAATAGGATCTCTCTACATCCCTTTTGTCTTCTTTATCTATAGCTTTGTCTATCAATTTCAATTATCGGCCCTCCAGGGATTTTCAAAACGTGTAAATTTCTGGAGACTATTTTTCCGTCTTCCTCTTACATCTTAACCGTGTTTGTTCATGACCTGACACAAATTAGAATTCTACTGGACCTTATCGGGGAATAACAAATATTCGAGTGATTGGAATTTTTGGGAATGTAGAATAATAAAGCGAGAATTTTTTACCTACCCACTCGAAGAACATAATAAGTTTGGATGGTGATCTGCAGTAATTCGGTTTCTGAGCAGAATTTTACTAAAAGAACGTAAAAATTTAGGAGAATCTAGTTTTCCCTGGGGAGACTTGGCTCATAAAGGGAAACATTGGATTTTCATTCGGAATTTTTCGCTGGAAAATCAGGGAATTCCTTATACGTGTAAAAATCAGGAAAATATCGAGGAATGAAATTTATTAGGAGCTGTGGACACCGTCATTTAAACGGTTTTTCTGAAAAGGACCGATTTTTTTGGTCCCCTGGTGATTTTTCGCGCTTAATTTTTGAGTCGTGGCCATGAAGCTATTGAGCATTTAATTACATATGCAGAATAAAATGTATCATTCTGTAATTTTCCTCATAGTTCTAGATTTGTAAAGGTACAATATGTACTGCAATTTCAAAAAGTACGCGTGTCCGTGGTTCCGAGTGGAATATTTTCAGAATGTACTCTCATTCTTTTTGCGATACGTTATGAAAGGAATCTAAAATAAATTCATAACCCAAACAATTCACCGCAATAAGAAATATACTGAAATTGCATGGATACAACTTAGTGATATTTTGATACAAAGGACAAGCGGTTTTCTGCGGACTCAGTACCCCTGTTTTTTAAAATGAGCCAAGAAAGTTAGGGTGCGCGGAAAGCCACCAATTTCACTCGCTGCCAACCATAAATGCAGCCCAATCCATACAGTTAGTGATAAACAAACACTCGTACTTCGAAAGGAAAACGACTTGTGCCGTAACACGATGGAAATAAGATGACACGCCCGCTGAAAAGTTTTGTGCAGTTTCACTCATCTCAACAAAATCTCGCCGTCATTCTGGAGTTGTCTCAATTTCTTTCACAGAAAGATAGATGATTCCACAGGGGAGGGAAATCTGTTGGCGGAGGGCGGGGGTTGAAATGGGCTCTAAGCGCCTCACCCGATGGAGTCTTATTAATCCTTCAGGTGTGACAACTTCATGCAGATCCTCGCAAATATAAATTGGATTTTTGACGGAAGTTTCATTTTCTTAGTCTTATTCCACTCTCCTCTCTTCCTCCTTTCAGTGAACGAAAGCAGGTGTTCTAGTGCTTCCAAATTATGTCCTTTTGAAGTTCCCACTGTTTTTGACGCCAACTTCAGAGGCACTGCATTTATATTGTCCCTCGGTATCCCGCTTGATTTGCTTCACCACCAATTATTATACGAAGTTTATTTCGGCCTGAAAATTTGGCGACGGGGACGGCCCATGAAGGGATTGAGGCAGGGTTTTCACGAAGAGATGTTGCAATGTCAGTCGCCCGATAACTTTTGGGGAGATACACACATGTGGCCTGCATGTGGCGTTTGGGTGTTGCAAAACGCCAGAGTGCGTTGGAAGAATGACCTTCATTTATGTGTGCGTTTCGGCCAGGAGATAAGCATGCCTTTAACTAAATCAAATTCGCTAAATTGAACCAATAAATTGTTTTCAAGCCCCCCCCCCCTCAAAAAAAAAACTAGCCATTCCAAGTTGTGATGGATGGTTTCGCCGCATTTTGGTCTGAGTGACCAACATTCCAGCATCAATTATTAAAAGTATCAGAGAGGTTTTGAAGTTCAAAATTTCAGTCCCAAACCTTTGCCATCGACGATGTATCTTGTCCATGAAACGATACGTCGATGACACATGAAAACTGAAAATCCAGAGTCAAAAGCTCTGATTTAAAAAGTTGCAATCAATTTGGATTGTTGACGTCAATCAGGGCCAGATCAATGCCGCCCGTGGGCCGCCTGTATTTTGCCACCCCCTTCTCATTCGTTTTGAAACATCAATAAAAACCATCAAATGAACGTGCCAGCGGGGAAGGGTGCATAAGACGCGTTTACTTGTGTTGAACACATTTTTTGGGAAACCCTGTCAACACTACTAGCAAAAGTTCACGGAACTTTGCGCGAAAGTTAAGTCTCGTAAACCTATCTCTGTGTGGACACGGCCTTCCATTCATAAGAAATGAACGAAAAAATTTTGAAAGAACAAACATAAATGTGTATTAATGATTAAAACTTCCGCCACCACGCCGCGCAGACCGCATCGTGTTTGGCGCAATGCGTCAAGTATCCACGCAGTCTTGTAGGCGCTATGCGTTTCACGCTGATCGCATTGTTTTTGCCGCAATGCGTGAAGTATTTGTGCAGTCATGAAGGGGCTACTATGTGTTAAATGCCGATCGCCGCGCCGAGGGCTTTTCCTTTTCATCTCAAGTCCTCGTCATCGTTTCTCTCTAAGTCGCGCCGCTCCAGGCCAAATTGCGTGTTTGGTTTCTCTCTTAACTCGACTAATTAAAGGTGCTGTCTCTTGTATCATCGAAAGACGACAAAATTAGAAATTACTACACTCTCAGAAAATTAGAGATTTTGTTGCCTTTTCTCGTTTGTACTTGTTTTTTCTAAATTCGAATTTTCTATACCTACATTTAAAAAAATTTCAAAATTTGCCGCCCCCTGTAGATTTGCCGCCATGGGCCGCGGCCCATGTGGCCACCCCTTAATCCGGCCCTGACGTCAATGAAACATAATAAACCGTACCTGAAAATTTATTTTATAACCCAGAAATATGATTGATGTTTACAAATGTCGTGATAACTTATTCCAGAGAATATAGCATTTTAATGGTAACAGCCGGTAAATCTGAAGTTTTGCAGTAAGTATTTAGTCCACGTCCTTCTGATGAAGCTTCAGCTGCCGGCAAATCTCAAGAGGGTCTGGCAAAAGCTTGTTATACAGAAGCCAAGAGGAACCTATCGTTAATTTTGACCACCCTTATTGCCGGCGGGTGCATTGGCTTTAAGTTAGGAAGCAGTCATGTATACATGCTTTCGTACTAGATGGGAGGATGCGGACAATTAAGTGCAACATGACTCAACCCATACAACATCGGCCATTGATTAATAGTGACCTCGTATTTACCGTCTAGTATCGGCTTATCCACCCCTATCCCTATTCTCTATCTCCGACCGATCATTAATAGGATCGTACATGCCTATGCACGGAACTGTTGCATCCAGCTACTTGCGTTTAGGAGCATTAGACGATTTTATTTAACATTATCGATGAAATAAAAATGCATTTTATAAGGCAGATGCATTTCATGAATGCAGATGCATTTTAGTCAACAGTTAAGTTATTTCATGCGACGATTGAAGGTATCGCTTTTTCACGCACACGAATGTCACAAACTCTCTCGAAACTCCCATTAGGTGAAGGACATGAACAACTAGCTTCTTCAAATGAATTCAAACGAAAGTTTAGCAGGAAGGAACCAGTCTGGACAATCTACGAAATCAGCCATTTTCATAGTAAAATCTACCGAGGATACTCTGTTTCTGAAAAAAAAAAAAAAAATTATATACTGGCGGAAGGCCGTATGGGGGACTATACTGTCACAGGTTTAGCAATCCTGCGGACCCCAGCTGGTAGCCCCTGCCTCAAAGGGGGTGGGTAGACAGGGCTCTTAGCTGTGGTGGAAGCAACCTGTCTAGGAGAGGAAACTCCGAAATCAAACCCTGGTCCTCCAGGTTGGGGGTTGGGGCATCGGGCTGACTCCCCGATCCTCGGAAAAAATGTACAATGTCAAAAAACCCAATAACATATGCCTCGGTAATCATGGAAACAAACGGACTCTTCGACTTAGATTACGGAAAACGACACTCGCTTTTGGTACTTGGAATGTGCAAGGCATTTCCAAGAAACTGACGGAAGTGGTATCGGAGATAAAGAACAACGGGATCGACGTGGCGGTAATAACGGAAACGAAGAAAAAAGGCCACGGATCAGAGAGCCTTGGGGACTACGATTTATTCTACAGTGGAGTGCCGAAACATCAGCGTGCACAACAGGGTGTCGCAATTCTGATCCGCAAAAAATTTCGAAAAAATATTAAGAACTGGGAGGCCATCAACGCTCGCATGATTAAGATGAACCTAACATATGCACGGTCACAGAGTCACTGTTTTGGGAGTATACGGGGTCAATGATGATGCTACCATTGCACTTAAGGATCAGTTTTTTGAAGAACTGGACGAGGAGGTAGTGAAGGTAGGACCTGGGAGAGAAGTCCTTGTGTTGGGAGATCTAAATGGAAGAACGGGATCCCGGGTGAACAGTAAAGTCGTCGGCCCGTTCGGTGAAGTTACGGTGAACGACAACGGAAGCCGCATTATCGACGTTTGCGAGCAGAGGGAACTAAAAGTATTGAACGGGTTCTACCAACACAAGGATATTCACAAATATACTTGGGTCCAACCTACTCGCGGCTTAAGATCCATCATTGACTACGTGCTCGTTAAACAGGTAACAAACCTGAAGATCCAGCAGGTGAGAGTATGTAGAGGACTCTCCTGCGGTAGTGACCACTATTTCCTCAGAGCGGATGTAGCCTTTCCCGCTCGTGTGTCGCAGAACGATCAAGGCGACAATCAACAACCGGAGCGACAACGCGTACATCAAGTTCAGTATAACATCGATAGCCTAAAGCACCCGAGTGTCAAGGCTCTGTACGCAAAGCGCCTGGATGAAAAGTTAGGAGATGCGTGCGATGGCAGTACGGAAGAGCGGTATGAGTTTATCAAGAATTGCGTTCACTCGGCGGCAGCGGAGGCCCTGGGGGTTTCTGATCCAAAAAATGATAACAGAAAACCGTACTGGTGGGATGCGGAGGTAGAGGAGGAAATAAATGTGAAAAGGAATAGGTATCATCAGTTTCTCTCTTCCCAAAAGTTGGATGATAAAATCATGTACAGACAGGCTCAAGCAAGAGTCCGTCGGGTAATCACTCGGAAGAAGAATGAGGCTTGGGAAGAAAGCTGTATGAAGATAAATACCTACCTTGGAGGCCGGAAAAGTACGGAAGGCTGGAAAGTGATCAAAGGGTTGCGACGGAATAAAATGCGCGACATCATATCTCCGATACCAATTGACAAGATGGAGGACTATTTTAAAGATTTATTAACGGAGAGGCGACCCGAGTTTCAAGGCGGAGTCATAAGCACTAAAGAAGATTCCAACGTGGAGATCCAGCTCCAAGATGTAGTGAAGGCTGTGAGGGAGCTGAAAACTCGCAGAGCTCCTGGACCTGGGGGTATACCGGCGGAGTTGATAAAATGTGGCACCGGTAAACTATTTGAACATCTGAGGAAACTCATGCAAGACTGTTTGCATGGTTCCGAAATACCAAAGGATTGGAAGGAATCTTGGATTACTCCCAGTCATAAGAAAGGTAGTAAGCAAGATTGCGACAACTACAGAGGTATATCGGTCACAGGAACCTTGAGCAAGGTCTACGGTAAAATTCTCAAGGCAAAGGTCGAAGAGGTTTGGAGCGGCCAGGAAGCCGAAGAACAGGCTGGTTTTAGAGCCGGTAGGTCTACCGTCGACCATTTGTTCACCATTACCCAGGTCATCGAGAAGAAAAGGGCGGTCAGCCAGGAGCTGCACTTGGTGTTTGTGGATCTTCAGAAAGCTTATGACAGCGTGCCGTTAGTGAAGCTTTGGGAAGCCTTGGAAAAAAGGGGTTTTAGCAAAGGACTTGTGGGGGCAATTAAATCATTTTATAACGGGACGATAGCAAAAATTAAATGTCGTGGAGAGTTGTCCGGAGGTTTTTTCGTCACAAAAGGGCTAAAACAAGGCTGTTGTTTGTCACCAACACTATTTAAGGTATACCTAGAGCACGTGTTAAAGGAATGGAAAAATAAGGTTGCGGGAATGGGCGTTCCACTCGTTGATGGGCAGACCCTTTATACTCTATGCTTTGCCGATGACCAGATCGTTGTAGCTCAAGATGAGGAAGATGCAGATTACATGACGCGGAAGTTGGTCGAAGAATATCGGAAATGGGGCATGGACGTTAGTGTGTCCAAGACAGAGAAGCTGGTCGTGGGAGCAGCGCATCAACGGCAAAGCATAGAGCTTGAGGATGGACGGCGCATCGAAGAGTGTGACGAGTATAAGTATCTCGGTGTTTGGCTCGATCAGGATGGAAGGATGGATAGAGCAATTAAGGACAGGATCATCCAGGGCAGGAGAGCCATCGCGATGCTGAACGGGGTGCTCTGGGATCAGAGCATCTCAAAGGCAAACAAGCACCGGATATATGACGCCATCGTTAAAAGTATCGTGCTCTATGGTAGTGAAGTGTGGCCTATGACGAAAAGAACGCAAGAAATGTTGAGGGCAACTGAAATGGATTTTTGGCGGCGATCTGCCGGCATTTCGAGACGGGACCGTGTCCGTAATGAGAGAATTCGCCAGGTGATGAAGGTTGAGAAAGATATCGTGCACGACGTCATGTCCAGGCAGTTATGCTGGTATGGACATGTGCAAAGAATGTCGGAGGAGAGGTTGCCCAAACAAGTTTTGGATTGGGTACCACCTGGGAAGAGGCGACGGGGACGTCCCGTAAAGGGTTGGCGGCAGGGCGTTGACGAAGAGATGTTGCGGTGTCAGTTGCCCGATAACCTCTGGGAAGACAGGCATATGTGGCGTTTGGGTGTCGTAGAACGCCAGAGTGCGTTATAAAGCGACTCTATATATATATATATATATATACTGGCGGAATATGCACTGGAAAAAGTAGGGTGTCGACTTCACACAGAGTTGTGTTGGTTTGACACAAATGTTGGATTGGCCATTTCTACAGGACACAGCGTAGTTTTGAATCAAGAAAATAGTTGTGTCAGATCAAGTAAACAGGTTGTCACCACTTAACACCCTGAGTTGGGTCAAGTCAAAGTAAGTAGTTGTGTTAAATCAGCACAGCCCACACTGGAAAAAAAAGTATAAATTTCCCCGTATAAAAGAACTCCTCTTGAATCAAAAATAAAATTGTTTAAATCAAACCCGTTTATGCTTCATATTAGCTGATGCCTTTTTGGTCCAGGCTACTTTTCTGTTGAATTCCAGCAAACTATTTGTCGCCAGCAAATTCGTGAATTTTTCTCCCGAAAGCAAGTCTTTTTATTTCTCAGGGTGAAGGAGAGACAGTTGCTTCCTGCCATTCCTGGTCCAGTAAAATAACTCCATTTTGCATCGTTGCGACCTAAAACGTAAAACTGTCGCTCAAACGTCAGCTATAACTACATGTCGATGGCTAACGAACAATACGCCTACGTGCAAACTGACGATTTTGCCAAACGAAGGGAAAACTTCACCATTTTTGTAATTTTAAAGTTAGATTTGCAATTTTTTCATACATTCCAGCGTCATTGAAGCACTCTCCTACAGAGTTGGAAAAAAAATAGAATCATCAGCTTGCGTATTTTATACTATAGAATGCAACAAAGTCGCTAACTCTTTTTTGACCAAAATTGTCGGTTAGGCGGTTTTGTCCGCGTTAGCCCTCGACGCTCAAACCTGAGTGAACGAGCACTATAGGTGAAGTTGTTTTACCATTACGTTCAACTGATGGTATTGAAGTACTATTTCCAAAGTTCATCGAGACATTAACCTCATACCGACTGAAATTTCAAAGTGAGTTTTAATCTTTTAGATTATACCCGAGTAGAATAATACATTTTAGTTCTCCTCTAATGTAAGCACCATGAAATCTAAAAGATAAACAAACTTACAGCGTATGCCTTCGATGGTGTAAAAAGCAACGTTATATTAAGTTTCAGGAGTTTAGCGAGTCCACTGGAAAGTTTCCCCCAGCCTGAGGAAAATCAATTCCTGCGCAAAATCATGCGGAAAAACGCTGAGAATAATGTAACAGTATCCAATTCACTCCTTCATCCTTAAAACTTGTCTTAAATGGGATTGTAAAACACTCCGCTCAACTGTGTTGCCTCTCTTCTCCACGATACTTTTTTTAGCGCTACTACTGCGGACTGATTGTTGAAATCGGGATAGACAAACCGATACACAAAGAAGACAAAAAGGACATGGAGGGATCTTATTGGTGGAACCGGGTGGTTGCAATGGCCAAACGATGAAGGTAATAGACTAACTAACGGCAACCCACAAGAGACCCTTTAGTTAGTTCATCATTTTTCCCCTTAATCTATAGGAACCATCAATTTCAACCAATAGGATCGCTCCACACTCCTTATGCCATCTTTGTAGATCGCATTGTCTACAAATTTTAACAATCAGCCCGTAGCTTCCTCAGCTTAAATGACTCACTTTAGGAACGAAGTAAATTACGTTAAATGAAAAAAGTAGATATACATTTATTTTAAAGATACATTCTATAATTCTCATTTCCGGGAAGCCTGTGAAAACACTATCCATCGGTTATAATGAATGATTGAATGAATAAATGAACAGAAAGAAATCACAATAATGCGTTGCAGTAATTTTTAATAAGGCGTCGAGGAAAAGAGTATGGTCAAAGATCGTTACGTTTTCATGCCAGTAATCACCAAACTCACTCCAGAAACGATTTCAAAACCATAAACCATAGTATCAGTAAAACATGACATTTCACCCAAAAGGCACTTAGTTGTACAGGACTACAATTACTTTTTTTCTTAGTCGAATGCAAGGATTTCTAAGGAACGATTTTATCGCGAATAAATAAAATGATGTAATCGGCAATTTTCCATCGCTCTCAGAAACGTGTAAGAGAGTAAAGTTATTGATCCTACCATTACCACTATAAATTGTAAAACTTGTGTATAGTGGTGCTAGGGCCACCCTGAATGAGCATCGTGACCTAAAATTCTAAACGCTCTCAATGAATTTATACATTGCGGGCTCAACGTGCACTGTTTTCGCACGCATGCGTTTCAATACACTTTTCGCGTGCAACCAAAACGTGCGTTCCGCAATGTTTTCTTTGCAATAAATAATAAAAAAAAAAAAAAAAAAAAAAAAAAAAAAAAAAACTGCGGTTTGCCTGTTGGAGATAAGAAAGAAGAATAACACAGAGGCACGATCATGTGAGGCCCTGGGAACTGTTAGTTTGAAATCGCTTGTCCACTCATTAAGCCTGTTCCTGTAATTTACCACCCCTCAACTTTCGGCTTTTTTCTCGTTCATTGCATACGATGAAATTAACGCCGTGTCGAGTAGTGAAGGAAGTGGTGAGTAGCTTGCCTGGGGTTGTAGTACTAATTACGACTAAACGTGTGTAGCAGACGCCAGTGCAGCCAGACTCTAGTCCCGGCCAGGATAAAAATATCCGCCTCGCATTGCCGCAATGAAATGATGTTGCAAGACTTGGCAACCTCTTTTGACTTGTAATTAGCCGTTGGTTGCCCTCAATTCGCTCGATCATTTTTCGCCTCAATTGGACGTTTCCCTAATTTTGCATCTGCCCGGTGTGTGCGTATTTTCTGGCGATATTTTTGCCTCCAAAGCGTTCATTGGGTGTTGTCATCCAGGTCAGTGAATTTTAATTAGTTTGAACTTTTTGACCCCGGTGCATCGTCACAAAAGCACAAAAGCAAGGCATTTCCTGCTGTGCTATTCCTGCTTTAACTCGCCAATTTATCCGACAAATACTGCATAACTCGATTATTCGAATTAATGTGGCGCGTGCAACCCATTCGGAAAGCTGAAATTTCGGATATATTGAAAGTCTGGCAAATTCGTTTCAATTTAGAAGAGTGAGTGAAAGAAACAATAACATCAGGCAGAAATTGAATGTTAATTTTGTGCATGAAATTGCGAATATTATTCCATAAGAATTTTTTATGTTAACTCGCTCTCACCTCAGAGTGCCCGCGGTACTTTTGTTTCGTAATATTGAAATTAAACCAAAATCGAAATATGGTTTTGATCTCACCAATATTTTTGGATGTATTAAAGCATGATGCATGCACTTGTGAATATACCAGTATTACTGTATAAGTTCAATTGCGGTAATTTTACCAGATCTTACACCTAAGCGGAAGTATCAGATGTGCGTTTTTGTTTCCTCCCAATCCGAATTTAAACTGTCTAAATTTTTTTTATTTTTTTGTAACGAGATATGTATTTTTGGATTCAAAAGAAATTATTTTTTTTCCCCCTTTAAGAACAAAAATTTTATGTTTTTTGAAAAGTGTCGAGCTTGCAGCAGTTGTAAAGGTCTTTTAGTCTCAGTTGCCCTGAAAAACACTTGCATGCGTCATAACATGGGTTTTTCTTGTAGCCGTAACTACAACTCAAAATTTCCATAACCATTGCATGTTTGGGAAGAGAGCTTAGAAAAAAAGGAATGCCTGTGAATACGGCTCTTTAAAAAACCACAACAAAGGCACAAGTAGTTCCTCCCGAAGCCTTTATCCGCAGTATTTGAATATTTGATAGAAAAAACGACGCACCAGCTTGAAGTTTACCACCATTGTTTCCAGATTGTGCTGAAAAGTTAGCACTATTCCCCACGTAAACCTAGGTAAATTATCTTAATTCAATGGCACAACCTGGCAACCTCGTTGCGTACCGTTCATCGGGTTGAAAAAGACTAATTATTGATGATATTATCTCCAGTTACCTCAGCTCTGACAACGTCTTCGTAATTGCAAAAGAGAGGGAGTCTGCGTTTTAAAATGTTGTAATAAAAGGGGTAGTCGGTTTACACAATAAAAGCTTGTTCTACGCTGGAAATACTGTGATAGTAGTACGCTGCATTTATCCTGTGTTGTTAATATCCTCCTGCGGGATTCCGACTCTATATCTCGAATATTTTACTTTATTTTGATGGCATTCACATCTTAATTTGTTCATTTATTTGTTTCAGGTAATTTTGCATGATCGAGATGTTCAACTCTATATAAGAGTTTCAAAGTTCTTACCTCGTAGTTTTTATGGAACATGGAATCGTAAGTAAAAACTTTTGTACTAAATGAAATGACGCCTCTCTCAACAATCGAGGCACAGGGCTACGCATCTTTAAAAACGCCTTCAATCCGCGAGTATACCACATCGCTCTCTTGCGGTGGAATAGTTTAGCAGCTAACCTGTGCTTGTGAAGTTTGATACCTGTTAATTAAGGTCATTTAACGACTTTCCGAACGACAAATTTCCCAGATTATGTTGGAGTTGTGATTTTAATCACTGGGATTATCAATATCTGATCGATTATCCTCGATCTCGTCGCAATTTCATCTCTATAAATTCGCGTTTGATAAAATCGAAATTATGTCTCAAACTATCGATAACAATGCGATGAGTCGCCGCCGATAAAATCGCGATTTTATCGCCAAATTCTGCGATACAATCGCAATTTATCACAATTTTTTATCTAATAATATTTCAATAAATCAACGTTGAAGAGGTCGCGATATATTCTCCGATCAAATCGCAACTCATCGCGATCACCATCACTTGGGTATGCGTTACTTCAGTTCCGCCGGGAAGAAATAGATGGTTCCTCCGAGTGTTGAGCCGACTAATTCGAAGCAAATTCCGAAAGGGAGCGCTGCGGCCTTTCCATTTGCGTCCCTTTTTTCCCTACGTTGCATTCCTTGCACCCAGGAGGATGCTAATCGGAAGCATGTTTCTTTGCTTTCGCTCGATCGGGTCCAAAGACTCGGGATAATTTGGTCCCGACGAGATGCATCCGTGCATAAATTCGTGTTTACAGCCAACAAACTTATCATCGTTCCAGTTTTGACCCGTGTCTGCGAGGGGGAAATTTATGCGCACCTTTCTGTTTTTGCCCCTTGGGGAGCTGGGTCCGCCGGAAAAATTCAATAATAGGGAGCTCCTGCTCTGACTCTACCCTCACCTTCTGACAATAAATTCTTCCTCGCCGTCATATTTCCGAAGAGGACTGTTGCCTTGATTAATTTCGTTTATAAATAACGGCAGTTTCCAGATTCCTCGCTGTAGGCAGCTCTATCACTTCTCCGTCACGAGTACAATAATCGCCCTTGTCCTACTCGTGTGCATGTCCTCTCAAATCAGAATTAAAGTTTGTATGATTAATCTCTTATTTTTTACATGCGTGGACTCATTCGAGGGCTTGGAGGACAAGGCGCATAAGTGCAGTTTTTGCCATTTCGAGGAATACATGTTTCAAGTTTCGAAATGACATGGATCCTTATGGTGGAAAGAAAGTTCAAGCTGACTTGTTGACGCTTAAAAATTGAAATTTGTGAGATTTAACATTAAGACTAGTTCTACTTGAAATCATTTAATATCTCATTTTTTTTTTCCAAAACCGCACGTATGCGCCTTGTCCTCCAAGCTCCTCATTTATGGTGTCTTATTCTGCGCCAAAATATTCGTAACACTTTCCCATGCGTGTTGGTAACAATAACATAAATATGAAGATCTCCTTTCTCGTGAATGGTTACATAAAAAATAAATAAATTTTTTTTAAAAAAAAAAACAGTTGTTGACGTTATAAACTTTTTTTCTGAGTGATAAATTACTCATATAAATTTTAACGCTAGAAATAAAGAAAACTCCCACCCTTTTCAGACTTATTAATTGTCTCTTTCGTCTCTGTGTATATTAAATTATTTGTCGTAAATGTTATTAATTGTTTCTTTGTGAGTAAATAAATTAGTGTCCAGGTAACAGTGAATAAAAACAAAGAGCTCTGAAAAGACAATTAAGTCTGAGAATATAATAAGGAACTTTAAAACTCTTCTCCAGCAGTTAGAAATGGTTAACGGAATAGAAGACGTATAAAAAAAGGAGGAAAACGCGGGTTCTCTTAGCGCACGCAAGTACACAACACAAGAGAAAACACCGTTAAAGGGTACTTGAGCTCGCGAGCTTACACGATAACCGAAGAAAATCATTTTTATTGTTTTTTGCGTTATTGCCTCCGTCACTGGATAAGGTCGGGTGACAAATGATAATGGCGAAAACCTTGGTAAAGTTGCCAAATCTTTAAGCAGTTCTCGGGGGCAATTTTGTAGAATGATTGCATAAGGAGTTAAGGCGAAAGAAACCGTGAACCAAAGTAAAATAAAAGAGCAAGCAGGTTGAAAGTAGGTATTGAAAGGAGTATGCCCATTGCTTAGGAAAACTCATGCACGAGGAAAAAGGAATATTTTAAGTTTGATCCGTTAATTCTCCGATATCGGGAAACTGCCGATTTCGTAGAATCCACGTGTATGGTTAATTTATGTCATGTGCTCAAAGCATCGACATTTTCAGTTACTTCTACTTTTTTAAGGCATCATAGGAATTCCAGTATAAACCTCATGAATTACATTTCGCCGTCTTTCTATTCTAAAATACCCATCTTTCAATCAAAATTTCATGAACATTTTCAGCCCAATTTTCGAATCACATCTGTTGTGTGTTGCTTTAATTATAGTAATGAAACGTCAACGGAGATCTTGAGACACCGCAACCAAGAAATGCCCTCTTCTGCATCAATCGCTTAGATTATTACCGAAAGTTATACGAACTATTTATCTTTCTGTGCCCAACGTGGATTGCATTTTGCAAAAAGGAACCAAGAACATTGCAATATTGCCAAGAATTTGCAAATTCATCCTGTCGAGATAAAGAACTAGAGTCCTGCAAAAATATAAAATTTACATGATAATTTCTGTCTTAAATTTACAGTTTTTAGGGTGTAAAATAGAAACTGTTTACAGATCATCAAGTTTTTCTTCCAAGACAAAATAAGTTGCACGCAGTCTTAGCATCATTGCAATGCTCTTGTTTCCCTTTTGCTATAGAGAAAGAAAAGGAGGTGTTTGCATCTTGAGGTTTGTTTACCCGTGACGTAGGTCGGTACAACCTGGCCAGCGAAATCCGGAATTCGAAGTATGAAAAACGGACCATAATGTCCAATTTTTTTGCTGAAATCAACTCATGATATAATGTCAAGCACTTTTTGTAGAATTACTTTTATCCATAAATTACACCATTTCCAAGAAAGTCGATGATAAACTCGTTGTACCGACCTACGTCATCCAAGATGCCCGAAATGCAAACACCTCCTTTTAAGCGCTCAGCCGATAGGCAGCGCTTTTTGATTTCGACTTGCCTCTGAGTACTAGTATACTAGTGCTAATGCGTTTAAATGGCGCACCAGCTCATCGATGTGTAGGCTTTTTGGGGGGGGGGGGGGTCCATTTTTAAAATAAATAAAGCTGTGAAAACTGTATTTTACGCTTTTAACGTAATGCGCAGGTAGTTTCGATCGTTTGTCTATAAGAAAATTTCTTAGCGGTAGAGTAATTCTTATCGAAATTGATCGTTGAACTCAAATGAAGCCTAAAAAAAACGCGCCTGATGAGCTCAACGGTGAGCTCATTTTCGGGAAACAAAAATACGCGTTTACGGTTTCCTTGGTAACCTTTGTTTGCTATCAGCTGATGTTTTATTTCCATTTCCCAGCCAAGTCGACGGAGTTTATACGTCCTTTCTTCATTAAATACATTTACTAACACCTGAACGCTTTTCTAATACGACAGTATTAGAACTTTCCCGCTTGTTTTCTCAATGCCCTTTTGCAAAATGCAATCCACTTGAAAGTGGAGAGAATTTTTTCTCCCCCAGAGGTCGGCGAAGTGGATCGGCAACGATGCAGAGGTGTTGCAGGCGGCATATAGTTCCAGGCGTCGTCGGGGTGAGATTAAGCGGGGAAATTATGATGATGATCCTTTAGTGCTCGAGAATAGCCGCCTTGTAGAGATCCACGGACGCCGCCTCCGCCCCCCGCCTCCCCGGAGCTCCGACCGAAATCTTGGTCAGACCGCGCGTGGTTGACCACCCTTAATTGATCGTCCAATGCTTCCCTCGCTCCAAATTATTTTCCACCGGCGTTTTGTACGCTCTTTAGAAACCATTCAGGAGAAATGGACGTTACTTTCCATTAAGAAAGTCCCGATACGGCTAACAAGCGTCGGATTTTTCACCGCGCTCTCCGACTACATAAACGGAAGTCCCGAGATACGTGTGTGCTGTTGTGAACACTGTTTTTCTCCTTTTTTCCGACAGCCAGTTGATGTCCGATTGACACTACCTCCGGTTTTTAGAGAATAATAGCACATGAAATAGCAACATTTGCAAAGAAAAGAAGAAAATAATATCCAGAACTCTTAAGAAGAAAATAATATCTCAGAACTTTTTTCCGGCAGTCAGTTGATGTCCGATCGACACTACCTCCAGTTTCTAGAGGAAGAGAATAACAGCACGTAAAATAGCAACATTTGCAAAGAAAAGAAGAAAATAATATCCAGAACTCTTAAGAAGAAAATAATATCTCAGAACTTTTTTCCGGCAGCCAGTTGATGTCCGATTGACACTACCTCCAGTTTCTAGAGGAAGAGAAAAACAGCACACAAAATAGCAAAATTTGCAAAGAAAAGAAGAAAATAATATCTCAGAACTTTTTTCCGGCAGCCAGTTAATGTCCGATTGACACTACCTCCAGTTTCCTAGAGGCAGAGAATAACAGCACATAAAATAGCAACATTTGCTAAAAAAAGAAGAAAAATAACATCCACTACACAAATAATAACAACTGGTTACATCTTGTTTTACTTTCTTGTAACCGCATCGTAAAATTCGACTAAGATTCGGATGAAAAGACATGAAATTTCACTAAAGATAGGTGAAAAGGGACGATTTTGGTCTTTTCGATGGATTCAAGTGGAAATGGTCAAATTATCTGTGTACAGATACATTATAGATTTGGAGGCTACGCCACGTAGCCCCAACCCATAGATATTATAAATAAGCATGTGAAGAAAGAAAATAGATCAGTTGGATTTTACGTACATAACTTTTTTATATTTTTAAACGACAATACGAGTGAACAGACATTTTAAAATCTTGAATTGAGAAACGATGACTTCGCGAGTTCGAATAGTAGAGTCAAACACAGTGCTGCCAGCGCAAAACGCGTACTGGCGCCTACAAGACTGCTTGAATACTTCACGCATTGCGCATACGCATCGTGATGTACGTGCAATGCGTGAAGTATCCTCCGTGATTTACGCGCAATGCGTGAAGTATCCATTCAGTCTTGCAGGCGCCAGAACGCGTTTTGCACTGGCAGTACTGTGTTTGGCTCTACTATTCGCACTCTTGAAATCATCGTTTTTCAATTCGTAATTTTGAAAGGTTTGTGCACTCTGCACGCGATTTGGATCGCATTTACCAAAAAGAAACCAGCACGATCACAGTGTTTTCAAAATCGTGCAGCTTCTTCTTTTCTCTTAAATATATTCAATAAATGTTCAGTATTGGAATTCAGCATCAAAAAACGCATATCTCTCATGCAGATTATAAATTAAGAGTGTATTTCAGAATTTCCCGATGCGCTCATCGTGAGTCTCTTCTCCATTTTCCACAAGAAATAATTTTTTTTTTTTTTTTTTTTTTTTTTTTTTTTTTGCTTTAGCTAAAATTGCAACGGGCTTATTCCATTCTGCAATACTACCGTGCTTAGGAAGAACGCCGTATGAACATTCGAGAGTTGCCAAATTTCCCCGGATACAACATGTATTTTTGACGAAATGTATGCATATTTTTCCTTGAAATTTTCAGATATTTTAGATAGAATTGCGAACAAAATAGTCTGCAAAGTTGAAAGAAACATATTCACAATGGAGATGTTGCATGTGTGAGGAATTTTCGATTTGACTGATGATTCTTATTTAAAAGTTCGCGAGAAACACGATGGTGCCACTGGTTTTCTCTGAAATCATCTCCCAAGCTCAAAAAAAGCTCTCAAGTTGAGGCCAAAATGGAGGGGATATCCCACGCTATCCTGAGAGTCCACGTATACATCAAGACAAACTCTCCATGCAAAGATAAGGAGCAAATACATCAGCAGGGTTGCGGTTGCCGTGTTTTCAGTTTTGGAGTCCCCAAATGAAGTGGCAACCCTGCTAATGTATTTGCTCCCTATCTTTGCATGGGGAGTTTGTTTTGATGTAGAGGTGGACTCTCAGGATAGCGTTGGATATCCCCTCCATTTTGGCCTCAACTTGAGAGCTTTTTTTGAGCTTGGGAGTTGATTTCAGAGAAAACCAGTGGCACCATCTTGTTCCTCGCGAACTTTTACATGAGAATCAATGGTCAAATCGCAGATTCCTCACACGTGCAACAGCTCCATTTCCCCCTAAAAATCGTATTTTATCGAGGGAAATTCGGCAACTCTCGAATGTTCATACGACGTCTTTCCTCAGAACGGCAGAATACGAGGGAAACCGAGCTGCACTGTCAAGGAGCAATCCGGTCATTTTTCGAGGCGCCAATCCAAGTCAAAGGCCACGGATTTCACGCGGCGCGCAATCAAGATGTCACGCCCGCCACCCGCGCGACGTCGAGCCTAATTCGAACTCGATTGCGGGGTCCGCAGGGCACAAAGAGGTGTTAAATTTGCAAAGGGATCCCCTGGTATCTACAGACAACGACCGTGCGGGGGGGGGGGGGGGGCGACGCATGAGCCAATTCAAAGCGTAGGTGCTTTGAGACCGTGTCAAAGAACGAAATGAATTGAAGCCGGTTAGGTGACCCCAGATGACTCATTAAAGGGAACTGGCCCCGGTCGGGTCGCCCGCGTCCGGTCCCAGCCGTCACACGCCGCGTCCGCGGGTGACACGTCAGGCGGGGCGCTCGCAGAATTCCCGGGCAACGAGCAGGGAATTCTCGTCGCGGTGGTAACGTCGGGTCCGTTCCCCCTCCCCCGCACTCCGCGGCAAGGCACCTGTTAATCCCACGTCCGTATCCACGAATGAGTTGTTCCCGCGGGCGGAGCGGGGGAAGGAACGGCTAGGAAACGGACGCCATAATCTGAATGGAACGGAGCTTTAAAAACTCCCGTCCATCGTTTCAGCACTTGTAAAAGTCACGTGCGGAGAGCTTAAAAAATAGATTTGTTATCCGGAGACAATGGACCATTGCCGAGCGTTCCGGCCAAATGGATGTGATTATAAATATAAAGACGTATGTACGTATATGACTCGGGTCCGAGGGCGCTACCGCCTCGTAATGCACGCTCCCGCTAAGCTTTATATATGCGCTGGCTGCGGGAAAAATTCGATCCCTTGTCCGCCATGTCCGTGCATTTACATACCTACGTACTTACGCGAACACACGTGCAAACATCATCAAATGCGATGTCAGTCGAGCAATTCGCCCCGGTGAAATTGTAGATACCGGGGCTAACAAATGACTCGCACTGCCAGATTCCGCCGGTCCCGGAGCCGAGATGTTGGCCACGCTGAGAAATGTGCATTTCACTCGCGGGAGAAATGTGCATTTTACTTCCTTAGCTTCAATTTCCTTCTTTTTCATTTTTCCTCCGGCGTCTTCCCACTCTGTCACGGAGACTAGATGGTGTGCATCCCGTTCTCTTCTCGCTCTGTAACTTCTCAATTTTTTGTAAGGTTCTTTTTATTCATAGACTCGCCCTAAAATTTCACTGCCTGAGCTTATACTTATGAGCCCTGTGTCCACTCGTCAAAATGGAAGCTCTAAGTGAATCGATAAATACGACCTGTTCGCGATTGTTGATCAAAAAAGACTCGTGCCGCTCTATTTTGAGTTGCAACACTCATCAATAGCATCAAGTCCCGTTTTTGAGCCACTTATCATTGAAATCGATTCGCTTTGAACTTCCATTTTGACGAGTGGAGACAGCGCTATGCGAGAAAAACGTTAAACAGGGTGTCTACAAGTCCGGAATACCCAGAAAGTCCGGAAATAGTACAGATTTTTTAAGGGCGCTCCGGATGTACTGAAAAAGTGCGGCAATTCCGCAAGAAAGTCCGGAATTTTTTTCATTTCTTGGTCATTTTTGTCGCAATTTGAGTGAGAAATTTAAATTTTTGAAATTTTTCGAATTTCATCATTTTGGACGTTCTGAAAAAGTGCCAAATTTTTCTATTGAGGAGGTGCCGAATTTGTGGGAATGTTCTGAAAAAGTACTGTTAAAGCACTGATTTTTGGCCAGCTGTTTTAGTAGACACTCAGTTTAAAAATAACACTGGAAAAAAAAGTCGCTTGGATCCAGAGTCCAGACTCTTATTAATATTTACACGAAAAAATATTCTTGATGGACTTTTCCTCGAATTGAAGAGCGAGGCCTCTTTATTCAAGCGGATTTCCTTCTGATTCAAGCAAAAATCCGATTGAATCAAGATTAATTTTTTCTTGTCAGTGTTTTTAAGAGTCTGGACTCTAGATTCAAGCGACTTTTTTTTCCAGTGAAATGTATAAAAATGAAAGAAGAAGCATGATCTTTCGAATTCGTGATACATGCGAGGAACCGAAGGCTCAAAGGTCTATAACGATTTATTCCGTAGAAATTGTCGTCTCTACTTCCATAGAATATCTCGCTTTTTAAGTTTTACGTTGGTATATCTCGTTCTGGGGAGATGACTCGTAATTTTTTGAAGGATGAAATTGAAAAAAAGGCAAAGGCCTGTAGACGGCTGAGTTGCGTAATACTCGCATAGAGGAAAAATATGGAGTTAACGCTAATCATAAATTTAGGGTATATGATCCAAATTTCAGCATAAGTCTCCTGCGGGTATGATATCGCAACATATCAACTTAGGAAGTACGACTACAAAAAGCAGCGAGTACTTCCCCACGTAGCTCTGTCCAATTAAAAGTTAAAAGGGTTAAGCGCCAAGTTTTCTTTGAATTTACCGTCCAGTAATTGTTTTAATTATTTTGACTGTAAGCATCATCTTTTACCGTTGTATAAAAAGTCCGAAGAACGTGTTCTATTATTCCGCGAAAATAATTGCAGAAGGGAATTGAGAAAAGTTGTTTCCCGGAAGCTACCTGCACGCATCAAAGTACTTTCTTTCGTAAAAAGCTGTCAAATAATTCAACGAAATTCTCTAGAGCATGTGGAGAGTCGTTAGCAAAGTTGTTTGTTCTTACAGCATTGAATTTGTCTCACGCATGTGAAAGATAGTATAATTTAGCCACGGGGGTGGTTTTTTCTCCGTTGAGAGTTGTTCTAAAGATATAGATGACCCTTTGTGTTCCTATACAAAACCCTATTGCGCATAGCTGACTGAAGGTTCTTTAGTCGGAATATAAGCAAGGTGTCTACAAGTCCGGAATTTCCGGAAAGTCCGGATATAGTACTGATTTTTTAAGGGCGGTCCGGAAGTACTGGAATGGTGCCGAAATTCCGCAGAAGGTCCGGAATTTGTTTCATTTGTTTCATTTTTGTCGCATGTTGGGCGAGAAATTTAAATTTTTGGAATTTTTCGATTTTCGTCAATTAGAGGTAGGTACTGAAAAAGTACTGAATTTTACTGTGGAGGAGGTGCTGAATTTCTTGGGAATGTACTGAAAAAACACTGTAAAAGTACTGATTTGCTCACTTGTTTTAGCAGACACCCTGATAATAGCCATAAAATCCACAGAAAGAAGAAGGGAGGAAAAAAAAAACCAAAGTGCGGGCCCACAGGGGGATAAATCTAACTCAACTCCGGACGCAATTCCACAGGATCCAAGTATGACGCTGCGGTTTTTTAAGAGGCGTCTCCAGCGACGCTTCAGCGAGTGGCTGAAAACGGTTTTAAAAGCCGGGCTCCGGATTCCGGACTCCACCCGAGGTCTGAATTTTAATAACAATCTCTCCTCCGGAGACGGGCCAACTTACGAGCAGTATGTTCAATCTGACGACGACCGCATTTTCGCCGCCGCGGCGTCGCATCGTCATTACACCGAGGCTAATTCCAGTTTTCAACTCGGCTGTCCATCCTCGAGTAGCGGCCTCCGACCGTGGCGCGGGGAGGGTGCGAGAGTAGGAAAATCCGAGTCCGCGAACATCTGTTGCTCGGTATTCGTTCGGGGTCTCATTTTCCTTGTGTACCCCCGTTTAAACTCTGCAAACACAGCATAATTGCTTAATGGCGGCCCGATGGTCCGATGATTGCTATCAGGAATCCGCCCCCGTCGCCCGACAATAATGGGTGATAACGCCAGACGGAGAACATGCAACCAGAGCAAACATACCGTCGTGAGGGCTGCTCTTCCCGCTTTGACCGCGCTCTCTTCTCTCCCCCGCCCCCGACCTAACTTCTGTGTGCTCGATGCTCTTTGTATCATCTTCTTACGGAACTTCCTGGAGGAATGCGGAACATGGATCGTAGACAGGGGTCTGCCATGATAGCAGTGGCGTGGCGTGCTTTGCGATATAGACGATTTTAGTGGTGACGTCACGGAGCGATATTGGTGGTTCGATATCTCGAAAGTCGAAATGTGCCCCAACAAACAAACATAACCTCCAAAATGAACAATTGACGTAATAATGCTAAAACTAGCCTGAAACCAAACAATTAATCCATGGGACTTTAAAATTATGAAAGCTACTCATTTACCAAAACGTTTGAGATCACAATCACAAGAATTGATTGTAAAATAAACTCGTAATATCATAGACAGTCATCGAGCGAATTCCCCTACCCCCCCCCCCCCCCTGCCTTTATCCCGCAGATTCCTCCATGTTCGTTTGTTGGGGCACGTTTCGACTTTCGAGGTATCGAAATTAATAACGAGATGTGACGTCACACTAAATGCGTCTATATCGATTGATACGCCACTCAAACCTATGAAAAAAGATCGATTATTAGGGTGTTCGCTACGAACACCTTAGTAATCGATTCTTTACCATAGCTTCAAATGGCGAGATATCGATAATCGATCATTCACGCCACGCCACTGCGTGATAGCCAAGAGAGCAGCAAGTGCATTTCTGCTTGAGCCATGGTTAGCACATGCTTTTATGTGTCTTGAGGTTCATCCCAGCATGCACTCACTGATCTTTTCTTTATCACTGCAAAGATGGAGGATGGGGAAAAGGGTTCAAAGACAAATTGTAGGACTCGCCCGAGAATGGTTCCCTCCGATGAGCGTATCGAAGAGGAAGCGATCTGATTGCATCATAGAGGCCATCCCTAAAGTACCTAACGCGCTAGAGGAAGGGGGTGGGCCAAGCTTTACGCCATTTTGTTTCTACGTGTTGAAGGATATAGGGGCGCACGTCACGTAATCGTTTTAAAGGGAAAGGGGGGTTCAAAAATGCTGAAAAAATGCGTCACATAATTTAGGGACGGCCCCTTAGCGAAACTAGGAACTTTTTGTGCAAGGGGGGGGGGGAGAAGGGCACCTCGCACCTCATCAGGGAGGAGTTGGAGGGGCTGAGAAAGATATTTCATCGAAGGGGGTCTGGGGAGACTTCAACAGCTCCAAAGGGGGTTCAGGGGGGACTTTTCTACCTCTGAAGGGGGCTTGGAAGACTCTTCCAGGTTCAAAAGGGATATTCATCCAGACCGGCTTTGGGTCACCCTTTTATAAGTGATTACCAACCGAGCTGTATTTACCGAAATATTGATGGAATGTCATTTTGAAAAGAGTCATGCCTTGCTTTTATAAATCAAATTCCCTGACAAGTCTGAGGGGCCAAGTAGATTTCAAGGGAAGGCAGGCCCCTGACCGCGGCCTTCCTTATAGTTTTGTCCGTGTTAAAAATACTGTCCGCCTCATGGTGAGTCCGATTTTACTCCAAAACCTTACTCCGAAGTTTTTTACTGTACTTTGCATCGATTTATTACAATTGGTCGTGACAATGGATGACTTATGATATATTAAAATGTAGGAGTGAAGAGAATTGTGTAGCCAAGAACCAAGCGGGAAGGCGAGCAAAGCGAGCTGAGGTAACTAGTTATTCATACTAAAACCAACTTAAACAAGTTTAAAAAAAAGATAAAAAAAGCTACAGGCTAATTTAAAAAAATACAAATATCTCTGCCTGATTTTTAAATTAATTTAAGCGGACTAACTTTATCAAAACTGCAAATACACACAGGCCTCCTTTTGAATTTTTTCTCCAATACCCCGTCATGAATTCTCACGTGACAGAGTTAGTGAATGTAGACCCAATAAAAATAAATATTTATTTGACTGGAACGTTTTTAAATTGCTCGGGGCCAAAGGGCGTATAAGCGGTCCAGATGATTAATCGTGACGGGGGAGATACGGTGGGATATGAAAAGGGCCGGAACCAACCCCTTCCCATGTGTCAAACAAATCTACGACTGAGTGAAAACACTTAACTGTAAATAAAAATATGAGGGAGAAGGAAGTAGTGGGAAGAAAGATGAAATAAACATTGTCAAAGATAGCTAACATGACACATACCTCCCGTATCTATCTTCTCCCTCTTGAACAAAATGCTCCGGGTTCCTCGATGTGCACCCAGACCCGGATGTCACGGTCTTGCCACGTGGATTGTAAACTCTTCATACTTCCTCTTACCTTTAAAAAATCGTTCAAGTCCAACATTTGAACATTTTGTTCGTCTTTAGTTTATCAGGAGACTTTGCCGTTTTTCCCTCTCAATTTTCGTAGAATTCTGCAAAGAATTCATGCCTACGGAGGGAAATTATTCCAGGCGTGTTACGCGCGCGTCTGCCCTCGATCTATAAATGCATTTGTGTTTGCAGTCTTTATGTTGCCTTTCAACCCTTTCAACAAGAAAGTTAAAGTCAAAACAAGTAGTATTGATTTACTCTTTATAGAGAGCGTGGTTGTTGTGTGCTTTTTTATGATGGTAGTCAAAAAGTAGTTTTCAAAGATTAATTTACAAAATATTGCCTTATTCTCGTCCATATCTTTTTTTTCCTCCGTTTTGAGTGAAACATGGGGTTTTCACCATAATTATCACTCTCCAAAAACTTTTACGTCCATTTTTCTCCTTAGTATGTATGACTTATTAAATAATATAGTATTAAGGAGGTCTTTAATCGTTATTCATGCTCAAAAGTTACCCTCTTTTTCGTTAAAAATGTGGGCTTTGCTGAGAACAAGTAAAGAATTAGACAGAAACGAACGATGTGTTACCAGAAAATTGCAACATTCCGAGACTTTGCAAAAAGTTCCGCTCTGAATTGAATTTTCATCATTTGAGTTAAGTACAAAATATTTTACAAAATATCCTTATTATTTATTTATATATTTTTTAGGCCGTATCATTAGGTCCGTGTTCATGTCAACAATTTTATTTCATACTTAGACGGATTCAAAGCGATTGCGGGTTCGTGCTCATCAACTACAATTTCATCGTAAAGGACGAACATTCAAAATAAATGTCTTTTTCACTAGCTATCATAAAAACACCCAAAATTCAATAAAATTGTACTAGGAAAAAAAGCTCGACGAGAAATATGTCTAATTTACTGTTAACCCCACAAAAATCGTATCGACGGTGTAAGTCGGCGATCACATAACTCGGTTTGCGACGTCGCAGACTTCCTGTCATACTCTATTTTTGAAACGGAAAACTACTCAACGGCAATTCTTTAAAACTGCCTCGATTTTTCTTCTCTGTGCCGAAGAAAATTCTGCAAAAACTTCAAGGAATGATGTCAATTTGCTCTCCTTTAAAACAATAACACGGAGGCGGAGATTTTCAGACACCGCAAACGAGTCATGTGATTGCCGACTTACACCGTCGATATAGAGCAAATAATTTGTAAAACATTACAATCAAGAGAGTGTTTTGATTGAAGTTACTCTTTTATGTATAAGAAAATGGATTCTGCAGTTTATTCAAGTACTGTACTCGCGTTTCAAGGGACTTTCTTATCCTCCCAACTTGAATAAAAATTCTAAACATTTTCTCGGCAATCTGGCGGCAAGGCGCTTAAACCGGGCTAAGTCCTCGGTCCAAGTTTAGTCAGGGTGTCGCGTGGCACCGCGCCGGTAATTAGAGCGCACCCTTTTTCAAGAGGACGTCACTTTTTTCCTGAACCGGTACGCAAGCAGGACGTCAATCAGCCACGCTTGATTTTTTTACTATTTGTTTAAGATTTATTTTTATTATTCTACGTTGGGATCCCCCTCAAAGCCGCTTCCTTGACTTATTTTTTTCACCGGAGGTGGTGCGAGCTGCAGTTATTTATCTATCGTTCATCTTAAGATGAAAGGTCGAGGCGATGAGCGGTTTTGAATTGACATGATTCAGATGCCAATATGGTTTATGGTCTATCGGATAAATATATTACAGATTTTACTTAAATGGCTTTCCACTTCTTTCTCACCTTACTTCGTCTTTTAATTTCTGTTTTTTCTTTTGAATCTTAGCGAGAATCCTTGTATAATTTAAAAAAATTGTCATTTCTGCCCTCCTTGATGTCACAGATTTGAAACATTGAATTGAATGATCGCAATTTTATGTAATTTCCCAATTAGCTCGTTTTTTCAGGATATTTAAATTAGTTAGGCTTTGTAGTTTTCGGTTAAACCACTGCACCCATCTCTGCGTGCGAGGGTCAAAGCATTCAATATTTCTGTTTAATGTCGACAATTGGTCCATTTTTTAATTTGTTTTACCCCTCCTATATTCTCTCCTTCTCTTTGATATTTGATCAGCACTTTAACCTTTGATGCTAGACGTATTGACTGCAAATTCCGCAGAACGTATTTAAATTTTTGAAGTCGAAACAAATTTAAAGCTAAGTGTAATAAAGAGAAAAAAAATTCGGATATAATCAAAATACAGCAGGATATATGTAATTTAAGATTTTTATGTTTTAAACGAAGGCATAGTCTCAAAAATGTTAAGTTCACATTTGTTGGCTTAAATTATATCTAGGATGATCTACTATGCTAATTTTGAGATTTTGATGGACGATGTGACAAATCGCAACATTTTCTAAGAAATTTTGGTTCGCTGATCATCCTATTCACGAGACTTTTTTTCCCCCTTGAAAGGAATAAGTAGTGAGCAAACGTGGCATTTTTTTGGCATTGCTTCCTCTCTTAAAAGCAATGCGGTTTATGAGATGGCAATCTGCGAGGAACTTTAACTTACTTATTCCCCTTAATGTGACAGGGTAGGCAAAATGTGTTCCTACGAGCTTGAATAGTCGTATCAATTTTCATTTACTTCCCTTTTTTCACGCAAAAGTTTCCAGCTAGCTAAAAGGATCTTTGACGAGCTAATTCACTCTCATCTGTCAGAATGAGCAACACAGTGTCTCACAAGCTGACAATGAAATAATGGTCGTTCCTATTTTAATTTTTCTTATTCTTGACTCAACTAAAGACAGGCATACAGATTGCAAGTCAGGTGTACCGCAGCATCATTCATTTCTCTTCGCAGTAGACTTCCAAAAGCCTTATCACTAGTTGGATTGCATTTTGCAAAAAGGAACCGCACTAGCATTGCAATGTTGCTAAGATTGTGCAACTTCTTTTGTCTTGGAGGAAACCCCCGATTATCCATTAATAGTTTCTATTTTACTCGTTAAAAACTGTAGATTTAAGACAAAAATTACCATCTAAATTTCATAGTTTTTCACGATTTCCGCAATTTTATTGCAAAGGATGAAGTTGCACAATCTTAGCATCATTGCAATGCTAGTGGTTCCCTAGTAAAAATAAAATGCCCTTAGTGCGTTCGGAGTGCACTCCGAGTGCACTCCGAACGCACTAAGTGTGTAGTGTGAGAGTGGGTGCGCTTCGAGTGCACTCGGGGTGCACTCGAGGTGCGTCCTAGGTGCGTCCGTGGTGCCTCTGGAGTGTGTCCGAATCCACCGACGGGTCGAGGATACCTTTCCATTGTATCCGCGCCGGGTTTTTACCTGGCGGCGTGACCCTTGATGATCTACTGGTGGCGAATAATTTGCGAACCAATTTTTTTAATATTTGAAAATTGTCCGTTTATTTCGACGGATTCGGATTCAGCTTGCAATCCTGATGAAAAATATGTATACTTTTGAGTAGATATATTGGTAAGTTCGCGATCCAGAAATAAAAAAAATGCAATGAGAAGCATTTTAGAAGCGCGGAAGAAATTCGCGAGTTTTGTAATTCAATAACTTATAGTTATACTTACTTTTAACTATACATATTTTTCATCAGGATTGCAAGCTGAATCTGAATCCGTCGAAATAAAAGGAAAATTTACAAACGTTAAAAAAATTGGTCCGCAAATTTTGGGCTCCCAATAGACTTGAGGACCGTTGACAGGTAAAGACCCGGCATCGACACAATGAGGAGAATGCCACGGTGAGCCAGGCCTGGATCCAGGAGCTCCTCGCCGAGATTTAGACGTTGATTCTATGTTTGCCCAAAAATGTTCTAATTTTTACGGCGTCTAATTTGACTGCCCAGACTTATACATGTATTTTCGGCTTCGAATGAAATGTAATGGCTCTCTTGTTAAAACATTCATATTTCGCGCCGAATGAATATTCTAGTGTTAACAATTTCCTTCGATGTAATGTTAAATTTTGAGGAACGCAATGAATATCCTTTCTTGAAAGTTTCAAAAACTGTAGGTGAAATTGCGAAGAAAATTATAGAAAAAATCGGAAGATAAATATTCAACAATTTTCCCGAGAATTTATGATTCACCGACGGAAAGTTTGAGACGCCTGAAGGTTCATACGGCGTTTTTCCTTGGCGCGACAGTATAGGCTCCTTGGCTCCTGCTATCACAGTGACCGAACCGAACGGCGCTGCGGGAAAAGGGATGTTTTCCAGTGTCGGTGTCTGACGCACTCAGTCGCGGTCGTCGGTGAGTCAATTTTTCTTCTCCCAAATACTCCCAAATACGTATGAGCCGTGCCACAGGAGCCTAGAAGGGGAATGTTTGCATTAGACCGAGTTTTCCGATCCCAATTTACCTGCATCAGTGGTGCAAGAACTTGCACGAGACATTGGAAAAGTAGGTGCGGCAAAGTACAGAAATGCTTCATGAATTGCACACTTGCGTGATTGTAATTTGTGTGCGTGTGTGTGCAAATACAAAATGATTGAAAAAAAAATTTAAAAATATAATTTAATAGGAAAAAGTAAAATGAGGGGTCTTCATTGCTGTGACATCCGAGACTAAAGAATGGCGAATATTTTGCAACTAAAAGACACCCCACAGTATTTTCCATCAAACACTGGAGCTCACTGGAAAAAAAAAAAAAAAAAAAAAAAAAAAAAAAAAAAACATGGGATCTAGAGTCCAGACTCTTGAAAACAAAAAGGACTCTTGATTCAATCAGATTTAAGCTTAAATCAAATGGAAATCCGCTCAAATTAAGAGGCTTGGTTCTTGATTTAAGCTTAAATCTGATGGAATCAAGAGTACTTTTTCTTGTCAATGTTTTTAAGAGTCTGGACTCTAGATCCAATGTGTTTTTTTTCCAGTAAGTGATGACAGTCTGATGTATAATATTAGGTACAAGAAAAAGAGAATATTTACAGTTTTTATAAGCCACGCTCAGGGCTCAAATTGTAAATTTTCGTCGTTTATTTTGAAAAAAAAAATTGAGCCACTCGGAGCTTTTTTCTTCGTGATATTGCAGAGTGGTTTCTCTTTTAAAAAATGAAATTTCTTACTGATCTAGAAAAATGTTGCTTCATGGGAAAGTGTACCCCATAAAATGCAATTTCTGATACTAATTACAATATGCAAGCCCATGTAAAATTATAATGCCTCCATAAAAATGCGTCTATCGACTAAGTTTTTGATCTCGATTTTGATATCAATGGATAAAGGAAACAAGAGCCTCAACTGGTTTTGAGGACTTTACAACATTCTAGAGAAACTGCAAACTGCAAACTGTCTCATTGAAATGGGCCGGGGAAGAGAGGGAGGTCATAATGTTTATAGATCGTAAGTATCTTATACTTATGAGGGCGGTAAACCTTTATGTTTTTGAGATATCCATCAAAGGGACAAATTGTTGAAAAACTCAAATACCAAAGAAAATAATAAAAAAAAAAACGCACGCAGGCGTACTTAAACACTTATTTAAAATTAAGGAAAAACCGTAAAATGATTCAATTAATCCATTTTTGAGAGCACAGTATTTTGCCAAATGTTTCTTGCAGATGTAAGTATAGGAGAGACAGTTAGTTGAAGTGAGATGGATGTAGGTGTAGGGCGCGGGGGCTGACAATAGAATCTTGGCCGTGAGAGGGTGTCACGGACCGCTAGGAGACGCGAAATATTCACTTGCTCTTTCTTTCAATCAGCCGTGCTGACGGGACTCAACCCTTCACTTTCGCTCATTTCCAAACTGAACGTCGTTGCCTTTTTCTTTCGAGTTCCAGTCACCATTCCTGCGCATGACTGTTACTTGCCAATAAAATGGAGTAATTTGGCATCCTCTCTTCCTCATGCATATTTTCTGAATGATGGCAAAACTGATCAAACATAGCCATCCGATTTCCGCAAGGGGCGATTGATGATTACTCCAACCTATGCAAGTATGAGAATGTTGATGATTGACCGTTGAGTGCCAAATTGTGCCCTATATTATGAAAAGAACAGGAATTTGGTGTATTGATTTTTACTGTTAACTTCCTGTTTTAATAAAAGAGGCTATCCGAAAAATTGAGAGCAAGATTTAGTGAGAAGAATTATTCCGATGGTTTAAGTTAAAAAATTACGTACCTCCGACCGCGACTTTGTAAATCTCTTCTCGCGTTTCATTTTATATGGGAAAAGGGACCAACTAAATTTATTTGACAGTTTCTGCAAATTTTCTCCTCTCATTCAAAAACACTACCCAAGAATTCAAAGACAGTATTATGATCAGTTTTCTGCTAAAAAATAATGAAACACTGTTTTTCACAAGATTTTGGACCGTTCCTTTCGAGGTACAAAAAAAAATTACGGCAAATTTTACCAGAAGTACGGTCAATTCTATCATGAGTCTACTTGATTTTTCATACAGTGATACTGAATGGTAAAGATATTCAAACATCTGGAAAAACTTACTATACTTTCGGTGCATTCGGCTAGAGTCGCGGCATTTTTTACTACAGAAGCCAAGATGTATGTCATACCAAAAACTCCAACACTTTTCTAAACTTTTAAGCTGTGTAAATTTTAATTTTTACACTAAAATGTTTCTAAAAACAACGAAATTGACATTTGGTCTCCTCCTCCCTTTCTGTGGCCAGCTTTCCTTTTTCTGTAACATTGCTAAAGTCGACGTGACAGTGCGAAGGATTAAAAAAATTACAACTATCTAGTTAATTATATATCCGTAAATTAAATACCTAGTTGCCTTCCTTGGTAGCTTTAAATCGGAAAACCTCTCAAGACGCCTTTGATTTGTTTCCAGCCTTATCTCAAGCTTGCTCACGGCTGTTGCCATTCCCAACCCTTTTTTGAAGCGTGGTGCTAAAAAAACGACCCTTTGCGGCTCGCGCCCTTTTATGCTGTTTTCTTCGTGCTGTGCTTTGCTCTGTAATGTCGAGATTATTTTTCCTGAGTTGGCGGAAATCGTTGCTTTACATATGTCTACGACGCAACGCTATGTTAGACCAGACTTGAGGGCCCTCCCTTTCTTAATACACGATCATAGAGTTCCCCCTGTTGCTCTCAATAAGTTCGAAATTCATGGTATTATATTTTATAACTTAAATTCCTTAATAAAATTTAAAAGCTTCTACCGACCATTGTTTTTCAACCAAGAAGCGATATGAGCTCGAATAAGTTTGAATTTTTATCTCGACTCTGCTATCTTCGCTGAAACTGTCGTGAGCCAAAACGTCCCATTCCATCGTGCGAATATGGGCCTTCTCACTCGCAGAGCAAAATTTCGCCCGAGTCAAAAACGCCCGTTTTTCCGGTCTTTTCAACACTGGGCGAGCCGAGAAGGGCTGCGGCCTCAGGTCCGAACCAAAGGTAGACCTGCCGCCGCAGAGCCGCCAAGTCAAGGGTAGAATTGCCGCCGTCGCCGGCCACTGACCAGAGGGTTGGATTTTCTCAGGCAGGCGGCTTGCGCTTGCCGCGTCGTCGCCGCGAGGGTTTTCCCCTGGACCTCGAAACCGAACACTGTGAGACTGAGAAAGCCGCCGTGTTTGGCCCAACCCTCTCCGCGATCCGCGACGCGCCTTCGCACCAGCAGCCCCGTCACGTCGTCGCCGGTCGCTCGACTCATGGTTACATAAACAAAGGCGGGTCGGGCACCGTTCCTGTCCAAAGCGCAGCGCCGCTCCTCGGACAGCGTAAAATCCAAAGGCACTACCCAGTAGCACAAAATAATATTTTCACCATTTTTTTTAAATTACCGCACGGGTGTCTACAAGAACCGTTCCCGCTTGTGCTACCCTTGAAAATCGAAAAATTGGCTGTGAGAGGTTGATCCGAAAAAATTTTAGCCTAGCTCATCAACATTCGTCGAGGAGGCAGTGAGCACAATCGTAATAAGAGGAGAATAGAAGAGAGAGTACTCTCAACGAAGGAAACTTCCCTCGGATTGGGTCATTTTTATTTTTTTTGCTTAGTGACGTGACGTGAAAGAGGCCTGGTCCAGAGGGTCTGCAGTCTGCACTCCCCTCCTCCTTGAAGGAAAATTTCTCCAAAGAAACATAATTCTGCGTTATTATTTGGAAATCACCCCACCCCATGCAAAATATATGGCTAACGTGTTAAGTGCTTCATAAAGCGCACCATCGGCCAACAGGTGCATCTTTTGGATAAGTTATGAAATTGATTTAACTTTTTCTTCAGTAGATTCGATCAATTGAACCGATTTTCACTAAATAATAACAGTAACGTAAAAAAACGGAAAATGTTGAGGATTCTCATGTTGCACATTTCTATCGTAAAATCAATGCTGTGGTGACTTGATAAGCGGGAAAGTTCCCACGTCAAACGAAAACAACGCAAATGCTTCACTAAAGAGTCGCATTCGGTAATTATCGATGCGATCATTGAGTTCGGCGTGAAATTTAAAAGTTTTAACAAGAGAGCCATTACATTTCATTCGAAGCCGAAAATACATGTATAAGTCTGGGCAGTCAAATTAGACGCCGTAAAAATTAGAACATTTTTGGGCAAACATAGAATCAACGTCTAAATCTCGGCGAGGAGCTCCTGGATCCAGGCCTGGCTCACCGTGGCATTCTCCTCATTGTGTCGATGCCGGGTCTTTACCTGTCAACGGTCCTCAAGTCTATTGGGAGCCCAAAATTTGCGGACCAATTTTTTTAACGTTTGTAAATTTTCCTTTTATTTCGACGGATTCAGATTCAGCTTGCAATCCTGATGAAAAATATGTATAGTTAAAAGTAAGTATAACTATAAGTTATTGAATTACAAAACTCGCGAATTTCTTCCGCGCTTCTAAAATGCTTCTCATTGCATTTTTTTTATTTCTGGATCGCGAACTTACCAATATATCTACTCAAAAGTATACATATTTTTCATCAGGATTGCAAGCTGAATCCGAATCCGTCGAAATAAACGGACAATTTTCAAATATTAAAAAAATTGGTTCGCAAATTATTCGCCACCAGTAGATCATCAAGGGTCACGCCGCCAGGTAAAAACCCGGCGCGGATACAATGGAAAGGTATCCTCGACCCGTCGGTGGATTCGGACACACTCCAGAGGCACCACGGACGCACCTAGGACGCACCTCGAGTGCACCCCGAGTGCACTCGAAGCGCACCCACTCTCACACTACACACTTAGTGCGTTCGGAGTGCACTCGGAGTGCACTCCGAACGCACTAAGGGCATTTTATTTTTACTAGGGTCCTTTTTGCAAAATGTAATCCAGTTTTCTTTGCTGATATGTAATAACTCGAGGAAAAAATATCCCTCAGGATTCAGAACTCGTACAAGTTTTTGACTGAAATGGTTCAACTGGACAAAATAGGTAAGCTTTTATTCAGTGGTAATTGAAAATTTTATCCGCGTTTAACGATCATGCATATTTTTATTGAATCGTTTGTATAACCAAAGTCGACATCCTTCAGTTAATTTCCTTTAAACCGATAGGTCTCTTTTCTAATGATTTTTCGATTGTGAAATTAAAAAATTACACTTTCTATACTTCTAGTGCACACATTTTATCTTACTAAATAAGTAATAATATAATTATTAACTAAAATATACTTCTCGTGTGTTGTAATCGCCAGCCTCGGTGGAAATTAGTACAAAACACCTACCTGGATTTCAAGGATCAGCGCAAAACCTTAGTACCCATTCCTCATGGCTTCTCCTTAGGGACTGAATGATAGGCGTATTAGTAGTTGCAGTGTATACCCCTGAAGGCTCAAGTTTACGTTCCTGTGTAAAAGGGGCTTAAGGAAGGGTTCAAAGGTTGGGGGCTGGACCCTGGCGGTGGGAAGAGCGGGCATTTTAATTACAGGATCTACGAAGCAGTAGGCCGAGAAACCACAGCACCGCTTTATCGAGAATCGAGCTACACCCGGCTGACAGTTTGGCATGGTATCACTCCTGAAGACGAGAGAGGAGTAAATCTCAGGATTACACGAGCGTCGTGTCGCGTAACGTCGCTTCGTACAGTGGATCGATTCAATAGGAGAGGTCGGACAAAATTTGGAAATTTTAAACGTTTATAACTCCGTTTATACAAAACATTGAGGTTCTAAAAGTGGCTCCATTGGTTTTCTCGTGCAATTTCCTTCTTATAGCACCCCTTGAAGTTTCAAATGTGACGAAATAAACATCAAAATTTGCAGTTTTAGTCGAAACTTTCATGTCCGAACTCTCTAATTGACTCGATCCACTGTGCGTCGCGTCGCTGCTTGAGCTTTATGCCCAGACGCACCAACAATCGTGGTCTCTGTGCTCCCGTGCTTCGGAAAAATCTCCTATGAGCCTTCATATGTTTTCACATTTCATTTCGAGAAGGATGAATCTTCGGTAAAACTTGTGTATAACTTTCTTCAAAGGAGGGGTTACGATTTGGGCCGAAATCGGCCCCTCCCCGGAATCGGGAAATTTTATGATATTTGACATTTAACGATGCATATTTAACGGAGATAACAGAGTTTTTCCGATAATCACATTTTTTGGCTGCAAAACAGGGGCCTAAACACGGCTCTGGAGCCTAAAGTTCCAAAGACGACCAAGTTCAAAATCAAACTTTTCTAACTTTTTCGTGCGTAGGTAATAGCTGAATATCAACGTTTTTCGTAGTTCTACCTCAGATTTCGACCTAGGTCCAAAGTCGACGGTTCATGTGTCGAATATGGCGTCGAGGACACCTTGACACGTATCAAACTAGAATCTGATCAGCCTACTCCTTCGGGCCCAATCATATTTAGATCAGTAAAAAAACCAAACTGGAGCATTAAGAGATCGCAATATTCTGCGGTTTTTAATATGGGCGTAAAAGGTAACGGTCACTTATATTCCAATGCGTTACGCGTTACGTGCCCGGGTGTCCTCACATAATATTCGAAGCTCATGGCGTGTCATTTTTAGGCCCAGGTTGAAATCTAAGGTGGAACCTCGAAAAACATGGATTTTCAGGTATTCCGGGCTAAAAAGTTAGAAAAGGTCAATTTTGAATTTGGGTCCAAAGGCGACGATTGATCATATTGACGTGTGAAACATGTGTAGGTATCATATTCGACGCTCATATATGACCCGTTGACTGTGGGCTCAGGTGAATATTTGAGGTAAAACCGCGATAAACGCGAATTTTCAGCTATTTTGGGCTCCGGAGCCATGATTCGGCCCCTGTTTCGCAGCCGAAAAGTGCGAGTAATGGCAAAACTCGATGATTTCTGTTAAATATGCATCGCCAACTCCCAAAAATCCAAAAATTTCCCGATCCCGCGGAGGGGCCGATTTCGACCCAAATCGCAACCCCTCCTTTGTCTGAGTACGTCAGCAATTCAATCTGAAGTATCGAAAAATTTCAAGACGAATTATCAGAACATTTCCTCAAGGCAAACTTTTTATCGGGAGAAATTTGGTAGCGTTTGAATGTTTATACTATATTTCTCATTTTATTAATAAAAAAGAACCAAAGGCATGTTGATCTACGCGCCTTTTATCAAGAAATTTGCCAGCCAACTAACCAACGAAAAGGTTTTCTATTCTGAAAAGCCTTTTTAGTTTCCTCTCGCGAAACATCGCCCATTTTATGCTCTTTAGAACTTTTTCGTTTGTATTCCAACCCCGTTGGTTCATAACTTGGACCATGATGGTGCTACCTGTAGCTTGGCGACGCGGAAGCCAATAAGTAGATGAAGCAGAAACCGCATAACTCCAAGGGAAACCCTGCGGAGATACGCGGTTATCGGAGTATGAGGGATGCTCTTTATTTGGATGAGGCCAAAGCACGCGAAGTCGGGGGAAATGGACCGTGGCTTTCGGGACGGGGATCAGCTCGGGGCAGGGGTGGCGGCGTTCCTGCCGTGACAGTTATTTTCAAGTCGGAATTAGTATAAATAAACTGAATGACGCTGATACCCGTGTTCACCCTGACAAATTAACTCGATTCATCTCCAGTCAATGCAATGCAACGTGATACGGCTGCAACGCAACGCAACGCGCCGAGGATCCCGAGTTGCCCGATCGGGCTCTTCCATAATTTTTCTTTAAAATTGGACCGCGTTTAACAGAAAGGATAGCGATTGCTAAATTTAATTGGGCAATTCAATTTTATACATGAAAATGATTGTGCGGATTTTTGCGCAAATTTCATTGAATTTTCTCCATGGTGCAAACCAAATTCCATAAAATTTTCAAAGGAATCCGTACAAACGTTCTCACGTAAAATATTAAATTACCTAGTTAAATTTGGCAATAGCTGATGTGGCTTGGTTCCTTTCTGTTAAACGCGGTCCGGTTCATTTTTGGTAAGTAAGCACAAAGTGAGGATACCTCTGCTGCCGTGCTAAAGAAAAATGCTGTATGAGCATTCGAATATTGCCAAATTTCCTCCCAGAAAATATATACTTTTGAGGAAAATAAAGATCATTTTTTCTTAAAATTTTCGGACTATTTAGATCAAAGAACTAAATTCTCAGAAAAACCGGAAGAAAAATGTCTGTTAATATTTCCGAAAATTTGTGATTTGTCAAAGGAAATTTGGCAACGCCTCGACGTTCATACGGCGTTTTTTTCTTGGCACGGCAGTGTGAGCTGATTATTGGAATGTATAAGCAAAGAAGACAAAAGGGACGGGGAGGGATCCTTTTAGTGGAAGCCATTGGCGTGGCGTGCTTTGTGATATATCGATTGATATGCCACTCAAACCTATGAAAAGAGATCGATTATCAGGGTGTTCGCAGCGAACACCTTAGTAATCGATTCTTTACCATAGCTTCAAATGGTGAGATATCGATAATCGATCATTCACGCCTCGCCACTGGTGGAAGCGGATGGTTGCGATGGACAAAGGAGGTTTAACAGACTAAACAAACGGCAACCCACGAAAAACCGTAGCTACTACATCATTTGCCCCCAACCATCCATTTCAACCAATCGGATTGCAACTTACTCCCCATATCTTCTTTGTCTGTCGCTTTGTCCATCAATTTTCACTATAAGCCCGTTGTATTTTTCGAGGTTCCATACTTTTTATAGTTTCACGAAGCTCTTCCAAATTCCTTCCAAATTTTTCTTGTGCAATTTTGTTGTTAGGCAAAATGTTTCTTCGGATCTGGGTGTTTCCTCGAAAATTTTAAAACCACCTAGTGCAACACACACACACAAAAAAAAATAACTTGATATTTCTGAGTCATGTAAAAAACTCCGTCAGTTATCCTTGTAACCAATATAGCTCCCTCCTTAACTTATTATTCCAGTTTAGGGCTTTTAAGGTTCTAAAGCTGTATTTACTGTTGAGTTAAAAAAGTGTATGCGAATCGGAAGAATTGGTTGGTGGAAATATGGAAGCTTGCGCACATTAGAATTGATATAACAAATGCAGCCCCTGAAATGAAGTATTACTATTTTTCGTTAAGATCTTTTAGCAAATAAATAGCCGAGGGAAAATCATCTAGCACCGAAAATAATTTTTAATCTGCCCTGAACACTCGAAACTTGATTTTTTCCCCCATCCCTTTATTGTACGAGTCAGATATACTGAAGTATGAGCAAGTTTACTCCAGCAATAAAAAAAAAACAAAAAAGAGTCTGTAAAGCAAATCGAGGGTATTGTCGCTCGGCGAAAACTCCCACGAGAGCTAGGGTGGTTTTAAACGCGCATATACACATATAGACAAGCCTACAAATACGTATATCCCCACTCGGGTCCTTGTTTGATTCCCGCTTGTAACACGCAACTTTTTACATCGAACCTTTAGAATTTCTTTTTTACTTCGATCGGTAAACAACACTTGACGGCGTGACAGGTTCAGTTAAACTTTTTCTTTCATACAAAATTCCCTGTTTCGTTAACTTTTCCGAAGTTTCGCGCCGGCGAGCTCCTATGCAGATCCTCCTCGGACGACTCGTCAGCGGGGAGTCGCGGGAACTCAGAGCTTTATTGCCGTGCTATGGAAGAACGCCGTATCAGCCATCAGACGTTGCCAAATTTTCTTCGACGAATCATGAATTCCCAGGAAAATTCGTGGATATTTCCCCTCAGATTTTTCAGAAGATTTCGTTTGTAATTTCATCTAAAAAGTCTACGAATTTCAAGGACAAATATTCAGAAATTTCTTCAAAAATAAATATTTTCTGAGAGTAAATTTGGCAACATTCGAATGCTGATACGGTGTTTTTACTCACCACGGAAATTTACCTGTCTTCATAGCGGCTATACAGCATTTTATTCGTAAGTATTTACGCTTACGGGAGTTAGTTCACGAACTGCAGCATGCGGGTCTCCAAAACTCCGCTCCTTTTAAAACAGCGCTTTCCTAACTTCTAATTAGATAGGGTTTAAACGAGAGTTGAGAATCAACTTTTTATAGTCCAAAAAATTAGGAGTTCAATAAGATTTAGTAATTTCCATGCAGTTCATGTGAGCAACAATCGCAATATGCTCTTCCTTTTTTGGTGCTCGTGCTTAATTCTCTGCGACCGAAATATTCGTAAGCGTCAGTCATTTGAGGAAGACGAAAAGCTAAGATTTTCCTTCAATTACACATGATACCAAATGCGTACTTCGGAGTTCGAATAGTTGCTCGATTGCCTCCAGCTCTTTGAAAAGTATGAAATTACGCAAATTTCATCACAATATTTCGCTAAGTACGCGATATTTCCAGCGGGTTCGTTTTGGTCCTAAGTAGTTACTCGTTTTCCAGGTCGGTAGCGCGGTTAACGCGCGATTTTTCAAGAAATGTTGTGCAAAAGTTAAGAAATTTGGTATAATCGAGGCAACATCGCGGAAAATACACGGGTTTTCCAGCGGTTTTGTCAGATAATTTTAAGTTACGCGTTATTCACTTCAATATCGTGACACACATGCAAATTTTTCAACGGCTGATTAAGAAAGAACATAAAAGATCGCACAATTTTTACCTCAGAATTGCGGAAAAACACGATTTTTATATCAATACGAGAAGCGTTAAACTTGATTCAATCGGATTTAAGCTTACATCAAGAACCAAGCCTCTTAATTTGAGCGGATTTCCTCTTGATTTAAGCTTAAATCTGATTGAATCAAGATTCCTTTTTCTTGTCAATGTTTTCAAGAGTCTGGACTCTAGATCCAATGTGTTTTTTTCCAGTGTTGCCAAAGCTCCTGGGGCTTTAGTCGAGGACGTCTGGCAACACCGCGGAAGTTGAAACCCAGAACTGAGCACCTGACAGAAGAGGAACGCGAAAATATTTCCCAGCTTCATGCACACAAAGCTTCGTCGGGATTCCCCAGGTTTAATCCTTGAGGTGAAGGAGAATATCGACGCAAGCGGCTAAAGCACATGAGCCGCGGGGAAAAGCTGTCGATTCGGAACCCACGGCTCACGAGATCCGGGCGCTTGCGTCCTTTTTCCAGTTGAGGTTTCGTTTAATGCAATCTGTAGAACAAAACCGACGAGCGGCTCGCGTTTCGCATCGCCGACCCAGGATCAATACGCTCTCGCCGTGTGTTCTTCGATTATTATATTATTTTTGTTCCCCTTTATTTCATTAGTTCCCGATAATTTGTCGCACTCGCCTCCGACCTGTGCCGTGACACTCTATATCCTTTGAATCCTGTCGTTTTAAATTAACTTCGAGCAAATGCGCACCTCTTGTATTAAGGAAGTGAATTATGACCTGCTCATAATTGACCTTTTATAGCATTGATTAATCACTGATTCGGCAGCAGGATATGTATATTTCACATTAGTATTAAGATTACGGAAGAAAGAGTTCCCAATGCTGCTATGCAGAAAGAAAAACGCCGTATGAGCCTTCAGACTTGGCCAAATTCCCTTTGATGAAAAAAATCGAATTTACTGAGAAAATTGTAGATATTTTCCCCAAAATTTTCAGGCAATTCCTTACGCAATTTAATCTAAAATATCTGAAAATTTCAAAGAAAGATTTGCATGGTTGTCGTCAAAAATACATGTTTTGTAAAGGGGAATTTGGCAACTCTCGATTGTCATACGGCGTTCTTCCTTAACACGACAGAATGAAGATATTACACATTTTTTTTTTCATTTTCGTAAAGTCCATAAAATATGCGGAAGGCCGTATAGGAAGTGAATTATCTACAACTTGCTCATTACTAACCCTTCATAGCTAGAGCTTCGTAGCCTAGAGATCGATCACCAATTTGGGAGCAAAATATGATATTTCACATTAGTATTAAGATTATTGAAAAGAGGAGTCCCCGATGGAATTGGGCTAATGAGGAAATCCGTATATTATACCTTTCCTTCATTTAATCAAATTTTAGGTGGGGAAAACGACTTCCAAAGATGCCGAAAGTTCAACTCCATTTCAAACGGAAAAATATCGCGCCACCAGACTTCGTGACGTCACGAGGATCATCCTCCCGTCGCTATCATGGCAGAATGATCCTTGTGGCAGAAATATGTCCACATGTCATCAGCTTCACGCACACTTACGCGAGTGAGAACAAAGCAAACGAAAAATTTGGAGTCTCATGGGCGCATGAGCCCTGAGCTAATGCTTTCGGACGAAACTCAATCATCGAGTTGGAAATTTGCGCTCGAGAGCTCGATAAATTTAATTGAACTCCGGAATGATTCAAATAACTCCATTCGGTCGTGATCAAAGCTAATTGAATGAATGGAAGAAACGTAATGACGAGCGACGGAGCGAGGCTTCATCATCAGCTGCGTGATCGATCCTCGATATTTCTCCATTTGAAGCTATGCTAAATAATCGATTATCAAGGTCTTCGTTGCGAACACCCCGTTTATCGATCCTTTTTCATAGGTTTAATGGCAGAACTTTCGATATATCGCATAGCACGCCACGCCACTGCTCATCATCAAACACGGCAGTCAGTCAAACAGGAGGATTAACTCTGGCTCCCAATCGCGATTTTTCATAACAGCCGTGCGAGAGAAAGCAATTTCGAAAAATTAAGTCGGCGCATTTTATCCGTATCGGAATGTTGAGTTTATTGACAGTGATTCATATATATTGTTCCGATCATGCGGAGGAACAGCTGAAGTCGCGGAACGCACACGGAAAAAACCTCCGTTGATAGGTGCAAGGGACAAAATATGGGCGGGGGGAAAGAGTGAGGGAGTAATATAGTGCGATGGAGGTTGGGGAACAACAAACCGTACCAAAATGGCCAGGAAGAGGAATAAATAATGCAGATAATGAATAGATCCCTGTAGCGTGACGCACAATGTGCTTTTTTTTCAACGGCGCGGCCGCGGCCTGTGCAGCATACGTTTTGTCCTGACGCAGCAATCTTGCGAACGTTGCTCAACGGTTCTAACTCTGTGTTGCCGCTGGAGGATATTAAATGATGCATCTAAGTCTGATGCACTTTTATTTTATCAGTGCAAATATATTTCTTGTTAAGGAGATTTTGAGCTTTAAAAAATTAAGAAGTACCATGGATGCTTTAAAAATTTTCGGCGCGCCCGCGTCAAATTTTCACTCGAGCTGAGTTTTCTTCGATCTGTTAGGGATGTAACTCAAAGCACGTTGCCTAAGTTTCTTTCATTATTTTTCTACTTTAACAGAGAACGAAAACACTTTATTTCTTTAAACTCTTCGTGAATTAACTCATGACAATGAAGAATATGCTGAACAAAATCTCAAGTTTTATGATTAGTCAATAATTGAATAAACTTCTTCTTTTTTTTCTAACACACAAAAAAAATTTCAGAAAACTTACACTTGCGTAATTTTTTTTGTAAAAAGTAGAACGCTTGTCGGGATCTTTGATCCCTCCTCAGCCGCGACTCAGGATGTCAGGAGTCGCGTTTTTAAAAAAAAAAATCGAGACTTGCGTCCGTAAAAACGGTGTTCGTAGTGAACTTATTTTTCTCTACCTGCAGAGAAGAATATAAATTCAAGAGACTCGTCAATGCCATTATCGTGAGTCTTCCTTTGGTCTGAATCGGTTATAAATTAAGATTCAGTTCGGAAGACCCTCTAAGGGAAAAGAAGTATCAACGCTTCAAAAGACTTTCATTTTCTTTCCGGTCATCATCGGTTTTAAGCACCGATTCCGCATCTTCACTAAAACACAATAAATAGAGGGCAAATCTTCGTTTCCCTTGATTAACTCCCCGATAAAATACTCCGACAAACGGAAGTTCTCGGAAATAGATTCATGACGAGCTGTACGGATCTCTTTTCCCCGCCTGTTTTCCGCGCTTTTTTTACTATAAGATTTTTAAGAAGTGTTGGAAAGTAATTGAAGATAAAGTTTCAAAAGTTGGTGAGCAAGAGAAGATTACGCCCTGTTCAGCCAGTTCCAGAGCATAATCTAATAGCGGGGCAGTCGAAAGAAGTGGGACTAAATTGGCATCGTTGCATTTTAAATTAAAGGTATTAGCATAAGAAAGTTACGCTTCAAGCCAAAGTTCTTCGGCGATGGTGTTTGAAAGAAGAAAATAGTCGGAGCAGACCTTTTTCGAGATTTTCATTCTATTAATACTTCCGCTTATTTATTCATAATAGCTCGGGAAAGAAAGTTTCCACTCTCATCAGATGTTTGTCACTTTTATTTTTATCAATTTGCATTCTTGATTTTTCTTCTCAAGTCTCTTGCAGTGATATGTGAATACTCGGGCTTTACATTTTAACTACCCTGCAATATTTGTAATTCTTTAGAGCACCTAGGAAGCATCAGAAAAGAGGAACTTTTTGAACACAGAATATTCAGCCATTGATCGAGGCAGGTGAATGTTCGAACGAGAGTTAGAACGAGGCTTATATTGCGGTTTTACATTCTTAGGTGAGAACTTATTCACTTATGTGAGCAAATCCGCCTTTATTTCCTTTTCAAACACGTCAATGAAATTATTTACTGACAAAGTAAACGTCAAATTTGTCCTCCGATGTAAGTCTCTTTGTCACGAGGGAAAATTTTCTTTCATTAGCTTCTGCTTCTTGTTCTCATTTAATTTTCAATAGACTCTTTATTCGAATATTTTCGTTTGCACTCTGCATGGGCCGTTTCATCAATTTTATCCAGTTATTCTTCAAACTTTGTATCTCTCTTCTACATTTTATTCCGAATCTAATGCTGTATCATCGTTTTTAATCGCAAAACTTAGTGCGGCGGCCGGTCGACGCGAAACGCACATTCACGCCTACAAGAGTGCAGGAATACCTCACGCATTGCGTCAAACACACATTGGTCACTGGTTGGCACGAAAAGCATTAGTGCCTACAAGACTTCAAGGATACTTCACGCATTGCGCTGAACACAGTGCCGTCGCTGGTCAGCGTGAGTTGCAAATGGGCAATTCTACGAAAGCTGTCCAATTTGATCTCCAAAAAACTAAAAATTCAACTTAAACCTTTCGAAGTAAATTGGAAGGGAGACATAGGGGGCATTAGACTTAATCCGAACTGAGGTGCTCCGTAACATTATTTTTCTCCAAAATTTTGCGGAGGGTAAACAACAAGGAATTTGGAGACCAGCTCCTGAAGAAGATATCAGTATTTGTAATCAACATTATTTAAATGAAAACATTTGATAATATAACCACTCGTTTGATTTGGATTCCATTTGATTAGTGCAAAGTTTGCATTGTAAGATCTCGCTTAAAATTTGAATTCCTAACACAAAATGTGTTTTTTTTAATACCCTCTATGGTAGCCCATTAACTATCTATCATTTTGGTTTCTCCGAATGCCGCATGTTTTCAACGTAGAAATCAGTAGTGGTTTCCATTATATTTTTATGTAAGTTCTTGTAGAGAAATGGTGAATGAAGTGACAGGCTTTGAGTACCTTTTGAGCCATCCAAAAAAAAAGAGTTTAACGCAAAATCTACTTCAATTTTTTCCGACTGTAGTTTTGTTGATTGGCCAAACGTCAGCTTCAGATTTTGGTGTTTCCGTAGAAATTTTGAAACCATCTCGTGCGACTTGCACAAAAAAAGGCGAGTCAAAACCTTGCAATGATAGACCCATATGTCTTTTCTGAAACACCAGCAGCGGCCAACAATAAAGTAGAGCTCCGCATGCATGCATTGGGCTAACAAATGGATATTCTCGCTGTTTTATCGAATGCAACCGCCGAGAGAGGTAGTGGCCATTGCTCCATCCTTTGCGGCAAATTAATGGAAAAAAGATAGAGTCGGAGGGGGGGGGGAGTGGTGGTTGTGGGACCGAAGAGAGGAAGCGCTAATCGCAAATCTATGTTTAATACGGTCTCTTTTTTGCCAAAGCAACGTGGTGTGGTTTCGCTACAATTTGAGCTTGCAATGTGCTCCGATCCTAGTGAGGGGTGAATCCTTGACAAATAATTTTATGCAGTCTTTGAAATTGTCGCATTTTTTCGATATTGTCGATTAGTCGATTGCGGGGACGCTGAGATAGCACTGCTTCCTCAAAGACACATAATAGAGGACGGAATTTTAAACATCATTCTCATGAATATTTATAGGCTCATACGAACCGTGAAAGATGAGCAAAACGATTTAAACATTTTTGGACTTAACGGTTCGGTTTTTCAAGAATGAGCTCGATTTACTATCAGAGGTTCAACGTTTGCTACACACCGCTAATTTGATTCTTTTTTTCAATTACTTAGAAAACCACTGTATTCCGGCTCGTTTATGAATGCATTTATCGATGGTGAAATAGCAGGGACGTATATCTCGATTTGCAGCGTCTCAAATTAGGAAGCTACCGACCACATGTCATTTCTTAAAAGCTTAGGTGATTTTTCGTCTCTACGTGAAGAATATCCCGTCAACATGTCAAACCATAAAGTTGGCACGATCTCCTTTTAAAATATAAAGTAGGAGCGAAGATTTGGAATGACCGTAACCGAGGTACACATTTCTGCAGTTTCATCGATTACATGCACAGGGAATAGGGTCAGCCGGGTCAGCAGCAACAATTTGCTTTTTTTGGGTTGTGAGTTATGATTTCCCCCCCTCTCTCTCTTTTGATTTCTTGCTTTTTTTTTATTCAGCGTGAGTTTTTGGGCATCGAGATCCATCCCCGCGCTTAGACGGTTGCATATCGACCGTGCAAGTATAAAACCGCACATCTCGGTTCTCATTCTCACAAATCCATCGCAAATTTCTTGTCATATTTACTGTCGTTCCCACAGGAGGTCTAAGCATTATTTTATTACATATGTGTAGAAAATGATTTCTCTTCGTTCTTTAAAAAAAAAAATTCTAAAAATTTCGCGCGAGAATGTCTTGCAGCATTTTTTTAATTCTCTAATGCAGCAAAATCGACTGAACCAAAAGGATTGTAGCCAAGATGGTTGATATAACTATACAAATTGATTAACTCATATACCGATACATTTTGGCGAACACATGTTTTGTTCTCATTTGTGATACCCTGATGATGGCTGTTTGCCGAAATACATCGGTATGTGAGTTAAAAACACGAATCCTATCACGATAAGCACTTCTTTTGGAGAAAAGTTTCCAGTCATGGAATAGGGGACCCCATCTGACCCCCCCCCCTCCCCCTCCAGCTAAGCCTTTATGTCTCATACATTAAAATCCCTAACGACACTTGCGCTCACGGGCAGAACTGTCCGCATGCCGGACCGGCCGGACGTAAGAGCGTCACTCATTCATAAAGAGCGACAGCGCATCCGCATCCATCGGATCGGCCCTATCTCACCCTGCAGCTCTTTTCGTTTGATTCCGCACGAGCTCGCTCGAGTAATGAAAGCATAGATTCGGCCGCTGTCAAATGCCATGGTGCGGTGAAAATTCGCCTCATCGACCTTTGTTTATATGCCCCGCGGCGGTTAAAACTCAGTCGGTCAACGGTGCACCGACCGAACTCGGATCGATTGAATTTTAAGCGCTCGGCTAATAGCCTCAATGCTATGTCCTTTAGAACTATAGACCGGAACCATGTTGCCTGTCGACTTTGAATTTTTGTTAGATTGTCGCCTAAAACTATATTCATGCTTGATCTCCACAACACACTGTTAAAAAAATAAAAACCCTTCAATTTAGTCAGCTAATTAGTTCATTAATTATGACGATTAGCAACTAGGCTACTCACGTCGGAGACCAGGAATTTGCCTTAAATTTTAAGATTTAAGTACTCGTTTAAAAAGCTTTAAAATTCGGGTAGTTGCTTTTGGATCAGAATTATTTTGGAGGTTAAAGGATGGATGTTTGGAGGGAAATACTTCAAACGAAGTTAATATGGAAACGGGATTAAATATTTTCTTAACCTTAAAATTCGTGCGAAATATTGCAGTAAGATATTTAACCAAATTTTCGTGTATTAAAGAAAAGTTACTCAAATACTCGATAATGAAACTAAAACGGTATTTTTTTCTTTTAAATACTATTCAACCGAATTTTCGTGTATTAAAAACAAGTTACTCAAACACACAAACGATGAAACAAAAACAGTTGTTTTCTTCTTTTTTTTGTGTGTAAATACATAGGCAACTTTGCGACTCTACACTTCAGATGGCAACTCTGCGGTCTGATAGAGGAGGTAAATGAGGCGCCATTTTTATGCCTCGCCGGATTATCGCCCACGAGTTCCGAACAGATTAAACCCCAAATCAGTGCAATATTCTCGATATTCCGTTCAATATTCTGTCGACGACCAGCTTCGCCGAGTTTGACGAGCATTACCGTCAAAAATAATGCGAAGGTACGAGGGGTAGCCAGGAAAATACTGCCCCATCAATTGCGGGCTAGGCTAGGAACCGCGTATCAGAAGTAGTGGCAGTGTGCAGTTGCCCCGTTTTGCATATGCCCTGTAGAGTACTGACAGTTTCATCAACCCCTCCTATCACGGCGGTTAACTCTCTGCCCATGTTTGAGCTGGTAACTTTGAATGCCATTGACCTCGTTAGAAAATTCTTCAATGCAGTTTCACGAGAAAACATAGTTCCAATCAGATAGAAAGATCTGTTCTATTTTTGTACCCAAATTGCACTGCAAAACTGATAGAAGTAGGTCGCACAGTGGATCGAGTCAATCAGAGAGGTCGGACATGAAATTTTTGACCAAAACCGCAAATTTTGATGTTTATTTTGTTAAATTTTAAATTTCAAGGGGTGCACCGAGAAGAAAATTTCACGAGGAAACCAATGGAACAACTTTTATAACCTCAAAGAGTTATATATACGGAGTTACAAGCATTCAAAGTTTCCAAACTTTGTCCAACCTCTCCTATTGACTCAATCCACTGTGGGTCGTAAGAACATTAGTACCGGCCCCTTTGGATCTTTTTTGTTTGTTTCTGCAGGTGAAAAGTTGATGTTTTAATCATACGAACCCGTCAAATATACGGGAAATTCTTAATTATCACTTTTTAGTCTATTAATTATATTTAAAAATTTGTTTGCTTTGTGCACAATATTCGGACGGCTATGGCTTCAATTTTTTTAAGTATACCCTTCAAGCCAAGAGAAATGTAAATGAACCTTTAAGGCGCTATACCGTTCGATTTTATTTCAGAAGATGGAATTTAAGAGGAAATTCAGCAGCGTGAGATGCAGGGAGGCTGATTCTCGTTTAATCCGTCTATTTTATTTAAGAATTAGGTAGGTTCAAAGCAAAACTGAGCCCGGGGAGTAATGTGAAAGTCCTCTCTACAATCACGATCACATCATACCCTAAAATAGAAAATTATAAGAGTAACGCGTAAAGTATTACACCTGTGGCACGAAGCACTTCGGGGAAGGACCGCGAAGTGATCACAGGGCGTATCCCCCTAGTCATTTCTAAATTCTTCAGAGAGCCTTAAATTCTTGCACCCTCCCGATTGAAACATTCCAGGTCTATCCACACCATAGCTTATAAATTGAATATCATACGTTCCCTGCTGACAAGTATAGACATGGCTGCCACGTCTCCATGAAGCAAAAACTAACTTATCAAATTACTTATCTATCTGCCGCCTCTCAACCTTAAAAATGCGTTATTCAGCATAAACAATGGATGATCCCGCAAATCAGCAGACGATAGCACTTGCGGTTGTCATGTTAAAGATGGAACGTATACAAAATGTATTGTTACACATAAAAATCGTAAATTTCCAATTTCTTGAACTGTTTCTGCGTGTATCTTGGATGACTATTCACAATTTAACGGAAACTGAATGTTAAATATATCAGCCGCTCAGGTTCTACACGGTCAATTTTCTCAAGACTTAATTTTTCGAAATTACTGCTCTCTTTCGGTAGCACGACAATAAAGTCCTGCATCGCCAAGGAAAAATGGACTGCATTTTGCAATTTGGAACTATAAAGTCTGGCTCTTATGGATAAACACTTATGTGCATATAGGGAAACTAATGGCACATACGTTGTTTTTAAACCGGGCGAGAATTTATAGTCCCAAATTGCAAAATGTGGTCCAAATGATGTATGAGCCTTCAAACGTTGCCAAATTTCCGTCGACAAACTACGAATATTCGGAAAAATTTTAATTATTTCAATCCAAATTTTCAGACAATTTTTTTCGTAATTCGATCTAAATATTCAAAAAATTTCAAGGAGAAGCATTCATAACTATTGTCAAAAATACATCTTTTCTGAGGGAAAATTCGACAACATTCGAATGCTCGAACGGCGTTTCTTCTCAGCAAGGCAGAGTTGAATTGCATGTTGTACACTGAGAAAAAACTATGGTTTATAAACCTATTAGAGGTAAATATGGAACACCTATAATAGTCGTAAATAAACTAATGATTCTCGGTCTGCGAACCATACTAAGGTCTCTGTACCTAATTAAGGTACCCCGTACCATAACTAAGGTATATGTGCTATTATTATATGTAGAGGTACTACTATTAGTGGTGTTCCATATTTACCTCTAATAGGTTTATAAGCCATAGTTTTTTCTCAGTGTATAAAGAAATCAAGAGCATTCCAATGTCGCTAAGATTATGCAAATGATTTGACCTTGCTAATATAAACAGATCACCAAAACAATTTATCTTCACTCCCAATAAACTATAAAGTCAAGACGAAAATTATCTCGGTACTTTAAGTTTTTACATGATTCCAGTAATTTGATTGCAAATAATGTAAGTTGCACAATATTAGCAATATTGCAATGCTCTTGATTCCTTTTCGCAAAATGCAATCCAGTTTAGGTCCAGTTCGTTTTTTCCGACCGATCTGACAACAGTGGAAGGAAGCAGGGGTGTGAAAAGATGACCCCCTCCGCACGCGCGGCCGCGGAGGCCTAAATAAAAGTTCACTCCGTCACCGGGGCGCGCTGAGCCAGGGGAGAAAACCCCAATTGCGTACACCATAATCGACGCGTTAATTGCCGAAATGTCCGACTCGGGCAGGCCTTTATAGCGCCTTTAATGGGTAAAAATTCCCAGGTTTCCATCGCGATGCGCCGTCGCGAGGCCCCGACTTCCGCTGCAGTTCCCCGGCCCAATCGGAAATTTGACCTTGGTACAAGCTTAGTATGACATTTTTTCACATTTGAATAGAGTTGCCAAGCTTATCTTGCTAATGTTCCCACAATGTTAGCAGGACATTTATTTTACCTCTGGGACAAGCTTGAGCCCAAAGATTGTGCCAAGGTTAGGTTTGTAAGACTGCTCCAAGCCTATCCTGACAATATTGCCACAATATTGGTGGGACATTATTTTACTTCCGAGACAAACTTGGATATTCAATATTGTGACAACGTTATGTTAATAATATTGCTCCAAGCTTGTTCAGCGGATATTGTGATCATGATGTTGCCATAGACTTGATGTTAAAATATTGCCATAGTATTGGCAGGATATTTATTTTACCTCTGAGACAAGCTTGGATTTCCAATCTTACCTCTGAGGCAAGGTAGGCGATAGAACGCCGTATTACCTGCCGTCCTCGCGGAAGAAATTTCATAGCGTCGCAATGCCTAATGTAGGCATACGGAACATTGGAGTGCCGAAGGAACCTTCCTAAGTCAGCTACTTTCTTGGCTGCTTGCACTGGCTGAAGTATTCAACTTGGATCCCACTTGTAACGGGCACTGCCCAGGCGAAACGAGAACCAGCCCCATTGACGGGGCGGCCGCGCGCGGACCGTTGCCAAAAAGCTCCATTTGAGCCCTTGGCCTAAGAATATCGGTAAGATGGGTTAGACGCCTATGGATCATGTGCCTATTACGTCAAAAAGCGAAAGGTCGCAGTTTTTGCCCTTTAATTTGCCCTTAAAGGGACCGCAACGGCAGATCCGCGGCGAGCGCGCCCTGGTGGCGGAAATAGCAAACGCGGTCGAATTGTGCTCGCCGCGCACAATATTGTGTTAATCTTATGACAATATTAGAAACAGAAGCCTAAAATGTTTATCTTCTTAATCTTGTGACAATGTTAAAGTGCGAATATTACCACAATGTTGTAAAAATAATGTTAGCATAATATCAATTCAGCAGTTTTAGATATCCAATATTGTGTCAATATTATGACAATATTACGAACAGAAGCCTGTTATGCTTGTTGTTCTAACGTTGATTGAATGTTAACATAATAACAATACCGCAGTATCACAGAGATAACATCGTCTCGATATTATTTTAGCAATTTTGTTTTCCTAATATTGTGTCAATATTGTGTCAATAATATAAGCAGAAGCCTATGTTCAGTATTTTTTTTAATAATGTGCCAATGTTAAAACTAACATATTACTTCAATATTGAAAACATAACTCTACGACAGTATTAGTTTACCAATATTGTATAACCAATATTGTGACAACATTGTGACAATCTTGGAATCACCGAGCACCACCTGACCTTGGATTTCTAATGTTGCTAATATTGGTGCAATATTAAAATACTAAGGTTATATATCCAGTATTGATGGTATATTGTACCAAGATTCTCAGGCCAACCTTACTGTTGAAATATGCTCACAATCTCGCTAAGGTTGCCACAATATTATTCCGATCTGCCCAAGGTCAAATTTCCGATTGGGGAACTACCCCGTCCCCCTCGATGGGGTTGGGGCGAGTGGGGCCGAATATTTCTGTAATTACTCGCTGAAAGACAACCGGAGTGAGACGGGGAGTGCCAATAGATTTATAACTTCTTCGGCGGTTCCAGCGTCTCGGTTGCTTTGACTTTTTGACCCACCTAGCTTCCGGCCGTATTAGCACCGCGCTCCCACCCCCTTGACACGGTTCTCTCTCGATCCCGTCTGCACTGCGCTACACTCCCCTGTGCAGATACACTCGAAACTTTCACCTGAGTCCTAGCTCTTAACTTCAGCTCCATGGAGAGTGAATGATTCGATCTTCGGTAAATTTTTGTAGTTGCAATTGAGGTGCTTGGAAGGCAAGAGTTTTTGCTATTTCGAGAAATACATGTTTGAAGTTTCGAAATTACATGGATCCTTATGGTGGGAAGATAGTTCAAACTGACTTTTCGATGTTTAAAAATTGGAATTTGGGAGCGAATTTTTCACACAATATGCATTAAAACTAGTTTTACTTGAACTCATTAATATCTCAATTTTTCAAAAACTGCACTTATGCGCCTCGTCCTCCACTCCAAGTCCCTTAATTATCCTATGGTGCATTTAGAATCAGTGAATTGATATTGTTCAACACCGTAATCGATAAAAATGCTGACTTTCAGGCACAAAGCACACATATATTTTATTAAATCAATCAGTAATAAGATCTCGATTGAAGTCAGTGAATAATTGTTGTGCAAATAACTTCATTCGTGTTTGTATAAGATACAAGACGCGCCTGTAGCTTAAGAGTATCATGAGCAAAACTTTCAAGGTAAAAAAAGTAAAATATTTTTGCCTGGATATATATTCGGTAAATTTTCACCCGCCACGAAATAGTAGTAAAATAATATTGACATGAATCAATGTAAAAGTGATGTTAAATTGTAAGGATACGTTATTCAATCTCCGGAAGATGATCGATTGCATTTAAGTTGCTATTTAATTGTTTGAAAATGAAAATACGGATGCACATCAGATTTTGGATTTCAAACCGATTTTAAAAACCGAATTGTTCTTGAGAGGCTGGCTTTTTCAATTAAACTGGTCTAACTTTCAGAAATTAGCTGGCCTAAACATTTGGCACGTTATCTATATGAGTGTCACTGATGGAATCAATCATGGTGGGCTTAATAGTTTTTTCATCCCTGTATTTTACGATTAGTGAACACTTTAGAGTGAAAAGATGAGACGAATCGCAATGCACTCCTTGTCAATGCCAATGGAAGTCTGCATCGGTTAATTATTGGACTCGCTATTAACTGTCAAAGGGTTGGACTCTAAGAAGCTCTTTGGCAGAACAACGTTTAGAAAAGGAAGGCGGGGGCACTTTCATTTCAGAGCGACTCTCCCCCCCCCCATCGTTAAACGCAGCTTTTCTATTTTTCCTACTCCTCTACTTCCCTCTTTTTTCATTGTTTACAGACCCTATTCACCCACTGCTTTACTCTCACACTATGTGGGCTGATCCCTAGAGCTCAACTCACGAGAAATATTTATCGAAGATACACATTGGACGAACCTCGTACTCTCGACGATTACTCAATTGATTATATCACTAAATACCCGTGTGATGCACTCGTTTATTGCAAAGTTTGCATGCCACTCTCCATATTTTCTAACGTTCTTTTGTCCATTCATTAAGTCAATCTCAAGTAGTCGAGCCTGAAAGAGTAAGAGTATCAAGGACAAAGCTCCAGATTTAAGATAGGGCGAGCAGTCTCACCATATACAGAGCGCTGCGCCGTCAAAAAGGGGGACACCAAAGGCGCCTCTTCCAACAGCAGGGAGCATCACAGAGCGCTGAAGGCGTTCTGGTTTCTTTTTCTCTCTCAAGAAGCATAATATGTTATCCTCCCTAAGCGTCGCACAAACAGTTTCATCGGTTATAATCCCTGGGTTTGATCCCTTTTGGTGTATCTAACCTAAAATAGCAGTCATACATGCAGGGCTTCCAAAGTTTCCAGGGGCAAATTTTGATCCCCCCCCCTCCCCAATCCACCACCGAAGAAAGGCGGAAGCCGTTATTTTGAGGTCTCGCATAGACAAAGGGCGCTATATCCTCTACGATACTGACCTTGATCAAGAGTAGCGGTTCATTCTCAAAATTGCAATGGCTCTCGACTGTTTCGGATTCCAGTCTCAAACTCATCAGCATTTATTTCCAAAATAAATTGGTTTCTGTTGAGGAGAATTTCGACCAGTGTACTTTCTTTGAACGCGATCAAATTGTATCCGGAGGCAAGTCCTTCTAGATAGCCTGATCTTGCAGGTTAAATTATGTAAAGTGAATGGCATCATTTGTAGATTCACTTGCGCATGCACGTAATGGATGTCAGACAGGGTACGAATTAAAACACTAAGCAAGATGTTATCTCTTCAAAATTTCAATCAAGCATTCTTGTGTAGCTCTTTCGAAAAGTGGTTTTCTACATGAAGTGAGGTTTTCATACATGAAGTGAGGTTTTCATACATGAAGTGAGGTTGAACATATTTTCACAATCACTTGATCAAATCTGATGTGCTAAGAAGAACGCCGTATGACCATTCGAGAGTTGTCAAATTTCCTTCGATAAAATGTTTAGTTTTGAGGAAAATTATGAATATTTTTCCTTGAAATTTTCAGACGTTTTAGATCCAATTACAAACAAAATTATCTGAAAAATTGGGAGACAAATGTTCGAACATTTTCCTTAAATTAGTGATTTGCTAGGGGAAATTTGGCAACGCATGAAGGCTCATACGGCGTTCTTCCTTAGCACGACAGAAATAATGTGCGCATTTAGAGAATTCAGCTCTCAAATGTGAAATGCAAAAAAATTTCTGGAATTATATGAATGAAAAATTAAATTTTAATTAAAGCACAGGGGCGGTGTAACTGTGCAAGTAATTTTAAGACCAACAGTACGCGGATAGGGTACATTTGAAGAATTTGACCTCATCTCCTTTTCCCGGCGCAAGCTTCGGAGTGACTGAAGGTAGCCGTTGCATAATTATTATAAATATCGGGCCAGGGTTTTCATTTAGTGTCGTTAAGGAGCGTAAGACAATTAGAGCTTTGGGCGCTGTTGGGGGAGGGGGCTGGTGCGGATGGTGGGGGGAGGTGGGGGGAGGCAAGCGAACCGCCGGATCCCGGCCGGGGCTACTTCCCGACTCTAGCACTGTCACCTTAAGAGCCCCATAAATCAGAATTAAGAGGTGAAAAAACAAAAATTGTCCATTAAAAACCCACTTCCTAAGTAAAGTTTTAGCTCAGTTCTCAAAGTCTCCTCCCCGTCCGGACGCTTGCTAAAAATTATCTTAATATTTATGGGCGGGAAGCGGCTCGTTAATTTAATGTGACTTCCAAATCGATGTTTTGATATTTTTAGCATCCGCCAATGCAAGCGAGACAATGGCTCAACCAAGACAGTGAATATGACTAGGACAAGTTGAAACGGAAATCCCATGCACTGTGTGTATGTGCAGTGTTGAAAATTTACAAAGTCAGATCTGTGATGTCCCACAATATCCCACTATAATAAACGAATCAAGAAAATCCTGACATTGTCAAGAATATTTTGAAAATATTGCTAAAGTATCGCTCATTCGTAGAGGAAGGTATAGTCCTGAAATTAATAAAAAAAAAATTCAAAATCTTTTTTTCTTCTTTTTCTTTTTTAAAACGACACTCCACCGATGGTAGGGTATTTCTGGCGCAGCCGCGTCTATACGCTCACCTTACCTTCCTTCCACTTTTTCAGTTATCTACTACATTTTAATCACCTGTAGTTGTGTAACCTCTGCCCACACTGGAAAGAAAATATGGTACCATCTACTATAAGTCTATTTGATTTTTTACACAGTGATACTATTTAGTGAAAACAAAGAGAACTATAGTGGTATTTGCCAGAACTCTGATGATACTTACCACAATATGGTAAATACTACCATCGAGGCAGGTACTTAAAACCATATTCGGATTACTGTGTCAGAGTATGGTAAAATCTATGATTTTTTGTCAGTGTAAAGTCTTCCCTTTGTATGCCTTTCAAACTTTGCCTAAAGTCTCCCCTTTGTATGATTTGTCTTTGTTTCTTTTGATTTTCAATACTTCCCTGTAAACGCCTGTCTTCCTGCTGAGGTTACATTGAAAAAATAACATTCTCCTCGTACATTCACTCATAACCTGAGTGAATCTCAAAATTCAATATTCCCGCCCGCTCGGGTTTTTATAGGTATCCACGACACAAAGGAAGACTCATTCCTATAGCCAGTAAAACAGGCATAAATTTCGGATAATGCAGCGTTAAAATACCGACGACATGTTTTTCATTTTTGAAAGAGAGCGGGAAGGGAAATAGGAAGCGGAGAAGGAGGCCCGCTTCGTGCACTCGCGACTGCCTGATTTCATTTTTACTAATTTTTATTCATGCCTCGTCCTCGTACTCGACTTCACTCGCACTTTCGCGTCAACGTCACGAGAATTCAAATGCTGTCCCCCCTCCTTTGAATTTCGCTTCGTTCCCTTTTGACTTGAGGCGTGAGCCTAAGCCTTAGCACATCCCTCAATTAATCACCTGTTTACTCCTTATATTTTATTCATTTCTCATCAAATCATTCGATTTTTATAAAGTGGGCTTCCGAATGAAGTTTACTAGGCTTAAAGTAAATAATATTCAAAATTGAAGCGATGGGTGCAGAAACGGCAGAATCGGCATTTTTCGGTCATTTTCGGATACAGCCAATGGAGATGTTGCATGTGTGAGGGATTTGCGATTTGACCATTGATTCTCATGTAAAAGTTCGCGAAAAACACGATGGTGCCACTGGTTTCCTCTGAAATCAACTCCCAAGCTCAAAAAAAGCTCTCAAGTTGAGGCCAAACTGGAGAGGATATCCCACGCTATCCTGAGAGTCCACCTCCACATCAAAACAAACTCTCCATGCAAAGATAGGGAGCAAATACATTAGCATGGTTGCCACTTCATTTGGGGACTCCAAAACTGAAAACACGGCAACCGCAACCCTGCTGATGTATTTGCTCCCTATCTTTGCATGGAGAGTTTGTTTTGATGTAGACGTGGAATCTCAGGGTAGGATGGGATATCCCCTCCATTTTGGCCTCACTTTGAGAGCTTTTTCTGAGCTTGGGAGATGATTTCTGAGAAAACCAGTGGCATTATCGTGTTTCTCGCGAACTTTCACATAAGAATCAATGGTCAAATCGCAAATCCCTCACACACGCAACATCTCCATTGGCGATATTGTTTCTCTTCGTTTAAACCTATGAAAATGTATCGATTTTTGGAGGAGCCAGGTGCTCCGACAAGAATCGATTATTTAACATAGGTTTGAATGGAGGGAATCCAGTGTTGCTAAATTGCTGGATCCGCCTCTCTTCTTGGTTGTAGTGAAGCAGAATCATTGCTAACGTTTCATCTATTACAACTAAAGCAAATGCATCGAATGTTTAGGAACTTTTACTGAATTTTCTTTATGATTTAAAGATGCTGAACAAGAAAAGTTTCAGAAAACGCATCTAATAGTTACTTCTCTGAAATATAAATTAGCGGTGAAGATTCTGAAACACCGCAACCAAGAAATGCCATTTATGCACCCAACGCTTTGGTTATCAAATATTTCATATCATATATTGTATCAACTATTTCGTGACCTTTTGTTTAATGTATTCATAAATAAAAACCGTGTTGTTGGAAAGTACACGCGGCACCCACGCAAAAGAAAATTAGTGTCGAATTCTCCCTTTTCAACTAAATAAGAGACCCTTGTTTCCATTAGTGTTTCTCGAGAATCGGTTCGTTTAACCAAGATTAGTTCCAAAACGCTATTTTTTCCTTCGCGGTTATTTCGGGATTAAGAGACTGATGGTGTCAAGAAGCGGCAGTTTAATTTTTATGTGACCCCTTGTGAGTATGCACGCTGCGTTGAGAGCGAAAGGAATTACAGGTAGCATGTAATCGTGTTTAACGGGCCTGAGGTTAAATAATTGGAAAGACGTGTCAAATTGAATGGGAATGTCGTTTGAAGTGTCAGAGATGAGCGGTGGGGAGGGTCCCCGAAGAGGAATTGCGGGTTGTGACAAACTATTCTAAGGCACAGATTATTTAAAGGCGCCTGCGCCTGTCCCCCGAGGGCTATGCTGGAGGGAGTGATATAGGGACTCGAGCGCACCGTCGAATGATGGGCGATTCCAGGCGCTGAAGAATAGCGCTTCAGGAAGAGGGTGGGATCCTCTTAATTTAGGCTGTCATTCTGTGGCCTCGTGCCGCAGCAGGTTATGCACACACATACAGGAAATGAAAAGTTTCTAAAATTTGGAATGCTGTGAAAACTTCTTTTTTATTAAGAGCTTGGAGCCCTTTCTAATTTTGATTAATTTATACAAATTTTGTACAAATTTTTACAAGTTAATAAAAAAAAAAAAAAAAAAAAAAAAAAAAAAAAAAAAAAAATTGGCTCAACGCTACACCGGAAGAAAAACACATTGGATCAAGAGTCCAGACTCTTAAAAATATCGACAAGAAAAAGTACTCTTGATACAATCAGAATCTAGCTTAAATCAAGAACCAAGCCTCTTAATTTAAGCTGATTTCGTTTTGATTCAAGCAAAAATCCGATTGAATCAAGGGTATTTTTTCTCGTCAATGTTTTCAAGAGTCTGGACTCTAGATCCAATGTGTTTTTTTTTCCAGTGTGCACAATTTTTGGAAATACGAGCCAAAAAAATTTCAGTATGGCTCAATTGGTTTTTTCGTGAAAATCCCTTTCAGAAACACCCCCAGAAATTCAATTTCTGGCGAAATTAATATCACAATTTGAAATTTTAGTCAACAATTTCACGTCCGACCTCTCTGATTGACTCGATTCCACTGTACACTGGAAAAAAACACGTTGGATCCAGAGTCTAGACTCTTGAAAACATCGACAAGAAAAAATAATCTTGATGCAATCGGATTTTTGCTTGAATCAAAAGGAAATCCGCTCAAATTAAGAGGCTTGGTTCTTGATTTAAGCTTAAATCTGATTGAATCAAGAGTCCTTTTTCTTGTCGATGTTTTCAAGAGTCTGGACTCTAGATCCAATGTGGTTTTTTTTTCCAGTGCATAGACTCTAGACGCTATACCTACAGCCACCACACTTGATAGTACACGTCCACGCTCCAGGCCTTCTTTCCAGGGATTGAATACGAGCAGAATCTCTTTCCGCAGCTGATCCACTAGTCAGTTCCTCGAAAATTTGTCGCCATCGCAGGGATCCGAACCTGGAACCTATTGGTCCACAATCAGACGCGCTGACCACCAGGGCAATCTGGCTGGCAGTGAAAGCATTCATAAATCATCATTCCGCGAATTTTATTTTATTTTTTGCTCAAAAATGTGTTCATCAACCACCAATTCGAGGAGAAAAGCGTGTACCCGTGAATTCAAATTTTACTTCACCCGATCGCATTGCTCATAGTGTTAGCGCGTAGTCTCTAACTAACAATGAGATATATTTGACAGTAAAACTACCAGACCACGTATCTCAATTTGCGACATTCAACCAAACTGCTCGGACCGCTGAACCGAACTATAAGAATTTGTTACAGTTCGGTTGCACAAACCGAACAGTTCGGTTGGGCAGACCGAATAATTCGGCTGTGTGTACCAAACAAAACCTGATTTCATATCATCCTAACTAAATCGGATGTATCGAACTTTTTTTTTTCAGTGTGTAAACCCCCTCAGAGCACCATCAGCTGCGATTTCAATTTCCGCATGAAGATTGAATTGATATTCAGTATTTTGGATAGGCAACTTCTTGAATTCTCATACAAACCACCAGACAAAGGGCGCAGAAATCAAGAGGATGAGCATCTCCGCTTCCGGTTTTCCCCGTCTGCCCGGAAAACTGAAGAAAATCAGAAATCGCGGGGGCGTTCCCGAGGCCCGGAAATGGTATCTTTTAACGAGTTGTTTAAGCTCCGAACGAAAAAGAATTCAGTTGTTTTCTTTGTGCCTGCCCCCCCCCCCCCCCCAGTCATCGGGCGCACACCTCCAGCGGTGAAAAAACTCAAAACCGAAAGCGAAGGAAAAGGCGGGGGTGAGTTAATTTTCGCCGTGCGCCGTGAATCGGAGGGAAAAATCTGGAAGAAAATAAACAAAACGGGTGAATAAATAACGACAGGGCGGATAAGTCGGCTGAGGGCGGCGCGGAGAGAGGGGAGGAGGAGGAAGTTGAGAGCCCGTTTGATGGTTTGTTTTCCATTTCCGAAATCAATCGAGGTTGACGCTGACAAATCATACATTTTCGTACCGCTTGTCTGTCACCGCCGCGCGCGGGTGGAAAACCCTAGACGACCAGGGAGGAAGAAGTACTTGCAGTTGCACATCAGGGTTGCCGTATCATAAGTTCGTGAAACAATAAGGGTAAGGAACGAGGAGACACAGTATTGGATCAGAGACAATTCGACAAGAATCCATGTATCTCGTTTGCTGTGTTTAAAAGTCTCTGCCTCTATTTTATTTCTATAGGGGGAACTCATATTCGTTGAGATTTCCACGGAGTTTTCTTCGCGTAGAGAAAAAGAATCAGAGAGGTTTTGAAGCATTGTCGGCGAGTAGTTCATCATTAAAAAAATAAAGTATGACAGGAAGTCTTGAGCAGAACGAATAATTTGGTCTGCCGAATAATAAAATCTGGTTCCATATCATCGTAACTACTTCAGATTTCTTCAGATCGAACTTTTTTTTTCAGTGTAGATCTAACTTATTTTCTTAGTCGTAGTCACAACATTGCGTATTTCCGGTAACATTAAAGTCTAGGTTGTCTAAAAACCTAAACATTAAGAGCCAAAATTCCTTTTTCTCTGTTGTTTTATTTTAAATGTTTAATTGTCTCTCTATTTTTTTTCATGTAGTTTTTTGTCTTTTTGAAAAAAAAAATCTTCTCGCGCAGGAACTCGTTAGAAACTTAAGTATTCACGACGCTCTATTTGACGTACATATACAAACTACACAGGAATTTGACATATAGAGATGTAGGTATTTTCACTAATCTTTCTCACGACCGGACGAGCAGGTCCCGGCGTTAAACGATTGAACTACAAATCTAAAACGAACGTTGAAGTATATGACTGAAGTTGAGAACCGCGTCCATCTTTGATGCGACAAACCTCCATTTTATTTCCCGGTTCTCTGACTTTAATTTTTTCGAGAATCGATACGCAAAACTCTTGAAACATTAAATTAATTTAATATCTGAATTATTATCTATGTTACATTGAAAACAACTTCCAGCCAGAAGTGTGGAGGCTACAAACTGAAAGGAGGATACTGTCATCTACACTCTCGTGAAAGCCAAAATTAATTGATACTCGTATTTTGGACACGCAGTGACGAGAGATGGGCGCGGGAAAAATGACGTCACTCGCGAACCGGTGAACCAAATTTGAAAAACGAAAGCTTTTCGAAAAGCTGAAAGTATGGCGGTACAAACATTTTTTATCGATTTAATTTATGATCATTAGTTTTGGAGAAAGTAAAGATATAAACTTCCTTTACGAATGCCCCTCGTAACAAAAGAAAAGAGGAGCCAATACGCTGAGTTCATGATTGTTTTACTTACATAATTTTGTAACCGAGGCCTTTCGGTCACACACGACCATCATCCCCGGCATAAATTAGAATTATACAAACTACATAAATATAGCCAAAACTACAAACGTGCAAAAAAGAAACCAGCTTACGACTACATTCTGAAAGGAGGATAAAATAGTTGGAAATTACAGGAATTACAAAGCAAGCGTAACAGCCAAAGTGAATAGTAGTTAGTGTAGTTTGTATAATTCTAATTTGTGCCCGGGATGATGGTCGTGTGTGACCGAAAGGCCTCGACTAAAACATTATGTAAGTAAAACAATTATGAACACAGCGTATTGGCTCCTCTTTTCTTATGTTATCTTTAGTAACGCTGTTCGCACTAACATGTTTCGATAAAATCAATTGACTTCAAATATTTTTCAAAACGCAAATGCTCAAAAACCCTGGTCCCGTTTGGGCTAAAACACCGGAGGTTACGAATCGGGAGGAAAAATCTGAGTCAAAGTTGGAGACCGAAGACACTTCATTGGATGTAACTTACCTGGGCGACGTGAACTCGGAGCTCGCCGCCAAGTTTTTAAATCCGGTGGGAATCCAACGGGCGCATTCATGCTCCTGTTGCCGGAAAATCCTCCGATTCATCCGTTCAGAGGAACCCGTAAGAGTGGAGTAAACGGTCCAACTCGGGTATTTCCTCGATCCGACAACTTTGAGTTGCAGTGACTTTCGTCGTTGCCGAATTGGACATTTTTTAAAATCATATAGCTGGAAATTGCTGGTGAATCTAGTAATTTTGGCAAATTTTGCTTCAACAAGACCGTCCCACCGAGTCTCTTGTCGACATAACCCGACAAAGAGTGCTCAGAAGTTCGTTCCAACGCGGTCCTGCCAGTTTTGTTCGAAAGAATAGTCGAAGAGGCTAGGAAAGGAATATTGAGGTGAAGGAAATGGAAGCGCATGAGGGAGAAATCCTATGTTGACCTCGCAAACTAACTCCAGATTGTACTCTTGCATGTTTGAGAAAAGAAGAAATGACTTGTTTAAGGAGATAAGAAAGCTTAGCCAATTAAGTCGACTTATTGTTCCAAGTAAGACCACGTTGAAATGATATTGAGTAGATCACTTAAGTCTACAATTCACATCTTTGCACACGATTTCCGTAGTCCGTACACTGCATTTTCAAATTTTCTGCGTCATACAGTGGATCAAGGCAATAGGAGAGGGAAACTTTAAGAGCTCATAACTCCGTTTATACAAAATTTTCAGGTTCCATAAGTGGTTTTATTGGTTTTCTCGTGATATTTTTTCCTGAAAAATCCCCTAAAATTTATAATGTAACGGAATGAACATGAGAATTTGCAGTTTTATTCAAAAATTGTGTATCTGACCTCTCTGATTGAATCGATCCACTGTGTATCGGTAGGAACTAGTCATCTTCAACGGCAACCACAGAGACCGAATTCCGTCGATTCTTACACATAGAGAAGCCAAGTCCATCGATGAGTCGAAACCGCACCACCGCCTTTTTTTAATTTTTCTGAGTAATCTCGAGAGAGATACACTCTGAATTGCACTAGAAAGTTCAATTGGGGTCACAGCACTTCGTCGTAATACTGTCTCGTTTTTATGAATTTCCTCCCAAATCTGGACGGCAAGCGGCACTTGCACATTACTAGCAGCATGCAGTGAATCATTGAGAGTTCTAGCTTCACGCCATCGCGCCTTCAATTTTGCAGATACAATACGGACATCTATCAAGCACGTATAGTTGTATCTCTGCGCCGTTATGAACACGAGTTCTTCCACTCGCTCTATTTTCATGCCGTGTTGGTTCCGTTTGTTTTATTTGTAGTAATGCTCCGCGAGTTACCTGAGCAGTACAGCCAAAAATGGAGTGACGTGCCCAGGCCTCTTTTTAATTTACTTTTCCCTCGAATTTCAGCGACAACTCATTAACAGCACAGAGCCGAGCATGTCGAGTTCGCGCATCGCGCCCTCGCGCCTTCAATTTTGTAGATGCAACACGGACATCCATCAAGCACGAATAGTTGTATCACTGCGCCGCGCCGGCCGTTACCAACGGGTGTCGCGGTCGTTTCCCTTCCTCTATTTCCATGTTGTGATGTTTCCGTTTGTTGTATTTATGGTGGTGCTTTACAAGTTACTTGAGTAATATATCCGATAATGGGAGGGACGTAGTCGGGCCTCATTTGTTAACTTTTCTCCCCAATCTGAACGACGTCTCATTAGCAGCATAAAAAGGAAAATTGCGAGTTCAAGCCTTCCACCATCGCGCCTTCAATTTTGTGGATACACCATGGACATCCATCGAGTACGAATAGTTGTATCTCTGCGCCTTCATATTTTCCCGTGCTCTGTTTCCATTGTTCATTGGCCCCGTGCGTTTTGTTTTAAGTGGTGCTTCACGCGTTACCTGAGCAGTGAAGTCGAAGATTTGAATGACGTTATCGAACCTCTTTTTTAAACTTTTCTCCTGAATCTGAGCGACACCTCATTGGCACCATAGAGCGGAGCATTGCGCGCCATCGCGCCTTCAATTTTGCGGATACACCATGGACATCCATCAAGTACGAATAGTTGTATCTCTGCGCCGTCAAGCAACGGTCCGGTGCTTCACGACGGATCACGAGAGCAGTGCAGCCGAGGACGGGAGAAGCGGAATCGGGCTCCGTTTTTTACTTTTCTCCTAAATCTGAGCTACACCTCACATGCAGACGACGAAAACTATTTACAAACTTGCAAAAAAGAAACCCATTTTCCTGAGTAAAGTTTTAATTTTTCTCGACTAGCTATCAAAGTTGCCCCTGCCGCGAAACGCGGAATTTTTACGAGCTCGCGGCGAAATAACCGAGCTCGACTACATAACGTCCCTCCTCCGGCGTAAGGGCGTATTTCTATCTCGATATGAGCCCCTAAAAGCACGGAGTCCTATGTACAACAAGGCTCACGTGGAAATCGAGATAGACCCTTACGTCTGAGGAGCGACGATAAAGCCAAAGGGCAACAAACACGCTAGGAGCTTGTCAGAATATGATGAATACGGAAGTGTCTGCACGAAGCGGCGAAACGCCGATCGGATCAGATCTCGATATCGAGATGATATCGTGACGAACACCTTGTTGTATCGCGGCCCGATCTGATATGCGGGATCGCGGCGGGAAATTCATCCTATCGCCCGGAATTGCATTTCCCGGTCGCATGCAAAAGTTTCGCCTTGATGAAATGATGAGTTTTTCCTTCGAGATATTAAATTCATTTCCCGATCTCTCAAGAGCGCCAGATGAAGGTGCATAATTACGCCGCCCCCGCCGCACAGTGCACCATGCCACCGCGAGGGTTCTGCCGTGCTAAGCAAGGACGCCGTAAATCCATCAAGATTTTCCCGCATTTTTTGGAACTTAATTCTTAATGAAATAAAAACTGATTCACCCATGCACCGAAAATTTTCAGTTTAAGTTCTCGATAGTATTTGCGAAAGAAATCAGTAAAAACATTGTCCTAATGTGCACTAGTTTTTCTGCTATGAAACATTGTTTCCAAAAAATGTATAATGATGCATGATCGCAAATCTCGAAGAGACTAGAAATCACTAGATCTGAAAGTTCAAAATCATAGAAATGGGAAAAATGTCAAATTAATCAATCTGATTCTATCATTTGTATTACAAGACAAGAACAAGGACAAAGGACGGCGTTCTTGCGTTGCACGGCAGAGTTTGAACCTAAATTATTTTTACTAAAATTGCAAATTTTAGTTTGTCAGCTTACGTTACAATTTAAATTTTATGTAGTTATATTTGCACGGCAGAGTTTGAACCTAAATTATTTTTACTGAAATTGCAAATTTTAGTTTGTCTTACATTACAATTTAAATTTTATGTAGTTATATTAGAAAGCCGGGTGCCTCTTTAAAGCATTTTAGTTTTGTATTAACGAAATTTTAAGTTTTTCGAGTTTTAAAATCGTGTTCACCTCTTCAAATAATTCATTTCACTGTGCGTCGCGCCATCAGCGGGGCTTGAGCTGGGCGCGCAACGAAGTTGGGGATGAAAACTTACGCGAATAAAAACTCGGCTCCTTTATTCATTGATCTCATCGATCATGAAACGGATAGAGGCTCACGGCTAGGAGCATGTTGACTGAGCGGCAAATTCCAATTCTACCCGACTTGATGCTTGTGTTTAATCTGATTTTTACTCCAACTGGACGTAATTATGCCGAAATGAGCTATGTATAAATGTATTTAATATCAAAAGCAATTATGAGGAACACAGATTCTATGCACACAGTTCTTTTTAATTCAAGCGTTCCGTTTAGTATATAAGGGACCGTTCGATTAAGGGCACAAATGTATTTGTCACTGCTAACATTGCAATATGATTGTGTAGCTTTTGCTGCGTTTTTTGTTGGTCAATCAGAAAATTTTTATTTTACATGTTTGCCATTTTTCCATGTTTGATTTCGTGAGGTAATTTTCCTGAAAATGCTGTGAAGGGTTAAGTGAATTTCATTAAAATGAAAGAAAAACGCTTTACAATCTTAGCAAAATCAAATGGATGTGTGTTGTTTTTCCAAATGGCCTTTGAAATATTACGAACAATACTGTATGAAGTGAGAAAAATTTTGGGCCCTCAGAAAGACAATTCTTACGGGTCACAGGACAATTCAACCATAATACCTCTTCATTTCTCTATGCCAGAATTCTAGTTCTCAGCGCAAAATTTGATATATGTGATACGACTCTCTTTATGCCTACAATTTTAAAGCTTTTAACTAAATTACAGTGTTTCAAAATCTCTGTACTTGTTTTATACGCCACTGAGAAAGAACCAAAAAAAAAAATTGGCTCGAAATTTTAGTCGAATTATCGTGTTTAAGAAAATTGAAACAAATTGACAAGCTAATTTTCCTATAAAAAACAAGAGACACGCGGAAATTTATAACGGCAATTCGAGACGCGTGTTCTTGGAGTTAAGTCATCATCTCTTTCTATGTTTTCCCATTCCCTTTCATCATCAACACCAGACATTTTCCTTCGTGAATGTATGATCATATCATGTCATGTATGTCAATGTATGTGATATGTTTTTCACATTTCGGCAGTGAACGTGTACCTGTGTTTTCGATGTTGGAGACTTCTTATTCTCATCATACTTTATTTTTAAATGGAAAAATAATAACTATTCTTGCAAATCTCTCCGTTTTTTCCCTTGCGTGATGAATATCATGAAAAAATTGTGAACAATAGCTTCAGGTTATTCTCCTATCTGGTTATATAGCTAAAATTTTATTTTATCGGAGATTTAGAAAAATCGCAAACGAGCTACGCGTTCCTGCAGTTTCTCTGGCGATTTGTTTCTCAATATTGAGTGTCCATTATACTTGATTTATTTTCTCACTTCCTCGCGCTCGGCATAGTTAGTAAATCATGTGTCGATGGCCAAACGTGGCAAACTTGTGTTTTGGTCTGCAACGTTAAAGTCTTCCTGTCATATTTTGTTTTTCAAACCGCAAACTCATCAAAAAATAATTTGAAAATTTCTTCGATGTTTCTTCGTCAATGGGGGTACACTTTTCGAAAATTATATTTCATGAAAAACTGGGCCCGGTGTCCATCGAGACTGTAAAATATTACTGCAGATTTTAATCGCAATCGAGGAAAAAATTTTCAGAAATAAAAATGCATATTATATGTAGCCATTGATACATAAACAAAATAAACATTTCATTGGAATTTCCTCTGGAAAAAGAAAAGGAATGAATCTATTTCACTACTACTAAAATTTATCTCAGGTTCTTATCCCGTTCCTTTGGTATTTTAATTAAAAAAATTGTGAGCCAAAAATTCTTGTGAAGTTTTTGCTCCAAATATATTCCCTTCGTTTACTTTGAAATGTGCTTAACTCAAAAACACCGTTGTAATATTTGTCAGTTCCTCGTTAAGTCATACTTTGATTCTGATAATTAAGCGTTTGGTTCGGCAAAAATTAATTTAAAATGAGCCCCACTCACTTTGTTTGCGAATTAATAAGTTTGTACATGATTTTCCGCAGACTGGCTGCATTTTTCAGATGAGAAAACTTATTCCTGACTGCGAAATAGATACCAATGGGTTTAGCTATTAATCAAAAGCAAAATAGCAGTAAAATATCGCATCTTTATGCCTTTTTGGCAAGCCCTTGCATTACAGGATATAAATCCGATGAAGTATATCATCCCTTTTTTGACAGTCCCCGCTGTTTTCCCGTCGTAAGCTCCCATTTTGTTCTCCCAATAATCGCCATTTACAACTCCATTAACAAAGACCCCATCGATAACCAACCACTGCAGGACTTCAGTTCCGCGGCTTTGCTGCGGACGCTAGTGACGGGGGCTAATGCTTAGCTTCCAACTTACAGACTCGCGAAATATGACAGACTCGACATATGTCAGAAGAGGACGCACGAACGCACGTATTAGCCACTAGAAGAAAAATCAGATGAAGTAAAAAATGAAAATGAAGTACAAATAGATTAGTAGAGACAGAAGAAGAAGATGAAGAAAATGCAGAGGCAGAAGAAGGAGAGGGAGAAAAAGGAAAGGAAAAAAGGGAAGGAGGAGGAGGAGAGATAAATAAAGGAGAGGGAGAAGTAGAAAAGGAAGGAGGAGAGGCAGAAGAAGGAGAGGCAAATGAGAGGCAGAGAAAAGAGAGGCAGAAGAAGAAGAGGAAGAAGAAAGATAGAAAGAAAATGGAAAGGAGAAGAGGGAGAGGGAGAAGAAGGAGATAGAGAGGGAAGAGGAAAAGGAAGGAGAGAATGAAGAAAATTTTATTTTCTTCCTCATTTTTTGCTCTTCTCCTCCTTCATCTTCTTTTTTCCCCGTTTTCTTCTCTTTTTTCTCATTTTGTTGCTCCTCCCCCTTTTAGGCCTCTTTCCTCTCGTTCTCATCTTATTTTCTCTCTCTTGTTTTACAATTCCTTTGACCTATATTATGAGTCCTCAGCCATAGCGCGTATATCCTTTTCCAAACTCCCTTTATATTTTATGCAGGTAGTATGATTGTATAGATTCATTCCTCTCAATCAATGCAAATCTCGGGTCTTCTAGACCTTAATGCTGGAGTGGGTTAAACCATTATGGTTAATTACTCGTGATTGTCATTACTAGCAATTAACCTTTACTTTGATGGCAAATTCTGTAAGCGAGCGTTCCCACTTTTGGCCAGAGATGCATTTGGTGGTACGGAATTACGACTCGACAAGACGGTGCGGTCCATCGGGGGAGTTATCGGTGTTTGACTCGAATGAGAGCATCGTTGCGGAGAATCCCGGGCCTCGGGTGGAGCCGAGAATAAAGAGGGAGCGACAGGAGGAAGAAGAAGTGGAAGTACTTCCGTTTTCTTTATTCGCGACATAATTTGATTCAATTGAGAAATTTTATCGAAAAAGTTGATGACGCGACGCCGGCGATGAGGCGAACAAACGAAGTCAACGGTGAGCAACATCACACGGAAGCAGCGGTGCCGCCCCGCCCCCGCGCCCGAGTTTAAAAATAATTTAAAAACGGAAGCTTTGATAACGACCCCCTCGATTGCTCTCCCGCGCCGCCCCCCGCCCCACTCGCAGATCACCTCGCGCACTTGAGAGCCCTTTCTTTCGAGCCGGAAAACAGCCCCCCTCCCCGCCCCCGCAGGACTCCGCAACTTTATTCGCCTGCAGTTTTCGCGCAGGCAACCCCTGATGCAGCGTCGTTTAAATCCAGTTTTCGCCTTTGATTCCGCCCCTCATCAAGGCCCCTTCAAATCGTTTCACATCGCACGCGTCTTGCGCCATTTAAATGCGCTGGCCTCTCCGATTACGTGCATGCCGTGCATTCTTTGACCTGACTCCGAAAGCTCTGACGTTAGGTTGCAGTCGCGGCCTGGAGAGGGAAGGGGATACCTATTCTGCCGTGCTAAGGAAAAACGCCGTGAGAACCTTCAGGCGTTGCCAAATTTCCTTTTGTAAAACATGAATTTCCTGGTAAATTTAAGACTACTTTCCTTCCGATTTTACAGATAATTTTGTACGCAATTTCAACTAAATTTCCTGAAAATTTCGAGGGAAAATATTCATAACTTTCCTCAAAAATAAACATTTTATCGAAGGAAATATGGCAACTCTCGAATGCTCATACGGCGTTCTTCCTTAGCACGGCAGTATTAGAGTTTAACTTTATTAAAAACAATTTGTTGTCGTTTTCTTGTATTTTGTGAAATTCGTGAAAATCATAATGAGCAAAATTTGCGAATTTTACCTATCATTTGATCGTTCAATGAATATTTGGATTGAATTTAGCAAAAATCTCCCAGAATAGCAAATAGTTTTGGTTTCCCACCAATAAATTGTTAATTCTAGAGGAAAATAATTATTTACACTTTCACACTATACACATATTAGGTATGTTTAATAAAAAGTGAGAAGTTGCACGATTTTGAAAGCACTGTAATCGCGCTGGTTCCTTCTTGCTAAATGCGCTCCATTTGATGGGCAGTAGCGTGGCGTGTTTCGCGATTTATAGATTCATCCGCCATTTAAATCTATGTGAAAGAATCGCTAAACAGGGTGGTCGTAACGAACACCTTAATAATCGATTCTCTTCTACAGCTTCAAATGAGGGAATATCGATTATCGATAATTCCCGCCTTGCCACTGTTGTTGCTGTAGCAGTGGCGTGGCGTGTGGAACGGGCGAAAAAAAAACACACTCGATCTCTTTCTAAAAGGGGGGGGAGGTAGCTCCACCAGCGGATGTATGAATTTTTGGGGAAAAGGGGGCGAGGAGCCTTCCGCTGCTCCTCGAAGCGAAAAGTAGGAAGGGCACAGTGACAAAACGAACTACACTTCTTGACAATTTCGACGACACTTTTATTCTATACTTTTGATAGACTCATCACACTAAGAACTGAAAGAATCAGAACACACTCCCGCGCGGAGTACGTTTAGACACGGCGTGGCGGGCCGATTCGCGGCCTGGGCAGGATCGCTGGTGAGCTTATGACGAGACTGATTTCAGAGATTTTCTGAAAATTGCGAGTAGCGTCGCTTTAGCTTCCCTTTTCCCCTGCGGCCCAATCCTCCGGGCCAATCAGGGCCTCACACGGGACTCTGATTTTCCGAGCTGACTGCGTTCACATGGGAACTGAGCAGCTAAGACTCTGTATGACATCACTTTGTCTCATCCTTGCAATTTTCAGCTGAGCTGTTGTCTGGACAGGAAACACAGAGCACCGTTTCTAACCGCGATGCTTGTTTTTCCCATGCAGGCAGAAACCCAGACTCTGCGTCTTAGCAATATGGTTTTACAGGTGATTGAGTTTACTCAGCGACCCCTCCCCAACTTTTTAGTGGATTCTACCGCTCGAATCCATTGCTTGTGCTTTGCGATATATCGATTGTTATGTCATTTAAGCCTATGAAAAAGGATCGATAAACAGGGTGTTCGCAGCGAACACCTTAACAATCGATTCTTTACCATAGGTTTAAATGGCATAATGTATCGCAATTCACGCCACGCCACTGTGGGGTACACAAGGATCCTCTGCTCCATCACTATGTGACTTTTCATGTCATTTCACTGTCATGTATCACTGTGAAACGCAGAAGTGGAGCCTCCTCTCTTTCATAAATAGAACGTTTCGCCCAATATCATTTATCGTCGTGTACTTGCAGAAATTTTCATTCTAGATCTTCCACCCTAAAAAATTTTGAATTCAAAATTGTGAGCGCGAAAGCCGAACAAATTAGAATCTTCGAAAAATGTCGAAAAATACAGTTACAGCAGACAGAAATGGGATTTAATACCCGAAACTTCATCATGTCCTCTGATGGGAATGGAACTGATATTTAAAATATCTCCAACGTCGAAAATCCTGATTAAATATGCTTGCAAGAGGAGAACTATATACTTTTTGCATCTCTTGTCATGACATCATTTTTTTAGGCGACTGCGTCCTTAGCAACGCAAAATCGCCCTTATAAAATAATGAATCCAATCTATTCATTATTAATATTTGTCCTTTATGCAGTTTGTTGAAACGAGCGTTTAAACTTAGGAAAAAATTCAACGGAATGTCGTGTCATTTTCTCTCATCCATTTTTGCTAGGTTGCGTCTCAAGCCTTTTTTCTATGAGACAAGAAGAGGAAACGACGAAATTCACTGAACTGAAAAAATATTTTTTCTTTTTTTGGACGTTGATGAAAACTTTCAAAAGCTGAAACATTTAAGCTCATAAATGAGGACACGCGCTGAAGAAAAATTACTTTATCCACGCAGCTGTGTTGGAAAATTTTAATAAGTTTGCGATCCTACAATACCCTTCACCTCTTTTTTCCAGTTTTTCGAATTGGGTATATTCCGGGTACATTCCAGGTCCAGATATGGGGGATTTCCTGGAGACAGGAGAGGCTGTATTGCAGTTTTGAAGAATTTCCGGATTTTGTTGCGTATCTCTGAGTCATTTTTAATATCTATAAAACTTCTCATGAAGTTTAAAACGACGGTGGTTTTAGGAATCCTTTGCTTTTTGCAATGTCCACCCTCCTTCGTTTTGGGCAAAGAACCATTGCGGGGGCTGCTGCTGCAAAAAAAAAGAGAAAAAAATGCTGAAAATGCTGTTTTCTCACTTATGCACTTATCGGCAGAATTGGAAATTTTCAATGTTCCCACCAGGTTTTACACTAAATTTCGATGAAAACATGTTCATTGCAGCGCTTGACTTTGGACCCTACCTATTTGTAGTTCATTCTAGCATTCATAGAGACGGTGAAATTACCAGTACACCATTTTACCAAATTTACTAGCCGATAGCAGAAAATTAATGGAAGTGGGCTCAGTGCCACATCAGTCCACATCTACGAGTCTATCGGCACTATCAGAACACGACGAAGTTCAATCTGTTCCATTCAATAAATTGCAGTTTGATGTCTTGGCCTTTTGACATGAAATTTCAAAAATCGGTCCATGTACAACATGTAACCGTAACAAAAAATTGATAAAAATAAATTCTTGAGAGACAGGGAGCCTAAATTAATGATTTGGAAACATTTTTTCTCTTACGCCCTCTTTCGGTACACACGAGATTTCTAACAAATTCTTTTTTACTGTGTTGCAGGTAAATTTTCTGATCCGCTTCCTTTGTTCACATTTCAGCATCATCGAGTAAGTAGCCTTTTGTTCAACCATTTCAGAAACTTTCACGTAAATGGTATCTGGCCTATGATTGGTCAGTTTTTTTCAGAAATATATCAATTGTATAAGCACTCGCACTGTCATCCTACTGTGGGGAGAAAGGACAGTGCCGACAGTGCTTCTCGTTATATCAAATTTTTCTTATAGGGTGTGCCTTATATAATAAGAATATCAAAGTCTTATTAAAGTTTTATAAAGGTTAATAAAAGAAGAAAACAAACATATAGGGCAAAGTAAACTAAAAAATCAATTATACACATTCTAGAATACAAAAACTGAGTAGTCAAAACTATAGATAGTCTTACATACGCTATTAAATTGAGAGTCGTTCAATTATATTAATTTTAACTAAAAACAAGAAAGATTTAGTTAGACAGTCAACTAAAATTGTCTATCGTTATTTAGAGAGATCTTTTTTATATATAAATTTTCAGTTTTTTTGGGAAAATGAAACATTTTGGCCCAAAATCACCTATTTAGCCTTTCTTATATAAAAATCATCCAGTTAATCAATTATTTCCGCTTCTTCCAAGGTGTGGACCACATATGCAGCACCAAAATGACGTATAACGAATTCCTTCGGTCATAATCCCGTTGTTTATGCAAACAGAGGAATCTCGGTTCCGTGTACCATTAGTTTAAGCGCTCGGGTTTCCACAGAGGTATCAGCAAGACGTTGCAATACCCAACGGTAGGTTATTCTCGCCGTGGAACTAATCAAATAATGAACGGACTCATAACATAAAACATCGTAATTAAAGGTCTGTTTATATGTAAATTTGATCATCAAGAGTCTCGCTTTATTGAAATCGGTCCGATTTCATAAACAACCGGTACTTGAACCTCTCACCGAACAAAATTACAGCGGTGGCTTCATTAATTGATCAGAGGCCACTTACATATTAATGAACGGGTTAATATGAGTATTTCCGCGAGTACTCACAGTAGTTGGTTCGTTGTGGAGCATAACACCTCTGAATGACTATCTATAAATATCCATTCAATCGAAGCCATTCAATTTCACTGATACATGGGGGTTTTAGGCGCCGTTGCTCTGGAATTACAAACTTGCACAATTCCTTCCATTCACAATCACCGTATACAAGACCCAATGTGTTGCCCCTTGTGCTGTCCAAATTCTAATCATTTAACGAATATTCTGGAAATGAAGTGAATAATGCAAAGGTACGCTCTGGAAATGTCAACATCTTCATGCTACTGAAGTAATTGGATTCAGTTTCCAGACAATTGGTAAAAGAAAAAATAAAAAAAAAAAAAATTAAAAAAATAACAACTTTAATGAAATTGTACATGTTTGATTGCTGTGTTTTCGCGCCTCTTCTCAATTTTTCAGGGAGGAAGATGCGTTATCCTTCAAATTTATCTCTTCAAGATGAAACTTGTGAATACATTTAAAACAATCCATACAGGCACGTACCCTTCAACATTTATGATGAAAATTGAAACACATGAAATTGTAACTTGACGGTACATCATTGGAGTAGTTGAAAACATGCCCAATGCTCCTAATTTTTGAGGAATTTTGTCTTCAAAATATCAGTCAATCCTTATTCTATTGATTTACTTCAACTTGCCTGAGCTTATTTGGATTAGTCTTTGAACCGCATCCAATAAATTCAAAGAGGAGAATGGGTAAGGCTCTATGATGTGGTGCCAAGGAGAAACGCCATATGAGCTGTCAAATGTTGCCAAGTCTAATTAATTAGTCAAGCTAATTAATTGTATATTTTTGAGGGTAGCTCTGAATATTATATTTTGAAATCTTCAGATATTTTAGGTAAGATTTCGACTAATATTCTCCAAAAAATCGAGAGAAAAATATTCTCTAATCCCCAAAAAAACCGTGATTTGTCCAAAAAAATTTGGCAAGGTCTGAAGGCTCACGTGACGTTCTGCCCCAGCACGGCAGTATGGGGAAACTGACTTTTATCATGATTAAATCGACTGATCAAATTCCAACACATCTACTGGTTACACGATCTCATATTCTAAATGGATCGTTTAATTTCACCTCTTTCTTTTTTAACGCTCCGAAAGCGATGAATGAAATATTGCAATTAATTCTGATCTCTGCAAAGCGCGGGATCGGGAATTCAATTTTCGTGCCTTTGTGGAAATGTTTATTCGACGATGCGCATTGAAACATGAAAGTGAATATTTAGGGGGAAATTCAATCGCGAATGGAACAAGTTAAGGAGGAACGCGAATAAAAGGCAAAAGGAAATGAGTGATGCACCCGGTGAGCATTGACTGCATCGCTGCATCGTCCCTCTCGAACGCTGAAAAGGAGATGAGGGTAGAAAATGACGCTCTGCTCCGTTCCGGACAGACAATGGAACGTTGGCTCATGTCGGTCAAAATTCTCAACGCATAATCACCTCTGCCTGTAGCGATGAGAAATACTTTAAGGAGTACAGTGCTTCAAAAAGAGACTTTTTGAAGTTTTGAATCAAAACATCCATTACGAATACTACCGTGCTAAGGAAAAATGCCGTATGAACCTTTAGGCGTTGCCAAACTTTTTTTGACAAAACACGAATTCCTTGGTTAAACTTATGAATATTTTTCTTCCAAATTTCCGAGAATTGTGTTAGTATTTTGATCTAGAGTTCCTGAAAATTTCAAGGAAAAATGTTCATAATTTTTTTCCAAAAATAAACGTTTCATCAAAAGAAATTTGGCAACTCTCTAATGTTCATACGGCGTCCTCCCTTAGCACGGCAGAATAGAAGTCTCTGGTCTCGTTAAAACTGAAAGTTTGGCTGCGGGATTTTCCTGCGGGAAGAAAACTTCCTGAAAAAAGCGACTCACAAAAATGGGCATCATAGGCAGTGGACATCCGTACTTCCTTCTTGATGTCCTCCGTTCGATACGAGATTCCCAAAGTCCATGACCATGCATGCGTTCCTGCTAGGTTGAGATTGATTATAAAAGGACAAATGCCTTGTCTTGCTTGTGGTGACAAATAATGCTTAACATTCTCAAAACATTTCTGTTCCTGTGGAAAAATTTCTTTCGTGTGTACAAGAAAGAAACATTGGAACAAGGACAACCTTGGAATGGACACAAGGGGGGAAACAAATAAAAATAATGTAAATAAAACAGATAGGTTTCATTTTAGTATGTATCAAAGGCCTTCGGGCTATGGCCTGTCCACCATAGTTCCTCCCTGTAAATAACCGTAATAAAATAACTTGATTTAAAAAAAAAAAAAAAAAAAAAAAAACCTTGGAATGGAGTTGCGTTTTTTCGTCCGAAACACAACAAATTTTCACGTGCTCCGCCAAAAGAGAAGAAAAAAACAAGTGAAAAGAAACGTTTCTGAGAAAACTTCATACAGCAGAAAAATATTGATTTGACCCCGAAAATCTGTTCTCAGAGTCGGAAAAATAATTAACTTCCTAACACCCTGTGCACTGAAAATCAGTAGAAATGTAAACAAGTTTTGTTATGGAGTGTGGAATTTGGAACTAAAGCAGTGCCACGTAAGTGATTAAAATCGGTGTCTCTGTGTGTAATTTTTATTTTACCGTCGGGTAACCACGTCCGTAACCGGGAGGAATTACGGAGTAAAGTAACGTCCGCAGGTCCCGCCCGGCTCCAACTCCCGCGACAAAACCGCGGCCAGGCGACTAATCGCTTGTCACAACGAATGTAGCTACAAAATACGAAGGTGATGTCAGCTAGTTCACCGCTTACCCGCACTTTTGTCAATTCGACCTAAATAAAGAGCGAATAAGAGAAACACTGCTTTTCGTAGGTGTTGTTCAGCGTTCGTGTTTCACATATGTAAAACTTACAATCTCATTGTGTCTTTATTGTATAAATGCTAGCTTTCTATGTGCATTTTTTACATACATAAAATCCGCTTTCACAGCGTTATTTGGCGCTCTGCGATACCTAGCTGCCACTATAAAACTAAGAGCGATTTTTAGGTGGTTGATACCTAACATTAGGCTTCAATACCATTTATTGGTGCAATCGAAGCTCATGGAGCGATTAAAATGTTTGTTTTTTGATAAAATAAACTATTCGCGCTCCATAGTATGTTTGTTGCCTATGCAACAAAGTTGAAGGCGGTTTAAGTGGACGATTTCTGTCAACAGGTTTACGAAGTGTGTTTTGGTTTAACAAAGTTTATGGAGCGAGATCAATATGTATTTTTCGAATAGATAAGTATTTGCGCCAAGATCAACACGAGCTTTGAGTTGGTTTGTATTTCACCTCTGATATTTAGCGCACAAATATTTGTATCAGAGTAGACTTTAAAAAATATGACAAGACAAGTACTCTTGATTCAGTCGGATTTTTTCTTGAATCAAAGGAAACCCGCTTAGTTTAAGAGGCTTGTCCTTCGATTCAAGCAAAAATCCAAATGAATCAAGAGTATTCTTTTTGGTCAACTTTTATGAGAGTCTGGACTTTAAATCAAAGAGACTTTTTTTCCAGCACTCGGTGCATCGCGCATCCCTTAGATTCTTAGTTCGGGGTCCCTAAAAATACATTTTCTCCTCGCTTAATAGTTCTTAATCTGGCGACATTGTCGCAACGAACGGATGCGTTGGGTACACACAAGGCGAGGGCGAGGGCAAGGCACGGACCGTCAATACGTAAGTTGTGTTGCGATCAGTTTTGGTAAATAGTGTTAGCGCGTCGCACGTCCCCCGGCTCGGATCCGGGGGTGGGAGCTGCGCCAACAGCCCAACACTTGTAGAGTATTCCGATCACGGCGGCCTCTGTCAACCTCCGTCTCCTTGCGCGGTTCATTGCAGTCTCCCTGCAGTTCATTTTCCCCTCGCTCCCGCCCCCCGGGGCTCTGCGCCCCCCGCGAACTGTGCGCGAAAACCGCCCCGCTCCGCCCCGGACCAAGCTCGACCCCGCGCGATCTGGCTAGAAGCGTTTTTAAATATTTTACCGTCGCTTTTGTCTCCGGCCTAATTGCGGCTTCTTCGCCGCGACAATTTTCGCGCCTTTCATTCGGCTTTCGAAGCAATTAACCGATGCAATTGTCCAGTCTCCCGGCGTAGGCAAGCGCAGTCTCGGCTTGAGTAATGGTGTTAGCGCCGAGGCTGCCTTCCGCATGGCGATGGATTCGAAACGAGACTTCGCTAGGAGAGGAAGGGGATGGAACGGAGGAGAAGGGAGGAGGATTGAAATTATCTTGAATCCCCATTGATTAGATGAAACAAAAAAATAGGAAAATATGGTAGATTTTAACATACTCTGACAGATTTTGAGTTCGGTAATCAAGACAAACAGACTTTTGATAGTACTAGTACTTGTCACACTAATGTCTGATGTCTGCCGCTGTATGGTAAAAAGACCACCAAGTATATGCTGTTTATTGAACGGTATAAATAGAATCAGCTATGTTTCATTTCCTATATCTTGTCTGATTTTTTTTTTTATTTTTTTATTTTTTCATTTTGTTTTTAAATTTTATTTACTTTTATTTTTTAATACAGAAAATGTATCAACATTCTCGAGTGAAAGTTTTTGTGACTTGGTGCAGAAACCACATCTTCGACAGGAGGAATTAATTTTCTCGACGTACTGAAAATCTTCCATAGAAATCGTTTGAACTATCGTAAATGTCCCTTGCTGTATACGTGCGAAAATTCTTTAAAATAAACTTGCGGGGTATTGCAGCAGTCGACTTTCGAGTTTTGTTAGGTTTAAGAATACTGATTCGAGAAAATCTGACGGTAGTGGTAGGAGGGAGGCGGATAGAATGGGTAAATTATCTCTTGTACAATTCGTAAGTCTCATCTAGATGCACGATGTATGATGTTAGGGTCAATTTAGAGGATGAAACTAAGCGTACGCCGACTCGGAATAATATTTGTGTAGTGCCTACCACAAATATTACTTGACAAATTTACTGCCCGCAACATCCCATTTTCTTGAGAGAGGCTGTAACTCGCTGAAATTACTATCCATATTTTGTGCATCTCCCCGTTCTGATATGCTTACAATCAATACTGTAAGTTCTCTTACTTCACCAATTTTCGTTTAGTGTTTGGGTTATTTTTAGAGATCCGTGAGACCGGTTCCAATAATGTTTCAGCTTTGAGTAGACAAATATCTCTCGTTCGTTGGTTTCAAATTTTTGAAGCATAAGGCTAGCTTTATTAATATTAACTTCATTAATATTGCCACCAATTGGACCATCTCTTGAGGGCGCAAAGCGACCTTCGAGGCGGGAATTTTAATATTAGACCTAGAGATTGATTACGTTGAACTTGATGACGCATAAACGTCCATTATATAAAGGTATATTACATTATCTTAATCGCACAGTTATAATCGTACACGATTTCCGCTTAAAATGAATGTTTCGAAAATGGACAAAAACGTAAGCGACTTTGTTCGTGATGGAGACTACTTTCAATCATTTTTACAAAAGGGTGGATATCTGATCAGTTCTATGGAAAAAAGGAGAGAAGAAGAAGAAGAAAGTGGGCTAGAAAGCAAGCGCGCCAGTTAATTTATCGTCGCGAGCAGCTCGCGGCGGGTTAGAATAGATGCACATTCGACAAGCTTAAAACGCCTTCAGAAAATGTGATACTTCCTTACATTACCCACGAGTTAAAATAGTTGCTCGTTCAGCCGATGCGACGTTATAAGATTCTCGCACACTCGGGAGTTTAACTCATTACCCCCCAACTCGCCCCAACTCATTACCTCACTGTTACTCTTTCGTTTACTCAAAGATATGATGGGATGAACCAAATTCATACAATTAAAAAATGTGAAATAAAGAAAATACTCACTTTAACGAGAAAAAATATTTCCTCTTGCTCTCTTCAGAAAGTAGATAAATTCCTCCTGATGTCTCTCTTGTGATTTGTATTTTTTTGTACTCTGAATGTCTTTTTTGCTTTTTGTTAATATCTGAATGTCAACTTGTTGTCTTCCTGTATAATTTTTTCCAACCTCCTACCCTGTTTTACTACTGTAATAGGCTTTTCGTTCGACAAAAAATAAAGTATCACAATTGCAACTATACTCTTGGCTGATTTTGGCAGCAGTTATAAGAGTAGTTGCACCAGCAGGAATCACGGTTAAGTCATCCAAAAGTGTGGTTTAATTAGATAAACTGTACCTCTGTCTGTTGTAACTACTGTTACAACTGGCGCCAAAATCAACCAGGAGTATAGTTGCAATTGTGATTCTTTTTTTTCTTTTCATTCAGTGTCTTTACAGAGGCCCTTTGTTTGATTATTTTTTATTTATTTGCATATTTATTGTCATGTTTCGTTTTTCCGATAAAATTTAACGCTGCGACAAAAATATTCGTTTGTTGAACTTTTTACAGTCACAAATTACGTGTGCTGTTCTATCAATGGTAATCCAGAACCTCCAATATTAGCATTTTTCCGACTCGCCGACTCTCGTCTTGCTGAGGATAATACGAGGCTTAGAATAAATTGGAAAAAGAGGAGGAGGAAAAATCTATCATTTCATTTCTGGAATTATGTGAGCCTACAGTGTAGAGAGCAAGTATTCGGTTCAGTAATAGCGAAAGTGTCAGCTTTTGGAGGCTGTGCGACACATTTTGTGACAGTGACAAGCCGCGATAAAAGTGAAATGATTCGTATCGAGAGGGTATCAAAAAAATCTGCCGTTTTCGGCGGTTTCAATTTAATGGTAGCTGATTTCATGTCGAATTACAGAAAGGAGGTCGTTTGCTACGCCCTGTTTCCCTCTCATCTCCCTTTTTCCGGGGAAATTTTCTTTCTTGTCGTAGCCTCGAGCGCCTTCGAAATAATAATTATAAAGGCGCTGAAATAATAACTCTGGAAGCATTCCCATTTTTTACCGACCCCGCATTCAATTTATTTCATTGAGTGAGGGTAGCTCATTATTTTGGCCTGCCCGTGTTTGAGAATGAACTCTCGCTTTTCCGTCTCATTCCTCCGCGTCTGTCTCTCTTCCACGGCCGGATTATCTTCTCTCCTCTCGTGGAGTCTGTGTCTGTGGCGTCATTGATTTAATGGCTCCGCAATTAAGTAAGTTTTAATCGTCCAATTCTTGTTTCTCCTCAATTGTCTTCAATTTTTTCTTCTGAATTAAATGAACGGGTATGCTGGTGCGAACCCTCAGTATTTTGGAAACACCTGTTAAACTCTCTCATATTTCACGAATGAGTGAAGCATCCGGGTCTTTTCCTGTAATTATTGTATTCGAGTCTAGAATTCATTGTTCCTAGCGCCGGGAATAACCAGGATTCATCAGGGTATGGAAAATTCTCGGGAAATCAGGAAATCTGTACCGAAAACCGTTTCACCGCTCCGCGTTTATGTTATTGCACCCGAGCCGTCATTATTGATCTCTTTAATGATAAATTTGAATATTCAAATCACCGCAATAATACAGAAGCTTTCATTGACGAGACACTGTAAACTTTTTTTGGAATTAAAAATTTTAATGCACGCCAAAAGTTGGCTAAAATATGAAAAAAATCCATTTTCATCACTGAAACCTTGAAGAAATACATAGTTTTTCCCTAGCAAATGCGTAGGAGTGGGAAAAGACTTTGTCATCAGGGAATGAATGTTGAAAGTTAGGGAAAACCAGGGAATGGGCATGGTTAAGAGCTCTAGACATCGTGATCTAGATTACAACTAAAATATATCGGAGACCACGTATTATTGGCTATTCATCGGATACTCGACATTTTTTAAGAACCTTCTTTTTGCCAAACGGTAGTTCAAAGTGCATCAGACGCAACTCGTCGAGTAACTTGAGAGAAGTAGATTGGTTATAATCAGTCATCACAAGTATATATAAAAAAATAAAAAAAGATCGATGAAAGAGGGGCCAATCTATCAGTTGAAATTTGTTTCGGGTTTAATTTTTTCGCATTGCTTTTTCTTGACACATAGATTATTCATTTATGTTTCGTATAGAGAGACTGGCTGCGTTAGCTATTCATCAACTGTTTGCAAAACACATTATCTTATATTTTAGGAAATATACAAGTTGAAACTGAGTATCTCAAAAGAAATTTTTCTCAATTTTCATCGGTATGAAATGCACGCTTATGCTGATAAGTTAACGTAAGTATCATTTCTTCGGTCGAGAACTAGTTATATTTTGAAAGTGTCATGATTTAGACAGACACTCTTACTTTTTTGCGCGTTCTGAGAGAAGAAAGCTGAAGTAAAGTCATCGTGAATGTTTATTGCGAAAATTAAATAATTTATTAGAAACTAAAAATAAATGGTTTTTCAACCGTTATTTTTATCTTGACTTCAAGATATGCCCTTTTCCCATTATTTTCCCAATAAAACCCATTTTATCGCATTATCCAATCATTTCTTAGATTTTTCCTCATTCCGTCTCCTCCTCCCACGAACAAGTATTGAATTTCAGCCAGTCAATTCTGGTCTCGACATAATACAAGAAAAGGGAAAATGACTTAATATTCGAGTTAAAATTGACTTCGGTTGAGATTATGACATGCTTATTCCTTTCAATGGGGTTTAAAAATTGGACTATTATTATATCGAACATCATGATTTATCAACTGAAATTGTATTTATAGGGGTCCAAAACCACAGTGATTTTTAGAGTCTTTTTGTTTCCCTTCAGGTAGGAAAAAGTGGGTTTACTACAAGCGGATGTGACTCTCCCTTACAATTTTCGTCAGATTATTCCCGAATAAAACTTTTAGCGTGCCCAAATATCTGCGAAATATACGCCAGAAACTATCAGGTAAGACGAGGCTGAAGAGGATGGGTTGTCTGTTCGAAAGCAAGTTTTCCTGTAACTTTGAGGAGGGCTTCACTAGTGATTTCCGGTCGTAGAATATTGAAAACAGCGGTGTTAGTGGCGTTACGTGCTTTGCGATTAATCGATCGATCTGTCATTCAAACTTGTGGATAAGGATCGATTATAACTAACTCCTTCAGAATCGATTCTGTACCATAGCTTCAAATGGGGAAAACTCGATTGTTGATTATTCACGACAGCGGTGTGCGAGCAATCGGGTCGTCCGTCTCTGTCTAATCTTTCAGCTCATTCAAGGTTGCCAGGTTGGGCCATTAAAGTGAAGTATATGACATGGGTTAAATGGGGAATAGTGCTGTTTTCAGCACAATCGGGCAACAATGAGCTCCTTCCTCTTCGATTATTTTCGAAATTTCCATAAGCGCGTGAACGACAGAGCGGTACATGCACCTCGGTACCTCCAGGGCACACTGTCTACAAACTTGCTGAACTTTGCGCGTGGGACCAAGTCTAAAGAATGTCAGAGGATGAAAGTTTAAGTGTACAACCAAGCTTTAGGTTCATTCGTAATGCATTATTTATGTGGTGTCGATATTCTGCGGCGAATTATCGATGAGTTTTCGTCTGAGGCGGTCTAACTCATTCAAAGCTCTTAAAGTGGCCATGATGGAGAAAGAAATTTAATCTGGATGAATAAGTTAACAATTAAAGAGCTCTGGTGGAAATTTACTCAGAAAATGAGTGAATGAACTAACTGAGGGCGTGCAGATGAAATAAATGGAGCTTGAACATATACGGGTTGGCGATTGGAAAGGGTCTGAGGGCATAAGTAATAAAATACGAAAAATTGAGAGGCGGATTGCTGAAATGTAAGCTTTAGAATATCGAAACTTCCAGGAAAACATGCTTGTTTCGCAGATAATATTTTGCCAAGAGGCAAAAGTGCATGAAAAAAAAAAATACGAATTATTATTAATTGATGGAGTGGCTTGGCGGAGAGGTGAGCGTTCAATTAAATTTTTTTAAAAAAAAAAAAAAAAAAAAAAAAAAAAAAAAAACTCATGAGCGATTTATTTTTATTCCCAAAGATAAGCAGGCATACTTGTTTTTTTATAATAAGTGAACGATTTCATTGATAAAAAGAAAGCAAGAGGGAAGAATACACGCGGGAACGGCAATAATCACTTTCTGAAAAACGTATCAATTAGGAAAAGTTGCATTATATTTTTAATATTTTACTAAATTCATGGAGTTCCTTGGGCCGACAAGGATTCATCAAATAGTTTCTACGTTTTTGGGCAAATCATACATTCCACCTGATGAAATTGTTCGGTATTATACCCTCAAGTTTTCCACGTGTCTTTGAAGTATTAAGTTCTCCATTAGGTGAGGAGGGTCTATTAGATCCAGGAAAGTGTCAGGGTGGGTTTCTCCAAGTAGGCGACGGAGAGGTTGTCCAGCCAAACGGTAGGTAGATGGCATCCGTCAAGAGATGGAGAGATGCTAGCTTCCGGAAGATCTCTACCATGACAGATTCCTGTGGCGGGTAGGCGTCGCAGAGCCCCCTAGCACGTCGTAATAGCGACTCGTACATACATAAAAGTTTTCCATTAACTCATCCGTATAACGAAAGGAAAGAACCTACCTCTCTTGCCATGAAGTCTCTTAGTTGAATCAGTGAGAACGAAAACACACCAACTCGGTAACTCAAAAATGCTCAATTTTCATTAAAGAGAGCCAATATTCATAAAGGCCATTGAAGTTAATGCATCTGTTCCAACTTGGACCTTAACAGTGTCCTTACGTACTTGTATTTTGGCACCCAAGATCTTTTTCTTGTACTAATTTCTTCAACTACTCTGCAGTTTTGCGTGTGTCTTGATTATTTTCATTTTTTCGAGTTGGTGTGTTTTCGTTCTCACTGATTCAATTCAGGACGGGAGATTTTTGTCTATTAGACAACACTGCGGTCACTCCAGACCCTCCCCTGTTTCTTCCACCCTCCCAACTTACATTTCGAGTTAAATACCTTCTCTGAAGATATGTAATAAGGATATTTGAGGAATCCGGGGGCAGCCGTATGCGTTCTTCCGGTCAGGAAATTTAGAGGTAGAGAATTTTTCGAGGCGGAATTTAAGCAGATGAATTAACAAGGAGACGGGATCCAGGTTGTAAAGCCGAAGCTTTGAAGCTTACAACCGTCGTCGCGGGCCAATGAGAATGCGGCGAATGCGCTCTAAGCCTCGAAGACTGAATCTAGTAATTGGAAGATGATATGTGGGGCGTTTTGTGCCGGTAATTTCACTCTCCTCGCAGGTCGCACTCTCCATTAGCTGTAACTTCGTTTCAAATGCGCGCGCCCTCAAAATTGCCTTCAATTATGTGGAAGCCCTCGGGCTCTAATGAAACTCAAAGAATCTTCTCAAAGGTAGGTTTTAGGCCGGCATTTTTAGACGAAACTGTAAAATCTACGTTGTTGACTTGTTAACCCGAGAACGATAGTCATATAACTAGAATTTTAAAAAAGATCCCAAATCTCACCGAAAAGTGCGCCTTGCCCAGACGAAGTAACGTGTTTCCACCCCAAAGCTGCAAAGTTGACTCGAGCAAGTAGATTCTTTGACTGAATATGTCATTGCAATTTCTGTCAACAATGTTATTGCATTTTGCTCGTAATCAGAGAAAAAATCGGTGAAATCCTCAGTTACATTGTCGTCCCTCTGATGTGAGAGCATATCTGGATTCCAACGTGAGTCCTGCTTTACATATAGGTCCATGCTCTCTGGGGCTCATGCGGTAATCGAGGTACGCCCTTCCGCCAGAGGAGCAACAAAATCAATCCTATAATTTTTAATTAGAAATACATTTAACGAATGAATTAGCGACTCTAAAATGTAATCACGTTCTTCCATATACGGTAAACGACGAATTGAGCATACTTTATATCCGTCATTTAGATGAGAGGAATTATATACTAAAGAAAGTTTTTTTGCCTGCATCATTTAACTTTTCATGGGAAGAGGAAGTACAAAAACTTTCCGGTGTACACTACAAAAATCTTGTAGCGCATACTAGAATTTCTTGTAAGGCAAACTGCATACCGCAGCATTTTGCACCTTATCTGGCCCTCTTATTTATCGCACAACTTTCGACTTTAGAAGGGACCATTACGTAAGTTCCTCAGTACGTAGGATGGGGAAGTAACCAAAAGTATGATTCTGTTTTTTAAGTCCTGCAACTGACTGTTAGCTAATTTATGAGGAGTCCCTGAGTTAAAACAAGGAAGAAAACTGAAAGCTTCTGAGAGAGTAAAATTGTACTTACGGGGTAGCTTAATTCTCCTCTTTTTCCCGGTAAGAGTTTCCGTCTACCCGAAAATGCACCCGAAGCTCAGATGCGGCTTTTTTGCGAGACAGCTTGCAGGAGCGTTCCAAACAGTTTGAAACTGTATTAAACGGTCTGACACCTGCTGCTCAGCGTATATGCACTCCACGTTGTAAGCAGATTAATTTTTAGCCGCTTGCTTCCCAAGTTGTGCAACCCAGCCCAAGTTTCGAACTCTCCCGGAGCGAGATCGTCTTGTTCCAGGCTTCCATTTCACGAGTGCATGGTGCTTCTAAGCTTCTCGCTTGTCTCTCGAATTTATGGGGGAGCCCTGAATTAATCGCATTTTTTAAATGTTAATTTTATACCTATTTTTAAATTGTTGCGCACATGGAGGTCTGAAGATAAAGGTATTCAGTTAACAAGGGTTTTTTAGCTAGTATTTTCACAGTATTATCAATCGTTTTTGATTAATTTTCCCCACCCCCTCCCCCCCAAAGTATTGCATAGGTCATGTTATGAAGTGCCGATCTAGGAAAAGTACGAACATGTCAAAATATGGAGCTCTCAGGGCCTGAAAGGATCCAACCCTTGAATACGAAAAACACTCATAAACGGCTCTGTAAATCTTCAGATTCCATTATGAAACCAAGATGGCCAAAAATGTTCATTAATGAGCATTCTTCCTCAAAATAAGTAAATATATGCCAAAATAATTCAAATGAGTGCGTTACAAACAAGGGGCTGTAACAATTTTAATAATAAATCACTCAGGATAATTTGAATTTATAGGTTGGCTGCCCTTTGGGCCCTAGAAGCTCCATGACTTAACCTTAAAATTACCGACATGTCCGTGTCCGTGTTCTCCCTATTACAACTCGCTCTCCAGTTACATTCAGGCAGTTAGTGTGGTATGAACTCGTGCAAAAAATGTCGGAGGAGAGGTCGCCCCAACGAGTTTTGGATTTTGTACACTACGGAGGCGTCCTCCAAAGGGATGCCGGCAGAGTGTCGACGAGGAGGTGTTACTTCATCAGTTGCCACAACCCTTTCTTTATAGGGACAGGCGTATGTAGCGTTTATTAGAGTGTGACAGTGCCGGAATGCGATACAGGAGCGACGTATATGTATTGCATGACCATTATCAGCTTCGATACATCTCGATGCAGTATTGTGGGAATACTGTTGTGGGAACGCTTAAGTCTTTACAGGCTTAAGTTTCCCACATTCGGCTCCATAGATGAGGCGTGCTTTGCGTCATGGCTTTTCGTGAGAATTCACGGATTTCCATGGCCAGCGATAGAGATAGGTCCGTCGGAAGTTAGCGCTTGTTTATGTCTAAACGTAAAGCTTCAGTGTCGCGGAAGTGCACACGTTTTGACATAAAAAGATTCGGTGATCACATGGGCGAGATCAGTCTTGAGGAATAGATTCCCGGATGATCCGGTCAGCCCCCGTGAGTGTAGCTTGAAAGATTAGAGATATACATATTCATTGTTCATTATTCATATATTCATTGTGTTCTTCATTTGTGCGCGATCCCCCCCACAACAATACTCAAAAGATATTAGTTAAAATAGTATTCGGATGACAGTTTACTAAAAACAATTGTTTTTCAATTGTCAATCTGTTTAATCCTGGTGTTTGTAGATTTTTGATGATGTACCGGATCAAGACGGAGTGTTTAGCAAGAATCGTCAACAAATTGCCAATCTTTTCCAGTATAATGTTTTTAAAGAAGTATCGCATGAATATGTTAAGCTTTGATCTTATTCAATGCAATATTGTGTATACATTTTTTGAAAAAAATGTATTGAAATTAGTATTTAAATATCGCTATATTTAAGGAAAGTTGTATCCAAATCTTGAATAGATAAAAGAAAATATTGAAAAGTACATTACAAAATTTGGAAAAAATACTCAACCAATATTGTCACAAGACTTTTCATGGTAATCCAAATTCTGACAAAATACGCGATAGGTTAAATGCTTCCACATTAGCTTAATCCGTAATAGTTTTCGAAAAAAATGTTAAAACACATTTGGAGGAAGCCAATTAAAGCACAAGTTATCTCTAGCTCCGACATCAATGTTCGATGTACACATCCGTCAGAATTTGCATTACTGCTCCTCTATCCTAAGTTTGATTTATCTGAAAAATAATTATGAATGAAGTTAATGAAATAATATTAGTTGAAACTAGATGAAAGTACTCAACTGCAGTATACACGCGGAGTCCAGTGTTCCACGCCATAAGCGTCGTCTCGCCGGTCCCGGCATCATAAGTAGGTCAAGTCTTGAGTAAATTTAAGTCGAGGTATTTGTTTAGGACTTGCGTCAAGAGAGCAGAAAACTTGCAGTGTGAAACTAATCCCAAATTGGAAAACACCTCGAATCGCCCAGGAACATTCTTGATGGTTATGCAAACTGCTCTGTAAGTCAGAAAATGTCGGACGGAAGCAGGTATGAAATCAGAGAAAATAACGGGATGATGAAAATAAGTTCTTGACTAGACACTGATAAAACTTACAGATCCATAAAAATGAGGGGCTTGGAGGACAAGGCGCATAATTGCTGTTTGGGAAAAAATTTAGATATTAACAATTTCAACTTAAATTAGTCTTACTGCACATTCTGGGGAAAATTCGCCCTCAAATTCCAATTTCTAAGTATCAAAAAATGAGTTTGAACTTTCTCTCCGCCATAAGAATCCATGCAATCTTGAAACTTAAAAAAGCTCGAAAATTTCGAAAACTTAAATTTCTCGAAATAGCAAGAACTGCACTGATGTGCCTTGTCCTCCAAGCTCCTCAAATTTATCTGCATTTTAACCTCACAAAATGCCACAGAAATTTTCCAACGGCATCTAGTATGAGTAGATCTTAGATCTCCCGATCTTAGCAGATGTAATGTTTTCTATAATTCATGCTCCACTTTGTTTCATTCCTACTCTCGAAGGACTATTTTGCAACATGTATTTGATGCAGGAAAAACTAAAATCAAATGAAAAATTATAAAATATATTAAATAAAATGACTTGAGTGCCCTAAAAAGACCCTGGAGGACTGTGGGGGACACAGAACGTCAGAGAGCGCCTTGAAAATGACTCTTATGTATTTGTAAGAAATGAAAATAGATATTTTACATCAGTTGTTCTAAAATGGAGCAATTTTCTTTTTCATGAGGCGGAAAATGTGAAAACTATTCTCTCTTTGACTGTTGAGTCAGAATCCAGATTCTCAATTGCGGCGAGGACAAAGAAAAATTTTAGAAATTAATAAACTGATTTTTTGTGACAAAAATTTGAGTTTCGTGTTGAAAATGGTGAAAATACATTTTAGTCGGTGTTCATAAACAAAACAGAGCGTTAGCCTCTACCATGAAAACTGCATTTTTGAAAAAAGGGTTTGGTGAAAAAAGATTTTTAATAATGTCTGAGACGTCAGAAAAAGTAGCCTCAACTCAATGTGAGCAAAGAGGTATTTGAATTAAGTTCCGCGCAGGCAGCTTTGCAAACAGGTTGAGGGAGGGAATTAAAACGTTTCTCCGTAAATAATTGTTTGTTCTACGAAACCAAGATTGAGTGCATTGAGTTTGTTTCTTGACCTTCTTCTTTCTCGCGAAAACGTCTCCTCCAGTTAAGTTGGTGGATCGTGCCGGAAAAGGAGTGCCTCTCTCGCAATCAAGTGGGAAAGTGTCACTTTTTGTTGAAATGTGGCTTCTGGCGGGCTGAGGTCAGCGGTGCGTGTAAGCCAGCAGCTAAGGCTGCACGATTGCACAGCAGAGGGCAGAGAGATTTTTCCCCCGTCAGCAGTCTATTTACCGGTCGTCTAACGAGAGACCGTTGATGAAAAATGAAATATTTTCATGACGCGCATATTTTTTCGCACAAATTTAGGACTGATTAGCAATTGCAGAAGGGGAGCCATCATTTTCAGTCAGGGTGACTCCTTTGCTGCAAAAAAAAAAATCGATTGGATCCAGAATGCACACTCTGAAAAGCATTGAAAAGAAAAAATACTCTTGATTCAATCGGATTTTTGTTTGAATCAGAAGGAAATCCGCTCAAATCAAGAGGCTTGGCTCCTCGATTCAAGGAAAAATCCGATTGAATCGAGAGTATATTTTCTTGTCAATGTTATCAACAGTCTGGATTCTAGATTCAAGCGATTTCTTTCTCCAGTGCTCCTTCTTTGCTACGATATACTTCAAAATGGCGAGTTTATATTTCTGATTTTTGTGAGTTTTTCACGCTGTTGAATATATTTTTCTCTAATAATTTAGAAGAAGAGCATTGACAAGTGTTTTTTAAAAATTTGAACATTTATCAGAGTTATGGTAGTGAGCGCATTGGGCAATTCATAGTTGAACTGCATTTTGCAATTTGGAGCTATAAATTGTGGCTCATCTGAAAAAAACACGTATGTGAATAGGGAAACTAATGGCACATACGTTGTTTTTAAACCAGGCCTGAATTTATAGTTCCTAATTGCAAAATGTACACTGGAAAAAAAAAACACATTGAATCTAGAGTCCAGACTCTTAAAAACATCAACAAGAAAAAATACTCTTGATTCAATCAGATTTAAGCTTAAATCAAGAACCAAGCCTCTTAATTTGAGCGGATTTCCTTTTGATTTAAGCTTAAAACTGATTGAATCAAGAGTCCGTTTTCTTGTCAATGTTTTCAAGAGTCTGGACTCTAGATCCAATGTGTTTTTTTTTTCCAGTGTAGTCTAATTGAGCATTGTCTCAAATTCAATTCAATCATACCGATTTAGTCATCGGTGCTATTTTCTAAAAAAAAAAAAAAAAAAAAAAAAAAAAAAAAAAAAAAAAACAACAACAGATATTCTCACCGAGTAGGGAAACATCTGAAGACCGGTGTTGCTGCAAACTGCGTATCTTTTTAAAAGGAAAGCGTTCTCTTGATGACATTTTTGCCTCTGCAACGGAGATTCCTATGTATGCTGCATAAAATAACACCAACGGCTATCACATCCTTAATCGGAATTAATTTGGCACAATTTCAACGCTACATGTCGTTCCTCCTCATGTCTCTCGTCATCCGAGATCGCTTCACACCCCTTCCGCACCGTGAGATTATTCCGCGTCCTCGTCATACAGCTTCACGATCCTCAAACAAAATGAAAATAAATTTGACGTTTAATGTTTCCAAGTGGCGTTTACCGTCATTAAATTATTTTGCACGCTCCATCACCAGGTGCCCCACTTCGTATTCATCATTTTTTTTTTCATACGCCGTTAAACTAGCCTAATCCCGCTCCCAAAGAGTAGAGTTTTCTTTTGGGGAGCATGAATTATTCATACGGGGTGAGCCTGTAACACGTCGGGCGGATAAGCTGTAAGAATAGGGAAATCTGCAGCGAAAATAATGCACAGCTTAAAGGAGCTGAGTTATACACTACCCTCTCCCCCTCCCACCGATGTGTGTTCCGCCGTGGACTAGTCGAGGATCCGATTGAGCGGGGAGCTCATTAGGTGTGTGAATGTGTTCTACTTTCATATCTTTCGTGTTATACCCACAGGATTATTCACACATAAGCATATTTTGCTCCTCCATCTTTCCTTTCCTCCCTCCACCTCTCCCTTGTACTTCTTTTCTCATCGGGGATCGTATTCACCGTTGGAGGGTCCGCAGCAAGGAGCTGTTAACTGCATCGTTCCTCAAATTGGGCAGCTTCCTTTCCCTTTCGCAGACCGAAAACACGGGGATACATAACCGCACTCCAGAGGCAAAAGGTGCAAAGCTCTTTTTCGGCCGTTTCCAGATACCTTGAAATAAAACCGCCCGTTTGCCCCATTGATTCCAGCGTCATATCTTAATTTTTCGAACTCCATTTCAGGTGACTAGAGAAACGCGCCCTGCTACATAAGAACGCCGTATGAGCATCTGAATGTTGCCAAATTTCCTCTCAAAAATACTTATTTTTGAAAGAAAGTTATGAATGTTTTACCTTGCAATTTTCAGACTTTGTAGATCAAATTACGAGCGAAATCCTCTGAAAAATTGGAGGAGAATTATTCGCAAATTTTCCTGAAAATTCGTGATTTATCGAAGGAAATTCGGCAACGCCTGGTGGCTCATACGGTGTTTTTCCTTCGCATGGCAGCATGGTATGCCCCACGGCGATCGCGGTGTCGCGCAAACGCGTCATTTCGACGAACAGTATCTTCATTATTATTGGACGTAGAAACTTAGCATTGAAACAGATCTTACATTGTGTTAATGCTAATCTATGAGCTTAAATCGTCGAAATAATACCGAAAATGACTCATTCACATAACTCGCCCTCCCCCTCACGAAAGAACGTAACAACATTTCAATGTTGCCAATTTCTCCCTCGAATATTGCATTTTTATACGGAGAATCTTGGGAATTTTCAACTGATAATTTCACCGATTTTTCCTCTGATCTTACATAACAGTCAGAAAAATTTTGGAAGAATTGCAGAGTTACGTTCCAGTAAAAAATTGAATTCAGTGTGTCAATTTTGCAACCTTAGAATGAAGTTATGTTCCTTCTAGTGGCGAGGCGTGAATGACGATTATCAATATGTTCATTGAAGCTATGGTAAAGAATCGATAATTAAGGTTTTCACTGCGAAAACTCTGTTTATCGGTCCTTTTCCAAAAGTTTAAATCGCAGAACAATCGATAAATCGTAACGCACGCCACGAGCCATTGGTTCTTTCGTCCGAGGAACGACGAACTCCGGAGTTCTAATCTCCATCGACTTCGAGATTGGTACTAATTCCGACATTAAGTTTCACTAGGATGTTGCGAATTAGAGAATGGCGAATAGGGTAGGGGAGGGTGAAGGAGTTCATGGAAAGTGTCACAATCGGGTTTGAAGGGAACCAGATGGGTGATAAATGGAGAAGCGGAGTGCGGGGTTTACGGAGCCGTGGCCGGGGGGGGGGGGGATCTTGGGGTCGCTCGGTGGTGGTGGCAGCGCACAGTGGATCGAGACAATGGCAGAGGTCATGATTTACAAACTTTAAAAGCGTACATCTTCATAGATATGAAATGTTGACATCGGTTTTCCTGCAGAATTTCCTATAAAAATCACCGCTTAGAATTACAATTGTGACGAGATAAACGTAAAATGTTACAATTTTTGTCAAAAATTGTACGTCTGACTTTCGACCAAAAACTCGTTTCACTGTGCGGCGGCGGAACCCGACAATTCGCACAGCTTCTCCGCCGTGCCAAAGAAGAACGCCGTATGAGCCTTCAAGCTTTGCCAAAGTTCCTTTAACAAATCACGAATTCTCAGGAAAATCGGGCAATATTTATCCTCCGAGTTTCCGGAGGATTTCGTTTGTAATTTCATGTGAATACTCGGAAAATTTCAAGAAAATTGTGTTTTTACTTTCGTCGAAAATAGACATTTTGTGAGAGGAAATTTGGCAACATTCGAATGCTCATACGGGGTTTTCCCTATTCGCTGCGGTCCTCCTCGTCGTGCGAGGGGTTAATCCGAATAATTAGCGGAGGCAACGAATGTATAAAATATGAATCGGAAAGTATCCGAGTTTCCAGCTAATTATGTTTCATCGCCGCCGCGTTCGGTAGTTTCCGCGAGTGTCTCGCCGGCGAGGAATCGTGAAGCGCTCGGGGGTACGACTAACAGGACTTGACATTAATGGAAACAAATTGGCTTTTATTCACTGCTTGTCTCGATGAAGCCACTCGTTTAATGAATTACGGTCTGTTGCGAGCTGTCAAAATGGGACTTTTAAACATTTTTTCCGCGTTTAATTGAACGTTAAATTCTCATAACCCATTCGCGGGAGTAATCCCCCTCCCCCCCCTTTCGAATAAGTATTGTCTCGACTCGCGTCACTCCACTGTGAAAAAGCCTAGGAAAATTTCAACTTCCACGCTGTTGTCCTAAGGAAAAACGCCGTATGAACATTCGAGAGTTGCCAAATTTGCCTGTGATCAAACGTTTATTTTGGGAGGAATTCATGAATATTTTGCCTCGATATAGATCGTATTAGAGTACGTGTATAGCGAGAGTATGGAAAGATGTGAAACTCGAAAAATCCATCAGGCCTTCACCGATGCCTCCGCGAATAAAGTTAGGGCCCAGAAATGCAGCCAACCCATGAATTTCGAATGTCCAGAGCGATTTACAAATACAATTGTTACGAACCGCCGTTTATAAAGCATGTATTTGACTTACTTTTAGCATACATTTACTTATTTTTGCAAAAGAACGCTCATTTACGTACATTCTTGGCCATCTTGGTTAGAATTGAACTCTGTAGGCTGGCAGTGAAATTTTGTGTGTTAGAAGTTGCTCAGAAGGGTGGCTGCACTTTTGGACCCTAAGCCCTCCATCAAGCGATCTGTCCATACTCTCGCTATAAAGGTACTCCAGATCGTATTCGATAGGGACTCGATGTATCGTTTGGTTCAAAACAATAAAGCATAACCTCAAACAAAAATTTTATCATTTTAAATAGGAAACCTTAAGAATGAGAGAATTCCTCACGGAGAAAAAAACTTCGTGCGTAGGACCCGAAGTTGAGGTCATATGGATCTCTGAAGTTTTCGGATCACGTATGAAAAACTTGAGGTCCAGCTGTCGAAGTTCGGGTCAGACATCTGAAGTACTTCGATAAATATCGAAGGGTTCGGGTCACACATCTGAAGTACTCCGGTTGGTACATATAGACGTGCCTCGATGTCTGCCTCGAACTTAGAAAGCTCGACCTTAAGTTTTCGGATGCGTGATCAGAAAACTTCAGAGATCCATATAACCTCAACTTTGGGTTCCATGCACGAAGTTTTTTTCTCTGTGTAACAATTTTAGTTTCCATTACTATTAAACTCGCATGATAATGAAAAAACCATCTCTAGAAACCCGTTCCCTCAGATCACTCAATTGTCTTTTGAGGCTATGTCTATACATGTTGAACCGATTGATGTCGATACAATTTCACCTGTTTGATGTATCGAATACGATCCATCGTCGGATATTTTAGATGAAAGTGCGAGCAATACTGTCCGAAAAATTGAGAGAAAAATATTCACAGCTTCTCTAGTAAATTAGAGTTTTATCAAATGAAATTTGACAACATCGGAGGGTTCATACGGCGTTTTTCCTCAGCGAGGAAGCACGGCCCTTGAACCGGGGTTTCTTAGGCTCGTTTAGGATTATAGCATCTCCGTTACTGACGTTGCGTTTATATTTTTTAACGTTTCTCTGCCTCGCGATAATATATTGTATTATTTCGTATACAGCATTAACAGTTCAGATTGAGCACCATTAACTCTGGATAATGGCACCCATGCATTTTATATCGTTAAAAATCTGGGAATTCACTACGACGCGACGCCTAGTTCAATGGCGTGTCCTGCAATGCGATGAATCGATTGATTGGGCATTTAAGTCCATGGGATAGGATCGATTATGAGGGTCTTTACAATCAACTTCACTCTTCATCACTGGCCCCGGGGTGAGGCGCGAACAATCGATTATCGATTTTTCCCCATTTGAAACTATGGTAAAGAATCGATTATAAGGTGCTCGTTGCGAACACCCTATAAATCGATCCTTTTCCATAGGTTTAAACGGCGGATCAAACGATATATTGCAAAACATGCCACGCCACTGCACTGGCCTCATTCGTATGTTGTCATTTCCCAAACTCGGGATCGCAATCAGTGGCGTGGCGTGCTTTGCGATATATCGATTGTTATGTCATTTAAACTTATGGAAAAAGATCGATAAACAGGGTGTTCGCAGCGAACACCTTAATAATCGATTCTTTACCGCAGGTTTAAATGGCATAACAATCGATACATCGCACTTCACGCCACGCCACTGGATCGCAACTCCATTCCAAGATTGGAAAATTGACCCATTTTCTACCAGAATATCACTAGGCCACATGCGTTCAAAGTTTACTAAGCCATGCGTATAATCAGTAGAAAAAGCGGTGAAATTTTATTCTAGAAAAGCGCAACAGGTCCCAGATAAAAGTGCATTTACAAGTGAAATTTTTGCGCTATTGAAATTGTTACATTCCTTCGTTCGGGAAACATAACGCACAGTGGATCGAATCAATGGGAGAGGTCGGACAAACTTTGGAAACTTTAAACGCTTATAACTCTCTATGAGGTTCTGAAAGTGGCTCTATTGGTTTCCTTGTGAATTTTTTTTTTTGAAGCACCCCTTAAAATTTGAAGTCTGACGATGTAAACATCAACATTGGCAGTTTTAGTCAAAAATTTCATGTTCGACCTTTCTAATTGACTCGATCCACTGTGCGACATCTGTAATGTTCCAATCATTTTTCCTCGTGTATTTTGCGTGTTTCATGAAGTAAATATTTACTGAAAATGTAGTGAACTCACTTTTTTGAAATTTCCGATTCGTTTCAGACTAATAATAACATTTTGCTGTCTCTCTTGTTTTTTTTTTTTTTTTTTTTTTTTTTTTTTTTTTTCAAATTAATGCAATCATGGGACGCAACAAAATTTAAGATCCGTGGTCCCTGTCGTAGATTAATTCAAGGTTTGGCTGTACCGCAAATTGGACTTTGATAGCGGGTTACCAGTACTAAAAGTTTTTGGAGTACACGAAAAGGGCAGGTGATAAAGTTGGACCAACGCTTCCGCTGAAATGAATTAAGTTCAGCTGATGGCCAGACGTCTGTTGCCATTTGAGACGAAATCTGAATTTTTTAACCTTCTCATTCTCTGCAGTCGAGATATTTTGTTTTAGAACGTTATTTTTTTGTAATTTGATAATATTAGCAAATTTTTATAATTGATCATTATCATTCTCAATTAAATAACCATCCATACGTACATCAGGATAATCCATAATTTTCATCAAGATCAAAAAATCATTCGAACCTGTTGAACAGGCAACGATAGATAGCCGCACCACTGGTTCTTACGTAACGGGAATGACGTTAGGTATACCATTTCTATCTGATTATACTGTTATTTTTGGGCGCTTCTGGGTACCAGATGCGCCCTTTCCAACCGTTCGACTCCCCCGATGTAACATGTACTATACTACATGCCCTTTTGCCTTATGGGTAATGACGCCATTCTGGTACACCCGGGAAAAATTGGATTTTTTTCTGCATCTGGTATTCGTAAAAGTTTTCGTGAAATGTTTTGCTTTTAAGCATAACAATCTCGCACGGACGTTTTACCTGGTTAAAGTATTTTAGGGCCTCCTTATGCTTTAAATACTTATATCCGAGGCAGTACTTTCAGATCGATTTGAAAATATTACGAACAGTCACGTGATCTCTTCATTTTAGTGACGTATTACTGTGCTACTTTGTGATTGGTTCATTTTCTTGGCGCAGCATCGACACGTCAGCTGTTTGCGGCATTGAGCGGAAGGTTTAAGGTTATGTCATGGACCAAGAGAATGAATAAGGACCCCCAACTCCAGTTAGCGGAGACATTAGCGCTGCCTGCGTTCACGCCGTGAATATGGGTCCAGCCAGCGCCGATGTCACCGCCGGCCGGCCGGTCCCTCTCTTCCCCGCGACCCGCGCTTCCCCTCCCCATTGCTGAACTCCTCTTCACGCGGCCCCGCGACCTGCGCGCCCTACCTCGCGGCGTCGCGACGCCGCTGTCCGCTAGATCGCGTTGACGCACCAGCTTTAGAGGTTCCGCCGCTCTTTCCCGTCGTCTGATTTACAGTGAATCCTTTATGTTTCCATTCACCACTGACTCAAATTCATCACAAAATGCTTGTGGAAAGTTTCAGGACTTCGCGGTCGATCTGAAGTTTTGAAGGGTTTTGCGGTAAAAGAATCCCACTTTAAATTCCAGCTTCGTCAGTCTTCGGGTACATAAGTTGGTAGTAATATGCTTTGACAAAGAAGCGCCCTTCAACGCTTGGGCGTTGGAACTGCTTGTTTCCCATTGCAATTGCTACGATTCCTCAAAAAAGTGTTCTGACTGTGGCAACGTCGAGTTTACTCTCGAGACTAGCACTTAAAATGGTATCTTTGCTCGAACCCCATGCGGACCTCCTGGTAGTTACACTCACGAGTGTGGATTGATATTCTCAAAAAGGAAGAGCAGGAATCTGCATTTTTAAGCCTCTTTATGAAAAGCTGGAGGCACGTCAATCTCCATGTACGTTTAATTTAACCACAAGCCGTCAAATCTGAAAGCCGTGCCGTGGTAGACCCACTTACCTCGATTCTTCTCCCTCTGCCTCAGAATTTCTTTTTGCAACCCCACCGTCACTCAAGCCCTCCTGCTTATTGTGATCAACGGAATCGTATAATGCGTGCCGTATACCCACGGAATTATCGTATACCCATGGAATTTGATTCCCATTTTTGGAAAGTGAGGATGAGGGGCAAATGAGTTAATTGATGGAACTAGATTGAATGAAGATTGTAGTAGGATGATGGACTTGAAATATTTTTTTAGTATTTAGTCCAGTTCATTATAATATGATTTACAAGTACTATCCTTGATGCTATAAAAGGTAAGAATTTACAAAAGGTTACATTATACAACATGATTTTTGAACAACTGAAAAAGATTTCTTTATGAATCAATAAAGGAAATAATGCTAGTTAAAAGAAGAAAAGATGGTTATATAAATATTTAAAAATTTAAAAAGTACCAGACTAGGTCACGTTTAAAAATGAAGTAAAATTTAAAATTTTAAAAACTCACTAGTCAGACGGACGGTAATTTTGCTGTAATTTCGCTGACTAGTGAGTTTTTAAAAATTTTTAAAATTTTAAATTTAACTTCCTTTTTTTTAATGGTTATATAAAGAGAAAAACCACTTACATCAAGCTGAAACCCGCTTTCATGCAGCTATTTTATTCTTGATTCAAAATAAAATCTTCTAGACGGCAACCTCAAGAATAATTCTGCCTAAATCGAGTCACTTTCTTCCCTAATAAAATTAAAAATCACGCTAAACGGTATTTAATACGGATGCTAGACTTAGTGAGTTCTTGGACTACCGCTCTCTTTTTGTGCCGTAGTATCTGGATTTATTTTGCGATGAAAGCTCCGTACTCTTAAAGGATCTCTGTCATTCTCAATATGTTGGAGCGTCCTTAATTTCGTATAATATCGCACAACAAACTCTGATACTGTGCAACAACTCTGTTCTGGAATAGTTGTTTGAGGCGCCGTAGCACGCTGCAGCGCGGCAGGCGGCCGGCCAGTGCAAAACGTGCCTTGGCTCCTACAAACCTAACAGGATACTTCAAGCAATGCGCAATGCGTGAAGTATTCCGCGATGGCAGCACACCGCTCTGCTCTGTGTCAGGCTCCAATATTTGAACTAGCGGAGTCACCGTTTTTCAACTCATGATTTCGAAATGTTTGCACACTCTGCACGGATTATCCTCATTTAATTAATGAAAAAAAAAAAGAAAAGAAAAAGAAACAGTATTAAAGGAAAATGTAATGTGTGTTTTGTAAATATTAAGGTGTCTCTTGTCGAAGTTAATGATCTCCGAAGCACTTAAATTTTTTTACTAAATCTTGTGCTTTTACTTTGCTTGTAGTGTATGCATAACCAAACGCTCAAAATTGGACGTACATATATTGACTCTAAAAGATCGATGATCGATGTACAAACAAATGTGTTAAAATCGAAGATTGCGTTCTCCTTGGTTTTTTCCTCCTTTTATTAATTTTTGTGTAGTTTCTTTGAACGCAACTACGGCTCATTGAAATTAATATCTCTTGGAAAAGGTTTTACAATTATTTGCCGCGTTTTAAAAATGTAAATTTTTCTTGAACGAAGTAATATATTCATTTAAAAAAAAGAAAAAAAGGTATATTTCATTACAAAAAATTTCAAGATAGAAATAAAACCAAATATTTACTGATGACAATATGAAGATGAATAAAAAGAAAAAAGTAACATTTCATTTAAAACATGAGCTACCACAAGAACACCTCCTTCTCTCTCAATTTAATTTTACATACGAACTAAATATGAAAATGAGAAATGGAATATGGAAAACGAGCGAGAGAAAGGACGCGCGGCGCAGAGATACAACTATTCGTGCTCGATGGATGTCCGTGTTGCATCTGCAAAATTGAAGGCGCGATGGCGCCAGACGTGGATTGAATACTCCGATCTGTGCTGCCAATGAAGTATCGCTCAGATTCGAGAGAAAAGTCAAAAAACGAGGCCCGAATAAGCGCGTCTTCCCTATTCTATCTCCGGCTGTGTTGACACTCAATTAATTAAAAAAAAGGGAATTCCATGATGTGCGATACTTTTCTTTTTAGGTAAATTTGATTTCTGATCCCTTTCTTAAGATTTATTTGAAAACGCATATCTAAAGCTCGTATGTACTGGCTGTATACAACCCGCAGGACACGTTTTTTGAATAAGACTCAGGCCAATTTGACTAATTATTTAGAATCTGCGGGTTAGTTATTAGTTTTTTAATAATGATCACCGTAATTTATTATAACATGTATAATTTGAGCGAGTTGAACGAGTGAAGAAGAATTCGTAGAAAATTTAAAGAAACATCGTCGGTTAGTTTGACATATTTTATAAATGAAATATGAGTGGAGACTTGCAACGTCAAAACCCGAGACAGGATAATTTTTCTAACTTTATCCATCAATGAGGTATACATTGTAGAATGATTTGTGGATATTTTTAAATTTGATACCCGTTTCTCATATTTAAGCGAAAAAAATATCTAAAGCTGCCGAGAAGCAGCAACGCCGGCCGTCAGAGATACGCATCGGAAACAAAACGACCAGCATGAGAGCATTCGTATCGGCCGCGGATATTTGTCTGCAACTTGTTCCGATCGATTTATGTTTGAAACAAAGCGCGGAACAAATATCATTAGCGAAGTTGATTACGGTTCAAGTTATCGAAATCTGTGCGGTTGAGTTCATTACTTGTCTGGGGCTTTAATGGAACCGAAACAAAGTTTCTTTTCAATTTGTGCCAAAGTTCTCCAAGCTTTGATTTTTCAATGGAGCGCCAAACTTGTAGGTTCCGCCGGTTGAGCCTAGTTATGCCGCGTATGAGAGGTCAGGGCCCTGCGTTGTGATTGGCTCCCACCCTTGCCATGCTTGTTTCATTTCCTATTCATCAACTGGGCATTCACACTCCCGACCGTTGATTGTATCAACTACTTTAGTTTTGTTTAAACAACAAGCTTAAATACACTTCCAGCCAAGGAGAAAACAATAGAGGCCACTCACAACTCTCACTTGAAACGAGCGCTGCCTTGGAATTCTCTTGAGTCCGCGCAACTTTTTAATTATTTGAAAAATAGCAATAATTTATGAAATGAAAATTAAGGCAGATCAAAATGCTGTAACTGAGAGCCTTCCCCTGCATAGCTTATGCTTACCTTTGCTATATTTACTGCAATTGTATCGCAAAGTACAATTTAGCGTATCGGCTCTCCGTTGCACACGGAAAAAAAATTATGTCGGTGAGTACTAAATTCCTGATTACTTTTGAAAGGATTTAGCTGCACTAAGCATAAAAAATGAAGTGTCGCCAAGTTTTCCATGGTTTGCATTTTTTTTTTTTTTTTTTTAAATAGAAAAATGTATAACACGGTATTTCCGGTGATTTCCGGGCGTTTTAGGAATCGGAGGTAAATTTCCGACTGGTGTATTGCGTGGATGATAAAAGTAATCAGACGCAATATCAACACTGACAGACATCTATAACTGTGGCGATCGCATAATTTCAGGAATCTAGTAACCATGAACATTCTTTTTTATCTATGCATCTGCTCAGTAGCAAAACTTATTGAAAAATAATGATAATGTAATGAAATATTCACATAATATTTACCGTCATTCAGATACCGTATACTTTATCTTGAGTAATACATCCGCACGTTAAAAATCTTGTACATACCAATCTAAAATTATACTGACTTAATAATTATCTATGGTTTTAAGTACTTCAAAAACATTCAGTGAATATTCCTCGATACTTGTGAATAGCTGATTGTGTTATAAAGGTTTCATTTTATTTTTGGTCCATTACGTATTATTCTCCTCCAAAATGGTTCACAATTTATGGCTTTAACCATAATAATAAATGTAGATAGCCTTAAAAAATGAACTTAGACTTTTACTAGTTTGGAAATACTCATCAAACAAAATTCCGGAAGAAATATTTGTCAGTATTAATTAATAATTTGCAATCACACGCATAGCTTCCAAAGTATTACTCAACCAACTATTTTTAGTCATCATATGATGTATTTACAGCTTTCACCTTGATGTGAGTGACTACCCTTCAGTGATTATAACCTTTGAGAGATAGATGTGCGCATAGGAGTGTGCGTCTGTGCGTTACCGAAACTAGCGGATGATATCTAAACTTGGGGCGTATCAAACCACAAATTATGGAATCGAGCCATCACCGGAGTTGTGGCTGAGCTGTGGTTTTCCGCAACAGTTTCGGGATTGTTGTCTGGCGGAAAACAAAGCTGCCCGACCAATAAATCGGAAAACATTTTTGTTGACTCAGCTTAAAGTACTAACACGCTACTTCTACAGACCTCGCCATACACCCCGTATCCACCCGAAAAGCGCAACATCCCTTGGTGCCTAGGACCCAGGGTGGGGGAAAAACCGTGAAAAAGTTTCGGGAGACTGTCGATTGACAACTTTTGAAGCAAAGGAGGACTGAAGACTGATTGTTTATATCAATAGACAAAGCTATAGACAAAGAGAACAAAAGGAATATGGAGGGATTCTATTGGTGGAAGCGGGCGGTTGCGATGGACAAAGCAGGTAGATAGTAGACTAACTAACACTAACGGCAACCCACGAGAGACCCTAGTTAGTCCATCATTTTCTCCCTTAGTCTACAGGAACCAACCATTTCAACCAGTTGGATCACCCTATTCTCCCTATGTCTTCTTTGTCTATCGCTTTGTCTATCACTTTAGTTCACTCAAGCCTATAGCTGGTCCATCATTTTCTCCCTTGAATATTTATATAACTTGTTGATGCAAGGTATACTGAACCGAAACAAGATAATCGCAAAATCGGATGGTCACCCGTTTCCCTTTGAAATGGCCAAAAATTGGTATTTCCAATAAAATACTTCGATTCTTCCCTTTTCCCGTCGCTGTTTCGAGTACTTCCGATTGCAATTTCGTAGTTTCCTTTTGCGAGCAGATGTTTCTATCCATAAGTGTTACTGAACCGTAAAAAATGGAAAATCGAAAAAAACCCGAGTTGGTGTGTTTTCGAACTCACTGATTCATAAGTAACGTTTACCTTTCTTCCGGTAGAATTGACTCTGAATGGACCACTAGACAAGGTACGAATTTCAGCATTCTGATGCATGTTTCATAACCAAAATTTCACGTAAAATACGATACGCACAACGAAAATTACCGAAATCAACTCCTTACGAAGATATCTAATGATTCCTGATGCGTGAATTCAAACCACCCGCTCATGAAAACTCAATGCTCTACGTGATTCACATCGCGCGCTAAACGTTATCATGACAGTCTCTGCGACATAAAAATCTGGCAACCTCAATCTTGACGCTTTGGCTCAGCTATAGCAAATTGCTTATCGTTTGAAAAACACATGGCCGGAAATGAACATTGCTCGGTTGAGAAGCTTGCTGAAACCGTTGTAGTGCGCGATTTGACTCACGTAGAGCTTTGAGTTTCTTGTGAGCGGGCAGTTCAAATTCCTCGTAACCAATGTGAAATAAAAACGTTAATATCTTCGTTAGGAGTTGGCTTCAGTAACTTTCGTTGTGTGAATCGTGTTCTACGTGAAATTCTTGTTAAGAGACATGTATCAGATCGCTTAAATTCGTACCTTGTCTAGTGGTCCATTGAGGCTGCGTGAAATACAGCGTGAAGGAACGGTAAATCCTACCGATCTTTTTTTTCAGCGTTTTCCTTCAGTGCGGCGCAGTGCAGGCATCGATGATGAGTGATTTTTCTCCCAGCACTCCTTCCTCCTCTCCGGGTCAGGGTGAGGAACCAATCGACAGGAGCGCTCACCATCGAGTGGAGAACAGAAGAGTGTCTCGCCCCGGGGCCGAGAGTAATGTGTTTACTCCGGCGGGTTTGTTTTTACACGACCCGGATCGCCTTTGTTGCTCCTCCCGGCGGAGAAAGATGGAGAAATATTATAAAGAGATATTTGAAGTTATTTATTATAATTCTTAAGCTTATCTTTGTTTTTAATCTTGGTCGAGCGAAACGTGCTAGCCTGATAAATGGGACGCCGCGGCCGCACGCGCGCGAGACCCGGACCCCCGAGCATCGGGCGCAATCCGCCGCCTCGTTCATCATCCCTCCAGCTACCATAAATAGAAATATGACTTGATTCCGAGTGCGAACCGCTTTTACACTGCGCCCGGCCCGTCCGTTCGCGCCTCCCACATTTTCAGGAATGCACTCCCCACCCCCGCCCCCGCCCTTCCGGATTTCCACCCTTATCTCTCTACCCCTCTTTCGTCTTTCCCTCTACTCCTCCGTCTCTCCACGACGGCCGCCCCGCTCCGCAGCCCTCATTGACTTCCATCTTCGGTCGTTAAAAGTCCGAGCTCGCTCCCAGGCAAATGGCATCGATCTGCATTGACAAAGCGGAGTCGGTCAACTTATCCGCCCGCTCCGTTCCGTCGTGACGCCCGCCGGCCTTATTTTTATCAATTTTAAAAGGCGCCTTTGTCCGTTCCCGATACCGCGGCCGCATCGGACCGTCGCACACGGAGAAGAAAACTTCGTACGTGGGACCCGAAGTTGAGGTCAAATGTATCTTTGAAGTTTTCTGATCTCGCATCCGAAAACTTGAGGTCGAGCTGCCCAAGTTCGGGTCGGGCATCGAGACACTCCGGTATGTACCGGAGTCCTTCAGATGTATGACCCGCACCCTTCGGTATATATCGAAGTACTTCAGATGTCCGACCCGCACTCCGGCAGCTGGACCTCAAGTTTTTAGATACGTGATCCGAAAACTTCAGAGATCCCTGTGACCTCAACTTCGGGTCCCACGCACGAAGTTTTTTTCTCCGTGCACTTCGGATCGAGTCAATGGAAAAAGTCGGACAAAATTTGGAAACTTTAAAAACTTATCACTCGGTTAAATCAAAACTTTGAGAGTTTGAAAATGGTTTCATTGGTTTCCTCGTGAAATTTTCTTCGAGAAGCCTCCCTCAAAATTTAAAATGTGACGAATTAAACATCAAAATTTGCAGTTTTGGTCAAAAAGTGTATGTCCTACCTTTTCCATAAGCTCGTCTCACTGTGCGTCGTGCGATCGGTAGGACCGAGGGGATCCGGTGGATTCAACGCTCTGTGCCTTTAATATTTGGACGTATTCCTGCCAAACGGAACCATGTGCATCAAGACATGAGCTCTGAGACCCATTAGAATATATGCATAACAGCTGTTTTAAACTCACAAGTAAAATATCTCGATGCGCATGATGCGTTCGACAGAATAGTCGTGCTTGTACTCCGAGGAATCGCCAAAAGCACGTAAAGGCACATCTTCCGAGTTTTGTGAGTTTTAAACTCACAAGTGAAAGATCTTGTGTCACATGATGCGTTCGACCGAATAGCAGTGTTTCCACTCCTAAGAATCTCCAAAAGCACGTAAACGCACATCTTCCGCGTTTTGTGAGTTTTAAACTCACAAGTGAAAGATCTCGAATCACATGATGCGTTCGACCGAATAGCCGTGTTTCCACCCCTAAGAATCTCCAAAAGCATGTAAACGCACATCTTCCGCGCTTTGTGAGTTTTAAACTCACAAGCGAAAGATTTCGATTCGCATGATGCGTTTGACCTCATAGTCGTGCTTGCACTCAGAGGAATCTCCAAAAGCACGTAAACGCACAATTTCCGCGCTTTGTGAGTTTTAAACTCACAAGCGAAAGATCTCGATTCGCATGATGCGTTCGACCTCATAGTCGCGCTTGCACTCCGAGGAATCTCCAAAAGCACGTAAACGCACAATTTCCGCGCTTTGTGAGTTTTAAACTCACAAGTGAAAGAGCTCGATTCGCATGATGCGTTCGACCTAGTAGTCGTGCTTGCACTCCATGAAAATGTTCCTTTTACTAAAATCTTCCTTCAGATCATCATTTTGTACACCCAGTGAAGTATGCGTTGATTTTAATTAATAATATATTTCTTTGTTGCAGGTAATATTCTCAATAACTTATTATCTTGTCTACATGATGCGTATTTAACCGAAGACATGTGATACTCTCTACAGCATTGTAAGTCATTTTGTTTTATCTCTGGTTTTTGGTGCACTTACCTCAAGATTTTAGGGCTCTCTTATTTCTGTGTCGTCGAATGCCGTCAAACTGTATGTTAGGGGTACAAGTTTTTTCTATAAGCAGAAATGTGTGTCCAGCAATCTAGTAAAAATACAAAGTGATGTAACGGTCAAAGCTTTCAAGTTACAGCATTATGTAGCTTCTTGATTACATCATTATATGAAAGTCTTAAAATTATCCGGAACCATAAAAGAGCTTTAAATACTTATTTACGCATTATCTCGTATCTCTCTCGGGTTATCGCGTACTTTTATGATCAATGGGAAATGTATCACACGAGGAAACACGGACCAAAAGAAAAACATTGGTTTATAAAAATTTCGTAGCTACTATCGTTTAGCTACTTTTGTTACTCATCTAAGCCAGGTGAGTGCAAAATAGCACAACAACCTCGATGGTTGACATTAGTTGCTTAACGAATAACGCGCATTAAAAAGAAACTCCGGCCGTGGTAGCCGTACTTACGGGCTATAGACATACCACCCGTATTCTGGGCTCAGAGGCCGAAAGTTCTGGGCGTTGCACCCGAAGCAGTCGAAGCTACGGCTCCAGCACCCGGAACTTTCGGCCTAAGGGTCCGGAGTGGACGCGATGTCTTTTTTCAGTGCAGGTAAAGGTGAGGATATATATTTTACACGCCACAGCATGTGCCAGAAGCACAACTTTTTTTCAATGATGTTTAATGCCATTAAAACTTTAACATTTAACTCCAAAGCCAGGATAAAACTAATTTCATACAGCCACGCTGTAATGCTCCATGACGAAGTAAATTTGAAACGATCTTTTGTGTATCTTAATTAACCAAATGTACGTCTCCAGGTCTTTCTTTTTTTCCCTCTCTCACTTTTCCCCCTCCTTCTATAAGTCGAACAGAAATATTTAATTAACATTTTCAGCTGCTATAGTAGGTGGGGATTAGTTTTATTAATTGCTCAGCGCACTACCGCGTCACTCCCATTACTGAGAAATCTTGATTGTCTTACCTCTAATTGTGGCGAGTAATTGGTTCCGAGAGTAGCATTTATTATGAGTCGTGATTAGTCCTTCTTAACCTTTCTCGCTAATTTATTCAGCGAAAATAAGGGTAATCAACGATATTTTTCCCTTCGTTTCTCATCCCTGTTCTCCCCTCCTTGACTTTTTTTTCCATCTCGCACAGAGAACCTGTTTCCCTCAGGTATAGCGAACGGAAATTGCACCATAAAATATTTCCTCCACCGCGCTCGTGCCATGAACATCCAGGTGATTCAGCAAAATCCATGTTCAGGTCCTTAACAAATGATTAGGCAATGATTGGATTAACTATTGTTTTCTAAGTTAACTAGTTTCTGATTAAGGTGATTCGAAGGACCCCATATTTTGTGTCAGAACGGCATGCGATGTATCGCATCAAATGGTTCCATTTTTTCAGCTACTCGTCATTTTTCTCCAATTTTGAGATCACAATTCTGTTGTCAGGAGACTAAAGCACTCACTTGCCAATTTTAACAAAGAAATTCAACGTAATAAAGGCGTGGTTTTTTTAGAGAGAAAATATCTCATTCGAGTGCAGTTTCGATATTAGTATCGAATGCGATGTTTTCTCTCTGAAAAAACCACGCCTTTATTACGTTGAATTTCTTTGTTAAAATTGGTAAGTGAGTGCTTTAGTCTCCTGACAACAGAATTGCGATCTCAAAATTGGAGAAAAAAGACGAACAGCTGAAAAAATGGAACCAATTGATGCGATATATCGCATGCCGTTCTGACACAAAATAGGTATGGCGTCAATCGAATTACCTTAATAATAAAACGTTAAACCAAAGATGCATATTTGATTTTTATTGTTATTAGCTCTTATATAGAAATAAACAATAAAAATATACATCTTTTGCTCACCATTTTATTATTGATCATGATAAATAGATGCAATATGCGGATAAAAAACTTTCCATAACTTGTTTCTATCCCTCGGGTATTTGTGTTTTTCGTTTGCTCAAGTAATAATAAATTAAGTTAACAAAAATGTTCTCTAAACGGCCAAAATTTCCATAGTGCCTAATTTTGTCCAAGCAAGTTGATGAACTTAATACAAAAATAAATTGGAGACCCTGACTCAGGCACCTTAGCAGGGTGAGCGGGTAAAGGCAGAAGTTGTCCTGAAGAATTATTCAATCAACTCATATACTTTCCTAGAAAATTTATGTAACAAAAGGAGCAGTTTGCGAAATAATTTTTTCTGACCGTGACTATTCCTCTTTAAGCAAACTAACGGTGGCGCCTAAAAACACCTTAACTCCAAATTTTTAGTTCAAAATATTGTCTCCGTTTTATTGGGAAATATGTCTTTGCACAGTTTTAATCAGTTCGAAACCAAAAATCAAGGCTTCCTTTAAAAACTCTCCGCGGAAAGATGCTCGCGTTTTTAAAAAGCAAAAGTTCAGCAGTGAAGTTTGTCGGAAAAGAAATTACCCCATCTGAAACCTTGTATTATGAGACCCGCCACACACACATCAAAAAAGGTTGACCTATAAAGATTTTTATAACAAATTGTAGGATTCTCAATGCTGTTTGTGTTCGTGTTTCTCGCAGCATGAAAGATAACACCTAGACTGGCATACAAGCCCTTGAAGCGCGTATCCAAATGACTGCACTTGCCACTTACAAGGGAGCTGCACTAGAATGATCCACATAGGAACATGAAATATAGCTACCAGCGAGGTGACACCTTTGTCGTGTATGTTTGGCTCCTGCTTTTTGTTGCGAACTTCCCCTACGACAACATGCGCGTAATTTGTGTCCGCTCCGAGATCGTTTGCTTCCATCTAGCCTCCTCCTTTGTCAATTACTCTCTTAACCCAGTTTGTATCCCATCTTACTAATGGGTGTCATCGTTTTCTCCCCTTCTTTCAAACTGGCGCGGCGCCCGCAATTAAGCCTTGAAAGATTCAAATTAAGGTGATTCGATGGACGCTATATTTTGTGTCAGAACGACGTGCGATATATCGCATCGATTGGCTCTATTTTTTCAGTTACTAATCATTTCTCTCGAATTTTGAGATCGCAATTCTGTTTTCAGGAGACTAAAGCACTCACTTCCCAATTTTTAAAAACAAATTCAACGTAATAAAGGCGTGGTTTTTTTAGAGAGATTCGATACTGATATCGAAACTGCACTCGAATGCGATATTTTCTCTCTGAAAAAACCACGCCGTTATTACGTTGAATTTCTTTGTTAAAATGTATAAGTGAGTGCAGGAGTGCTCTAGTCTCCCGACAACAGAATTGCGATCTCAAAATTCGAGAAAAATGACGAGTAGCTGAAAAAATGGAACCGATTGATGCGATATATCGCATGCCGTTCTGACACAAAATATGGCGTCCATCGAATCACCTTAAAAACATCTGATCACGACAATTAATCTTCAATCATAGGACTGATGATATGTTTATTGATCTTATGACCCTGACAACTTGACTGAATACATTACTTTTTCGTTTTTTTGTCTGTTCATTATCAAAAATTAAAAATGCATACATAAAGACCGCTTTTATAGCACTCTTTGGCGCTCTTCGACACCCAGCCTTCAAAGTACGTTGTTCCCAGAAAGTTGGCACTCCCCATCCCCCCATTTCCTCTAAAAACCCGTGTTGCCACCCTTTCACTGGGCGTCCCCTTCGTCTCCTTCCAGGAAAAACTCAATTGAGTATCTTCTTCGGCAGCCTATCTCTTCTGTCATTCTGTTAACATCACCATATCAGCTAAGCTGTTTGAAAAATTAAAAATGAATCTTTCAAAAAATCGATTTTTTGATTGATAATATTGCTGGAAAATGGATTCAATATTGACCTTTGTAAAATGAGAAATGCGTGCTAAAAAAAAGATAATGTAGTTTTGTTAACACTGTTTAAGGTCTTAGTAACCATTCAATTCGTCGAGTAAGAAGTTTAAGTTCTCTCGATTCGGTCATTCTATGCGAACATTTTTTCTCAGTCTGAGAGCTCCGCTTGCTTAGCTCATACACATATTTCACACTCTAGTGAAGTTAAATCAGGGAAACTTATGGGCTCTTGGCAAACTAGATTACCCGCATTGGAGAATTCCAAAGTCAGCTCAAGGACTGGGCTGAATTGACCGCGGCCCTCCCAATCTTTATATGTAAAGGTCATGTCTGAAAATAAAATTTACCCCTGTAAATTCTGATAACTTCTCCTTGGCTGTAATGAATCTACAGGAACAAGGAACTGCACTCAGGAAAAGTCACTGACAAAAATACTATTTAGACTTCTGAATACGTTTGCGTGAAGATAATTGACCATTCGAAAAGTGGCGGGAAGCATTAAAAGTTAAGTTTTGTCGTATAGATAGGGCATAAATCGCTCATGAAGCATCGGACCATTCCACATTAAAATGATGGCCGCATTAAATGGTCAAGCACTTTAGCTGTAAAGCTTTGAGCAGCGAGATCGGTTGTAGTACCTTACTGCATCATTAATTACTATATTCTATTGTGTGAATTTAATGGATGGTCGTTGAAATTTGGAAACGTCTTTCGCTGTCTAGAGGGGTTTAAAGTTTTCAGTCTCACTTTTTATGGCCTTCAGCGTTATACGAGGCTTTTTGTACATGTTAAATTTACGATTCTTCCCGACTTTGTAGCCATAAATAAGAGTCCCGCTTTATGCATTTCCAGAGAAAACATGACGAAGATTAATACTATTTCAGCGTTCATCTCAGCTGACAGATGTTTCCGGTCTCATTGTATATTTCGATTTTTTTCTAAGTTCAAATGCCAGGTACTTTAAGGAAATGCTTACCATAGTGGTTTGATAACGTTTTTCACGTAAGCCGCCGCTAGCATTGACGTGTGGAACTGGTCGAATTATGATCAGTTACTTTTGATTTTGCAGGATGTTTTGTTTGGGAAAACTTATGAGTATGCATACACTTGTTAAAGCTTATTACTCATGCTCTACCTTCCGAGATCTCCAATCACAGATCTACACACCTACAATCAACAGAAATACAAACCTACTTACATGCGATGAACCCAATGTCACTACCAAAATTCTGAAACTCTTCGACTCTCTTAATTTAAAAATCTAAATTTTCGAACATACACCCATGTTCAAAATTCTCTGTAAAGACGTTAATAGCCTGTGACGCTGAATGTCTTAAAATATATTAACTAACTAACTAAGTATTGTTATAGATAAATGCATAAAAATCAAATCAAATCAATGCATCAACTTTCAGGTGGCACAAGTGCCCATGTAAGTTATAATATAGCAATCTTTATATAATAATTAATTGTATAAAATGGTGTTAGCGATGTATAATCTTGTCTTCCTATAATTAATTTACAATTACTTATACATGTATAATTGAAAGTATCAGTTGAATAGATTTCGTCCAGAATATCTTACTGATACACGCTGCGCTGCGCCGTGTCCCGGCCAGTACGACTCGATGGTGGGTGTATAATATAGCTTTTTAAGACTGACGGTAGATTTGCCTTCAATCTGAGATGATGTGCATCACATAAGTGCAGTAATAGTCGCATCCCAAGAAATATGATTCTTCTTACGCATCAATATTGATAGCACGTGACCTCAGTGCCTTAATACTCTTATCATTTCACATACATATATGTATCCATTTTTTTTTTTTTGTAGAATTGAATGATACTCTAGGGAAAGTAAATTCGTAGCAGGTGAGGGTGGCAACCAATTTCACATCGCCTCATTAAACACATTTTACCATCACAATGAAGAAATCTCCAAATGTTTGCTCTCAATAAGCATTGAAGTTATATTCATGTAAAACAAATGTCCGCAGAAAATCATGGTAAACTTAGAAAATTATATTATTGCCTTTCCTATGAGGAAGGACTTACCAGAAACATTCTGGCGTTTAAAAAAAGTGAATGTATCTTTGAGTTCCTATTTTCTATATTAAAATATTTATCTTACTGTAGTGAAGCTCATGTCGGGATTCTCCCGATTTTCCCGATTCTATCAGGATTTGAGGTCAATCAGGATTTAATGCCGATTTCATCAGAATTTGAGAAAAGTCGGCCGTCCGATCGGAATTCTTTATCCAGCTATTTTTGTGAAGTTACTTTTGCCTCTTTTTTTCCCGCAAAAAATGAGGATGTGGAAAAATTATGAAATCAGGATTTAGCAGTCGAAAACAAGGACAAATCAGGATTTCCCAAAATGAAAAAAACTAGGCACCCTGAAATGTTTTTTCCCGACTTTTTAGCACCATCAGAACAACTCCTCGAAGTACTCCTCTCCTTTTTTAGGACCCCCATACCTCATTGTTTCGTTCCGGGCATTTCATGCCAGGTTATTGCCTCGAAATTTGCAAATACGCCCGGCTTGATTATGGATACGCGAGGAGCGAAGCCCCTTGCGATACGAACCGATCCACGATAGCGGGCCTGTGAGGAGGGGGAGGGGGGATGGGAAACTCGGTGGGGAAATCAATCCAGAGACAGCGACATCGGCGAACGCCTGATCTGATGAAGTGTATGAAGCGAGACGAGCGCCACAGGGCAGAGCTCAGTCTTAAATTTCGACGTGTGTCACACCGCGCCGCTCTGCCAAACCTCCCGCACTTTTCCGAACGATCGTCGTTTTGCAGACGTGCCTGCGCTGTTGGATGATCCCCGGCGGCCGTATGAATCCGTGCTTACCGGAGCTCAAGTAATGAATGGGTTACGCCCTTACGTCGGAGAACGGATGGGATAGTTTTGTTCCGCAATGCTATACTGCCGTGCTATGGAAAAACGGCGTATGTGATTTTGAGAGTTGCCAAATTTCCTTTAATAATATGTTAATGTTTGAGGTTAGATGTGAATATTTTTCCTCGAAATTTTCAGGAACTTCAGGTGATCTCGCGAACAAAATTATCTGAAAAATTGAAAGAAAAGTATGCATACGTCTACCATGAAATTCGTGTTTTATCAAAGGACATTTGGCAACGCCTGAAGGCTCATACGGCGTTTTTCCCTAGCACGGCAGTATAGCGACAAGTTTGATGCGGCTCCTCCGTACCGCGAGAGAATGCAAGCGACGCGAAGCCAGGTAATGGAACAATGTTTCGAATAACTTTGGGGCCTGCCTCAAATAAGTGACGCTAAACTTACGGTTAGAGCGCAACCCCTCAGCCCCTGCGACGTTTTAGGTTTAATTTAACTTAAAATTACTTATCTCGGTCTGTCTCTTTCAGTTACGGGTATGTTAGGGGTAATGTTTAGCTAGCGTGTTTAATTTATCGATTTGTAACTTAATTTTAAAAGCATCTCATCCGATGATCCCTTATTACCGTATAATGGCAGTGAAAACTGTTGAATATTTTTTTGCTGAAATCATACTAAAAATCTCAATTTGTATTCTATTATTTTTGTTGTTTAAGCTCTATAATTCAACCAACTAGTACACTAATAATTTGGGAGCCGTGTGTTAATAAGTGCAAATTACTGACTAGCCAATAATACAATAAATCGAAATTCACAGAAACAAGACTCAGATTTGTTTTAGAATCGCATTCAATTTTATAACTTAAAACTCCGAAATGTCTAATTCATCAAGTCTAGGCTATTCAAGCTTCAGGACTTTCAAAAATTTTTTCAATCCTTTTTCCTTAAAAATATATTTTTTTCAACATGTGCTGATTTGTAAAGTGGTTGAAAAGGGTGCAAACATATGAACTTGTGTACATTATACATGCATTAGTAGTATGAGCAGTTTGTGTGAAAAGATAGTCTAGCACCAACCGATGCTTTAGGGGCTAGTTAGGGATATTTGGAGGACGAAACTAATGTAACATGAGAAGTGTGCGGGTTTATCATTTTATCAGAGAGAATTGGCATCGACGAGTTGATTCCATGAAAAATATTCAAAAGCTCTGCCCTTTCGCCTCTCTGTGATCGGATTCGCAAAAATTGTTTTATATTTTCACCTGAGGCTAAATTGAAAGTGACAGGGTCAGCGCCCGTGCCTAGTATCAAAAAAATAACCGACAAACTGTCAAAATAATGTTTCATAGTTTCTTTAATGTTCTCTTGTTTTGGACCAAAAAATTGACTGAAACAGTTGTGAAAAGCCAACAATAAGACTGCTGGAAAAGAAAGGCCATAAAAGCTATGCCTGGCTCTAATAGAAAATAGATCTTTGCATAAAATGTATGTGGTTTTGTATATTAAAGAAAATAATGTTGGTGTTAAAGCTTCAAACTATTCGAGACATTCCCAGGTCTGTGGGTCGATTTTTTACCTGGTTGAAAGCTGTATGGCTTCCGGAAAAAATAAGATTGTCAGGAAGTACTTTCGCTCCAAAAAGACGAATCTTTTAACATGTTTACTTTCCTAGTGATTTCTTCAGTGGGCTGACAAAAACATTTACAAATGATAAGCGTGCCGCTGCAAAAAGTACCACCGAACGCAAGAATAAGAAGCTTGAGACAATATTTCCACTCCCCTTGGATACCCTCATTTCAGCAAGCTCGAACCCTTGCCCTTAATCAGGCACCGGGCCTCCAAAAAACTTTGCATCAGATAAAAAGGGAGAAACTTAACTCTCGCACCCCTGCCATCAATCAGGGCAGGTAATGGATACGAGCCGTTTAAAACGGGGCGCTTCTCTTTGTTTTACGAGATTATGAAGAGTTTAATTGGCTGTTAATATCTCTTTAAAAGCGTGTTAAATATCCTGCGTTTCGCATGTGGATCCTACCCTCACCGCCCCTCGCTTGGCCTCAGCTTCGTTTAATATTACGGCGCAGATAGTCTACTGGGTGTGTTTTCGGCGCTATTAAGGGGGTACTCATGGTGGGATTCATGGCAAAACGTCTCGCTTTTCGCTGTCTAAATTGTCGATCCTGACTGCTTTTATTCCTTCGAATTTTCTTTTTGTAGTTACTCTACATCTAGTTCTCTTGGAACTTATAATAATTGGATCGCATTTAGCAAAAAGGAATCAGCGCGATTACGGTGTTTTCAAAATCATGCAACTTCTTCTTTCCTTTAAAAAATACTCATCACATGTACTGGATTACAATTTACTTATTTATTTTTCTTCAAAATTAACATTTTTTTGGTGGGAAGCAAAAACTATTTGCTATTCTGAGAGATTTTCTGGATAACCATGAAGAAACAACATTTTTACAACACTGTAATCGCGCTGGTTCTTTTTTGCTAAATGCGATCCAATTCTGGTCTCTTAATATTGTTTGTCTCCACTTTGCACCGACATCTTTCAAATTGACTCCTTGTCCTTACGAGGAATCTCATAGTTTTCTTTTTTATACTAAATGATTTTCTAACCGTCCAATGAAAAATTATATCAATATTCCAGATACTGTGAAATATAAAGGACACAACATCTTCACGGAAAAAAGTGTTATGTTCTTTAGCACTTAGGATGTCAAAAATGTGTCTGGTAATCCCAAAATGCAGCCTTTACTGCCCCTGCCGGTAATTTTACATCCTGTGAATGAAAATGCGTGGGAGATCAAGGCAGCATCTTGGGGTCACCAGACACATTTTTGACATCCTAAATGTTAAAACAACATACCATTCTTTCCAGTGAATTCGCGAGTTGGTCAAGATGAAAGTGATAACGTAACAAGTTGAGGCCAAAATTATTTAAGAATGTCGGTGCCGAATAAAAAAGTCTCATGTGCACTCATTTTTTTCGCGCAGGGTGTAAAAAGAGCAGCCGTGGGAAGTCAGACAGTGATTACGAGCTACCAAACCTACAAATTTAGTGCATGCATGACACAGCGCGGAAGGTCTTAATTTCAAAGCTAGGAAATCCTGTCTAGAGATGATAGAGTCACTGCGTGCACTCCCAGAGCTTTAACTTGTGCCGCACCGTGACAAATGTAATTGTTATGACATCTGAGGCTCTGTGTCTATATCAAAGTACGTTCGAAATCTCTTTCAATAATAAACTTCGCCGCGAAAGAAACGGAAAGTAAGACAGGAACACCAGTAACCATTTTTAAGACGTGTAGTAATTTACTTTACTGTTCAACTTTAATAAAATAGCCGTAAAAACTTTCTTTCCATTGTCTGTTGATTTGATCGCTTAAGACGCTTAAAAGTTTTGAGTCAGTTACGTGCTGGAAAAACTTAAACCAACTCCTCGGGCATGAGTAATGGCGGGAAATTTTTCTCCTGAGCAGGAAATGTACGGATTGGCCATTCATTATCTCATTGTTTCTCCACGCTTTAGGCGAAAAGGTGAGCCGAATCTAAAGCAAGTTTCGGATTTGCCGAAAATGAAATGTAAGGAAAGAAACACAAACTTTTAACAAATGAGTGGAGACATTCCGTTTCTTTTACAATGTAAACCTCCGAGGGGCTGAGTTAACCAACCCAGGGACATAAAGAATGAAATACCTGAATAACCAAGAATCACTACGAATAGCGTATAGTTCCAGGGGGCGAGTTTTGCGATATATCAATTGATCAGTCATTTAAACTTACGGAAAAGAATCGATAAACAGAGTCGCAACTAACACCTTAAAAATCGATTTTTTACCAAAGCTTCTAATGGAATCGATAATTGATCATTCATGCCTATCCGGACTGCTATCACACACCGTTGTCAATATTTAAAGCCAATCCTACAATATTTGCAAACTGGAGGCAGAGAAGAAGAGGAGAATAAGAAAAACATGATGTTTTTAATACGGAGAGGTCAAGAAACGAATGATATTGACAAATTAGTATAAATCAGTTCGGAGACGCGAATAAAAAAATAAAAACTGTTGCTCTGTGAAAAAATGACTTAGTTTAGGAATGGATAGCTGAAATCGAGTTTACTCATCTTACATTCTTACAATTTCCCTGAAAAATAAGGAAGATATCATCGAATTACACCGTGTTTTCGTGTTTTCATTCATACAACTAATAAAATATAAAGTATGATATAATATAATATATCAATAATTTAATATAAAAATATATAAATATAAAATATATTATTATTTAAATATGCCTGAAAAAGTATTATTTTTGTCGATATGGTTTTTATGCTTATTTTTGGTCATAAAACTCAATCTGATCAAAGTCCACCGTTTTTAGGATACTCAATTTTCAATAACCACGTGAGAGTCTGGTCTCATGACTCCGGAAGTTTTTACGGAAAGTCGGGGCTAAGCTAAATGTTGGATGCAGCATGAAAATTGAGTTTGAAAGGAGGATTAAACTAATCCAAGCTCTTCAACCTTTGAGAGGAATAAAGCGATAAATATTGCGATGAGTTAAATTTCAACCAGTTAAGCTACCTGAAATGGCTTTCTAACAATTTAATGCATGTAAAAGGGCACACAAACTGACTTTGATGAGCAGTCGTCTATCTCTGCAGTTATTGAAAAATAATTCTATCAACGTTACCCTGTATAATTGATCGTCCTTTTGAAGAAGGATACTGACTGACATTTTTTAAAGTTTTGTTCAGTTATACAATATATTACTACGAATACCAGTCAGAACACTGCTGCTAAAGTTTCTAAAATCTTCATCCTCGGTGCCATTCCCATTTTATTAATAATGTCATCACTAACGAACAATATCGAATCTTTCCTCACGGATAACGATCAGGTAAAACCTTTCATGATCTAAATTCATACTCATTTCCCACGAAACAAAATGAAAATGAAAACAAAAAACATTAAGTATTCTAACGGTTGTAATTGTCGCTGATACAAGTTTTTCATCTAAAAGTGAAAGGTCATCTCGAAAATTTAAAATGTTACTTTTGTTTAGTTTTATGGTATAGTAAAAGTTTAAGTAGTACCTCGAAGTACATGGAAAAAAAGCCCGAGGTTGTTGGATGATATGGACATTTCCAATTAATCGTGGTAGTACCCCAATTAATTTTAGTAGCACCCCAATTAATTATGGTAGTACCCCAATAAATTAGGTAATTAACCCACATGTTGCGGTACTACCGTAACTTGAGTTGCGGTACTACCCCAATTAATCAGAAATGTCCATATCATCCAAAAAATTGGGGTAGTGCCACAATTTTAGGGGATAACCTCTGACACATTTTTTTCTCGTGTGTTAGGAAAAATTAAATATTAGGAAGTATTTAAAATTTTACTTTTGTTTCGTGTTAAAGTAGTAAAAAGTTGATGAAAAATGTATTTAAAAATAATGGCAACACCGTAATTCACTCTGTTTTCCTCCGATGAATTCGGTCTGAACTAATTTCAGCGATTCTCGGGTGTACTTTGTCTCAGCAATACGCTCTGTTAACCCAGCAGAAGTGAGATACGAAAAATTAAAGTGGAAGAAAAGCACAGCGTGGCGGTCCTTGATTGATTCATTTTTTACCCATTCAGCCTCCCGCCCCCACTTTCTCGCTAGCCACCCCCACGTCTCCCTCACGCCCTGATTCGTTGACCTTATACCTCCGGGAAGATTCCGCGCTGAAGCCCGAGGTCGTCGGCCTAAAATTGAGCAACTCGTGAGAGCTTTAAAGTAGAAGTCCGGAACCGAAGTTGTTTCTTGTTGGAAGTTGGCTTCCGTCTCGTGTCAAGTCCCTCGTTCGAGGAGCCTTGCTTTCCGTGTTACGTCCTGCCACGCCGTCGAGCTAACATGGAAGGATGTTGATTCACTGTTCCGGGTTGAACTTGATACTCTTGAACTCCTGGATTATATCGTCGTCTCCCGCACGAAAGAACGTAACTCCAATCCAAGGTTGCCAAATTGACTCCAACAATTAATTTATTTTACAAAGATGTAAGTGTGCAATTTTTATCCAAATTTGTCTGATTTTTGCATGAAATCTGAAGAAAAATCTGTGAAATTTTCAGTCAGAAATGCCCAAGATTTTTCTGGTTAAAATGCAATTTACGAAGGGAAATTTGGCAACATTGAAATGTAGTTACGTTCTTTCGTGAGGAAAACGACGATATGTGGTACGAGTGGAAGACCGTACCCTTAACTTTTCGTCATCCCTGAGGGTAAAGTTGCACAGGGAGAGGGAAAAAATCGTTGCTCTTACGATGATCGCACGGGGAAAAAGAGACGGGGTTGGCGAAAGCAGATGTCTCAAATTCGGTGAATTTCATGTTTGAAATAAAACTACCAAGAAAACTGAATATTAGGATATCCTTGGTTTCTAAATTGAACGATTATCGTAGGAGATACGACAAAATAACCTAAACCTACTAAAACACACGTGTTTAAATGGGAAATACCACGATATGACAAGTGGACATATGTTCTCCTTTTTGAATCTATTTTTCGACAATTTCCCATTTTAGAGAAAAAATGATGAAAAAACTACAAATTCTGTTCATTATGCACTTTTAGATGAAGCAATAACATTTTTTCGCCCGAATTCTCCATTTTGGGAGTATCCCAATTAACTGCGATAGTACCTAAATAAATGTCTTACTAATCCTCGGTGTTACTATCCCAACTTGAGTCAGGGTACTATCCTCATTAACTGGAAATGCCATCATCCAACAAGATAGGGCCGTACCACAATTTTATGGTATAATCCCTGATTTTTTTTCTCCGCGTGTGGTAGACGCCAAGCTCTATCTATTTTTCTGGTCGTAAATACAATGCTTCTTTGGTTAAGTGTACCGGGACCAGAAGACTCGTTCCCGAGAAAGTAGCATTGTGATTACGACTAGTAAAGTGATAGGGCCTGGAATGCACTATACATATGGATATTAAAACATGACCTGGGCAAAAAAGGCTACAATTAAAGCATATTAGCATTTGAAGCATTGGCATATGGGTTTGTACAAATATAAAGCTTATTTACCCCCGTGTATTTTTAGTTTATTTTGACGACTAATATCGTCCGCCAGAATAGTTTTGCACAAATAATCCATGCAGCATTGTGAGTAATTTTCATCAATTTGAATACCTACTAGTGGCGTGGCATGCTTTGCGATGTATCGATTGATCTGCCATTTAAACCGATGGAAAAGGATCGATAGACAGGGTGTTCGCAACGAACACCTTAATAATCGATTCTTTACCATAGCTTTAAATGGGAAAATGTCGATAGTCGATCATTCACGCCACGCCATATTGTTGAATCCATTTACTTTGTGGAAGCTCAGATATTTATCGAGTAGTTTTTCCCCTTTTTTTTCAAAACTGAAAAATTTCATCTTGAAAAAGTCCAAACAACATAGGCTCCCCCTAACTTATGGAAAATAAGAAAAAAGGAGCCATATATATTTTTCACATCACTTTGACTTGATTGCGAGGACTGTACATGAAGAACGTTACTCTAGCAATCGCTTGTTAAAGTTTGCACACATTCTATAAACTTTGCAACTTCGAATTTCCGATCCGGTCGACGGGGGAAAAGAGAGAGGAGAGGACTAGAAAATGTCGAGCTAATTTGCGCGTAAATTCCATAAACGCGCACGTGTGCGATTCGCTCCGATATTTTGAAGAAAATAAATAATTAACAGAGCGCAATTAGTCAAATTAAGTTCATAAAATAACTACGCGAGCGGGGAACATACTTCCCAGGGATGATATTTCAGGGTTGCTGGAAAAGTAACCATTCGGAGAGGAGCCTTTGAAGTCTCGTTTGTGTTCATCTCTTTCTTTTTTTGCTTCCAATTGGACGCGCATATTCACCCGGCTCTTCCTCTGGTGTTTTTATTTTTAATCCCGGGCCTGGCGCTCATATTTTGTTATAATAGCCGCGCATATTTGAATTAATTAAAGCGTCCTTTCTTGAGGGTTTCTGGGACGGTGATATTTCCTAGCAGCCAAGTGCCGCTGACAAAGTCAAAGTTTCTCACTTCTTCCCACCGCACCACTCCGTGTCCTTTGCCCATTGTTCCGTTCCGATGCCCGTAACTAGGTCATTCGGATTGACCGAGCCGAGGGGCGGGAGGGGGAACAGCGCATCGGTCAGCCAATTATATTTTCCGCGGAGTTCCCGGCATCCATAATCTGACGCTTTTGAGCGTTTCAGAAATAGATGAACACTTGACGGGCAATTAATAGCGCGGGAGTTTCAGCGCGAATTTCCAGCTTATGAAATGAGGAAAGCCAAGTTTCCGGGCGGCCAATTTATATCGCCGCAGAGCCCGGCGTCTTGGGTGGGGCGCGGTCAAGAGAGCTTTTGAAAGTGTCCCTCCGACGGAATTCCCTCGGTCTCTCCGGGCGGCGCTGCTTGACAAAAAATTGCCCGTCCTGGACCCGTTTCAGCTGCCGCACAGTGGATCGAGTCTATAGGAGAGATCGGACAAAATTCGGAAACTTTAAACGCGTATAACTCCGATTATACAAAACTTTGAGGTTCTGAATGTGGATCCATCGGGTGTTTCGCAAAATTTTCTTTTAGAAGCACCCCTTAAAGTTTAAAATGTGACGGAATAAACATCAAAATGTTCTTTTTTAGTCAAAAATTTCATGTCTTACCTCTCAAATTGACTCGATCCACTGTGTGCCGGATCCTCAAGTTCTCTCCAGCACTAATCCTATCGCCCCGCTATGCGACCGCGAGATTAAATTCCCGTAGTTGACCACGTCTTGAGTATTCTTTGTCTTAGTCTTAGGATTTAACCTCCTGGAACAGCAAATTGTTCTACAGTTCAAGTCGAAGAAATTCAGCGCATATCGATGGCGGACCTGCAAAACTCGCGTACCACATTTTGCAATTGGGAACTTCAATTTCTGGCTCATCTGTGAAAACACTTACGTGCATGGTGAAACTAATGGTGCGTGCGATGCTCCTTAACTGAGCCCGAAATTGTAGTTCTTAATTGCAAAATGCAGTCCAGTTTACAGTTTATAGACATTCATGCAGGTTTGGACCACATTCTGCAATTAGGAACTACAGCTTTAGGCTCATCCGTGAAACCACTTATGTCCATAGGGAAACGAAGGATACATAAGCTGTTTCCGAACTGAGCCAGAAATTGGAGCTCTCAATTGCAAAATAAAATCCATTTGTGAGGGTCCGTGGGCTAAAGTGGCTGTATCTATATGGAGATGAATTTTCCGAGATCACCATTTTTGAATATTCAGGTCGGAGATCTGGTTTTGAGTTCTCGATGGAAAGTTAAAGTTTGGAGTCCTCCTAAGATAAGGTATGAACGGTTTCATTCATTTGCTTATCAGGAGAGGGATAAAGTTAATTTCTATTCGATAATTTTTAGTTTCAAGCATGATATATTCTTCTTTCAAAAAACTTTCACTCCAAACTATTTTTTTTTTTTTTTTTTTTTTTTTTTTTTTTTTTTTTTTTTTTTTTTATCGAAATGTTGAACTACCATAGTTACAGTTTGGCTTGATATCTGTGGGTGAACCCTCTCTCCCCAGAAATATTTGCAGAACATTTATCTATACAGTGGTATGAAATAACTAACTTTTGAGTTTTTTTAGATATCCGTGATTTTTCCACGGATAGTGACAATTCCTGATTAAAGTATGACTGATCATCGTCCCAAAAAATTCCAGGTAACTTGCTTTACTCTCGTAAGAATTTTCTCCAAAAATTCTGCGCAGGCATATCCTGCAAGACTCTTTTAAATTAAAAAAACAAACAGAAGTAAATCTTTTAAAACACCACTATCATCGAGAAACTTTTTTTACGGAGTTTTACCTCCTAATCCGTGCATTCCATCGAAATCCGATTTCTATTTATATATATTTTACAGGAACCGATCGAGAATGAAAAATCTTTTTTGCTCATTTTTCAAAGGTCAAGCCACGTAAATACTAAGGATTGACCTTTACAGAGGGCGTAATTGCAATGGGAATGGACTTTTAAAAAAAAATCCCTTTTTGTGAGAGTAAATACTCTTTTTTCCTTCGGTGGAAGCTGTTAGCTTGGAGATTGATGAATTCCACTCAGATCTCTACTTTTCATGGAAATCTTTATGCTTTTTGCCCACGGTAAATAGCGTGTTGACTCTGTTTACAACTGGATACTAATTGCGACCGGAGACTTTTGAATTTTATTTAAAACGAGTTCCAATCTCTTCGCGTAGAGAAACATCCCTCGGTCTTTTTGATGAGCACTTACCTCAAATATTTACTGATTTTCACAGGAATTTAACTTAGCTTCCTGGAAAAATGAAGAGAAAATAGTGCTTGAGCGTTCACCTCTTTGTAAGTTAAATCGGAGATGGAGTATTCATTCGATTAATTTTGGTCTCATTTGGCATAGTGTTTAGTACTGTCACTCTGGCCGTGAGGTTCCGAGATCAATTTCCGACCAAATGACCAAAGTTTTACGATCTCACATATTCTCCTGAGGCTAGGAGGGGTGAGTGGATTGATAGGAGGAGGTATACTGCCGTCCTACGGAAAAAGGCCGTATGAACCTTCGAGAGTTGCCGTATACCCTTCGATAAAATGATCATTTCTGAGGAAAGTTGTGAATATTTTTCCTTGAAATTTTCAGGAACTTCAGATGAGGTTGCAAGCAACATCATCTGAAAAATTGGAGGAAAAATATCCATAAGTTTACCAGGAAATTCGTGTTTTATAAAAGGAAATTAGGCAACGTCTAAAGGTTCATACGGCGTTTTTCCTTAGTACGGCAGTATACCGAGGAGCTAATGGGAAACTAAACCTTGCATTTTTTATTTAATATTCTGAAAGTACCAGGTGAGTTGATCATTCGGTGATTTATTGCCTAGTTTTTGAGCCAAAATCCTGGAGAAAACCGCACTTGAAAAGTCCAAAAACTTTAAGTAATTTCAAGCGCGCCCGGATAGAGGGAAAATTACGGCAGTGAAATCGCTTCCTCCTTCCATTCTCCATTGACGTACGTTAAAATATAACGTACGTAAGTGTGGAACTATTGTTTGAGCACCACAGATAACATGAATTGGATTCAATTCTTTTGATTATGATAGTGTAGTCTCAGCTTTCTTACTATTTTCATATGCGAAGAGTAGAAAGACTTTCGAGGCTTTTAAGTCTTAGAGGTCCGTGTTCGCTTCTACTTGGTGTCAGATGACATCACCCGGTCCGGTGCGAAACCATAGAGTCTTAATGCGAAAAGTTACGTATTTTGAACTGCGTTTTTCTCGGGTTCAGAGTTATTTGCTCGCACTGTTTTTGCGTGCATCGTATTTTGCGCGCCATTTTCTGTAGGTAAAAAAGTATGCTCACAAGTCAAAATTCGAGGTTAAAAAAAAAGAAGAAAAAAAAATTGTCACAGTTTGAAATTTCATTAGGCAATCAGTTTATTAAGAAACTATAAGCTATTGATTAATTTAATAAATGTAATCACACATTCACAGAATATCGGCCCAATCGTCATTCCCATTGGAAATAACCAAGTTAAGTCTAATATAGATTACAAATTGCAATTAGGAGCTTAGCTCGACGTTTAGGAACAACGTATGTCCCATTAATTTCCTGACGCACATACGTGTTTTTAAGTCTAAGCCGAAAATTTTAGATCCTAATTGCAAAATGCAGCCCAATCAATGCTGAGCAAAAAGCTAGTATATTATACAATCGTAACACTCGACTCCTACATTTTTCTTACGGAAACTGTGTTTCCCAGGCTTACCGGAAAGAAACCACATTGATCTTGTATTAGTTTCGGCACAATCTTACACCTATGATACTAATTGGTTAACAGGAGGAAAGTGCGGTCCGCGCTGTGGGACTATTAGGGCCTGCTGAGAGCCCGCCGGTCCGGCCGATGCTACACTAGCTGGGCTTCGAGTTCGAAGACATGGGATGGTGGTGGTTTCCGTGCAGTAGGGGGTTGGGGGAGTCAGGCGTGGCGTCCGTCACTTATTATATATTTTACGCGCGGGAAAGGTCCGAGCCCCTGCAAAAGCGAAACGGCGAACGGACGGCTACGGCCCGGAAGCGTTCTACGAGTCCTGCGGGACCATAAAAGATGTCCCGAACAGCCTCCCAACTTCGGGCAAGGTTGTCGGATATTTCTCCCGGAGAGTTCGCGTCGATACGTCGATTGTTGAAGTTTTGTTCGCTGAGCTAGCGACTAATACTGATACCATTATTTAATCAAATGGGTCAGTCAAGCTTGTCAAAACAACACTGGGAAAAAGAAGTCGCTTGGATCCAGAGTCCAGACTCTTAAAAACATTGACAAAGAAAAAAAAACTCTTGATTCAATTGGTTTTTTTGCTTGAATCAAAAGGAAATCCGCCTAAATCAAGAGGCTTGGCTCCGGACATTTGGAATATTCTGGACATTCCGGACATTGCTAATAACTGTTAAATATCTTCTTTTCATCTATTAATTTGATATAAGTAAGTAAGTAAGTAAGTAAGTAAGGCCGGGCTGGCCGGCGAGGCGCCCTCAAGGGGCCAAGGCAACTGGCAACTGCCGTCGTGCACCCCGAAGTTGGATCGTACTCCTTAACATATCTTCGTACTATTGACACATTGAGTATCATCTATATTTCCGCAAGGCTCAGCGGCCGTCTGATAGCCAACGGAAGGTCTTATCAAAGACTGTGGCAGACGCTGCAGAGCACGGACTTTCGGAGCACGGCCATGCCTCCACCGAGTTGGACTGTGTTGATGCAATCTACACTGATAGGTAGCGCTGGCAGTCGCGCACACTACGAGTGATTACCGATTTTTCACAACCCAGTCGAACAGTGCAGACGGATTACTTACTGGGTGACTATGTCCCTCCCGCACCCTGTAACCTCGAAGGGTCAGGGTATTGGAGTGGCATAGTCATCCACAGTCACGATGACTGACATTTGAGTGTCCTCAAATATCGGTCACCTCCGGGGATTGAACCCGGGACGAAAGGCTGCCAAAGAAGTTGCTTGATTGGGTTCCTCCTGGAAGGAGACGAAGGGGACGCCCAGTGAAAGGGTGGCGACAGGGGATTTTAGAAGAAATGAGGGTTTGTCAACTCCCTGAAGGGCTTTGGGAGGATAGGGGACTTTGGCGGCTAGGGGTCGCAGAGCGCCAAAGAGCGCTATAAAAGCGACTTTATACATACCTCAGTGTTGGCAGCGAACTGCCTTGACCACTGCACCACTGAGGCTGACCCTATTAATTTGATATATTTAAGTGCACCGAAAAAAAAAGTGAAGTTGATTTAACATTCTAGATGTAAAAAAGGTGTGCGAGAACTTGAGAAATGCTGAATTACCCGCCACGCAGTTAGTTTTACATCTTGGCATTGCTAATTAACTGCTGTATCGGTTAATTCAGCATTTTATAAGTTCTCGCACACTTTTCTTACATCTAGAATGTTAAATTAACTTCACTTTTTTTTCGGTGTGCTGTTTTGTATGTACAGCACTTAAATATTACTAAATATATTCTTTTATGTATGTATTATTCTATCTATCTCTCCTTTTCTATGGCTAATCTCTTAATTTTATTGGTTCCAACTCAGATTGAATCAAGAGTACTTTTTCTTGTCAGTGTGATTAAGAGTCTGAACTCTAGATCCAAGCTACTTTTTTTTTTCCAGTAAACGTTATTTCAATGCTTGGATCTAGTGAACTACAACATACAGTAAGACGCTCCGGTAAGATGCCTAAGTTAGATTGTTATAACTACATGCACAGTTAAACATTTCCGTGTTTGGTGTTTCTCTGTGTTACTGTGAGTTACTTTTTTGGTGTTAGCCGCAAGTGTCACATTCATTTCTGTCATGGGGTTTGGTTGCTTCGGTCCTTAAAAGCTGATCTTAAAACTGATGAACTGTTCAGAATGCGCCGAACAGTGGAATCGAGTAAATAGGAGGAGTGGGACAAAAATTGGAAACTTTATAACTCCACTCATGCGCAATTTTGAGGTTTTAACAGTGGTTCCATGGGTTTCCTCGTAAAATTTACTTTTCGAGGCACCCCTCAAAACGTAAAATGTGACAAATTAAACATCGAAATTTGCAGTTTCAGTCAAAATTTCTTGTCCGACCCCTCAATTGATCCGATTCACTGTGTGCCGTAGAAGCATCGCGATATTCTCCTCATATTTGGAGTTACGTGGTGAGGAAATTCAACTAATATGTCACCATTCCAGATAACAGGGCATAATCATTCGATTTTGTTCGCACATGGCAACTTAAAAAAAAAAAAAAAAAAAAAAAAAAAAAAAAAAAAAAAAAAACTGTCTCGTGTGAGTAAAGTTAGTATCGCAACCGATTTATTTTCGGTTTTTTTAAACATTTCCTTTTATCTTATAACTCTCTGCTCTCTCTGCCCTGTCAGATACTCCTAAGAGATCACTGATAAAAATATTGTGTTTCTGTGTTACTTTTGGTAGGAGTCGAAACACAGAACAACCCGAATTTTGTGTTGATTTTAGTACGGTTTCCAGTACAGCACAGAAAACAGTAGAGAGACTAGAAAACCCTGGATTCAGTCGGAGGCTTGGCTTATTTTGCGTTTTATTTCCCGTATGAACCAAACTAATGTGTTGAGTTCTCTCCCTGTGAGCGAGCTAGATGAAGACCGAAAGTTCACGCAACGCTTGCAGGAATCTGGCGACTGAATATGAAATGCTGTTGAAATGAATAGGCCCTGTCGATTTCTTCGACATTCTCATCCCCGTAGGCATTCATGTTTAGTAATTCGTTGTGCAATAGACATTTACGAGAGCCACTTGACGTAATTACGTTAATTAGCGCTTCTGCACCTCTACCCGCGCCACCCCCGCACGTTGCGTTCCTTCCTTCCGTTCCACCTCCATTACGTCGTCTCCCTGTTGTTCCAACTAAAAGCTCCCAGCTCTCGCAACTTATATAACTCCTCATTTGCGACTCATTTTCCACTCTACTGTTGCCAAGAAAAACTTTGCATCGATCGTCTTTTCCCCGCCCCTCCTAATTTGCACTGAGCCCGACCTTCACCTCTGCTCGCGCGGGAACTTTTTATTCGTGACGTCATTATTGGAGTAACATCCTCCATCCTGCCGTGCTAAGGGAAAACGCCGTATGAGCCTTCAGGCGGTGCCAAATTTCCTGTGGTAAATCACGAATTTCCGGGAAAATCTGCGAATATTTTTATTTCAATTTTTCAGAATTTTTTTTTCGCAACTCTACCTAAAGTTCTTGAAAATTTATCAGGAAATATTCATAGCTTTCCTCAAAAATAAACATTTTATCAAAGGAAATTTGGCAACTCTCGAATGTTCTTCGTTGTCTTTCCTTAGCACGGCAGTATGGGTCTGTTGCACACGGATACAATACTTTTTAGAGAGCCTCCGCTGCTATCTTCTCTAAAGTGTGAACGTTACCTTCGGAAGACAACGCTCAGAAGAAAAGTTAAAAACTAGGCCCGATTAAGACTCTCAAACCATCGGCTTTCTTGCCCATGCAGACTCAAAAAAAGATAAACGGAGCCAACGAAACAGAACATGGAAATTGCGTAAAGAAGAGGATGCGCGTTGACAACGGCGCAGAGATACAACTATTCGTGCTTGATGGATGTCCGTGTTGCGTCTGCAAAATTGAAGGCGCGACGACGCGAGGCGTGAACTCGCAGTCGCAACGCTCCGCTCTTTGCTGCCGATAATGTGTCGTTGCATTCGGGAGACAAGTTAAAAATCGAGGCCTGAGTGCGTCTCTCCTATTTTCGGCTTGTTGTCACTCGATTTTTTTCGTTGGTGTTCAATTTGATGTCCAAATTTTTTGACGATATACTTAAGACCTCTAAATGAAGCTCGTATTTACCGGCTCCATACAACTCGCAGTATAAGTGTTTTTAGCAAGCGGCGGATCATTTTGATCCGGTTGGCTGGGCATCGAACGGCTAAGGATTCTTCACTTTGCAGAGGTGATAACTGTAATATTTTATTCTGTCCGTCAAAATCTCCAAATTTAGAGACGTTCCTGGTAGTTTCGCTGTACTCGAGGATTAGCGGACATTTTTGAATCAGATTTTGAAATTATCGAAACATATTTCACTTTTTCGATTTATAATTGATTTTATTATTCAAAACTTTAGACAGGTAACATGATAAGGAATATATATCGACAATGTTAGCACCAACTACAAAATATGAATTGTATCAATGTGTTCTTTCACTAAAAAAAAAACAAACCACTGCAGGACAGTGATAGAGTAATTCAGACAGATTGTCAAAATAGGATGATAGCATTGTCGATTAGCGTGCGTGTTACATAGTTGGTTAATGTGATCTTCCCACGAAAAAACGATTATTGCGTTTATGCGCCCCTTTTTAACTCATTCGGATTCAACGAAGTGCACTCTGAAAATGAGGGAATAATACACGCTGGTTATTGTTGTTGACAATGGCGTGGAAAATGGGGGAAAAGTGCGACAAATTTCGCCGGCGTAGCTCCTTGGCCAGAGCGGATCGTTTGCTATCCTTTTAACGCCCTCGTTATCCTTCGCCACTTAAGAAACTTTGGAACGTTCCTTGGGTTAAGAGACGTCTATTCTCAGTGCAAAATACAGGGTGTCCCAGGATTAAGTACGAATATTGAAGGAGTCGATTCCTTGGGTCAAAAAAAGACGTTTTTGTGGTATAATTTTGTCGCCAAAAACGCTTTCCCCGGGGGCCACGACCCCCCAAAGTTGGAGGAAAAACAATCGTCATTTTAATAATGTGACTATGTTTATCAACCAATATTGATAAAAATTAGTGAATAGGGGTAATTTTTAGCGCTTTTTTCATTTTTGACCTTCAAAATAGGGAGGACGCATTTCGAAGGGGGGTTTAGGGGTGGTATTGAACCTAAAAGTGGTCAAAATTAATGTTTCCAGCGACAAAATGTGATTTTTTACGGCACCACTAGATTCAGCGTTAAAAAATATTGAGAAAATTTGTCCTGCGTTTTTTCGCTATGACTCTTTCTTTTCGAGATAATAGGGACTGAATGGAGCGCGGGTGGGCGCGAAAGGGGTGGAGGGTGGCCCCCAGGGAAGGCGTTTTTGGAAAAGAAGGTATACCTAAAAAACGTCTTTTTTTGACCTAAAGAATCGACTCCTTCAATATTCGTACTTAATCGTGGGACACCCTGTATTTTTTGCACAAAATTCACGCAACGCTGGTAAAAAAATCAATAGCAACTCTGTTAAGCATATTCAAAGTTGTCATTGTTCAAACCTGACATGCAAAACTATTAGCTTCTTTGATACGCTGGTTCATTTGCTTTGCTCATTCGCTTTGCCGCAATGGCGATTGTGGAAGTTTGCGAGGCTATTGTTCGTAATTATTTGTTCGGTAGGTATTGCGTATGTCATTTAAAAAATGCTTTGATAGTCTGAAAAGGTTAGCAGGAATAAAAGCGCCCGTTGATATTTTTGAAAGTATTGAAATTTTGCTTGTTTCCAGTCCCTATGCGGTTGTAAAGCGCATATTCTCAATCAGAGCTTGTCATCTGTTTGCCGTGCGAGGACTGAAGTTAAATAACGTGACACTCATCGAGTCAATACATTAACCAAATTTCTCTATTTAACGAGGGGGCTACGCCCCATGACCGATTTGCGGCCTAACCCCTCGAAGCGCTTCGTGCCTCAAATTGTATGCGTTACGTGCTACTCGTTATTATATGGTATGAAGTATATGATATGATATTATGATATGACTGTAAGTTTCAAAAAATATTTTTCTATCGTTTTCTAATTTTTTTAAAATGCGCGATTTTGGCATTCATTCCTTAAAGGTGAAAGAAAATCTTTATCAAATAAGTTCATAACCGTATTTATGTGAATCTCGTTTGTCGTTCATTTATACTCGGAACGGTATGATTCAAGAGGAAGAAAAAATTAAGGAATACGTCAGAGCGCTTTGGCGGGGCTCCTCTATAAGACTGAAATAATCCTCTTGGAAAACTAAAATGTACGCTGTGGAAAGTGTTTGTCAAGAGCGGAGCTCTCAGTGAATTCTGTGAGTCATTAATATGTTTTACAGGAGGATTAGATTAAGTACGAAGATCAAAGGCTCCTTCTGCTGAGCTCACGGTAAAAAGTTTCACTACCTGCCCAGAAACAAGAGAAAGGGAAATATATTTTTCAGAGGGAAGTAAGGTACGTAATAATAATATGTTACACGTTATTTGATAAACATATTCTCGTCTGGAGTTTAATATTTTACCTTGGCCTTTTAGCAACAGGGAATTTTCTCTTTCTCCTCAAATCGTCAGTTCCTTTCAACATGAAATATGAGGTTCATTTTTAATGTCTCTCTCTCACTCTAGCGTGGAAAACTGTTTCCCCCTCGCTGCCCCTCTAACTACCTTCACCCTTAATCGTTTACCGCTGTGTACCAACGCACTAACACCCTCTCGAAAATCTATAAAGCATGTGGGGTATGAGTAATATGCTCCAGCGGTAGTGTGAGGTTTCTACTCGGTGCTTATGCGGTCAACGGCCGTAACATTATTACGTAATGATTTCCCAGTGGCAACGACCTTTGAATGAGGGATTCCCTAAGAGCTTAATCACGATTCTTTAAATCATTTTAACAACAAAAATCCGAAAAACGAGTATATCTGATAACAAATCTGGTTGTTCATCTTCGTTCATCAAGAAAACGTACCTACCAAAATCTATAAATTAATTTAACTGGCGGAGTATAATAAGAAGTATAAAAGTATGAAAATATTGAATTAAAAATCAAAATTCAATAAAACTTAGAAATAAAGTAATATAAACAGGAAATCAAGTAAAACTACAATTAATAAAAAAAGTGTATGGATGGTAACTGGTAAATATTGCGAAACTAGCTCTTTACGCACTCCTAGATGAAGCAGTAAATTTGCGTCAAATTCTCCATTCTAAATATTCTCTCACTCACAAAGGAAAAGAATCTCCCAAAATATATAAATTAATTAAACTGGTGGAGGTTTTAACTACCCAGATGAATACTCGGACGGCCTGGCATAAAATGTCAGAAGCAGAAACCAGAATTGCATACGGGATTTATAAGAAAACCGTAAGGAAAGTTTGATTGGAAATTAGCTTGTAGAGATATTGACGGATGTATACATAAAAATCCCCATAAACGGGGACCATAAAAAGCATACCTCCAATAAGGCCTGTTATAGCCCCCGAAGGTTTCAGTTTTATCTTGGCGGTTAAATGTTTTACGTTCTCCATTGTGCGGTTTATATTTCACCGTGCTTCATATGTGACTGCATCAAACGTTCACAACATTTGTCATCGTTCCAATCATGATTGCACCCGAGCGGAAAGCCAACGTTTTATCGTGAGCTTTTTCAGTGAACCAAAGCCAAATTGGTAAATTTCAATACAACTGTAAGGCTTAGTCTTGGAATTTTCCATAGATTTAGAATATCCATGGTTAAATGCAAATGTTGCGCATCTCAACTTCAATGTTTAAAAAAAATCTCCGGCTAAGTTTTATTATCTTCAAGGATAGGTACTCAATAGTTGATTCGTTGATTCGAATCTTTGATTGTGATTTTGTGCGATTTTTCAGGATGAGAGAAGAATAAGTGAACCCTTGATTTTCGAAAACATCGAGTTAAGGATGTTTTTGAGTTCCTCTAGTTGCTTGTTTTCTTCTGCCGAAAATTCGAAGTCGAAAAAAAAATATTAGTCTGTGAAAAGAGGAGTTAAAGTTTACTTTTTACATTGAGTCTTATGGAGGAATGAAACCTCAAACCTATTTTTCTCGGTTTCAACTTGATGTGGGTTGGTTCCTTTCTGATGAACTTGGTCCGTGTACACCCTTCTTTTCGCATAGCACACTGGAAAAGAAACACATTGGATCTAGAGTCTAGACTCTTAAAAACATCGACAAGAAAAAATACTCTTGATTCAATTGGATTTTCGCTTAAATCAAGAACCAAGCCTCTTAATTTGAGCGGATTTCCTTTTGATTTAAGTAAAAATCTGATTGAATCAAGAGTATTTTTTCTTGTCAATGTTTTCAAGAGTCTGGACTCTAGATCCACTGTGTTTTTTTCCATTGTATCCCTCCATACAAGACTAATTATACAAAAATAGTGTACTTTTCAGCTCGAAGATTTTTGCTTATTTGACTTTCGCTGTGTAAAAATGTTATTCTAGGCCCAATACGGGAGGCTTCGCTGTGTTTCTCGTATTAAATTTTCAAGTTCGGAATCCCTGATTCCTCCGAGCGAAATGTGAGGGAGCAAAGGGACGCAGTAAACTCGTAAAAGACATTCGGGGTGATATAAAAGCATCCCAGGAGAGCGTTCACAATGTGCTTTCGTTGGGAGTGCACCATGTCACTCCCTTTAACAACTCTACTACCCATCATGCGGATTTCGTTCCGCCCGGTCTCTTCAAGTTTCCGAACTCTCACATTTCTTATAGATCGCCGTTACTCCAACGGAAAATGATAATCTAATCTCGCAATGCGTGGCCCGGGACTTCGGCTTACTCAGCTGAACGCTGGATATTTATGTTAAAAGGTCGACTCGACAAATTTGAACATCGGACCCCATTTTGAGGCTCTTCCTCCTGAAGTCACTGAACCACGCTTGTTTTATCGGTATGAGAGTTTCCGTGCTGGAGTATTCTCTTCCTGTCTTCCCTATATGTTTTAAATCTTTGCTGAAAAAAATGCTGCAGTCCACATCGTCAGTACATGTATTCGAAATCATTACACGGCCATGGTATATCTTAGAGTCCCTCGACTTCCAGAGAGTTGTGACAACGCGGCTTATGGATGCCACAAACGGGAATAAAGATTACACAAATCGGACGTTTTTTGTAATCTTTGATCAACCCATTCCCGGATTCCTATCTCCGTTTCCTCTCTCATTCCATTTGTTCCTTGCCGTACCCCAAATTCCCTGGTCCATTCCAGTTTATAATTTTTGCAATTGGTGAAAATGAAATCTTTATTCCCGTCTGTGACACTGTAAAAGCCTAAAATACAGGAACCAATTAGAAATGGATTCGTATTGTCTTTACTCTCAGCATAAAGCGACTCTAGTTTATCTTACCATATTTGTATCCTACATATCGTATATAAGAGAATCATCTAACTCGCTTATTCATGAGGAGGCTATCATTCCACTTTATGATGGCAGAAAATTAATCCCTCCTATATTAGCAGATTACACTTTTTAATTTCAGTTAATCGTTAATTAGCTATTCATTGATGTTGCCAGCAATGTAAGTTCATTTCCAGAATATTTTATGCAAATGTGATATTTTCCATTGCACATTATTTGTGCTTCATGTAGAGTTCGCAGAAGTACCTCATTTTTATCTGATAAGATTTTACCACTGTATACTTTTTGAAGCGGCAAGTTAAACAATCAGAAAATTGAACATAAGACCTTCAAATGTGGATGTTGAACCCTCAAATGAAACATTCTTGTGTGACAGTGAAAAAACCATAGCTCTCCATTAAACCTATGATAAATTTTACAGAGGTTCTTTCAGAAATAAACCACTGACCTTGTTCGGATACATATTTTTTTAGGTAGAGAATTCATACCTCCAAGCTTTTTTAAAGCGCTCTTCAAAACACCTGTCGTCAAATGCTGTTCATTTTCGGACGATTCTTTCCTCCGGCAAGGAAAAATTCAATGTCTCTTACTCAATATAGTGCCGGGAGGATTAAATTATTCGACAGTTGATGATACTGGTAGAGTCACGTTTCGGGAGCATTTTGCCAGCGGGTCGATTATCGAATCGTTATCGAATGCCCTTGATCGATACCTCCCTATCTTAACTACGCTATATATCGATCAAGGTCATTCGATATAGAATCAACAATCGAGCGGCAGCGCTTGTAAATGCATACTCGCCCAAGCGTACGGCGGCTGGCGAATTTCCCGCCCATAGCTCCGCAGGCCGAAGATGAAAGCTCCCGTGTTCGCGAGACCGCGAAAGGCGAAGCCAACACGGTCGAGTCGGAATCAAACTTTATCGGTGGCAGTCCATCGAAGGTCCACGTTATAAACGAGGGAATAAATAAATTTTAAAACAAAGTAAAAGGACGTGGGCTACAGTGCATTTGTTTTGTCAGATGCTCTGGCCGGGAGGAAGCGCTGCAACGAAAACACGCCCGCATTTAGTCAGGCCGGCCGGTGGAGAGAAGCAAGGGGTGGGGTTTTAGGGCTGTGTCAAATCTTTGCCCATTTTTCTGCGCTCTCGCCCTGCCGGCCCGGCTCCAACACTGTTGCCCGCGGTTAACACGCAGTTTTGCTGCCGAAATGTTTCGCCTTTACAAAGCTGACCTCCGAATGGAATTTCAAACGCAACTTCGTGAGAAATGCGTGTAAAACAGGTATCTGATGAAGGTTACATTGTCGCTTCTCTGGTACGAGGGCGAGCGTACACTGAAAAAAAATATTGGTAGAATTTACCATTCCTTTACTCCGTATTACACACAGCGTCAATTTAGAGTCAATTCTGCCAGAAGAAAGGTGGACGTTACTATATACTGGTACAGGTAACTATTATTATATCAGAATCTACTTGAAGAATGGTAGAATTTACCATTCCTTCACGTTAAGTGAAATACAGCGTGAAAGAATGGTAAATTCTACCAATCTTTTTTTCAGTGTACCTCGATTTCACCATGAGCCCCCGAAAGCATGGATTTGTTTGTAAAACAGGGCGCATGTGAAAATTTAGATACACCTGTACGTCAGAAGGTGACAATATGCGAATCGTCTTATTCCAAAACCATCAATTTCCATTATCCGTCCAAAAATTGCGCAATTGTTTTAATTTAATATACTCAACGTACCAGGTAGTCTCATTGTACGTGTTTTCTTGTGAGTATTCGGTATTTTAGTGACAAAATTGAGGAACAATATGAAGCAACCGGAGATTTTTGTTATGCCTCATAGAGGAGAGAAAAAGAATATGGTTTTTTAATTCCACGACTAATCTATGGAGATTGCTGGTTTTGGAAGTATGCGCCTCATTATTAATCATTGATTGGGGTACAATCTCAGCCAGCTTGAGGCATGAAACATGTAATGAAAATAGTCTGGTAGCCTGGAAATCTATCTCTTTCGAGTTTGTTCAAATTTTTAACGGATTAATCCATTAGAGTTACGATTGATGGTAAAAATGTGGAATGGAAAAATTCGCTAATAACCATAATACGTGGTATCACAAGTCATTCTGTGAGCAGAGAGGCTGTTAAGATTTCTTTTATCGATGACTCAAAAGACATCGCGGCAGCCCTGCCCGGGGTGAAATAAATGCTCCGTTGTTTAATCATTTATCAGTCTTTTAAAGAGACAGTCTTTGAGGCATGGTTGTGACTCCGTGATTCCACGGCACCAAGACACTGACTAACTTTTTAGTGCGGACGCGTGCTGACTTTCGGACCCTAGTTTATCTCCGCTGCGCCCGCACTCACACAAGGTTGCCAGATTTTGAAATCTAATTTGGGTTTTACACAGGTTTACATAGGGAACAGTGCTAAAAACAGCACGACTTGGCAAAAATGACCCGCACCTCAGCGTGTCGCTAGTCCACGCGCTCTCGCTTCAAATTCTCTCCTCAATTTGTCATCTTCAACGGAGCATGCACTCACTTTCCATCTTTCATCTCCCCAATTTTCTTCTCGGCTTTTGCGCCTCCCCCTCGTTGTCCCCCGTTTATTCATGCTCCTCAGCTTGACCATGCCTGAAAACAGGACTTGTTCAAGAAAGAAATGATTGTGAAGAAAAAGTTGAGACGTTGCAAGAAAAAAATGATATCGCTGATTTAACAATTTTACAGTCGAAAAAAGGTGTCCGACATATTTCAGTGTAGATTTTACAAAAAAAGAAGATGATAATAAACAATGCATGAGTTACTACCGCCAAGAATCATGCATACTTTTTGACACATGTAAATTCTGAAACGCATAATGATATTTGATTCCTTTTTTGCCTCTTTTTAGCTGAACCATGTGAGCATAAAATTATCCCGTCAACGGTCACTCGGATATGCTGCCAATATAAGTCCTTAGGCACTAAGAGCGATTCAGCATGATTTTAAATCTATAAATTACGGAATACAATTTTCAAAAAATTTGAGATTAGAAAAAAATTGAAGCGTCGAAAAATTTGCGTCCGCTGAAACGTAATCTGCAGGTACCGAGTCGTATTTCCTTTAGCGTTCTAATCCCCCCCCCCCCTCCCACCACTAAGACTGTTTCAAGATGTCACGCGCGAGTGGCGGGTCAGCACTAACCCCTCATAGCTGCACCTCCTAATTGACATTCGGCAGCGGTAGCTCTTCTCTGCCGTGCGAAGGAAAAACGCCGTATGAACATTCGAGAGTTGCCAAATTTCCTTCGATAAAATGGTTATTTTGAGGAAAGCTATGAATATTTTTCGCAAAAAGTTTCAGGAACTTCAGGTGGAATTACGAGCAAAATTATCTGAAAAATTGGAAAGAAAATATTCAAGGTATACCGGGATATTCGTGTTTTATCAGAGGAAATTTGGCAACGCCTGAAGGTTTATACGGGGTTTTTCCTCAGCAAGGCAGCTCTGGCGGGAGAACGTTTTTCATCGGAAAATCGAGATTCAAGGCTGTCACTTTTGCGACACGCTTGGCAGCGTCCATTCGTTTTACAGTTCATCTTCGATTTCAGCAGTAATGCAATTCTCACTTCACGTTGCTTTCTCGAAAGTCATTTCTTTATTCGCACAGCAAGTGATTGTGGACTCAATTCTGTTGAGTGCAATTACAACTTTTGTCTTTTATTCAGTTAAAAATTTTGAGGTGATTCAAAAAATTGTGTTCTTAATGAAATTTTGAGTATATTGAAATTCGAATGACGCTTTTATAAGAAATGAGTTTATCGCACCCAACATTAAATAGTTTAATTTGATGCACTTAATACTTTTTTTTACGTAAAAAAGAAAAAAACTTTTGGTGTAGCTCAATTTTGACTCCAAAAAATAAGTAAGGAGCCGGACGTCGGTCATGAACCGACACACATTTTGTAAGATCTACGTATTATACTGCCGTTCCTAGGAGGAGCGTCGTATAAACCTCAAGACTTTGCCATATTGCCTTTGATGAAATACAAAATTTCAAGGAAATCTGAGAATATTCTTCCTCCAATTTTTCAGAGAGTTTTGTGCGCAATCAGAGCTATTAATTATCTGAAAACTTCAAGGGGAAATATTCATAATTCTCATTAAAGATAAACGTTTTATCGGAGGAAATGTGGCAACTCTCGAATGCTCATACGGCGTTTTTCCTTAGCGCGGCAGTATAAGGTGTCCGTGGAAATTTTACAGCCTCCTAGGAGAGGCAGGAAGACTCTCTGGTCAACCCTTCAGCTCATTATAGTTCCGCTTGAAGCATTAAGGGCACCGGGAAATGATTCGTGCCGGTCCAGCCGATGACTTCAACTTTTTGAGGCGGTAATTAGTCTTCCTTCGTCTATGGAATGTTGGATCGATACCCACCAAACAAGATTCGCGCAGAATCGCGAGAATCTGTTTTTTTCCTCTTTACTGCGTTTCAATGAGGAGTGGGTGGTTTTTTAATGCGACACCAAATTCAAAACATAACGCCCAATCGACAAAGCTTCTAATATTTAAATGTTTTTGGTGCCAAACTACGAAAGAAGAGAAAGGCAAGCTGCATGAGAGCTCTCAAAAATGAAACAAAGAGGAATAATCTACCGTGCTAAGAAAAAACGCCGTATAACCAATCGAATGTTGCCAAATTTACCCTTATAAACATTTATTTTGGAGATAAGTTATGCATATTTTTCCCTGAAATTTTCAGAAATTTTAGACTGAATTGCAAACTAAATTATTTGAATTATTTGTAGAAAAATATTCACAACTTTCTCACTAAATTCGTATTTTATCAAAGGAAGTTTGGCAACGCCTGAAGGTTCATACGGCGTTTTTCCTTAGCAGAGCAGTAATAAACCCATTTCACGAAGAAGGGAAAGGGAGCGAAAAGAGCACTGCATTATTTTCTTTTTTCCACCTCAGTTTGTCCGGGAGTCTCTGAAAATAATTTCAGAGATACATCCTTGACAAATTCAAAATAATCGACGAGAAATATTTCAGACGCGAGAGAAAGGACGGAGAACAATAAATAAGGGCAGCAGATTATGTTGCGGAAACCAGTATCGGATTGAGAAAAATAAAAGTGAGTGTCAAAATAGAGGGAGAAAAATAGGAGCGTAATACCTACTGTTTGGGGATTAACCTATGCGTGATAAATTTCCTTTTATAATTCACCCGACTGGATTAAAACCAGAAAACGAGTTCGGGATGAACGGATTTGGACGTAAGTTATTATTTGTTTTAACCCGATCTATGGTGCTTGGCTGAGGGTTGTAAGCAAACCATTTAACGAAGCACGTAGAGAATACATATTTTATTTTATAGATGATATAATACAAGGCTCCCACTGTTTACTCTAAATAACACAGGTATAAAAAACGAAGCACACGTTAAATACTGTTTACCATCTCGATACCTATGACTACGGTTGGTTACGCAGCAAGTGAGAACAATTTGATTGTGGATCGAATTTGAGCATGCTTTAACTAAGACTTATAGCTTATTTATTCCTATATTATTATAGCCTTTCCTGAAGTACATTTTCTTATTTTATGGAGGCTTGTAAAGTCATTGTCATCTTGATTACAGCAGATACAAGGAGGTCTTTGAACTACTCGTAGGATAAAGAAGAGCATTTTTGTCTAAACTTCCAGACTCCAGTGGAATTCCATTGAATATAATATTAAGATAACGCACTTAATTAACGTTAGTCATTGAATAAAGATGATACCTGTTAGAGAGTTAAATTACGTCATTGAGAACTTTAACAATATGCCAAGAATGCGGATTAAAACTTACAATCACAACATGGTTTGTAGATTTTGATGCAACCCTAGTAAAAATTGGCAGTAGAATCTGTGTTCCAAAATACCATAGACCTACAGCCGGCTGTAAGATTTCCAATAGCTTCTATAGCCGGCTACACAATTTCTTATAGCCTTTTACAGCCGATGGCGATTAAGCAACAGGTAGGCTATAAAGTGTATGCTATAAACGTTACTAATTACGGATGCTAGGACTTGGTGAGTTTTTGGAATACTGCTCTCTTTTTGGGCCGTAGTATCTTGATTTATTTTGTGAGGAAAGCTCTGTACTTTTGATGGATGCCTGCCATTCCTAATATATTAGAGCGCCTTTAGTTTCGTATGATACTTTGCAATTCCGCTGGTGTGAAATAGTTGCTTCAAGCGCAGTGGCATTCTGCGGCGGCGCGGCAGGTCGGCAGCCAGCTCGAAACGCGCATTGGCGCCTACAAACCTAACAGGGATACTTCACGCGTTGCGCAATGCGTGAAGTATCCCTGTTAGGTTTGTAGGCGCCAGTGCGTCGCCGCTCCGCTTTGTGTTAGGCTCTAATATTTAATCTGGCGGAGTCAGCGTCATTCAACTCAAGATTTTGAAATGTTTGCACATCCTGTATGGGTTGTTCTCATTTTAATTGATGAAAAAAAAATATGCATATAAGGAAAATATAATGTGTGTTTTTTAAATATTAAGGTGGTTCCGTATCAAACTTAATGATTTCCGAAGCACACGAATTTCAACACAATTTCTTATAGCCTTGTATACTCGATGGCGAAAAAGCAACAGCCAGGCGATAAAGTGTAAAGCCCGGCGATAGGAGCTATAGCCCGGCTGCATAATTTTTTATCGCTTCGTTTAGCCCGGCCGTATGACTTTCTTCGCATTCTACAGCCAGCTATATGATTTTCCTTAATCTTCTTTAGCCGGCTATAAAAATTCCTTTGGTATTTTGAAACGCAGCTCTTATCGCCAAATTTTACCAGGGAAGTGATACTATTTTCCTCTAAATTGTTCAAAATGATGCAATTTTCTAGTTTGTACTTCGCTTTTTTCTATAATCATACAAATAGTACATTAGAACCTTTTTTAAGAATCAATGTATCACCTTTTCCTCTCTCATTGAGAAGTCTGAAAGTTTTTGCATGTCTACGCTGTAACGCGCAGAGGAAATACTTTTCGGACCTATTATCGTAGATGATACATATTTCAGTTAACTCTTGATCCAAAGAAGGAAGTAAGGACTAAAATTAGTGTCTTTATTTATTAACCATGGAGACTAACATCTATTGACTGGCAATGAAATTTGTGCGTGAACAACAGGAAAATCAACTGGAACTGATCGACAAGGGAAAGAGAACCAAATGTGGAATTTATACGCTAATTTATGTTTCGGCGTGCGAGGAATTATTACTGAGAGCCATCCATTCACCTTCACCGATTTTACCGATTAAATTGCCATAGGTCAGAGAGATTTCCTCCGTATGATAAGAAAAGTTCAATATAGAAAACAAATTGACCTTTTTTTTTGGGGGGGGGGGGGTTATTTACAATTTTAGTACAGAAAATTATATCCAGGCAAAGTGCACATAAATTGTTGAGTTGTACTCAATGAACTTTTTCATAGTGGGGCTGTAAAACTGATTCTTTTGTATTGTAGCATTGGAATCAACTGGTTAAAGTACACAGTTTCAAAAAAAGGGGGGGGGTCGATGACCCCCGATGATTAATATCATGAAAAACAGAGGGCATTCGTTTGAAAACAGATCGGCTGATGAAGAGGTTTTCCGGACGAATCAATCAATTAAAAACATGAAAAAAGTTAGTCATGAAGTGTTTTGCGCCAAACTAAACCCGTATCCGTTTAAAATAAAATATTTGGACGAGAAAGAATTAGTGCGGGCTTTGTCCCATTTTTTGTTCGTTAGAGGGACAAACGATTTTATTTTAAACAAGTGAGCGCATTTGGTGGCATTTAGCGATTTTATCTCCTGATGTTTTTCTATCGGTCCGCTTCGATTGAGAACTTAACGTTTTCGAGGCTCGCCTCATACAAAATTCAACGAAGCTAATCCACCAATCACTGGTCTACTACTAAGAGGGATCGGAAAAAAAAGAAAAGAGAGAGAAAAAAAAACATTACAAACAGGTATACACTTTGAATTTTTTTTTGGGCATTCAATCAGATGAGTGTATATCCTGTGATAATCCTCCTATAACCCAAAATTTCATTATCAGTCTCCACTTGCACAAGGCCATAATTTTCTATTTTCCTATTTGAAATGAATACATCTAGAGGGAATAGCAATATCAAATGTATATTAAACCCTAAGGAAAGTAGAGTTTTAAATCATGAAATCGCTTGGTCTTATGAGATTTCAGCATGACGTAGGCAACTCAAATTCGTCGGATTACAAATTTCATTCGCATTTTATTTTATTTCTTTAATGATATGATAAAAGTAAACCATTTTATTTTATTTTATATTACATAACAGACAACAAGAAGTACGAATACACAATTAATCGTGACAGCAATTAAAAAAACATACGTAACGATCGTGCTCTAATCTATTAGACATTTCCGTTTTTTTATAAAATAAGTATTGTGAGGGTGATGGAGGGATTGTATTCAATCCAAACTATACTTGAGTGCGGGATTTCCGAGGGTTTGTGGTTATTTACAAGATATCAGTGGTGGCTAGAGTTTGTGGAGCATCAGGGAGTGCTACATAACGACAAACACGCATTGATTATTGAAAGTAACCAAAACTTGGAGTGAGTTTCGGCGCTGAAGCCCCTTCTCTCTTGTAGAGTCCAAGCCAAATATAAGCTAACAGCATAGTCTACAACGGAAGATCTGCCATCTTAATTCTCACATTTACTTCCGTACAAAGTTACGTCAAAAGAACCTCTGTCACAGTCTAGAAGCGCGTTAACTTATTTTGCGTGGACTCTGATGCAGCCAGAGGCTGATCTAGCAATTTGGCAACACCGTTTCTTCCATTTAAACCTATGCTAAATAATCGATTATTGTCGGAGCACATGGCCCCTCCAAGGATCGATACACTTCCATAGTTTTAAATGGAGAAAATACAATGTTGCCAATTTGCCAATGAATGCAGCGCAACGCATGCTCATGTCCTCTCTCTCTCTCTCCACAGAGCCCTACATAATTTATCACCGTGAAGCAATTCACAATGTTATATCAGCTCACAAAAATAATGCGCCTAAAGCAACGGAAGTGAAAAGAAAGAAAAAACGTTGGAAATCAACACCGCCAATTAAAGTAGGAAAACCTCAGAAGTTTGAACGCAACAGAGTTGTCTTTGAGCCAGTGAAGGGTAACCTGGATTCCTAGCGGCAAAATTCCTGCATTAAATTAGACAATTTGATGGAGAATAATGAGTTTAAGCGTGTTAGATGGACGCGCACCTCGAGGCGAATTAGTCGCGACATTCCGAACCATTATGCTAATCCGAATCGTCACCTCTGTGAGTGGGTGCAACTTCGCGGCGAGTGTTGCGTGTTGCGTGTTACCCCTTCCACTCGCGCGAGTGACGTAACGCGTGTCGAGTACGTGTTTGCTCATAGCTTCGTTCCAAGCAGCACTTAAGCTAGATTTAATCACTAACGAAAATTCGCCCCAAGAGCTGAGCAATTTTAATTCCTGTTAACCACTTTCAACATTTATCGGATCCGTTCTCGTAATACCGCATCCACCCCAAACGAGAATTCTGTTTCGAACGTCTACCCCCAAAAGCTAAATTTTCTCAACCTCAGAAAAAGATTGGAGGAGGGAAAGCGGAATCATGTGAAAAGAGGTACGCTGATAGGAAATGGAAGGTCGTCTGTACAAAAATAAATTGCACACAAACATTTCTGCCTGCTTCTCAATGTTTCGAAACTAAAATAAGCCCGCGGTAGCGCAAATTTGGGTCCTTTTCATTGCATCCGTTCACTGTTTTACTTTAAAATTAGACCTTCCCTACACGAAGATTTCATATTCGAAGATAAAAGCGACGAAACACTGTAAAATAAGTATTTTTGAGCATCAGTTTCAGCTTGAATACGTTTTTCAAATGAAACTGTTGTCATGGGCTACATTTGTGAGTGTTGAAAGCTTTGATTTAATTTTCGTCGAGAATATTAATGATTTCCAAAAAGAAGGGGGTTTCAACTTACTCTTAGACAAAAAACTAGTTTTTTTTTTTAAAAAAAAAGAAAACTAGCTGGTCTTTTTTCCGGTAATCTCATATGCTCCAGGGTACCGACTACGTGAACGTGACTTACCCAGAAGATAGAACCCGAGATTTTTCAGATACTCATCTTAAAGATTAAAAAGCAACAGTGCAGCATGGCAGAGTGAGAGTGAGAGGGGGGACTCCTGAGAGGTAGATAACAGGCACGACAATTCGCGCCGGCGGCAGTTACAACCCCGTCCAAACCAAGAAGTCAATAAACAAATCCGAGAGCTTGTCAACTGCAGGTTCTTTCATTAGGCCCCCTCCGCTGCAATTTGTTCACTTGGGGGTTTCTTTTTATGATTTATTCGAATTTTATTTGTTGCCGGAGGCCGCGGATAATTAAAGGTGTGAATCCTCCCCCGCGATTTCGAGAGTCGATCCCTCGGACGAGAAAGAATCGCGGGGTGCGGAACTTATCGCATTACCGCGTGAATGCTGGTAGGCGTCCGAGGTGCTATAACGAAATTACCGCAGTTTTAATAAGAGGGTGTAACATACCTGGCGCTGGCTCCTCGTCCGAACCTCCGCCTAATTTTCTCCACGCCCCACGCTCCGCGCAGATCGCAGCGTTGCCAATCATCCGGTAAAATCGGCGGGCCTCGTATTGTTCTCGCGGAAAAATCGGACGATTCTCGTATAAAATGGTAACGCTATCAGGTTATTAAGTGCAGCTCTCCCGCGCGGCGCTCGCGAGGCCTCAGGAACGGGGGAGGGGGGGAGGGGGGCAGGTGGCGGCGAGAGGTAGCGGCGAGGAAAAAAACGAAAGTCGGCAGTTAATCACCTGGATAAAATGTTGCAATCTTTCCTCTCCTCGAGATTCTCAACCTTTTCCGTTTTTGCTCGCCCGAGGAGAACCGCGTTCGTTTCGTCACTCGCAGCCTGCTCTCTCGACCCTCGGCCTTCGGTGGGGATGCCTCCCTACCGCTAGATGAATTACTATCGAAGCGAGGAACTAATTTGAACCCGCGAATGCGTGCTTAAAAATTCCCGACGCAGATAGGAAAGCTAAAAATAGGATTGTCCGCATAACGTCCATCTGGAGGATGTACTGATAGAAACACTGGAAAAAAACACATTGGATCTAGAGTCCAGACTCTTGAAAACATTGACAAGAAAAAATACTCTTGATTCAATCGGATTTTTACTTGAATCAAAACGGAATCCGCTTAAATTAAGAGACTTGGCTCTTGATTTAAGCGTAAATCTGATTGAATCTAGAGTATTTTTTCTTGTCAATGTTTTTAAGAGTCTGGACTCTAGATCCAATGTGTTTTTTTTTTCCAGTGCATGAATTACGTTACGCTGAATTCCTGGTCTTGAACGCTCCATTTAATTCCCCGTGCGACTGGAAAAAATACGAAAATCCATAAAAATCCATGGCTGACACCTCGTCAAAAACGCATTGTTGAAAATACCATGGCGGACAACCCTCTCCCCTGAATTTCAAAAATACATAATTTACTGAGAAAGTTGAGATTGCAATCTATTCGTTCTATAGGTAACTCATGTATTACACCGCAAAGTTAAGGCTGATTTTTCTTCCATCACAGTTAATACATGACCCCACTTCATTGTCACTGTTTAGACATACTAAGAAGGGGTATGTGAAGTAAAGTTGAAGTTGTTGATCCAATATGAAAAGAAAATGTATCCACCAGCAGCGCTGACTACATGATTGCTTAGTATCGCTCTTAGGATTTTTCACTTTCAAATGTCAGTGTGAGCGGCCATGGAGCATAAAATTCAAAGTAGTCATTCAATGCATGTTTGAAAGTAAGAGAATTTGGGAGTCATGATAACTATATCAATGAAATGCGGTTGGATGTTTGGCCTCTTTAAAAGCCATTTTTCCGCTAAATTAAATGAAAACTGAAAAAATGCGGATACTACTGCGGATTTAAATGCTTTCCGAAGATGATTTAAAGAAAGCAAAAAAACCTGTCCAACAGTCGCATGCTTAATAATAAACGCGGAATGTATTGTCTGGGATTTTTTGGTTCTGGTCGTTGGACTTGCATTTTTGTGGTGGACGTAATTGTCACCTGGGAGAATTTAGTCATTTCAAACTAATTTTGAAGCACGCAAAGCACTCTCAAAACAATTTCCAATGATTGAATTCACAGCTAAACGCCAGGCAAATTCCATTCCTAGGGGTCCCAGAAGTTCGGTGTAAATAAGAGTGAAAGAGCCAAGAACGTCTCCTTTGCGCTGATAGAAAAGCTCTTTTCCGATCGGATTCGCGTAAATTGAAATATTCTTCTTGCTTTTATCAGAGGCCGAGTTTGATCAAAGAACAGCCGAGAAAAAAAGGCTCTACTAAATATCGCTAGAGAGCTCTGAAATGTGAGCAAATATCGGAAACCTTTTCTTTATTAATTAAGTGGATGAAAAATTATGGAATCAAGAGGTGTTTCACTTTAAGTTTCAGTCACCAGACCCTCGTCTAACGGCAGCCTTTTCTACACTGTACTCGCAAGAATCTAACCTAATTACAGCCGAAAAAGATCTTCTAATTAAGATCTGACTCACGATTCGCCCGCCTCCTTCTCTTGCTTTCTTCCTGTTCACCACCTCATTAGCTGCGTTTTTTAAAGGCATCGCCGTTGCAACGGAAAGGAACACTCTTCCAACGCGTTCTGATGCCTCAGGACTCTTTAATATTTTAATAATGTCTTCTTCAGGAGTTTGGTAACGGAGTTGTTAGGTTTTTCTCATTACCACCAAGCTGCTCCAGCGGAATATTTCCATCCTTACAAGCTACTAGAGGTCCTTACAATAATTATGGCTTTATTTACGAATTACGAATAATTACGGAAAAACTGGTTTGTTGCCTTTCGGTTCCATTCTTTTTTTCGCCTTTATATTATGTGTGTTTATTGTTTCTCTTTTTTGCATGTATACTTTTTCAGTCTAACGCTTTAAACGGTATGAAATAAGTATGATGATCTCAAATTTCTTTCAGGTTGATTTTGGCGCAAACCTCAGCATGATCATGCCAATCAGAGCTATCGTTGAGTCAGCTAGACAAATGGTCAAATCAACTATACCTCTGGCTACCACTTTTCTGGCTAGCGCCAAAATCAGCGAAAAATATCACTGTAATCATCATACTTTTTTCATTGGCCGTAACCTCAGGCATTTTTTTAAATAGTATATTCATGTCATATAAGACAAATAAAATTATCAATGATCCCTTTGAGTACATTGCTATTTTCAGTTGTGTTGTTAGTCCATATATTGAGCATGTTCAAAAAGTCGAGGGGCAAGTCCTCGTCCCAGATCCCCAAAATTTAATCTTTGCAAATGCATTTTTTTTATTTTGATTCGGTAGAGGCCGTACCAATTGAGCCACTTTAAGTAGAAAGAACCAAGTCACATCCGCTATTGCCAAATTTAATTGGACAATTTAATCTTTTACATCAAAACGGAGGTGCGGATTTTTGCACAAATTTCAGTACATTTTCTGCACAGTACAAAGCAAATGCCTCAAAAATTTCTGAGGAGTCCGTAAAAATATTCTCTTGTAAAACATTAAAGTGCCCAGTCAATGACAATACCTGAAGTGGCTCGGTTCTATCCTAAACGTGATCCGATTAGCGATGGCATTATCTCAGTTTTTTCCCAAAGTACCCCTGTGCTCTTAACTACACGCTGAGAAAAAAACGCCGTATGAACATTTGAATGTTGCCAAATTTTCGTTTGTAAAACATTCACTATTAAAAATATTTATGAATATATTTCATTGAAATTTCCAGATGCTGTAGATTGAATGGACGTATTTCTATCAAACAGAACTAAGCGCCATCGGGGGAGGAAGGGAGAGGGGATCTTGGATCGGCGGGTGTTGCGGAACGCGTTGGTCGTTCCGTCCTATACTCGCAATGCTTTGCCATGGCGCTTAGTTCCGTTTGACAGAACGTGCTATTAGGCATGCTAAAATCCTCAAAAGAAGCTAAATTTGGCGCTTAGTTCCATTCAACAGAAATACGTTCAAACTGCGAGAATAATTCTTTGAAAATTTGGGTGAGAAATGTCCACAAGTATCCTTGGACATTTTTATTTGATCAGAAGAAGTCTGGCGCCGTCTGGGAGCTGATACGGCGTTTTTCCTCAACATGGCAGTTTAGAGTACCTGTATAGGGAGAGTACCGACAGATCGGTTCATGGAGGTCTTAGGGCCCAAAAGTGCAGCCACCCTTCTAACCAACTTCTAACGCACAAAATTTCACTGCCAGTCTGCAGATTCCAATTCTAACCAAGATGGCCAAGAATGTACAAAAATGAGCGTTCTTCCGCGAAATTGAGTAAATTTATGCAAAAACTGAGTCAAACACGTGCTTAATAAAGGACGGTTCGTAACAATAGTATCAGTAAATCGCTCTGGATAATTGAAATTCATAGGTTGGCTGCCCTTTTGGGCCCTAGCTTTATTCGCGGAGGCATCGGTGAAGGCCTGATGGACTTTCGGAGTTTCAGATCCGTCGGTACTCTCCCTATACAGGTACTCTATGACAGTTCAGACCCCGCACGCTTTAATTGCTCACCAGCAATCACGATCCTCGCAAGGCAAAACAGAGATGATCATGTAGCACACGTCATTCTTTCGTCCCGGTCGAATCAATGCGGGGGAGTCGGGCGCCGCACGGATGGATTCCCATCACAAATGAAGACGGAGAAGGAGCCGCGAGGCGTGCAATTTCCGGAGCGCGGCTTCGTCCTCGCCCCCGTCGTCGGGCAGAATTCGTAGTGTCAACGTAAGTGTTTGATAGCGAGCAGGAACTGGCGGGAGGAGTGTCGTAATCGAATCAGATCGGATCCACGGGCCCCGGCCGGGCGGGGAGGATGCAGCGCGGGATAGGGGCACTTAATATGCGAATATCGAGGAAGGGATTTGCGAATTCCTCGGATCGGCGAGTTGTTAAGTGTATGAACGTACACGTAACGGCGGATCCGAGAACGCACACCGATTCCCCGAACGCGCGGCGACGAGTTAATTGTGGCGTCTTGTTTGCTCGAGCACGGCCCGCGATAGTCACAACCCGGGGTCGGGACTCGATCTCCCCGCGGCTCGCAACGGATCGAGTCAACGGGGGAGGTCGGACAAAATTTGGAAGCTTTAAACACTCACTGGAACAAAAAAACAAGCGGGAAAGTTCTAATACTGTCATACTAGAAAAGCGCTCAGGTGTTAGTCAATGTATTTAGTGAAGAAAGGAAGTATAAACTCCGTCGACTTGGCTGGGTAATGGAAATAAAACATCAGCTGATAGCAAACAAAGGTTACCAAGGAAACCGTAAACGCGTTTTTTCGTTTCCCGAAAATGATAGTCACCGTTGAGCTCATCAGGCGCGTTTTATTTTTTTAGGCTTCATTTGAGTTCAACGATCAATTTGGATAGAATTACTCTACCGCTAAGAAATTTCCTTATAGACAAACGATCGAAACTACCTGCGCATTACGTTAAAAATGTAAAATACGGTTTTCACAGCTTTATTTATTTTAAAACTGGACCCCCCAAAAAGCCTACACATCGATGAGCTGGTGCGCCATTTAAACGAATTAGCACTAGTATACTAGTACTCTAGAGGCAAGTCGAAATCAAAAAGCGCTGCCTATCGGCTGAGCGCTTAACACATTGGATCTAGAGTCCAGACTCTTAAAAACATCGACAAGAAAAAATACTCTTGATTCAATCAATCAATCAATCAATGAAAAATCCAATTGAATCAAGAGTATTTTTTCTTGTCAATGTTTTCAAGAGTCTGGACTCTAGATCCAATGTGTTTTTTTTCCCCAGTGTATAACTCCGTTTATACAAAAACGTGAGGTTTCGAAAGTGCTTCCAATGGTTTTCTCGTGAAATTTCCTTCTTGAAGCACTCATTGGAATTTAAAATACTCATACGGCGATCCCCTTTCTTCTTTGGCACAGCCAAATGGCTTGATCTGCACTCAGCGCCGCACAGTGGATCGAGTCAATAGGAGAGGTCGGACAAAATTTGGAAACTTTAAAAGTTTACACTGGGAAAAAAAAAACACATTGGATCTAGAGTCTAGACTCTTGAAAACATTGACAAGAAAAAGGACTCTTGATTCAATCAGATTTAAGCTTAAATCAAAAGGAAATCGGCTCAAATTAAGAGGCTCGGTTCTTGATTTAAGCTTAAATCTGATTGAATCAAGAGATTTTTTCTTGTCGATGTTTTGAAGAGTCTGGGCTCTAGATCCAATGTGTTTTTTTCCAATGCAGTGGATCGAGTCAATAGGAGAGGTTGGACAGAATTTGAAAACTTTAAACGTTTATGTCTCCATTTATACAAAACTTTGAGGTTCTGAAAGTGGTTCCATTTGTTTTCTCATACAATTTTCTTCTAAAAGCACTCATTGAAATTTGAAATGTGACAAAATAAACAGGAAAATTTGTAATTTTAGATGAAAATGTCATGTCCGACCTCGATCCAATGTGCGACCCCCCCCCCCCCCCCCCCCACGTGCGGGAATGATCCACTAGACAAGGTTTCAAGAGGGAGAAAACGTCACACGGACTTTCGTCAACGTCCATGTAGAAATAGTTATTCACACACAACGGGAAGCCTGTCAATTAACCTCTGAAAGATATTTTAACAAGTATTCTTAACAAAAATCAAATTAGAGGTCGATCATAGAAATGACGTCATTTGTATGTTTGATTTTTAACCAATGTTAATCGTAAGAACACGGCGGCAGATCTCTTTCTTGTTTTAGAGAAGAGTGCGCATAGTTTTAAATCTTGAAGGCTCCTTGAAATGTCTTCGAGCTGCATCCATTCGATTTTTTCATCGCTGTTCAGAATTTTTTTTTTTTATATTTTTTTCTTTTTTTGGAATTTTTTTTTTTGAGATACCACTCCCAAGATAAATATGTCAAAAAGTACTTCAATGTAGAATGTAAAATGTAATTAGTCTTAATTTTTTATTTATCTATCTCTTGTACTTTTTTATTAAGTAAAAAAACTAACGTGCTTCAATTCTATGTGCAAGCTTAAACGGAATAAGGAGCGGAGGATATTAAGAGGATAGAATATTAAGAGGAATTGCGAAGAAATCACATACAATATACAAAAAAGAGTAAATAAAATGGTAGTCCTTTCAGAAAAAATAATTTAGAATAATAATCTCCTGACTTGACGAATTAGAAGCAAAGATGAGTTTTGGCTGCGTCTTATGGTGATGCAACATTAGTGGTGAAATATAAGTGTTTCAAAACGAAAGAATTTCCATTAATCACCAAAGTACTTGAATCAAGTAGACGTTTCAATATTCCTCGAATGTCCATTCATGGCGAACAAAACTAGACAAAGAAGAGAGAACTCCAGTTCCAACGCGACGTGACGCAGTGTAGCGATCGCAAAATTAGTCCGCCTTCATCTGAGCGTATAGGCAAAACGAGCTCCCCGGAGTTCGAATAGTGGTATGAAGGTGCCTGACGCTCGAGATCGACTGCAGTCAACTGTGAAACCAACTGCTATCGCTAGTTCTATCCACATAATAGTAAAACTACTAAAACATGTATTGTATATCAATTAAGGTGTTACAAAATTCCCCACTCTGTCTTGTTAAATAAGTATTACTGCAAAGTTTTGTAAAAAATCAGGGAATATCCTCGAGAGAAAAACTGAGCACCGTGCGCAATTGCGAGTAACAACGATGATAGTCATTCCTCAAAATTCAGAAATGATAGGTTTGTAACGTCACAAAATACGACAGGCAGTCTTGTAATTTTATTAAGATTTACGTCACTTAACATATATGTTACTTTTTTCATATCTTTGCCTATGAGGGGTCTCATAATTGCCAGTATATAAGTAGGTGGAGAAATAGTGCTCGGTCTACATCATTTCGCGTTTTGTTACATACAGTTTCAGGCCATTTTTTCCTGTTTTCTCTCGATTGTCAGTATATATGCATTCATATTTTATGCAAAAACAGTAAAATTTCTACTGTGATTGGGGGGGGGGCTGTAGTTTAGTTAATTATATATTAATGGTGTTCTATATTAACTCTTGATTAACAGTAGTCATACACATGAATTATGGCATTCTCACCATTACGTTGGTAATTTGACCGCTAATATTATTGGTTACAGCTATTTTTGATTAGGAACTCCTATGGAAAACCACTTCTATAGTGCGACTTTAACGATAGTTACATCACCTTATGAATGATCTATATCTTTTTGCCGCCGTAGGTGAACAATTTTTTATAAATGTCGTCTGATTCTCAACAAAATCGTATGAGCTTTCAGTAAACAATTGTTCAAGAGTTCAATTAAGTCTTTAACAAATTGTGTTTTTCTTGCCAGAAGGTCGTGATATACTAACTTATTAACCTTCACTGTTCTTTTTGAACATTAATGCAGGTCTTGCCTACCGTTTTGTTGAGAATTTTCAATGTTATGTCATCTGTCTCGAAACTTCGTCGGGCCAGGGTTGCAAGCGTGAAATGAAAAATATGAAACATTGGAAATGTCCGTGAAATATTCAATGAAATTTCACGAGGCTGTGAAATAGTTCAAATTAACCAGGGGCTAGAGTATGCAACCTGCACTCAATCACACAAAAATAAAAGAAAGTCACAATTTTTAAATTTTGCGAAACATGAAAAGGAACCGGTATTTTTCAATATCTTTCACAAATTTCATAAAATATTTCACGTAAAATTTCAAGATTATATTTTTCATGTAAACTTGCAACCCTTCGAGGCTCCGTAGCTAAGAGTCTCGTTGTTACGGATGGCAATTAGACACATTTTGAAATGAGGAATCACTATTTCTGGCTCATTTCAAGAAAAACATGTGCACCATTAACTTCCTGATGCAGATAGGTGCTTTTAAAGATGCGCCGGAAATAGGAATTCCTTATTCCAAAATGTTGTCCAATGATGAAACGACACTGTTGCGGTTATCAGGAGTTATCAGGGAGGTAACCATTCGTGAAGGAAACATTTGCAATGCAGATTTACGGCCGGACGTGTCATGTTGGTGTGGGACTGACGCATCGACAGAGGAGCTCTGGCTACGTTGAGCGAAAATCGCTTATCTACCCAGGGATTCCTTTCGAGTTATGAGGTTCCTTCCCAACGGAGGAAAATCCAACTATTGTTCCTACCGAACCATTTTCCGCTGTCAGTCATCCCTGAAACGTGCCGTGCGCTGCCCTGCGCAGTACAGCTTGCCGAAAGAGCATGGATTTCTCGTTTGTGTGCTCAAACACATGCAGAAAAATGTCTATGTTAATGAGTGACTACTAAGTGTAATGGTTTTTCTTGATGTGCTCACTTATTTTAAAAAGTACCCAAGTCAAAAAAATAGTACTGCCGTGCTGAGATAGAACGTCGTATGAGCCTTCAAACGTTGCCGAATATACTTTGACAAATTACAAATTTTATGGAGTATTTGTAAATACTTTCCTTCGAATTTTTCAGAGAATTTTTTCCGTGATCGGATCCAAACGTCTGAAAATTTCAAAGAAAAATAATCATAATTTTTCTTATCTAAATAAATTTTTTCTGAGAGAAATTTGGCAACATTCATATGCTCTTACGGAATTTTTTCTCAGCAAGAAGGATTGTATTATAAACGTTTTTAAACATTTAGACTAGCGTTGGATACTTTTCGTGCCCTTGATTTCGCGTGAAAAATAGATTGAACGCAGGAAAAGTATGAGCATTCATGAGATGGGAATGGTGGGATCCATTTGCGACCATTTCGTCGCGGGTTGGCTGCTATAGTACTTGATAAATAAGTACAATATGCGTGTGACCCTAAAAACTAAAGACTTCTTTGTAATAAAACGTAATTTTCAGATTTTCCGAATCGAAGCAAAAGATTAATTTTTAATATCTATCTCAAGACATTAATTTACATCTATCACCGTAGTGACAGTCTGCCTGACTGGTCGATAAATTCCTTTTTGATATCTCAGAGATTTTGCATCCGCTGATTTCAACTAAAATTCCAACCCCGTTTGAAGTTTCACCACGCAACGCCTTGAATTCAAATGAGGACGCCGATGCATTCAGACATACGGAATCCCTCTTCAAATTCAAATTAAAGGCCAATTTTGGAGAGGGTTGATGAATTTCGTAGCGAGTAATATAGAAAATTGGGCTTGCGTTTATACTCTTCAATAAACAAGCAAAATTGCACTTGATGAAATCCACGAGGCGATGACCTTTGAAACGGACACTCAAACGCTGAGATGCTCGGTTTATGTAGGTTAATGATTTACTTCAACAGCACTATCTAAACGAAAAAAAAAAGCTGAGATTATAGTATTCTTAAACAAACGCGAGAGAAAGACGCGAACGAGAGGGAAAGCGTAAAAAGTTTGTAACTTTTTTAAACTTTCTTGAAGAGGATGAGCCTCAGTTCTTATCTGCGCGGAACTTGACTTTTATTGGTCCAATAATGACTTGTTTTTTTCGTCATAAATCATATGTCTAGCGATTATAAGGGGCCACTGGAAATGAGGGTGTTTCTGTGGTATCTTAAGCACTGATCCAAACCTTGTTTGAAAATCTAACGCGGAGCTCCAAGTTCATAAGATGACGCTAAGTAACGCATGAATATAGTGATTCTCTCTTTGCTTTCGTCAGCTTCAAAATCCATCCCGAAGGAAGGTGACGGTAATTTTTCCGTAGCAAATTAGATTCATTCTTCGGATTTTCAATCTCTTTCTTTATCTCCTCTCTCCCTCTTACTGGTCCAGGTTGCCTTTTCATCAGTCCGTTTATTTTCGGAAGACGCTTTATTATTAAACTACATTCCAGCTCGTGTAAGTGTAAGTATGGACCAATAAAACTTGTATGTTATCATTTGAAATTGTAAGTAAGTCTAAAGTATCCTCTCAATCTTTATGGTAAAAGAAATCCGCAATCTCGTTCAGCTCGACGAACCAAGTGCGGATAAAGAATGCGAAATCTTTCACTATAAAAAGCTTGAATCTGTTCTTTTCCGAACGTATTCTAACGTTTCCCGAAGGATGGAATGTTTAAACACAAAGGATTCATCCAAAAACCAGTGATTTGAAATTTGAAGCGACGAGTTTTTCGCCGAACCTCGTTACCGGATAACTAAAAAGGGTAACAAAGATGTCTGGAGTGAAAGTATGAGAGAGGCTAAAGACGTTGAGGCTGGAAAAGGTGTGGGATGTAGAAAAAATAAGAAAACCCGAACGGAGGGTGAGGAGCGATTTATTTTACATAAACATGTTCGATAATTGCTCTTCATTAATCTTCAAAAGCCTGCTATCCTTTCAGTCCTGCATCCATCTGCTCCTGTTACAATTCAGACAGCCACTGCAGCCCTCACCCATTTCCTCATTTCATTTTTCTTAACTTTTCAAAACGTTTCTTAGAAATCTTTCATTAGTGCTACTCGTTCTTTTTTCTCTCCTCTATTTCCGTTCATTATTCTCCTCCTCTCCCCGACATCTCGCTTCAGCGCAATCAATAAAACTCTAATGAAGAATTGAAGTATCGACGTATCAACACTGTTTCAAGATGATAATATTCTCACCTTTTAAATTATGTAAAACTTCATGCTTTCAGAATAAGTACCGAATAAATATTCAATAAGTACGAACGGTTATACCTGTAGCATTAATTTCTTCTCGTCGTCTCCGAAGTGTGCATTCGTCCTGTCAGTATTTTTTACTCGCGTCTTTGAGAAAAATTTCACGGCAGTGCTGCCGAATTGTGACACGATTAACGCCGCGAATCGCTGGTGCAAAGACTAGTGCAACTAGATTTAACAGTGGTAACATTTTCGCGCTATGTATACGTCATCAGAACTTCTCATGGGCGATCAACGGCTGGTATTCTGTCGAGCTAAGGAATAACGCCGTATGAAAATTCGAGAGTTGCCAAATTTGCTCCATAAATGTTTATTTTTGAGAAGAGTTATGAATATTTTCTATCGCAATTTTTCAAATGATGTAGATCTGCTCGCGAATGAGCTTCTCTGAGAAAATTTTAAAAACATGTTTACTGAATCCCCCAAAAATTCATATCCTATCAAAGGAAATTTGAAAAAGTCTGCAGGCTCATCGACGTTTTCCTTATTGAACAGTATTGTTTCGCATTTTCGCCCAGATTTTTATGCTTTGTTTGACTGGACGTATTTCTGCCGAACGGAGCTATGTGCATTGAAGACATGAGCCCTGAAAACCATAAGAATACATGCGCAACAGGGCTCACGTCATAATGCACATAGTTCCGTATGACAGAAATACGTCCAACTTGCGAAAGGGTAGGCTGTAAAAGAAAACAGATACTCGAGGGGGGAAGAGGAAATATCGTGAAATCTTGTCAACTCTCTTTAACGCACGGAATTATCATACATTGAAATGAAATATCAAATATTCAAATGAAAAGAATCCCCGTGAATTGATTTCAACGGTCGACTTTAATTTTTTTCGGTATCGGAGCGTTCGGAGCCGCGAGAAATTTTCATGGGGAATTAGTGGAGGAGTGGGACGGGTGTGGCTTTACGAAGAATCGATGGAAACACAGAGGAGCGCCAGTAGCGTGGCGTGAACTGCGATATATCGATTGTTATGCCATTTGAACCTATGGAAAAAGAATGATAAACAGGGTGTTCGCAGCGAACACCTTAAAAATCGATTCTTCACCATAGGTTTAAATGGCATAGCAATCGATACACCGCAATTCACGCCACGCCACTGAGGAGCGCAGTCTCATTCCGTCATGCGAGGAGACCGATATGAGGCAGGGAATAGATTTTCATGTCGACGGCCGTGAAAGTTCCTCGGAAACATGTGCTGTGCTGCCGTGCTAAGGAAAAACGCCGTATGAACATCCGAGAGCTGCCAAATTTCCTTTGATAAAATGTTTATATTTTGAGGAAAAAAGAGAGAGAGAGAGAGACAGACAACAATAAAAACACACTAAAATACAAAAATCAAATGGGTATACACGGCTAGAGGAGACATAAAACAACCAGGACGTTTCGGGCCAATTACATGCCCATTCTCAACTGGAACAGAAGAGTTTGCACTGATTCCTACCTCGGTCAGTTGCATGCTCATTTTCTCGGTTTAATTTTTACATTTTTTAGCTTCTGTTCCAGTTGAGAATGAGCATGTAATTGGCCCGAAACGTCCTGGTTGTTTTATGTCTCCTCTAGCCTTGTACACCCATTTGTTTTTTTTTTTATTTTAGTGTGTTTATTATTTTTGAGGGAAGTTATGAATATTTTCCTGATAATTTTTCAAGAACTTCAGGTAAAATGAAGAATTTGCAGGTGTTTGGAATTTGATGAATTGCGTGTTTGAATGGACGCTCCCAAGTGAGCTGAACACGAGGATACCCTTGGTTCATAAATTGAACTACTATTGGAGGAGATATGACAAAATGATCTAATCCGCTGAAAAACATGCGTTTAAAATGGGAAATGCCGCCAGATTTGATGACGTCACCAAGCGGCGCATTTTCTCATTTTTAAATCTATTTGTATACGATTTCCTATGGCCGAAAAAAATTATTGTACAAAAACTGTGAAATTAGCTCTTCAGAAACTTTCAGATAAAGCAATACAAAATTTGCGTGCAACTTCTCCATTGCGAAGAAAAGTTTCTGAGAAATTAAAAGAAAAATATTCGCAAATTTTCCCGGAAATTCGTGATTTACCAATGAAAATTTGGCAACGCCTGAACGCTCATACGGCGTTTTTCCTCCGACAGTGTGGACGCTCGCACGATGGCAGCGTCCGCTCGCTCATGCCTCCCCGCTCTTCAAATACCATTACTCTTTCCGAGTATAAAATGCAATTTATCGAGGAGCAAGGTTATCCCTTTTTCGCCGACGCGACGAGCGGAGCTGATAGGTAGATAATGCAGGGCGAACAAGGCGGATTGCCGCGGAGAGGAGCCAAAAATATGTCACGGCGGGAGCAACCGAGAGGGTAAACAAATAAATAGCCGAATAAAGGAATCCGTAAGACTCCGAGAGGAGAGCAAACAATCTTAAGAGAATGACGTTGGCAATTGCTTATTTAAAAAGGCTCCACTTCATTCTCGGCCGAGCATTCAAACCTGGGCCGTTTTATTCCACTTACTCTCGTTTTAATTATTAGGCACCGCGCGCTGCCGCTCCTCCTGCCTTTCTCGCCTCCTCATCTCATTATTCTCTTGTCAACTCTCTCGACTCCCAACTTTGCTCAAAATCTTGGGGTCTTATTCTGCCCTGCTCGGTAATCACCGTGTAACTCCAAAACTGTAACTGTTTCCAGATAAAAGGCTTTTTCTTAGTACGCCAGGATTACCGTTCGCGTTGGACAATTGTCAGCGATTTTCTTCGAATGAAGTACATATAAGGGACTTGGAGGACAAGGCACATAGAGACGCACAAGTTGTATGGACAGTATGTTGGAAATGTAGCCGTGTAAGTTGTAAACGTGCGTTAAAAATCCAGAAAGCTGGAAATCCCAATACAGAGAAAAAAAGCTCATTCGAGCACAATTTCCCTAAAGGAGATACGCCAATTGGTGCATCGCTCGTTACGATAGCCTATTTCTTTCAGGGGAAATTGTGCTCGAATGACTTTTTTCCCTCTGCTTGAGATTTCGAGTTTTCTGGATTTTTAACGCACTTTGGCTACATTTCGACGGTGTATAAGTTAGAGTCCCTTTATACCCAGAGTTACGACAACTCACTTTTGGTTAGGCTGAAAGTGGCCTAAATAAATCCAATTCTGATTGGTTCTCGCTTATGGAGTCACAAACGAGTGCACCAAGACGGCGGTGACTCGAATGTGGACAAAAATAATGAAAATATTACCTAATTGTGGTTTATCAAGATTAAATTGTCATTATCATCGGTCCGAAATGAAAATAGATTAAGCAATTATTCATAAACCAATCTCATTTTCTTTGTAATTGATCAATTTTGTTGATGTTGTCGTTTTTGGATGACAGACATCGCAGGATTCCTTATCCTTATCCCTCAATATCGTTCGTTTGGGTGCACTCGTTTGTGCCTACATGGCCAAGGCCGGCTGCCAGTCAGCTGATAATCGAGTTGTCTTAACTCTGGGTATAAAGGGACTCTAGTATAAGTTGGCAATCACATAACTCGGTTTGCGACGTCGCAGACTTCCTGTCATACTTTGTTTTTTAAACGGAAAACCACTCAACGGCAATTCCTTAAAACTGCCGTAATTTTTCTTCTCTGTGGGAAGAAAATTCTGCATAATCTTCAAGGAATGATGCCCATTTTTTCTCCTTTAAAAAAATAACATAGAGGCGGAGATTTTCAGACACCGCAAACGAGTTCTGTGATTGCCGACCTACACCGTCGATTTCCAACTTACTGTCTGTTCTGTTACTTGCCTCACGCGAAATTGGCAGGACGAAAAAGGGATGTTCCCCCTGAACAAGTATCCAGGAAAAGGAAGAAAGGGCGGCCAAGAGCGTGGAGCGGTAAATAAAAAGGTGATGTCGAGGAGCTTAACGGAGGCTCGCAATTTGCTCGCCCATTGAGCTGCGGTGGTTTGACAGGATGCAAAACTAGCCGATAAAACCATTACGGGAATACGGCGCCGATATCAGCTAGATTGGGAGGACGGAGGGCGGTTCAGCGCGCTATCTCGGGTCGTGTCTCACGGCGACCGCTATTTTTTAAGCCGCCAACAGTTAAAGGCGGTTTGAGGATCCTTGAGTCAATTGACCGCCCGACACGTAGTCACGGCAGTCTTTTATCGCCGCTCAAAGGCCCAGGGTACCAATAAAACTCCCTAATGCACCATTATACACACACGTTGATGACGTAACGACCCGCCGATCCAACCGAAGACGCTCCCCCCTTTTCGACTACCTTATAAAATTCCGCGCAGACATAATTCGCCGCATATTTCCCACGGAATAAATTCACGAATGACCCTGAGTGTTGCCCGTCAACCACCATCTTGCCATTCTCGTAACTTTTCTCAGGGTTTAAGCGCTCAGGCGATAGAGAGCGCGCTTTTTGATTCCATCCTGCCTCTAGAATTTTAGAATAATAGTGGCAATGCGTTCAAATGACGCACCAGCTCAGCAACAACATGACGGAGAGGCGTTCAAAAAATTTAGAATGGATTAATCCTTGATACCTTAATTTAATGCTTCTGATGTCAAAGCACGGAGGATGATCTGTTTTCTATTATTTATTTTTTCAGCGGTAGAGTAGTTCTCTGAAAATAGATGGTTTGTTGTTTTCCGCACGAAGGAACGTAAATCCATTCAAAGGTTGCAAAATTGACTTAAACAATTCAATTTTTCACTAGAATGAACCTGAATTAATTTCGTCGAAGATTTGTCTGATTTTTCATGAGATCAGGAGAAAAATTAGTGAAATTTTCAGTTGGAAATTCCTAAAATTTCCCTGGTAAAAATGCAATTTACGCGGAAAAATCTGCGGCAACTTTGAAATTTAGTTACGTTCAATCGTGCGAGAAATGACAAGTTGAAATTTTGATGGAAATCTTCCGTCTTAACGGTGCTCATCATTTTCGGGGAACTGAAAAACGCACCGTCCTAGGCAATGCTTCTCCAATACGAATCTTTTAGGGCTTATTTTAATTGAAGTAGAGTCTCAATTGGACGTATTTCTGTCAAACGGAACTATGTGCATTATGGCGTGAGCCCTGTCATGCATATATTCTTATGGGTCTCAAGGCTCATGTCCTAATGCACATAGTTCTGTTTGGCAGAAACACGTTCAATTATCCACCGTGCTTGGGATCAGCAGTGCCGCGAATATTTGAAAATCGTGGATGGTCAAAAATTACGCAACGCAGCCGATAAAAAAGTACAAAATCGAAAAGACTGAATCTGAAGTGAATAGTGAAGACTTTTACTGCCCTTTAATAGTGAGGAGAATAATTATCTGTTGAGAATAGATTGAATAACTTTATTTGTTAAAACTTTAACCTAAAACTATGTCATTCTCTCTCTGAATCGATGCTGGTCCAATTTTTTTTCGTTATTTACATCAAACACGAAATGTAAAAACATTGCCATCAAACATGCTTATAGGATAGGCCCATGATCATGGTAATCTTTATTCACGTGAGAAGAAAAAGAAGGAAAGAAAAAAGAAAGAAACGAAGGAATGTTCCTAGTATACTTTCGAGTCTTTTAACTCTAGGAAAAAATTAGAGATTTCTTGAAGGTATGTTAAAGTATTTTATTCTCCAGGTCTTTTCCTCTCCAATAATTCTGGTCCGTTAATTTCCTCTATAAATTCAATACAATATTATAAAGCTTGTTTAGTAATTTACGGTTTGGCAATTTTAATGAAGGAGACTAGCAGGGATTCATACGTAAGTTAGTAGTTTACGCAATAAATGCAAACTTCATGCACACAGGAGAAATTGTAATCGACACAGGCAGCTAATTTAGGCATCGACAACAACCTATACGCGTTAGGTAAATAACCTATGCTTGATCTCACAGACATACTTTTTTCCTCCTCTGATACAAGGTATTTTTTTTAATGTTGTATAAACAGGAGTCAGTATACGGTTTTAGGACATTCCGTCAACGATTTTTTGTCCGTGCACCTGTTTTGTCCAATAGTTTACGTCCACTTGTAAAATAAGCAACAGTGACTTGGTCCAAGTGTTATGTTTTAGTCCGTATATAAAATTAAATTGACAATATTGAAAGGAGAAAATTGAGAGAGAAGGAAGAGTTGTTGCGGTTACTCGCTTTTTAAATGAAATGTTACTCTCTTCTTCTGATTTATCATTTTAAATGGGCATGGGTGAATACTTGGTTTTATTTCTATCTTTAAAATTTCCGATATAAAATTAACCTTATACAAAACTTTTTTTAATGATGATATTACTTTATTTTAAAAACATTTACATTTTTAAAGCGTGGCAAATATTTATAAAACTTTTCCCGAGAGATGGTATCGACATTAAAGTCAATGAGCAGTAGTTAAGTTGAAAGAAACTATAAAAAATGAATAACAGGGGAAATAAACCAAGAAGCACACAATTTTTGGTTTTAGCCCATTTGTACACCGATCTTTTAGAGTCAAATACATCCTATTTTAAGCGTTTGGTTGGGCGTGCACCACAATGTAGCGCAGTAAAATCACAAAATATAAAAGAAATAATTCATACGCTTTGGAAATCATTAATTTTTATATGGAGCTACCTTCATATTTACAAAATCATACATTATATTTTCCTTTCATGCATATATTTCTTTTATCATTTAAATGAGAGTATTCCATGCAAAAATCACGAGTTGAAAAACGCTGACCCCGCAAGTTTAAAAGCAGGGCCTAACATAAAGCGGAGTGACGCGACGTGCTGCAAGCACAAAACGCGCACTGGCGCCTACAAACCTAAGGGAATACTTCACGCATTGCGCAATGCGTAGAGTATCCCCTTAGGTTTGTAGGCGCCAATGCGCGTTGCGTGTTGGCCTGGCGGGCTGGCCGGACGCCCGCCAGCCGCAGCGTGCCATCCACGCGTGGACGTAAACTACTGGGAAAAACAGGCGCACGGACAAAAAATCGTTGACAAAATGTCCTGTAACCCAGTATACAGGAAAGTTAAGTGTTCCTTTTGACTCGCGTCAGTGGCGATTCTTGAAAGTTGGCAACATTGCTTATCATCTATTTAAATGTATGTAAAACAATCGATTCTTGGTGAGGCAGGCACCTTACCTGAAATCGATATTCTTAATGTCTTTAAATAGAGGAAAAACAGCGTTGCCAACTTGCAAAATTATCATTGACGCGAGTTTTTCTAAGAGCGGGAAGTGTGAGGTAACGCAAACCAATAGAAATATCTTTTCTTTCATAAGTACAATCGAGAAATCTGTCATGCTACCATTGTACGATATTTTACGTTAAACTTAGATTTGGAAACCTATACTGTGGTGTTTAATTTCGCAACCTGTCTTGTGGTCCATTTCGACCTAAACGCGGGTGATTTTCTCAAGTCACTGCTTCTCCGTCGCACAGTGGATCGAGACAATGGACCACTAGACAAGGTACGAATTTAAGCGATCTGATACATGTTTCTTAACCAGAATTTCACGTAGAAAACGATTCACACAACGAAAATTACGGAAACCAACTCCTAACGAAGATATTAACGTTTTTATTTCACATTGGTTACGAGGAATTTGAACTGCCCGCTCACAAGAAACTCAAAACTCTACGTGAGTCAAATCGCCCACTACAAGGGTTTCAGCAAGCTTCTCAATCGAGCAATTTTCATTTCCCATCATGTGTTGTTCAAACTATTAGCAATTTGCTATAACTGAGCCAAAGCGTCAAGATTGAGGTTGCCAGATTTTTATATCGCAGAGACTGTCATGATAACGTTTAGCGCGCGATGTGAATCACGTAGAGCATTGAGTTTTCATGAGCGGGTGGTTTGAATTCACGCATTAAGAATCATTAAATATCTTCGTAAGGATTTAATTTCGGTAATTTTCGTTGTGTGCATCGTGTTTTACGTAAAATTTTGGTTAAGAAACATGTATCAGAATGCTGAAATTCGTACCTTATCTAGTGGTCCATTGGAGAGGCCGGACATGAAATTTTTGACAAGAACTGCACATTTGGATGCTTATTTCGTCACATTTTAAATTTTAAGGGATGCTTCAGAATGGTAAACTCGCGAGGAAACCAAAGTCACCACTTCTAGAACCTCAAAGTTTTGTAGAAACGGAGTAATAAGCGTTTAAAGTTTCCAAATTTTGTCCGACCTCTCCTACTGACTCGATCCACTGTGCGCGGTGCCCTGAAGCCTCCTCGTCTTGGTAAAGGAGCCACTCCTGAGCTACGAGCTTCAATTCTCAGCTCTCGTAAATAGGTTGTAAGGAGTCAGAAGTTAGTTGTGAGGGTTGCAGTGCAAATATTGTCGTCTTAAATTTGTCGCGGCAATCCTTTGCCAGTTGGCAGTCCCTCCGGCGCGTCTTCGGTCTTCGCATCACTTTTTTCCGCCTCTCTCGCGTGCCCTGTATGTCTCGCTCACATGCTCCCTGTGTTTTATCGACTTATCAAATACTCATAACAATGAATTTTTATGGTCCGCAGTCAGGTTCTGATGACCTCTACAGCAGCTTCTCAGCGGTTCAGCTCGCCTTGGATGGTTGCCACATTCGCCGATAAATCACTTGATTCCGGGTGTGTGTGCTAAAAATGCGTTCAGCAAAAAAGGAGAGTGGTGGTTACTCGAAAAAATTGCGGTGATTTATCAAAAGAAGGTATTCTTCGTGGTTTAACAATGTTCTTAACGAAATTTTAGGATTCACATGATGTTATCTTCTCCAAAACATAAATCAGCACTGGAGCTTTTAAGAAGAAATAATTACGACTTGTCTCCACGGGACGTTTCACGGGATTTTTCTCAAGTTCAAATCGCAGGAATGAAACTTCTGGGCTTTTTTCCAATTTAAGAAAACAACAGAATTTCTTAAAACTCTTTTTGAGTCGTTCCTGGGACTTCACAAGAATTCTCAGTTGGCAATGTGATTAGTATTGTCTAACTGAATATTTTTCCCAACTTCGCAAGTGAGGTTTTTCCCTTGGACAAATCCCATGTAACGTCCCCTGGAGACAGGAACTTAGGCGTAACTTGCTTAAGAGTGAGATAGATTCTTATCTAAAATCAAGAATGAAAAAGTTTCCTTGATCAATTCAATCATTTTGTGTCTGTTTATCATTCACCTAAATCGTCCAACCTAATCTAATACTAACTAATCCTGTCTTGTCTGCTTACTTACGTACATTCTCACATTTCTGTTTACACATTTTTCTCTATTTCTTCTTTTTTCTGCTTTGGAGAGAAGAATAAGCCACGATAAAGTGATTCATTCAATTACGGACGCTTGTGGTCAAGCATCATCGTCGAATTTTCTCTCACCCGCTGTCTCTAGAATAAAACACACGGACACATGCTATTTCCTCACAATTTTATGAAAAGTAGTTTTGATGTATAGAAGTGATAAGAAAGAGATGAGACACAATAGCCTGAATGCAGACAACAATAAAAACACATTAAAATACAAAAACAAGTGGGTATACAAGCCTAAGGAGAAATGAAACAAACCAGGACTTTTCGGGCCAGTTACATGCCCATTTCAACTGGAAAAAAACTTCTTTTTTTCTTCCTTTTTTCCCCTTTTTTTTTGCTTTTTTCCTTTTTTCTCTTCTTATTTTTGTTTTGTTTTTGCTTTTTTTTCCAGTTGAGAATGGACATGTCACTGGCCCGAAACGTCCTGGTTTTTTTTTTATTTCTCCTTAGCCTTGTATACCCATTTGTTTTTGTATTTTAATGTGTTTTTATTGATGTATAGTAGTCAACACTGATTTTCCAACTCTCATTCATTTGGAACTAGAAATCTACTTTTATGTGCAAAATTTAGCACCCGCGCGTATGACCGCCTCTTCGTATTGACGCAGCTCGCTTGTATACGATAATGTTGTCCGCGCTCAATCCCTTCAAATATGCAAAGAGTCTTATTTTGATTTCCTCATCGCAGAGAGGGAGTAATTCGATGGAACACTGGCGAAATAAAATGAACAACCTTATCAGAATAATTAGGCGCCAAAAATTGACTCAATATAAGTGGCATCGTAGATATAAACGAATTTGCATTTGAATCACCTCTTAACTTGTGTTACTCTTCATGGAAATAATTAAGTCGATTAGTTAACATGAAACGAAAAGTTAAAAGGTCATGTTTCAATCAGCTAAAGAACATGATTCTCTACGACTTAAAAATAGATGCAATACAGGCGCCAAGTCATGCGTTTATTTTCATAATTTTCCAGTGGCTCATTATTTGATTCCGGGAGTTTTCGTTCCTTGATTAATTTCTACGAAAACTCAAGGAAATGGATTCGGATCTTCTTGTGGATCTGCTTTAAGATTTTACGACTGATTCTAGCACAGCAATATTGCTGTTTCACTTTACACCACGTCTATTGCCTCACCCTGGAGCTCAACTTTTTAAAGCTCACCCAAAAAAGCTCATCGACAAGAATACCTTCGATCTCAATCTAAGGAGAAAAATAACCCAAATTAATTGTAAGTAAATCTCTGAGCTTGGTCAAATATTTCCTAGATATCGGAGTTCGCGTAAACTCGTAGTAGGATGGTTAAGCATATTTGCGCATTTAAGAAAAAGTCACTCGAATGCATGTATGATGAAAAATAATTCCGGCTAGCCGGCTGGTGATAAAAATATCCAATCTGCGCTGTTTCTACCGTATTTGAGTGCCTTCTTCGAAATGCGCAAACATATTACTCGACGATCTACCGTGATTTCACACGAACTTCGAGGTTTAGAAAATATCTGACCCAGCATCTATATTTTTTCAGTTTGATTACTTTTTAACTTTAGGTGCCTATAAGCAAGGACGCATTTACCCGAGACTTGCTAAAAACACATGAACCGCGAGTTGTGTAGGACTATGGTACATACGAGCTATAGATGTAGGTCAAAAAATACATCATGAAAAAGAATCACACATCATACACAAAAAAAATCAACATAGCCGAAAATAGGAGCCACAAATTTTCTACCAAAACTGAGAGACATGTTATCGGCAGCACATAGCGGAGCATTGAGAGCTCTCGTCTCACGCCATCCCGCCTTCAATTTTGCAAGATGCAATACGGACTTCCATTAAGCACGAATAGTTGTATCTCTGCGCCGTCACCTCCGCGCGGCCTTTTCTCTCCTCTATTTTTACATTGCGTTTGTTTCGGTCTGTCTAATTTGTAGTGGCGCTTAATGTGCTACGTAAACAACACAGCCAAAGGTAGGAGAGACGTAATTGGGCCTTCTTCTTAACTTTTCTCCCGAATTAGCAACACCTCATTGGCAGCAAAGAACGGACCACCCACTATTTGGATTTCATTTTGCAAAAAGAAACCACGAGCATTCCAATCTCGCAAAGATTTTGCGACTTTTTTCACCTATTAAATATTAACTGATCACCTAAATAAACTTTATCTTTACTCTCAATAAACTATAAAATCAAGCCAAAAATTACCTTTGTAAAAATGTTTGCATGATTTCAGTGATTTTGTAGCAAAAGAATGTATTTTGCACAATCCTAGCAATATTGGGATGCTTTTGGTTCCTTTTTGCAAAATACAATCCATTTCTAGAAAAGCCTTTACTGTTACCTGTGAATGTGATTTTGAAATAAACTCATTTTTTTACGAAAAATCGGTAATGAGCCACTAAATAAGTTTTGAACTAAAAATCAATGTCACATTATTTTTTCCCTTCAAAATTTTATGCAGAAAATAATTCACACAACGCGAAGCTTGAAAATGAACCCCGGAACGAGATATTAGCAAATATGTTTCGAAAATTATGCACGTAAATCAAATGAAAGTTAAATTGTCCATTTATGTAATTACCATTTTACCAATGTTAGGTCATAAACATAAGTACATATCGTGTTTAAGGGTTGAGGCGTTAATGACCCAGCTTTGCTAAAACACCTATAAATAAATGTATAAGACAACTACAACAACAAAAATATTATTAGAATGCTCGTTGCGTCGTGTGATCTGATTTCCTCGTGATGTTTTGAAGAAAAAATATGTTGCGTTATCAATTTTAATTCATACCTTTCCTAGTGTATGGCCCATTATGCAAATACATAACTGTACGCACTACGGCGGATACCGATACCTCAAATGGGGTGGGCCGTAAGAGGGTCCGGGGGCTCTCCCAGAACATTTTCGAAATTTTAAAGTATCCATGCTGCAGTATAAGTCAATTTCTTCATGAATAATTACCAAATCCAAGCATCCTCACTTCTCCTTTCCTCTGTTCCTTCATGTTTTCTTTGTTCCCTCTTTGTTCCTCCTTTTTTTCGGGCGAACCGGGCGCGTTAGCCCCCTATGCCCCCCCCCCCCCTCTTTGGATCCGCCTATGGTGCCAAAGGAGTGCCATGCCTTCATGTTCGGACAGGTTGAGTCGAGGATTTTCGAAAATCGAAGCTCGGTATAAGACATTTATTTCTTTCCTCTTCTAGCTGCCAATTCAGATCCTGACAGATCGTAAAATTTCCCGTTTCTTTCGTCTGTTTTCGCGCGGTGTTCCGGGTGAGGACTTAACATAAAACCATGCAATTCTCACACGGCGTCGTATGATGTGGGTGAAAGTGCTCTGTTGTTCTCTCTGTTCCCTGAATCGCAGACAGGTTGAAGATTAAGATACGCGTCACCAGTCGGACTCAGAGACAGTATCAGCTTAAGCCTCCCTCTGAAAACAGAATGTGTCGAGTGAGTGCTTCACACATCAAATCCTCTTTTCTTTTTCGGTTTTGCCCTCGGCTTCGGTTTTTTATCTCGTGAATATTTCTCGCTCCATTGAATTCCGCTGCTTTCTGCATTTGATACTGTATCTCAAGTAGAATCAGCAGACTGTGACCGTTCTAAGCTCATCAAGGTTATCATGAGGTAGAATCTCAAACCTAAAACGAAAGACGTATAATTCCAAAATTCCTGTTCTTCTTAAAAAGCTGTATTATCCAACGTTACTTTGTTTCTGAAAGGTTTTGTTTTAGTTTACTTAAATGCATGCGTAGAGAGATACAAAGTATATAGTTCTTGTAGTAGTTACGATAAAAATATAGAACCCTTCCGTCATTAAAAATTTGTATGTAGAATTAAAAACATTGAATGATAGTTCACCAGAAATTCTGGCAGCAGTTATCCGAAATCTGTTCACTTTTATATCAATACTAGCCGTTCTAGACGCGCTTTGCGCGTCCGTCACGGCCAGCCAAGGGGCTGCGCCCCCTTGACCCCCAATCACTCGCTACGCGAGTGACATTCGGCTCGCTCCGCGAGCCATTTTTCTTAGTGATTGGGCATTTGATCACTAAGATGTATACATTTTGGAGACTCTAGAGGCAAAAATGATTTCGTCACAGAAACTTGTTGCCGGAGCGTGCCATCATTTGCACATGAATAGATGTGTGGAGATGAAGCGATGATGGGGATCGATCATTTCTTCAAAAACGCATTTGACTGGGACGTCATCCCATCGGGTGGCGGAAAAAGACAATCCGTGGATCTCCTTCCGCGATTTGACTTGCTGAAATAGCAAAAGTTCATCTTTACCTCTTAAGAAGATTATCGGTGGCGTAGGGGTCTAAAAACTGCTCAACGATGGTATAGTTCGAGTTCTGAATCGCAATGAGCCCACCCGTGTTTTTTTCTTATACTTCATCGCTTATAAATTTCTCTGATGTTTTTGTTTTATTCTCTCTGATTGCATATTAGTAATCATATTCTCATTTCATTTCCTTTTCCATTTCCTTTTTCCCTTTTTGTAGCATCTGTGTCCATTTACGATTATTATTTTGAAATAGCTTTCCCCTAGTATACAATTGATGCTTCAAACGGAATCAATTGTTTTAATGACATTTTCGGCTAAATCATGGGGTTTCCCAGGAAGGCAGCCTCTCGTCCCTCCCGGACTCTATTGTTGCCAGATAAGTTGCTTTTTTAGCACTTTTCCCAATTCAAATCCATGTAAAATATTCACATTTATCGCACAATCTGGCAAACCCACGAGTGAAATAGAAAAAGGTGGAATCGCTGAAAGTCTGAATCCTTCGAAGTTTATATTAATGATTCCTAACATTTACCTGGACAATTAATCTGAAGATATTTCCTACCCAAATTAAAGTTTTTCATTGGAAACATAGAGCCCGCGCAAAGTAATATGCATTGATTTCTCACTCTTTCAACAAGAAAAAAAGAAAAAAAAAACAGCAATATATGATTCTGATAGGATTTTGGACAACAAAAGACTGGCATTTGCTGTATTCATTATTTTTCAGTATCTTATATCGAGTGATTGTGCGAAGGTGCGTGCAAATTTGCTGAAACATAAAGATGAACGGTGCAAACCAATTATGGAATTAAACGTTTCAACTTCTCATTTTAATTTCTTTTTCTTACTCTGTTTTAAAAATTCGTTCGCCATTTTTTCCTTTTGCCGTTGGACGGTCCACTCATCATTAAGTACCTTCCAATCTAAGTTTTGAATCTACTCTTAACTTGTGGTGCAACGGTAGGAGAAAAGAGAGAATGCAATAAATTAGGTTACTTGCACAAATCATTTTCTCTCAAGAGAATATAAATACATTCTGCGAGCACTTTCAGCATAATATCAAAAGTTAAAACTTCTCCACTCATTATGTGATTATGCGTAATCTAGCAAGTTTCTTCATTAAAAGTTCGCTATTCAAAGATTTACCAACTTAACATTCAGTACTTGCGTAAATTGCTCATTACATTCCTATATTCCTTTTCTGTCTCGTGTTCTTCGACGTCGCAAACAAAATGCGGTCATTCGCCAAAAGAAAGCTGAAATCTGTCGTAGTCTTGTAGTTTGAAAACCGTGCACCGTTAAGCAAAATTTGAGGTTTTTTGTCTCATGGGAGCAGTAGTTTCCTCGTATTCCCGATCATATTCATAGTATTGATTCAAAATAAAATGTTTTCAACCAATGGGAAGTTTAATAATGAATCTTTGATATTGATGTTATTCGCTGAGAGGACTCAAATCTCCTATCAAAGAAAGAGAATGGGTAAAAAATTAAAGCAATCTACTTTCACAGCGAGAAAAATTTGCATTTGAATGCACTCTCACGCCAGCGCCGCTCTCACCACAATGTGTTTTTCCCAGTAATGCCTTTGAGTGAAAGAAACCGCACCCCAGCATCGCATAACTGTGCTTCCATTTTCCATACGTCTCTATTTTCTCTCTCTCGTACTTTTAGGGGTAGCGCACGGTGTTTAATATATTTGTCAAAACCTGCCGGCGCAAGTGTCACGCAGTTGACATTCTCTTCTAACCGCAAATCGTGGGATCGATTATAAAATATGCAGCCCGTAGCGCACTTTAACGTAGAGCAACATACTAGTGGCTTTTATAGGATCCAAAAATTCGGTCCCCATGCAATATCGATTGAGTCGATCGTTAACCACACTGCCCCCGCGATAGCCCAAACATTCGTAACAATGGTTTTACAGCCTACAGTGTGGAATTTGGACAATCTGGGATCTGGGCAAATGTGGAATATGACCTCCTCTAACGTTGTTGAAAAAAAAAACCATCGATCCAGTCAATACGGAATTGTGAAATTTTGAAATCACCCTCATCGTTGTAAATGAGGGGTAATCTAGTTTACTTTTTAAAAATGCTTCATCGCGTTTCTAGTGGTGCGAAACATGCAGGAGGCCACCATGATTTTTCAGACACTTTTCTTTGATCAGTCAAGCCACTCAATGTGTCAAGGGTCCTTGGTATGGAATTATTGAAAGTTCCACGCTTTTATTCAGAAGAACAGTTTTTGGGCACGGTGATTTTTAGCTTAATTTAAAAGATTAGGATTTATGCTTTTAGGAGGTTCTTCACGAAACCAGGTGATTTGCAGTTTTAAATTTAGATGATTTCCTCCGAGGGAAAGTCATCGATTTTTACCAAAAATTACGTTTCTATGACTTCATATTTGGACCGCGTCAAACAGAATGGAACCAAGCCACATCAGCTATTGCCAAGTTGAATCGGGCAATTTAATTTCTTACATGAAAACGGCTGTGAGGATTTTTGTGCAAATTTCTATGAATTTTCTCCATAATAGAAAGCAAATTCCTCAAAATTTTCAGAGGTATCCGCGCAAACGTTCTCTCGTAAAAAATCAAATTTCCATGTTAAATTTGGCAATAGCTGATGCGGCTTGGTTTATTTCTGTTTAACGCGGTCCATTTAACCGTAGAAATATTTACTTTTATAACATATTTTTGGCAATCACCGTCGTTTTTCTTGAGCCGATCAAAACTGTTTCCATCAGAAGCGGATCCAGCAATTTGGCAACACCGGATTTCCTCCCTTTAAACCTATGCCAAATGATCGATTCTTCTCGAAGTACCTGCACCCCTTCGAGAATCGATACATTTCTGTAGGTTTAAATGAAGAAAAGACAATGTTGCCAATTTGCGGGATCCGCCAATGGTTTCCATCCGTATAGTATCTTTCTAATCAGACTTGTGAGCATACAAAAAGATGGTGTGGGTCCAGCCGATTTTACAAAGAAGCAGTGAAGCCCTCTGATTACTCTCTAGCTTCGCTCTTTTTTGCTGCGTTCTCTTCTTCCTCCTTCGATAGTGTCACAAATTTAGTTGGTTTTTATGTTCGTTCTTTCGGTTTCTGGCGGCCCATAATTCACTCACTTTGTCATCACCACGAGGCTACCGCTATCCCCCTCCCCTTCTCCCACTGCACCGACACTGTTCACCATCTCACGTTGTCGCCGAAAGCGCGGGCCAAGTTGTAGGGGAGGAGTGAGTAAAATTATCATTCTTTTTGTTGCAGGTACGTAATCTGAGAATAACAAACTCTGGATCCGAGAATAACAAACAGGATTTGCCAGAATGTTCGCTACGGTTCGTTTTGATTTATTTCTGCTCACCTAATGTATTCCGCTTCCTGCTTTGTTCCTAAAAATTTGTGATATTGATTCGAGGTACGCTACAAGATTTCACGACCTACCTCGATCGTGGGGGTGACCGCAAGTGTAAACTTTTATTTCACGGTTTCTTCTCCGATGGCCACTCTAGGACGTTCAATTTGATTATCAACATGCTCCTGCTTTTACGCAAATGAAAAGGTGCAGTGGTGCATACAGTCAAGATCGTTAAATTGTCTAATAGATGCAAAACGATCGATGAAAATTTACACAAATTTAAAATTGGATAGGTTTGAATGTGAAAAACCACAAAGCGAAGGTGCTTTTTTGAGAATACTATTTTATTAAATCATTGCCGAAGCTTTTCGACCCCTATGGTCATTATCAAGGCAAAACTACAACTATGACTCAACTATGACTTTCGCTTTTTGTAGTTTTGCCTTGATAACGACCAGAAGGGTCGAAAAGCTTCGGCAATGCTTTAATAAAATAGTATTCTCAAAATAACACCTTGGCTTCGTGGTTTTTCACATTCAAACCTATCCAATCTCAACTGGTGTTACAGTGGTTCTCATCACTATGTTCAAATAAATTTGAAATTGTTTTCGAATGTCGATGGCGAAACTTCCAAACCACGTATCTGACTTTGGAACGTTGCAGATTTCCTGTCATAATTTATTTTTTAACGGAAAATCGCTCAACGTAAATTCTTAAATACTTCTGTGATTTTTCTTCTCCATAAGAAAAAAATTCTGCGGAAACTTCGAGAAATGATATTGATTCGCTTGCTATTATTAAAAAAAATAAAATGGAAATGAAGATCTAAAACGCCTCAAACGAGATGCTTGGTCTGGGAGTTTCTCTGTCGATATGCTAAAATGTTTTAAAAATACATTTCTTCTTTTACCTTCCGGCATGCACTTTGCCGTAATTAATCAATTCTGCATGTTTCGGTGATTGAATTTAATTTATGGCTCAACAAAAACTTGAAGATCTTCCGATACGTCACGCTTCTTCGACCAGCATGGACGACAAATGTCGCTTTTAAATAGTTACGGTGGGAATCCATGATGTATTTCTTCTTGTTTTTGCCATTCAGCGAGGAATAACGTACCAAATAAACGTATCATTCGTTCGTCATTGATCAAACAAGGGTAGATGAGCCCGTGGTTGTTGTCAGGATTTTTTCTCGGTTCAGCAATATTTTCGTTCATACTGGATACAGGAACAGACAGGCATTATGCATTGTCTAATCCACTTGATATGTGTAGCACACGCAAAAGCCACTCAATTTTTGGAGTTTTGATTGAGGTCAGTAATTGAAAACTCAGGAGAATATCAATGATATCTCGCGTACGGACTTCTTTTTTTCTTTTTTTTTCTGCTGGTTTAATGGCTTCGTGTCTATTGCACCTTCAGCCAACTTTAGACAATGTTTAGTGTCCGTAGACATCAGGCTCCATGCTCCAGGCTTTTCTAATTTTCAGGGATTAGGGCCGAGGAGAATCTGTTTCAGCAGATCTACTCGTCAATTCCGTGAAAATTAGACGCCACCACCGGGATTCGAACCCGGGACCTATTGACCTAGAGTCAGACGCGCTGACCACTAGGCCAACCTGGCCGGATACGGACTTCCTCAGCATTTTTAATTTTGTATTGGGGGTATTATTTGAGGACTTGAATGAGCATAGAGAAGAAAATGTCCTACAAGGAGGATCGTTCCTAGAGGTTATAGCAGTATAGCTCCCCTCAATTTTGTCCACCGCATGAATGATAAAACCAAATACTTCTTTTTTTATATTTATGGATGAGTGAATGATTAATTAAATGCGGAGTGGATAAATTGAGGTTAATGATCTTTGTCACGGCTTCCATTTTATCTTCCCATAAAAACCATGCGTGGGAAGAAGAAGTCTCCGCAGCTTTAAAGGCACATTAAACGTAATGGCTAACTATTTGTATCAGGAAGTCAGGATGCAGCCTTCTACGGTCGCTCCGCTCTACTCCTTTCCTGCTTTGAATGGTATTCAGATTTATTTGTTTCCGGGCTCAAAGATTTTTAATGTTGACGATTTATCATTTCCTCCGGCTGTAAGAAACAGCTGAAATGTGATGCTGAGCTCACGATCTGAAATAACTATGCATACCAAACTTACAATACGTGCTTGAAAGACACTGACTTATTTTAAAAAAATTTAAATGAAATGAAATCGGTTTTTGAAAATGGAGGGTTAAACATTTATTACGTATTGCACTATGTAAAAGGTACTCTTACTATCGTGTTAACGCGTGTCTGCATTAGATTTCTATCAGAATTTTGCAATATTCTCATTTTTTGCTGGGAACTAGTTAGTCTGTTACTACCGTGCTAAGCAAGAAGGCCGTAAATCCATCAAGATTTTCCCGCGTTTCTTGGAACTTAACACTTCATAAAATGAATAATCTTTTACCCAAGCATCTCAAATTTTCAGGTTAAGTTCTTGATGGTGTTTGCGAAAAAATTCTGAAAAAACATTGTCCCAAGGTTCAAAGTTTTTCTGCTATAATACATTGTATCAAAAAAATTTAAAATGGCGTTTACGGCGTTTTTGCGTTGCACGGCAGATTACCTACTTCCTTTGTCAATTTCAACCACCTACCTCCATCAATAGGATGCCTTCATATCCCATTAGTCTTCTTTGTCTAAAACTTTGTCTGTACACTTCAACAATCAGCCCGCTTATGAAAAAAGAGTTGAGAAATTGGCATAGCAATCCTTATCTAATTTTTAAATACTCGCCTGGCAAAGGGCTCGCCAAGACCATTATCAGGCGAATTTCATTGAATTTTCTGCTCAGCAAGTCACTCACCAACCAGGTGAAAAATAGCATTGACCTCCATTTAACGTTTCCCTCAGAGACAAGAGACCCTCCACTGGCCTCTTGGCGACAGGTGGAAGCTTTTACTTTCGGTGATTCAACGATTCCTTATGGACAATTATAAGGGAGCAACAGTCATCCCTCTTTTTTCGGCTGTTGACCTACCTACATGGTGGATGATGAGCCTCGGGTGACGTCATGAGCCAAACAAGTTTCCCAAAGTTCGGCTTGTTTGCAAAACGAAACTGCCAACACGTTGTCAAACATCAACTAGTAGGTAGGTCAACAGTTGAATGTTGAAGTCCCGAAAGTAAAAGCTTCCACCATAGCCGAGATACGAGTGGAGGGTCTCTCGTCTCTGATTACATCGGTTAGATTGTTAGCGGGAGCTTTCGAAAACATATTGTCTCTGGTCTCACCTAGAATCGATATTCATACTTAATGGGTTTAACTGGAGCAAAAACAGAGTTGCCAACTTGCGAGAATTTCCACCAGTCAATTTAGTGTTCCCCGCGCTGCCGTGCTATGGAAAACCGCCGCATGAACATTTGAGAGTTGCGAAATGTCTCCGGATAAAACATGTATTTTTGAGGAAAGTCATGCTTATTTTCCCTTGAAATTTTCAGATATTTTAGATGAAATTGAGACCAAATTGTCTGAAAATTTAAAAAATAGTGATGACAATTTTCCCCAGTAAATTCGTTTTTTTACTGAAGAGAATATGGCAACGTCTTGAAGGCTCTTACGGCGTTCTTCCTTGGCACGGCAGCACGTTATTCGGACGGGGAGGGGGGTGGTGTGGCGCACTTATCGAATACCAATATCTCTTTTCTTCCTTTTCTGGGAAACTTGTTCGCTCCCGAAGTAAGTCCTCTTTGCACGTTGACGGGTGTGCTGCAGTGCTGTGAGTGGGCTCCGCGGGGCGGGAAGCGGTGAGATTCGCATCATTTTCATTCTGCCGTGCTAAGGAAGAACGCCGTATGAACCTTCAGGCGTTGCCAGATTTTCTTCGATAAAACACAAATTCCCGGGTAAAATTATGAATATTTTTCTTCCAATTTTTGAGGGAATATCCTATGTATTTTGATCTGAAGTCCCTGAAAATTTCAAGGAAAAATATTCATAATTTCTCTCATAAATAAACATTTTATCGGAGGAAATTTGGCAACTCTGGAATGTTCATACGGCGTTCTTCCTCAGCACGGCAGCATTGTGCGCCGGGAGCCAGAGCCCGAAGTCGGCCAAGCGTCCCATACCTGGAGCAGGAGCACTGTCATTAGCCTCCAATATTGATCCGTGCACTCGAATCCCGAAAGAATTCGCCATTGTAAGATCGAGAGCACTTTCGGTGTCGTCGTGCGAGTTCGCCATCAGTCACACGAGTTGCCAAATTTAATGAAGATCTAGGGGTAGGTCACAAAATTCGCCAGTTGCAAACTTCAGCTAGAGCAAAAATAAAGTTGGTCCATGTAAAAATTGGTGCAAAGATCAGAATGAACGCATCGTGAAAGTCTGAAAGACACTCCTACACGGAGAAAAAAAACTTGGTGCGTGGGACCCAAAGTTTAGGTCATATGGATCTCTGAAGTTTTCGGATTGAGCATCCGAACACTTAAGGTCTAGCTGCCGAAGTTCAGGTCTGACATCTGCAACTTCAGTTCTTACATCGGAAGTACTTCAGTTGTAAGAACTGAAGTTTCAGATGTGTGATCCGAACCTCGACAGCTAGACCTTAAGTGTTCAGATGCTCAATCTGAAAACTTCAGAGATCCATATGACCTAAACTTCGGGTCCCACGCACCAAGTTTTCTTCTCCGTGTATTTTTACAATTTGCGTTTTTGAAGCTTCCTGCCTCAAAAACGATACTACGACACAGGATGCCTCACTATACTCAACATGACTGACGCTTTTGTGCGCTAATCGTGAGGAAGCACCGTGGTCTTTATCAACGCAATTAAAATGTATAAATAAACAGGCCGGCTGATAAAATCGCGTCTCGTCACGTGTATTTTGACGGGTTGGCTTCGGCATTGTCGAACATTGCGTAGGATCCTAGTGGATGGAATGGCTCTTCCTACAAAATGTTCACCTGTACTGCGGTCTCGTTTTTCAAGCGGGTCGCTCAAAAAAACGAACATTTCTTTCGCAGATTGTGAAGTTAGGAGTGTATTATTCTCACCTTCCCGATGCGCTCATTGTGATTATTGAGCCATTTTCTATGAGATATAATTCTTCTTTATGCTCTAGCTTAAGGTTGCAACAGGCCTATTCTGGGTCCATTATTTTATTTCATCAGGAGAAAAGTCGGGATGAACATTAAAAGAAATATTCCAAAAGAACCCGACACGTGTAACCCCGTAAAAAAAGTCAAACCGAGCTGATGTAATGTGGCAGTCCAAAAAAAGTAGATCCGAAAATATTCTACGCACAATTCTAATCTGTTGTGTACACGGCACGTTCACTGAAACCATGCATCCTCTATTTGTGCAAATGAACCTATCACTTGAAGCTCATTCTATAGAGAACACCAGAGAGATTTTCTCGAAATTGCAGATTTTTCGACTCAACTCAACGAAATTCTCCTCGTTGGACATTTTGCCCTCTCGAAAAAACGCCGCTCGTGTCATATGGCCTTGCCAAATTTCGTTAGTAAAAAACAAATTTTTAAGGAAATCACGTGATAATTTGTATCTAATTTGTCGAAAAATTTCCCCGTGCAATTTTTTCCTATTGTATCTGATAACTTCAAGGAACAATATTCATAAATTTCCTCGAAATTAAAAATTTTATCGAGGAAAATGGGGCAATGTCTAAATTTCCATAAAACTTTTTACCGTAGTATGGCAGCATTATGTTTCGCCATGTTTTCCAGGTATCTCCAAAGCTAACGTGGCTACCGTGGACGTGAGTGCAATTTGGCAATGTCGAAGGACACCTCGACAAAGGCGCCACGCTCACAAAGCTGAGAGGAAGCGAAAAATAGGTTATCAGACGTGCCTGATTTAGCACCTTCCATCCCGAACCTCATCCCAAGAGTCGGATGGGGGAAAAAAGTTCAGTCTAACTTCGCTTCCGTTCTGCACTATTATGACCTCGATGAGCTCACTTTTTCGCTCCCTCGGCCTATCAATATACGCCCTTGATTTATTACCTATTTGTTTTCAGTTTTCATTTTCTCTCCGTCCCACGTTATTATCTAGAGCATTCAGTCTGCTTCTGTCCTAGAAATTTGACTCCAGTCGAAGAATTTTTTTTTTTTTTTAAATCTAATTTTTATCTCTGGGGAATGGTAGAGAGATTAATCATGATCAGTTTTTGAAACTGTATAAGTAGCGCTTCTCTCTGAATACTTCGGTTCGAGTGATTGCATCTCCAACTCATAACATATACAAATACATGTCGATGGTGAAACTACCAAACCACGTATCTTGGTTTGCGACGTTGCAGACTTCCTGTCATACTCTATTTTTCACATGGAAAACTGCAACGTCAATCCTTGAACACTTCTTTGCTCTTTCTTCTCCAAGCGAAGAAAACTCTGTGAAATTTGAAGGAATGATATTAAGTTGTTTTCCCCGAAAAAAACTCAAATGGGAGGGGAGAATTTAAAACACTGCAATTGAGGTATATGGTCTGATAGTTTCACCGTCGATATGAGGTGAGTTGTCTCGTGAGGTTGGCTTGTTCTACGATTTATTGTTGAAGTAGGTAAACTCCGCTGCAATTAAGATCTCAAAATTCCTGAGGTACCTACCTCAAATTTAACGTTTTTTTTTTTTTTTTTTTTTTTTTTTTTTTTTTTTTTTTTTTTAACTCTTGTATGATAATTTAATTTCTTTAAAGTATGAGAGGTCGAAGTTTTTTTAAATCGAAAATCAATTGGGAAGCAAAAGTCGAACAATATTTTACCTAAAACATGAACGGTTCCTAATGCTGTCCATTGCAGGCGGTATCTTGTCTATCATGACTGTAGACTGACGCAAGGGCACTGTGGAGCACAAACTCGGGTTTTCCTGAGAATGAAACCATCCTAGATGTTGCCTTTTTTCGTTTTATCTATTTATTTGTTTATTTATGTTGTTATTTATTTGTATAGCTTTGTCGATGTATGTACGAGAAAATGTGTTCTCGAAAAGCAATGACAGGAACCCTTTTGAAATATGTAACGTAACAGTCTTTAGTGCTGGTTCCTGTGGTCGGAAGGTTGAGATTCCTGCTCCAGTTCTGGTTCTTGTTTGAAGCAGTTATTCAGAGTATCGAAGTGGGAATGGGTCTTGTTAAATAGAATGTTCAGTAAATTAAAACATTTCTGCTACTAACTGATGTAACGTTGATGTAGGAATGGCAATAATCACATGTTTAGCGCCATCTGAGACTTTTTTTTGTAAATTCTTTGCTTTATTTATGCAGCTCTCTCAAGCACAAAAAACTGAAGCTATTTCGACTATTCTTGAGAAGAATGCATTAGCCTAAAATTTATTGACTTTCATAAAATATTGATTACAAAAACAAGTTTCTTACCAGCTAGCCTTATTCATAGAATAATAATGAAAAACTACTAAGAATTACCATAATTATAATAATCAAATTAGTTGTGTTCTATTTGAACTTTTAATTAATAGGAGCCATAACCAAAACCGGGGTATGTTCACCATTCAATGATAATTATATCAAGGTAAAGTGATTAAATTACCAGTATTATCGTTAAATTACCAAAATTGTGGTAGAATAATCACTTATGGCCACCACTATTGTTCATGTTCACCATTATTTAAGAGTGCACGGGGGACACCAATGATTCCGTAATTTTAAGTTCATTAATTCCAAATGCAAAATTCGGACCATCATATATCTTCAGATGATGCGAAATCGACCAAGAGTTTAATAATGTTTGCATACCCTTCCTCTTTGTAGCGCGCGGTATCGGACGAATACCACTTCCGGTTCTTCAAGTCTTATTTTTCGAGCTCTGATTTTGGTACGCGCCGAAAACATCGTGTACATCGGACTTTTAGGGGGAAAGTGCTGCTCACAAGGTGTGTACCTACCTTCCGTTGCAAAACTTTATTCCATCGTCGGAACTTTTCAAAGCTCGATACGGGTTTGCAAATCCGATTTTTACCGAGCAAGGCATAATAAAACGAATTCAGCACCCTCATAAAACACCCGCTTCATTTCATTTTTGCTCGGAAAACTATGTTGACTCTGTTTCCGTTGGTTTAGGACTGCTCAAGAATCTGCTCAGGGCAAGGAAGGCAACATCGACGTAACAAGACCTGGGAATTGCGGAACAAGACCCGGGGTCATTATTCTGGGTTTGAAGCCGAGATAAATCGGAGTCCAGCTCAAATTAGGACAGTCGAAGCTCTGTCGACGAACCGATCTCTCGACGCCTCTCTCACGACGCATGAATTCGGTATTTAATCCTATAAGCGGCCCGATTCGGCAACGTCGCGCGGATGGCGTTCGTCCGAAATTGACTTTTGCATGGGTTCTAATACCCGTTGTCGCTTTAATTGATCCGTCTTTTGTCTGGGTCGGTTCATGCCGCCTGCTTTCATTACCGCACTCATGCATTCCTAATCCCCCGAGTCCAACTGTGCTTAAAACTCCGCCTCAAACACCTTATCTATGGTGATAGGAACCCGGAAAATCGAATCTAGGAATATCGGAGGTAGCCATGCCCCTTCCGAAAAAAATCGATTAATTAGATATCACGCCAAACTCTCTGGATGAAATAGTTTCATTTGTGAAATAAGTTACGAATGTTTGTCATTGAAATGTTCATTTAACTCCATTGGATTCAGTTGCGAATAAACTTTTCTGAAGATTTTCCCCCGTAAATGCCCAAGAATTTTACACGCAGTCCCGTAAGTCGGATCAAATTGACCCGTATTTAAATACATTGATTTTGATAATGATTGAAGTATTATCTAAAATATTTCAATGTTTTTGATGTTAAAAAATAATTTTTTTGAAATGCTCACTGTTTTGTAACATGGCGCTTCCTCATTCCCTCTCCTCATCCGCTTTATATAAAGCTTTCACAAAAAATTTCTAGGGAGAAAAAAAAAAAAAATTTCTTGACTCGACACAACTTTCGCAGAAATAAAAACTTTCAGGCGTAGCCCTTCAAGGCGCTTGAGGGACTTGTAAAGTTTTCTTTTCTTTTCTTTTTTTTTTATCAAATTGATTTTTGATTCGGACCTATACTATATTTTGAGCAAACTGGACCTTATCCTTTAACAATGTCATTTCAAATGTCAAAAATAATAGACGCCTCAAGCCTCAACGCACGTTGACAACGGCGCAGAGATACAACTATTCGTACTTGATGGATGTCCGTGTTGCGTCTGCAAAATTGAAGGCGCGATGCCGCGCGGCATGAACTCGCAATGCTCCGCTTCATGCCGCCGATTAATCTTGCGCACCCAAGAGTGAGGAAATAATTCAAAAGTCCCTTTGAAAATTTAAATTTGATCAATTACTTAAGATTTGGCTGATTCAAACGCTCCTCAGGTTTTTCATTATTACAGCAAAAATGCGATCTTAGCTTGTAAAGGAAAACTCCACTGCGAATCATTCGAAAACTGGACACATCAAGTCGTCTCTTCTTTCTCCCATTTGAATACTAGGCTTAAACTTCGCATATGCCGCACATCACAGATAATGTATTTCAAATTTAGATTATGAATGCGTTTCATTTAAAATAACTGTTAGTTTTGTTCCTACATTTTGTTCACCATATCGAAATCATTGACAGAGAGACAAAATAAGCGATCAGAAATATTTGCTCGCACACGCCGTTTGAAATTTACTTTAAATTCACTTAGCATGTCACTCGAACCGATAATTAAATAAATATTAACAAATATTGACTCTACTTCTGCAAAAAATACGACGAAACCACAAATCAGTACTTTTCTGATACACTAACACTCGAAATACTCCATACTTCGTACAAGGCTTAGAATGCAATTTGCAATATAACTCATGCGATCATTCGTCTGAAGGCTAATTAAAGTCAGCATTTTTTACTTCATTGGTGTTAACCCAACCGTTCCACAGCACATCATAAATTTTCCCTGACCGTAAAAAGGCCAACACTGAAAACCCTTAAAGTTCTGTTGCATAGTTGCAGTGAGTAAGGAGCAAGGAGCCACGTCGGGCTGTTTTAAAGTTCAATACTGATTCCCAGTTATAACAGCCAGTAGTCAGTTTCTACCAAGCTCTGAATTTTGGTGCTAGGTCATTTGTCCTAAATTTTTCTTTCCTACCCCAAGTTTTCTCAATACTTTTTTCCTCCTCATTTTTTGTCTCATCGTAGTAAGTCCTGCGAGTGAGTTGTCCTACTGGCATTTTCTCCGAAGAGTATTTGTCCTAGTTGAAATTGATACTTTAACATGAGTAGAGCAGAGGAAAAAATTCTGAACCTAACCTCGCAACCTATCCAGTATGACATTATACCTGTAAGGTGAACTTTAATGGGATAAAAAACGAGTGAAGTGGTAGGAATTTTTTTTTTTAGGATAAATGACTTGCCACCCCGATTTTTGCTTAGTGAATAAAATCCGAAAGAAAACTCGAAAAGTTGAAGCGCTCTTTCGCAATTACGTCAAATTCCAGGATTGCCTTCGAAGAAAATCTCTTCTCAAGGTGCTTTTCATCAGTTACTTGAAGGTGTTAAGAAGAATCGTTTGTCTTACATACAGTACGCGGAATTCCATAAATAGGTAGTATACTTGGTCACGAACTAAAAATGGCTTTTTTGCCTCAATCGTGAGCGGAGAATTCGAGGCGCTTCGGTCTGTGACACCTCATCTGTGTGACAATTAATTCGCATCTCTTTGAATGGGACGTCCACTACGACCTCGTTGGTGGTAATTACGCAGGTCGCACAGTGGATCGAGTTAATAGGAGAGGTCGGAAAAACTTTTGGAAACTTTAAACGCTTGTAACTCCGTTTATACACAACTTTGAAGTATTAAAAGTGGTTCCATTGGCTTTCTCGTGAAATTTTCTTCTCTTAGTACCCCTTGAAATTTAAAATGTGACAAATTAAATATAAAAAATTTCAGATTTAGTCAAAAATTTAATGTCCGACCTTTTTAATTGACTTAATCCACTGTGGGTCGGTGGGTAAATTCAAGCAGACTGGTGGTTGATATCCGCTCGAACCCGTCCCAAAGTGAGGATCGACAGTTGTAAATCGAGCAGAAAGACAGTGACAATTTTTAATTAGTGGCGCGGCTTCCCAGTTTGACGTGCTTTGACTGGTCGGGATTTTAATTGCATGCTGGTCGCAAGTTGACGGGAAACGCTATGCTGTGGATGATTTTCAAGAATTATTTGTGAATCGTTTCTCTCCAATGATGGAATACGAAATTTTATGTACATTCTTCTTGATTTGCGTGAAGTCTTTTGAAGAATCATCAGTATGAGTGCTTGTTTAGCTGTGAGATTTTTTAATATTACAGAAATAATAATATGAAATGTTATTAAGAGTGCATTTTCATATGATGCAATTCCTCCCAAGTTTTTCTGCAAATGTTATTCTTTATTGCTCTCGCATCCCTTCAAAAGTTTACGTACCAAGGCGCAGTAATTCATTTTTTACAATTTTTTTTTTTGAAGCACACATATTCTATGAATTCGGTTTTGAATCCAGTGCTTAAAACATTTTTTTTTTTTTTTTTTTTTAAATCGGAACTATTTTGTCTTGCCCAACAGAAGCGTACTGTATCATTTTTGAGAGCATGTGTTTATTTACTCACGCCTGTCATTATTCAAATTAGAAATATTACACGATATCTTATTTGAAAAACAAATCCTACCATTAAGAATTAAATATTACGTGTACAGTTGTTAAAATCCTGCGTTGTTTTTCTTCTTTTTTTTCTCCTTTTAGGGAATTATACCGTACATCTGTGAACCTTAATGCATACTCGTACTTTAGACACTCGTGCAACTCTGCCGTACTGAGGAAAAACACCGTATGAACATTTTAGAGTTGCCAAATTTCCTTTAAGAAAAAGTTTATTTTTGAGGAAAATTACGAATATTTCTCTTTGAAATTTTCAGAAACTTTAGGCGGAATTATGAATAACATTATGTGAATAATTGGAAGCAACATGTTCATAATTTTACCAGGAAGTTCATGTCTTGTCAATTGAAATGTGGCAATGCCTGAAGGTTCATACGACGTTTTTCCATTGAACGGCAGAACAATTTTAGAACTTACTAGATCTAGTAGAGCTAGTTCCTCTGCAAACCGTCACATGTGTTTAATTAACATGGTTATGTGCAGATGGTTATGTGCGGATCCAGCAATTTGGCAACACCGGAAGTCCTCCATATAAATCTAAGTTAAATAATCAATTCTTGTCGGAGCACCTGGCCTGTCTAAGAATCGATATATTTCCATAGGTTTTAATGGAGAAAAAAAACGTTGCCAATTTTCTGGATCCGCCAATGGTTATGTGAGAATCAAAGTAACATAAGTGTCTCATAAGAATCCAAGAAATTATAAACATACCCATGCAGGGCTTCTAGAGCTAAGCCACGGGGATCAATGGATCCATTCAACGGCGTATAACTCAACCATCCTCGTAGAAAGCTAAAAAGCTGTATTGTCATTCAGAGGCTCTGCTCAAGAGAATAAAATCAAGAATTCAGGAGGGGAGATAAAATGTTCTAAAGATAACGGGGCATAATGTTATCAGAGAAATAAAATTTAGCTCCGATTCAAGGATTGGGTCTGACGTTCAGGAGAAAATCGCTGCGGTGCGGAGTCCCGAGCATCTCTCGGAACGCTGTAAGGAAAATATAAAAAAGGTCGGTCTACATAAACCAGTCTGGCAATCAGGGCAGTGACGATTGAAAACGGGTCGTATATGTACCCTAAACTTGGAGAGAAAAGCTGCTTAAGCAGTTCGTAAATCTGTCCCTGTGTGCAGATAAAAGTCGGGAGAGAGCTTAAGTTTCACGAAAATTTCCCTTGGCTTTCTCTGGCTTTTGTCAGACGGAGTAATCTTGTTTTCACAGTGTCCAGGCATTGCGGAGAAATGAAAACCTCATCCCTCCCCCACATCTTTCATCGAAAATAAACATAAACAAAGGAGGAAGGAGTGACTCGTAGGATAGGCCGAGAGTAAGGAGACGACGATTGGGGAAACGGCTTATGAATTTCAGAGTACGAATATTGATTTGAGGTAGAACTTTCACTTGCTTCTTGAAAAAGAAATAAGAACATTTTAACCCAACTTTCAGTATCAATATTACTTATGCATGTCTATTACTTTTGGTGATGTATGAATCCATTCAAATTGTTTTCATGGGCTTTCTTTTAATGTAGCGTAAACATGTCGATGGTGAAACTACCAGGCCACGTATCTTGTTTGCGGTGTTGAAAATCTTTGCTTCCATTTTCTTCATTGGAGGAGAACGAATTAATATCACACCTCGTAGTTTTGACAGGTTTCAAAATCTCGTAAGTTCACAAAAATTGACGTTGAGGAGTTCTCCATTTAGAAAATAAAGTATGACAGGAGGTCTGCTCCGGCGGAAACCGAGATACGTGGATTAGTAGTCACACCGTCAATAGGCAGGATCAAACAAGGAAATTTTACAGCACACTGTTGTAAACAATGACACTGCAATGAAAATATCCACGCGTATGATTTGTCTATATATTGCATGTACAGATATTTTATCCGGCGTTCTCACTGTTCTTACAGCAGGGTTTGTTGTTATAAAATTTTCGCAAGTTTTCCTGTAAGTGGAATTATAAAGAGCAAGTCGACAAAAAGATCTCTTTCACATTTCAAAAATAAATTTTGCAGCTAGTCCAAGCTTGAAATTTTCACGAGAAAGGCGAAAGGTAAGAAGACATTGGCATGAGTATGATAAGCTTCCGGAGCATCATAATATTCCATCGTCGGATCTCGTGGCATTTGATTTTCCATGATTAAAAAATTGAGCGAGCGTACGGTGGATTTGATGTAAAAGTATAAATTCTCAATTGTTTGATGGATTTTGGTCGTTTAAGGCATAAAATATACTCGCTTGCGCATTTTGAGTTTCGATGTTTCGAGACTTTTAGATTTAATTCACGGATACACTAGTGGTGTTCAATCTTATGTTTGATCTTCGAGACTTTAACTTCCGATTTAAATTGATCAATAAACCAGGATTTAGGTGTCGATCAATTTTTCAAGGCAGAAAGCAACCATGTCATGTTTAGAAATAATCATCGAGAAATTACAATTTTTATAGTTTTTCCCGAAAACTCAATTTTTTTTTAAATTTCACAACGCGCTCTGACTTTTTTCTGTCTTTGATGCACCACAAAGCAATCACTTTTGAAAAATACAATTCACCAATAAGTGCAATGTGTTCAATCATATTTATTGCTTTTAAATCGTCAGTGTCTTTACTTGTTATCAATTGTGACCCATTTTTCCCCCCGTCATCCCAATATTGATGCTACTCAGTTTCAAGACCCTCTGGAGATGATCTTTTCACAAGGTGAAAGTATGAACACCCAGCATTCCTGAACACCGGACGCGTTGCCACTTTGCGTAATGTAACACCATTGTTGAAGCCGTAAAAATGTTCGGAGAACCAAAATAGTTGGTGATATCTGTTCCGCTGAAAGGAATTTCTCTGCACGGAAACGTCCCAAAAATCAAACTCGATAAATTTTCTCGCCCATGTTGCTCAATTTAATTTTCATAATAAATACTTATAAGATAGCCAAAAACTTCAACTTAACAAAGGAAATATGGCCTCAAAATTGAATTAAGCTCTCAAACCAATGATGTCCGGTTGTATGTTGATGGTAGATTTTCGCTAAATTGGAAAATAAACATGAAGTTTAACTACGTGAAATGTTTTTGAAATTTATTGCATATTAATAAAGACGTCAAAGGTATTCAACTGCATACCTTTTTCGAACATGATGAAGAAGAACAAAACCTCCTTTGCTTGATCTTATTGGGTATGCAAAAAAGGCACCAACATACCAAAATTGCAATAAATGCGTTCACAGGTGGGCTGCGTAACGTTTATGTATACTTTTCTGCCGTTAACATGTCCGCTTAGTTATTGTTAATAACGTGTCAGAAAATTGCACTAATGGCAACGGTGTGGCTCAGGCGCACGACAAACTCAAATTCAAAGGTCTACTATGGTCAACGAGACTGCATACAGCATGGATATCCCCTGAGTGTACACCGTTGTAACCAAGCGTCACCATGAAGAAACCGAAAACGCCTGCAATTTAGCGTGCATGCAACACGCACATCCCCAGAGCACGAATAGTCGCATGAAGACGCCTTCAATTTTTTTCCGCTCCAGATGAGGAGCTAGCGACGGTCAAAAAGTGCCTGCGATTGTAACATTGCAATACTGCGCAGCTTTCGTGTTTTACTCATCAAGAAGATAACTAAACAATAGTTTTTCTCGAAATTTATGATTTCTTTTTCAGTTGCTCTCTATTTGTCTCCAATCCTTGTCGCAATCCTCCCAACTGATAAAGTCACGTAACTTGCGTAACCACAAACTTTGCGCTGTCATGCTAGAGAAAAAAGCTGTATGACCTAACAAACGTTGTCAACTTTATTTTGATAAAACTCGAATTCGCATACGTAAACTTGTAAATAATTTTCTTCAAATTTGCCAAAAATTCCATTAAAAACTTGGTCTTGAGTAAAAAGTACCCACATCTACGGAAAAATATTCATATCTTTCCTCAAAAATAAGTATTTTTAATTTGAAAATTTTGACAACATTCGAATGATCATATGGAGTTTTTCCGGACGCAAGCTGGCACTAGAGGACGCCACTGGGGTCACGTTGGCGCAGAGGCTTCTTTTTTTAGGCGCCATGACCGATTTCTTAGGCGCATTTGGCGCGTTGGAGCATGTGAGTTTCGAACACTGTATTGGAATCTGAAGAGTAGCAGTGACATTTTTTGTGTTAGGTTGGCTGCTCTTATGGGTCCCAAGATCTCCATATTTCAAACAAATCCGTACTCTCTCTAAATACGTATACTCTAATTTACTCCTATGTGTCTTTAAATTTCAATGAAAAAGTTTGATAATTTCTAAAAAATACGTATCCATCAGAAAAAATTCTGAACAATGGACCTCTTGACAAAGTACGAATTTCAGCATTCTGATACATGTTTCGTAACTAAAATTTGGCGTAAAATACAACGCGCACAACGAAAATTACCGAAATCAACTCCTTCCAAAGATATTTAATGATTCTTGATGCGTGAATTCAAACCACGTGCTCATGAAAACTCATTGCTCTGCGTGATTCACATAGCACGCTAAACGTTATCATGACACTCTCTGCGATATAAAAATCTGGTAACCTCAATCTTGACGCTTCGGCTCAGCTGAAGCAAATTGCTTATAGTTTGAACAACACATGGTGGGAAATGAACATTGCTCGATTGAGAAGCTTGCCGAAACCGTCGTAGTGCGCGATTTGACTCACGTAGAGCTTTGAGTTCCTTGAGAGCGGGGCGGGCAGTTCAAATTCCTCGTAACCAATGTGAAATAAAAACGTTAATATCTTCGTTAGGAGTTGGTTTCACTAATTTTCGTTGTGCGAATCGTGTTCTGCGTGATATTTTTATTAAGAAACAAGTATCGGAATCCTTAAATTCGTACCTTGTCTAGTGGTCTATTCTAAGTTCCACAAGGCGGCTTCGGAGGACAAAACTTAAACGTTGCGGCTAGAGTCCCTTTACACTGAAAGTCAAGCCAATGTGAATCCATTTCTGATTGGTTCCCGTATTTTAGGCCTTCACAGTGTCACAAACGGAAATAAAGATTACATTTTCACCGATTGCAAAGATTTAATCTGGAATGGACCAGGGAATTACGGGTTCGGCAAGGAACAAACGGAATGAGAGAAGGAACGGAGAAAGGAATTTGAGAATGGGCCGATCAAAGATTACGAAAAACGTTCAATTTGTGTAATCTTTATTCCCGTTTGTGACTCCATGAAGGGTGTTGTCTTGACTCTCAGTATAAAGGGACTCTAGTCGCGGCGAGGTGACCTTCGGATTATTTTTGACGCGACATGGCAGGGACGCGGCTGCCCTCGGTGCGGTGACAAGGGAGTCCGGAGTGACTGTCACACTAGGTAAGCAGTAACCGCCGCTAAATCCCGTCCCTGCGGCGCACGGACGATTGCGGGACGCCACGCCACGTCCCCGTCGCACCGCCGTCACCGCCACCGAACCTCCCTCCACCTCAGTTGCCAGATCGTGCTGAAAAACCAGCTTCTCCCCGTATTCAAACTCATGTTAATATCCACATTCTATCGCACAATTCGGCAACCTCGTCGCGATCGCGGGACGCGGGCGACCTCAACGTACGTGACACGATTCCCTCTTGTTAACCGGTGACGCGCTTATTCAAATTCAATTGCTCCCGTCATTAATGGAGGATTGCCGGGCTCCTCCTTGGCGAAAGCTTAGACGAGCAATAAATAATATTATCCCGGTAATCGCGGGTCTGTGCCGCTATCTGGGCCGTCCACGCTTTTGTTTGGTGTGTAGCTTCTCGTTGTCAGGTTTCGGAGGTCTCCAGTCTCCACCCTTGTAGCTGTGCTGCCATGCCGAGGAAGAACGCCGTATGAACATTCGTGAGTTGTCGAATTGCCCTCGGTAAAACATGTATTTTTGGCAAAATCTATGCATATTTTTCCTTGAAATTCTCAGATACTTTAGATTAAATTGCCTACAATATTGTCCCAAAATTTTGGAACAAAATATTCTCAATTTTCGCAGTAAATTCGGTTTTCATCGAGGGAAATTTGGCAACGCCTGAAGGCTCATACGGCGTTTTTCCTCGGCACGGCAGTGCGCTGAATAGCGGGAAACTCGTACACTGCCGTGCTAAGAAAGAACGCCGCACGAACATCCGGGAGTTGCCAAATTTCCCTTGATAAAACCTGTATTTTTGACAAAATTCATGCAGATTTTCCTTTGACATTTTCAGATATTTTAGATTAAATTGTGTACAAAATTGTCTGAAAATTTGAGAAAATAATATTCACAATTTCCCCAGTAAAATCTGTTTTAATCGGAGGAAATTTGGCAACGTCTAAAGGCTCATACGGCGTTCTTCCTCAGCACGGCAGTACGGTGCACGCCTGCTAATTCGAAAATCTCGATAAGCCGATCCCTGTTGCTGTGCAAGCAACACGGTCATCCCTTGAACACGAATAGTTGTATCCAACGATCTAGAAACAATAGATAGGGTGATCCCATGCCTCGCCAATAGTGAAATTCGTAACACACTAGGAGCAGCAATTAGGTTAGGACGAAGATAGTCGGTTTCTATGGCATCTTATGGGACTGTTGCTGAATACGGACTTATATAAAATTTAGAACCAACTGTTTGAAAATCTGTGTCCAGATATGGAACTTAGCCATTCATCAAGTGAGTTGATGATGAAAATTTCAACGCTAAATCATTTATTGTAAAAACTCCCGCAAGGACCCATGTATTTGAGGTTATGACGAGGATAGGATTTGGTCATTTCCACTCGCCGCCCGCCTATCGCACGACCGCTGGGCGGCACCCGATTCCCTCCCGAGATTCCCTCCCGGATCCGATTCCCTCCCGCTAATGACCGCTGCCCAAGTCCGTTTCCGATTCCCTCCCGCTAATGACCTTTAATAAAATGAAGCGGCAACGTCGCATTAATCATTCAACTTACCATTTCCAGAGAGATGCGCTGTTTCCCGTGAGTGTTTCAGGAAAATTAGGGTATATTCACAAAATTATGATGATTTGATGAAGAAAGTGGGCTAGGTTGATGGAAAGTTCCCAAAGGCTGTTTCATATGTATGTGTTCATATGCATGTTGTATGTAGTTTTTCTGTGAACATCCGGCAGCCATGAACATGACTTACTACTGTGATTTTATTTTTTGTGTGACGCATCGGGCTCTCTACACCCCTTTTAGTTTTTCTGTGAACATCCGGCGGCCATGAAGAGGGTCATAGAAGGGAGAGAGGGTTCTCAAATTTTGTTTTATGCATGCATATGAAATAGACTTTGGGAACTTTCTATCAACCTAGCCCACTTTCTTCATCAAATCATCATAATTTTGTGAATATACCCTAATTTTCCTGAAACACTCACGGGAAACAGCGCATCTCTCTGGAAATGGTAAGTTGAATGATTAATGCGACGTTGCCGCTTCATTTTATTATAGGTCATTAGCGGGAGGGAATCGGAAACGGACTTGGGCAGCGGTCATTAGCGGGAGGGAATCGGATCCGGGAGGGAATCTCGGGAGGGAATCGGGTGCCGCCCCGACCGCTCCATGTGTGTCACGTTTTTTCGTTGGTCACCATCAATCTACAGTTTCTAATTCGTTGGTTGTGTCCAGCAGTCTTGTTGAAATTTATGTCGGCACGACAGGAATCGAAAATGGAACCATTAAACAGCGCAGATAAGGCTGTGTCTTAATGTCTTATCTTGCCGACAAAGATAGCTGAGTCTCAACAATTAGACTTCTGGAAATGTCATAAGGTAAGCTAGGATGCCCTCAGTTTTTCCCGCTTTAGGTATAAGAAAGTATGGTGTATGTGAGTGACAGTCGACGATTCTTCAATCAGTCACGCACTCTGAAATCGTGTCGTTTTAAACTAATCTAAAACGAAAATTTGTACACCAAAATCAACATTTATGATGCATGGATGAGTACTTACGCGGCATAATTTAGTTGCCATGTGTCCATCTGATTGCAACTTCAAGTCCATTTTAATTTATCGTAGTTTATCTGGAGGTGTGAACATAATCATATTTTACATGTACGGTACGTACTAATTCATACATGTGCAGCGTTGCCAAGTAGTTAAATTTGCGGAAACGTTGCCAAAAATTTGTAAAAGTGATATTCCCGTAGATTGAAACTATATTTTATCGGCAGGAATTGAATTAAAAAACATGAGTATAAATATACATTGTAAATGACCATTCTTGATTAATTAACGTATCTGCAAATGGACTGCATTGTGCAATTTGGAACTATAAATTCTTGCTCTTATGGAAAAACACTTATGTGCATAGGGAAACTAATGGCACATACGTTGTTTTCAAACCGTGCGAGAATTTATAGTTCCAAATTGCAAAATGTGGTCCAAATAACCGTTTCTTTCAGAGTAATCGACGACTCTTCTTACGACTTGTAGAAATAAAATGAGCTGCATGTTTTTGTCATTAAAACCGTTCAAAGCTGCCCGAAGTTGAAGATTTAAAAAAAATTCCTTATTCCAAAAAAAGATGATCATTCGACGAAATGTCGCCAAAATAGTCCATTAGAGGGCTAAAAGTTTAAATCGTGTGTCAGGACGGCGCGGCAGACAGAAGGGAAACCCAACGTATCGTAAATAACTTGTTGAAAGTGTTCGGTATTTTCCCTCTTTGTTTCTTCCCAAGATAAAATATTGTTTAAAAGGCGCTCGTAAAATTTTTAAAGCGCCCGTCGTTATTGCACGTAAAATCTCACGACTCACACGTGTTCCGTGTTGGATCGTAACGCCCTGTGTTTTGTGGTTTCGCCGTTCGAACCAGTACAAAATTGCAATCCGTTTAATGTTCACCGAGCGCAGCCTTTTTTCTGCTGCGAGGCGTGAATGATCGCTTTTCGATATTTCCCCATTTGAAGCTGTGGTAAAGAATCGAATATCAAGGTGTTCGTTGCAAACACCCTGTTCATCGATCCTTCTACATAGGTTTAAATGGCGGATTAATCGATAAATCGCAAAGCACGCCACGCCACTGCCTTTTTTCACGTTTCAATCCGCTCTCTTTTTCCTCCGCCGTCTTTTTTTTCCGTTGTTTCAGGAGTAATGAAATTTGTCAAAGGAGGAGGGGGCACGGAAAACAGCTCCAAAATCCCGGAATATCGGTTAATTCCGCAACTACTGCAGGTTTTGACGCATCGGCCGGATTATTTTCTCTCTGTTCCGGGGATTTTCCCCTCCCTCTTTCACCGATGTCTATCGGAAAAAAGCCCTGTTTTCAATCCCATTTTGCATTTTTGCGAAGATGAGGCCTTGTTTTGCACATTTCGTCCTGTTCATTTCATCTCCTCGGGACGAGTAAAAAACAAACGTTCGAATGATCGATTATAGATTTTTCCCCATTTGACGCTATGGTAAATAATCGATTAAGGTGTTCGTTCCTAACACCGTGTTTATCGATCCTTTTCCACAGGTTTAAATGGTAGATCAATCGATTTATCGCAAAGGAAGCCACGGGAAGCTCCATTTCCGTCATTATAAATATCCCCTTCGTGTCGAAAATTCGTCCTCCCGCATGGCTCCTTAGAAATGAGGTACAAATGGACTGAGTTAAGCAGAAAAGAACCAACCCACATTTTGGAAAAAATTGAATTATGAGTGGTTTTGAACTCAGCCACTGCTCTACTATCTATAGCTAAAAATTCAAAATTTTTGTTGGAGCAAATTTTGCAGAAATCGAACTTGAAGTTTATCGTTTACATTGAGTCTTATGCAGGAGTCAAACTTTAAACCTCTTTTTCTCGGTTCGATCCCGATGTGGCTTGGTTCCTTTCTGTTTAACTCCGTCCAAATAAGCAAATTATCCGTCCAGAGGCGGATCCAGCAATTTAGCGGTACTTGATTATCTCCATTTAAACCTATGTTGAATAATCGATTCTTATCAGAGCACCTGGCCCCTCCAAGAATCGATACATTTCCATAGATTAAATGGAGGAAAGACAATGTTGCCAATTTGCTGGATCCGCCAATGTATCCGTCTTCTACCTGACGTCATCTACCTAATCGATGACACAGATGGCTTGAATATTTGAAGAAATACACAGCTTTTTGTGGTAACATGTCGGTTTGCCCTAAGGGCTGTAGTTGCGTGGGTTAGCGAGTTTGGGAAAAGTAGTTTCCTGATATTAGGAAGTGTTATTTTGGCCCAAAAAATGACTTTGGAATCCAATATTTTTTTACTTAGTCCTAATCAACCTCTGAATACATTTAAATTAAAACTCAATTTTTTTGCATGTTACATGATGTCAATTAACAAGTCACAGTACCACGGTTGCGTAGTACCCTTTGTAATAATGCAAAGTTTTCGTAAAACGCAACATACTTTGAAAAAAAATCGAATAATGTGAAAACGGTTTCAATTCCTTTGTCACGCGCATACATTTGTTTCGATGTTCTTTAATTTTTGTCGTCTTAAGTTCATATTTACTTTCAGATCCTATTCTTAGGTGGCACTTTTTAAAGACAAATGTATTGCTTTTATGCAAACAAATGCTTTGAATAAAAATACAGGTATCAATTCAGTTTATTATTGAGTCTATCGGAGGGTGATCATGAAACTAATAAATTCACTCACAGTAGGATTATAATTAAGGGACGTGGAGGTCAAGTTATAAGCCATAAATGCAGTTTTTGCTTTTTCGAGAAAAACGTGATTAAAGTTTCTGTTATATGAAGCCGGTCATAGGACATTTCGTCAACGATTTTTTGTGCGCGCACCTGTTTTTTTCCATTAATTTACGTGCACGCGTTTTTTCGGCACGGGAGTTTTGGTCCACGTGCCAGTCAGTGGCGTAACGGACTTCCGCAGGGCCCCCCTGCAAAATTTTTTCTAGGCCCCCCCCCCCCATGTCGATAAAATTCCAAAATCATCCCCCCTCCCGCCCCTCTACTTCCCTCACCCCTTCCCGTTTTTTGGCCCGAGAAATTTCAAATCACGGACTTGGACTTGGAATGCCTCTCCCCTCACTGTCCCGGATCCCGTACCCGATTAAATGGGGCCCCTAAAGGATCAAGGATCTAAAGGGTGGCGGGGGCCCAGCCCAGGCCCAAGGATCCACAAAAGGGCCCATGCAGGCCCAAGCATCGAAGGGCCTCCAAGGGCCTTCTGGGCCCTTTAGATTCATGGGTCACCCAAAGCCCGAAATACCTACGAAAAGTGACAAAAAAGAGAAAAATTTAGTAATCACTGAGTGGACATTGGAAGGCAGGGGCCCTTCAGCAAAAAAAAAGTTAGGAACAGTCCAAAAGAAGTATGAAAAACCTGAGCTAACAATAAAAATCAGCGGAAGAAGCCCCATCTCGGTAAGTAAAGGCCTAAAGTTTGAAACCAAAGCTAAGCATCAAAGAGACAGAGAAAAAAAAAATTTCGGCGGTCGGAGGCCCGGAGGGCCCCCCAGGCGCTTGGGCCCCCCTGCATAGCAGGGTCTGCGGGGGCGCCCGTTACGCCACTGGTGCCAGTTGAGATCCAAAGTTAATTTGCCTACATGTAAATACAGACGGCAATTGCTCACGACGTTTTTGGATAAAAATGTATTATGTCTTGGAAGAATGAGGGTTTTGCTTGTTTTTTTGTTTTGTCTGTTTGGTCCAACGGAGAATAATATATAGTTGAGAGTTTTGGTAAAAATGGGGGAGCGTCAATTCCATGAGACAAAATTCATTAAAACTCTCTACACCTCTTTAATGTAACAGAACTTAATTATCTTTCAAGAAATTCCCACCTTGTTGAACCTGAACCGGATAAACATCTATATTTGCCTCAGCTAAAGGCTCTTAGATTTGTCCTGTGTTCGATAATTATCTTCATTTATTTTCCGAAGAAAGATCTGTACTTTTAAAAGATGCATGTCATTCTTGAAACGTTCAATTTCATATAATACTGTGCAACACCTCTGTTGTGAAATGGTTGCTTCAGGCGCCGCCGCACGGCGGGCGGGCAGCCAGCGCGAGACGCGGATTGGCGCCTACAAACCTAAGTGGATACTTCAAGCATTGTGCAATGTGTGAAGTATCCACTTAGGTTTGTAGGCGCCAGTGGGCCTCTCGCGCTGGCAGCACGCCGCTCCGCTCTGCTAGGCTTTAATATTTATACTCGCATAGTCAGCGTTTTTTAACTCATGATTTTGAAATGTTTCTACACTCTGCATTGATTATTCTCATTTAAATTGATGGGGAAAAATATGTATCAATTTATCAAAGGAAAATAATAATATAACGTGTGTTTTTTTAAATATTGGTATTTCCGTGTCAAATTTAATGATTTCCAAAGCACTTTAAGTTTTTCTTTTACATTTTGTGCTTTTATTGTGCTGCAGTGAGGTGTTCGCGCAACCAAACGCTCAAAATTTGACGTATTTGACTCTAAAAGATCGATGTACAAATGGGTTAAAACTAAAGATTGCGTGCTACTTGGTTGTTTTCCCTCTTTTATTCATTTTGCAGTTTCTGTCGGCACAACTGCGGCTAATTGAGATTAATGTCGCTTGGAAAAAGTTTTACAAATATTTGTCACGTTTTAAAAATATGTTTTCAAAATGAAGTAATATTTTCTTAAAGAAAAAATTAAAAAAGTACCTATAAGGTATATTGTACATCGAATATTTTAAGGATAGAAATAAAACCAAATATTCACCAATGACAACTTAAAAAGATGATTCAAAAGGAGGAAGTAATAACATTTCATTTAGAAAATGAGTGACCACAACAACACCTCCTTCTCTCTCAATTTCTCATTTCCATATTGTCAATGTGATTTTACATACGGACTAAAATATAACGCTTGGACCAAGTCACTGTTGCTTATTTTACGTGTTGGCGTAAACTACTGGACAAAAAAAGTGCGCGGACAAAAAATCGTTGACAAAATGTCCTGAAACCATGAAGTCTTTTGGCGGAAAGAAAGTTAAAACTCACATTCCAATGCTCAGAAATTGGATTTTACCATTGAATTTTTCACAGAATTTATTTCAAACCTAGATTTCGTTGAAATCACAAATAGGTATCTCACATTTTTCGAGAACTGTTCTTATGCGTCTTGTCTTCAAAGTCCCTCAATTAGTTTTTTTTTTTTTTTTTTTTTTTTTTTTTTTTTTTTATTCAGTATTATATACAAATCAAATATACAATACAAAATGTGAGCAGACTCATGGAGTCTTTTAACACTTAAATTTAACACTGTAAAAATACAAGAATAAGAAGGGCACTTTTCGGTTACAAGAATAAGAAGGGCACTTTCACAAGAATAAGAAGGGCGCTTCACCTCAATTAGTGTTTAAAAATTTCTGCACAGTTTTTTCGAACAGAATGTCTTTGAGCAATGCCATCGAAAAATTGAGGAGCAACCTATTTCATCAGCGCAGTAAAAGATGCTGAAAAGTATCAATAAAATGAGAGTGGAATGATTAAGGAAGTCTGGCTCTTGCTGATAGGAGCGCCAGGGCTAGCGGCAAAAAGCCCTATCTTGAGTTATGAGAAAATGGTAATGGGTTCGCCGAAGCAGGGTGACCGGTATCATTGTTGCGGTTCGAGGCTGACTTTCAAATAATAAAACAAACCTATTCTGTCTCCCCGGCCGTGACATTAAGTGTGATTTGTAGGCTGTGCAAGAGCCATAACATCCGTAGAAATTAAATTAAATTGCTGTAAAAGATAATAGTGCCGCAGAGGGGGAAACGCGTGCCGCGGAAAAGCAAGAATGACTGGTGGCCCCGAATCTTCCCGCCTAGCCGCGCTCTGTTTTCTCGAATCGGCAATAATTCACTAAGTCCTGACCGTCATTATACTCATCGATTTAAAGGACACCTTGGAACTGACCTTAAATGTATTAGTGAAGGGAGAGAACCTGACTTTAACCCATCCATAGATAGATTCAAACACCTCTAACGGAGGAGGGGGGCTTCCTTGGAAAATTCTCAGAATTTTAAAGCATTTTACATGCAGTTCCTGTAAATTTTTTCATCAGTAAGTACCAAATATAAGCGTCATTTCTTTTCCTCTCCTCCCGTTTCTTCCATTTTTCTTTCTTTCCTTTTTCTTATTCCTTTTTTCAGACGAACGGGGGGAAGGGAGGGGGCTACGCCTCTTGCCTCTTGTCCCTTTCTCCTTGGACCCACCTATGATCTCACCCTGTTTCAGGTCAATAATGAAAGCGAAAAGTGTAGAAAAAAGGGTTAATTAACGATTTTAAAATTAAAAGCATGCCGCAAATTATGGCAGACTTGGAATTTAGCTGATTCTTCAAAATTTAAACAATGGAGTAGAACCTTCATTAACTGTTCAAAAGTTAGAACAATGCAGTGTTCCTAATTTCTAGCATGATATATTTTAAGATACATTGAAATCAAACTTGACCTGTCCCACCACTTGCTCATAATGTAAGTTGTGCAAAAGTAAATAATTTTTCGCCTTCTCTGTCTTTTCTTCTTCTTTATTTGTCTGTACAAGAGAAAATGACAAATCAATCAACCGAAATCAGGACAGACTATACTTCAAACCTACAAATGGGTATTTTAGGGAATATTTAAACTGCAGCACAATTTTTGCACAATTTTTCTAATGTATGTTATATTTCGGTCTCCGTCGTTTTTTTTTCACGTGCGTCAAGCACCTGCGTCAGTAGAGATTTTGTCACTTATGATTACAGTAACTCAGGAACCTGGAAATCTCCCGTAACATCTTTCATGACGGATAAAATGATTTAGCATCGCGACTGAGACGAAAATCGCATATAAACTTTTCCGCATTTCTATTCCGGCATTTTGATAAAACCACGTCGAGCGACTCAGCAAAAACACAGTCTTCGTCGGAACTGATATCAGACAAACAGGAGCACTTAAACGGAGGAGAAGCAACATTAGTCACTCAATTTCGGCGGTTGTGTTAGTCTCGCTTGCAGGAAAACGAGATAAGGAGGGTACAAAGATGTTGCATTGTTTCAACACAGCGCCGACTGTAAATCATTAGAGGAATGTTGGCGCATTTCACATCAGAAGAAATGGCAATTAATTAACAGTGTAGAGATTCTGTTCGCTGAGCAGTAAGTCGTCCGACCACTTCCCTACCCTCTCTTCCGCCACGCGTCCTTCTTCAACCCCCTACTCGTCGCACAGTGGATCGAGCCAATAGGAGAGGTCGGACGAAATTTGGCAACTTTGAACGCTTATAACTCCGTTTATACAACATTTTGAGGTTCTAAAAGTGGCTCCATTGGTTTCCTCGTGAGATTTTCTACGTCGAACACCCCTTGAAATGTAAAATGTGACGAAATGAACCACCAGTTTTAGTCAGAAATTGCATGTCCGACCTCTCTAATTGACTCGATCTAATGTGCGCCGATCGTCATCAGGGCTGCGCGCTGCGGTGTAGACTCCTCGCACTTTTCATCCCTCTTTGATAAATTAAATGAAATCAACTCGCTCCCGGCTTCAATGGCTTGTGTTTGCCCGTGAGGCTCGCCACTGTTTGCACGTTTTTATTGTGGTTTTCTTCATAGTTTTGTCACATAAGAATTCTTAGAATTTTAAATGCCTGCCAGAACATTATAGATGAGAAAAGATGACGAAAAGAACATTCTCGCATTTTCTCACGCAGCTGCAAAACATTTATGAAAAATACGGTCGTTGCAGATAACTATATCTACATAGGTAGATATAGACATCTTAAACGGTGAGGGCGCAGAGTGGATCAAGTCGTCAGGAGAGGTCGGACAAAGTTTGGAAACTTTAAGAGCTTATAACTCCGTTTATACAAACTTTGAGGTCCTAAAAGTGGGTCCATTGGTTTTCTCGTAAAATTCCCTTCCTAGAACACCCCTCAAAATTAAAACGTAGCGAAATAAACATCAAAATAATCCGTTTTAGTAAAAAAATTCGTGTCTGCCCTCTCTAATTGACTCAATTCCCTGTGGGGCGTGAGGGAAGGGGGCAGGAGAAGAAGGCTACTCGAGGAAATTTATGAAATCTTAAAGCATCTAATATATAGTTTGAGTTAATTTTTTCAGTAATAAGTATCAATAATTATAAGCGTTCTTCCTTCATCTCTCATCAGTTTCCTCCATTTTTCTTTCTGTCTTTTAACTCGTCACTCCTTTTTTTCGAGCGAACGGGGGCACACGCCCCCTAAGCTCCCCCCCCCCCCCCCATTGGGTTCGTCTACATTTATCTAAAAGCAGCCACCTTAGTCCATACTCTAACTTGACCGTGGGAGATCAAGGTTTAATGCAAGACAATTCGATTCATAAATTAGGACAAGTTATTTATAAACTGCGGTCTCTTTCCCAAAACAGGAGCTTTAGAAACATCTACCATATTTTTTGTTATTTATTTTTACATTTTTGACAAATTCGTGTCTGGCGCTTTGTTCTTTTCCAACAAAACTACCATCTATTTCTATCATTTCAAACATTAAACCGCGTCCTTTCTTTATTAAACTTTACCAAAAAAATTGTTAGATTAAAAATTTTCTTAGGTTGATTTTGGACAAAATTTAATGATCACTTTAGAGTAGGAGGAGTTCACCAGTTAAAAACAAGAAATTCAAGCAGTCAAATCATCGGAAATGTCCTCTGAGGATTTGCGCAGCAAAGTTTGATAAACAATTTTCCGCAATTTAGTGCGATCGAAGGTCTGCTTTCCCCAGCGGGTATTATGTACAGTAATAGTTGCAACTTCCTTCTCGGAAAAGTCAACGGAGGTATCTCGTTTTCCGTTAGATTTGCTGCAATTAAACTTTGTCTTGTGAGAATTCATCAACGTTTCGGAATTATATCGACAGTGAAACTCTCCGACCACGTATCTCGGTCGGCAACGTTGTAGATCTCCTGTCATACTTCATTTTTTAATTAGAAGACTGCTGAACGTCACTTCTTGAAAACGTCCGTGTTTTCTCCTCTTTGTGCGAAAGAAAGCTGTGAAAATTAGCAAGAATCGATATTGATTCGTTCTCCTTCAAAAAAAATAAAATGGGAGCTGAGATTTTGAAACACAGCAAACGAGATACGTGGTCTGGTAGTTTCACCGTCGATATACCACGAATTATACTGCCGTGCTAAGGAAAAACGCCGTATGAGCCTTCAGGCGTTGCCAAATTTCCTTCGATAAAAACCGAATTTACTGCGAAAATTGTGAATATTTCGTTCCAAAATTTTCAGACAATATTGTACGCAATTTAATCTAAAATATCTGGGAATTTTAAGGAAAAATATGCATAAATTTTGTCATAAATACGTGTTTTATCAAGGGAAATTTGACAACTCTCGAATGGTCATACGGCGTTCTTTCTTAGCATGGCAGTATACCACCCACTGCAGTTTCCACGGAAACAACGTCGAATCAAGTTACCACGTACAGCCCACTATGCCGACTTCATGGGAAACAACCCCCACAAGAAACTACTCAACTAATATTGGATTTCCATTCTTAAAATTGAGAGCTTTATTCTCTGAAGAGGAAGCCAACACATTCTGTCGTTCTCGGGGTGGACTTTTGGCGACCTAGAATCTCGCCGTGACGTCCTGGGCACCTGATGAAAAATTTAGAATTTTAACGAAGTATTTCCGAACAAAACTAATTTCACATTTTAATTAATTCCGAGCAGTGTGGGTACGGAAAGTTTGAATGAAAAGTTTCGTTTACTTGTGCTTCCGTATCCCCGCGTTACTACCCCGTTCATGTGGAAAATGAGACGGCTACCAAGGAGGCTCCAAAAATAGTTGAACCATTTCTATATCTGCAAAACCAACATTTCCGACGAGAGTAGTTGTCACGCGCGGTGTATAATAAACGCCAGTTTCTTCATCTTCTAACAGTAGGATTTTAGTCAAAATAATTTATTATACATTTAGTTTTAAATAAAAAAAAAAAAAAACACGAAACTATCGTCCTTTGTACTCGAATCTGATGCTGATTTTCAGCGTAGATTTAGTTTTTCACTTGTACCTCAAATCATTATAGAAATAAGTAATTATCCAGTTATTACTTTTATATACCCTTATGTACGTACATTAAGATAATTGTATATATTTCCTCCTAGGAAAGTTACAATAAATAAACTCTTTAAAAAAAAAAGAACTAAGTATATACCTCATGAAAGTATTATTAACATATGTAACCATTGTAGAATATGCATTCTTTTCTCCGGGCTACGTTCCTTAATGTTTTTTGGCGCGTATACGTAGTATACCGCCTTTGCGATCGTTTCGAACCCTGCTCGATACAATAACCGAGTCCCTTAGTTCCTTACCGAAAAGTGACTACCGCGAACTTCTGAGATTTTCCAAAGCGTGTAAAAAGTTTATTTATCCGTCAATAATTATGATTTAAAGTTGTTTCTCATTCTGGGGCTCTCTAGTTTATGTGCAGTGAATACCAAGAGTCTACGTTACTTGGTTTTTTTAAAAAAAGCCTAAGAGTACGACGCGCTGATTTAAAATATGCATATATAAGCGGAAGCAAGCGAACTGATTCGAGGATGGCTGACCAGTTCGGCACTCCTTGAATGAGAATTTCACTCACTCCGTTTTGTTCAAAACGTTGCTTTGACAGATCTCCACACCACTGTTATCCTTTTCAAAAGTTGGTACGCCTTGCTCTGATAGCCAGGGACAGCAGGATAGTGGTAAGTGCAATCTGTGATGAGCCTTGAAACTCATTAGACCATTTGCTAAACGTGGCTCATACAGGAATCCACCTATCCCTCTGTTCCCCACGCTCCTGATCACTGCGTCGGCGTCACGAAGAACAATAGGCCTTGTAGTGGGGCCGATAAGTGGAAAATATCATAACAATCGTGCACTTCTGGAAGAAAGCATGAAAATTTCAGGGATTCATCTCTACCCTATAGACATTCGATTCAGACATAGACCCCAAAAATCTGAGCCCCCTGGGGGGGTAGGGGGGCCCCCAAATTTTGAATTTTGAATAACTACGGAACGGCTAATGTTAGCGTAATTTTTTTACAACAGAACGATGGGAAATTTTATTAGGAACAAAACTGATTCTTATGAATTTTTCCGTGGGATCGATATTTTAGGCGTGAAACGGGAAAAACCATCGGGGACGGGGAGCCGGCCGTTCTGAGGCAGATCCGCGCGCTGCGCTGCCTGCCCGTGACGCGCGCGGCGGCGCGGTACGGTGTTACCGACGAAACAACCGCTTGTCTTTGTTTAATCTCAACGATGCGCAGTTTTAAAAATATTATAAATTTACCGTACTGCCTAAATACTTTTCCGTAGTAATATAAGCCTTACTTTATATTAGTAATAAATAAAAGCAAGCAAAAGGCGAAAGACTCCAATGTGAGAGCGCCGAGTCAATAGGAGGGGTCGGTCATCGCGCATCACGTGTCTTGTTTTCCATGAATACAGAGCTTTTCCGACCTCAGTACAGAGTAAATTACCTTTTCCTCACGTAATTTTTGTAAAGGATTACATTTTTTAAGATATTAAAGCGAAATAAGATTTAAGTAGATAAAGATTTTAATAGATTTTGACCCACTTTTTCATGACTACTGGAAATGGGATCCTTGATAACTTATTTCTAGCTTATTTTTCATGTTACTTTCGGCGAATGGGACCATGAGCTGCTTACATAAGCAAGAATTCTGCAATACTTGACGCAAAGACATTACTTGAGGAGTGAGGAGGGGGGGGGGGGGGGGGGCTTCACAGTCCCTTGCCACTAAGGTGCCCAGATTTCCTTCACTTTCCTCTAATATCGTTTTTCGTTCATGTTAATTGGTTTCTCGCAATTGCATAGGTACTGATACACACGGAACATTCCGACAGTGTTCTTTTCTTCTCCTTTTTACTCCAGCCAGTCAACAGACGTATTCATTTTCATGAACTTCCCACTCTTTCAGATATTCAACAAATATACATATTTCACAAAATAGAACGATATATCAAATGAATAATAAAAAAAAGACATCTGAATACTATCGCTTCTTTTTATCGAGTCACACTTGAAGATTATTATTGGTATACTAACCACAAGACATAAAAAATGGAATGAGCAGTAAAAAAAATCCATGTATATTATCTTTCATTTTGTTCTATGGAGTTTGGAGTGGAGTTGGTAACATTTGTATTGAAAAAAATATTAATATAGGAGGAAATTTATTTATCATATGCAGGTTCTGATCCTTTAAAGAACCTCTGAGAAGGATCAGTAGCTCAGGAGAAATTCATCGCATTTCTTCTTTTTTAACCCGCAAATCTCGTACCAATTTTTTATTTGTATAGAGCTCGTGGAAGAGTTCTAGGTATGTCGGAGACAATATTTTCAAGAAACGGGACTTCGAAATATGCACAAAACGCACACATTAAACTTTATCGCACAGTATAACACTGATCAAATTAGCTTCAGAGATTATCAGAGGGTTAATTTCTTGTCAAAATATCAACAAATCAGTCAAAATCAGTAATCGGTAATCAGTTGCAAAATTACCGAGATTGAGGGAAATCGTGTGATGCGAGATTTTATTGATGACATAAGAGCAGGATATTTTCCCAGTAGGCGCGACTTCATATCACTCAAACGGACCGTTTTTGCAGATTAGCGGATATTGGCGGCTAATTATTACTTAATAATATTCCTTATCTTATACAAGAAGCAGTCTAACAAAGGTTTTTGGGGGGTCTTTTATCCCTATCAAGCTTTCTCAAGATTCTTTTGGCGTTTCTTGGAGCAAGTTTTGAATGTGGTTTTGGTCCTCTTAAAAAAATGCCTATACGTAGCAATGATGTACCAAAATGTTCCTTCATGAGAAGAGAATAAGCATGCTTGTTTTTTACTCATTTTTTTTACAAAATTAGGTACCCTATCTTGAAAGTCTGGCTAGAAGCCGTCTCCCGGGAACTTTAGGGTTGGTAAGCATATTTAGATACCATCCTGGTACAAACACTTTAAAATCATTTTTCAGGTCATCGTGGTATACAAATAAGATGTGTGACTTTTAGCCCCCCCCCCCCCTTCCCGAGACAACTGTACGTCAGATTTTATTCCGTTCAACTGATGACTGATACAGTTATCTTGGATGCTTTAATACTTGAACTTGACAAATCCATACAACAAAACAATCCAGAACTCCAGCACCTAACCCCTTCTCCTTCCGTTGCCGTCCGCTCGCTTGTATACATATGTACATATATTACCTGCAAAAGTTAAGCCTTTTATAAGGCTTCATAGGTAGTAAGATATATTCATAATATTCTCGTTGAATAACAAGACAAGCGTGTTCGTCGTAACACGTACCGCGCCGCCGCGCGCGTCACGGGCAGGCAGCGCAGCGCGCGGATCTGCCTCAGAACGGCCGGCTCCCCGTCCCCCGATGGTTTTTCCCGTTTCACGCCTAAAATATCGATCCCACGGAAAAATTCATAAGAATCAGTTTTGTTCCTAATAAAATTTCCCATCGTTCTGTTGTAAAAAAATTACGCTAACATTAGCCGTTCCGTAGTTATTCAAAATTCAAAATTTGGGGGCCCCCCTGCCCCCCCAGGGGGCTCAGATTTTTGGGGTCTATGTCTGAATCGAATGTCTATAGGGTAGAGATGAATCCCTGAAATTTTCATGCTTTCTTCCAGAAGTGCACGATTGTTACGCTTATCGGCCCCACTATTGGGCCGCCTTGGGTCCCAGCGCGGCCGAGACCCGTACCCCAATTACTCACGCTTCATTAACCATTTCACCGTCACGCTAGGATTCATCCAATTTTCAAAAAAAAAATTATTTCGCGTGTATTTAGCAATTTTTTCCTTACTCTCCGTTAAAACACAAATAAAAAGAGACCTCATTCATAAAAATCGGCCGAATAGAAGAGAAGTTACAGTAATCGAAATCCGAAGAAATCAACAAAACCTCGACTATTGACTTTCATAAATGTGAGCCCACGAAATTGATTCGTAAATTCAACTAGTGGGTACATCGACCTGGTATATCAAGTTTCTGCAATTTTTTACGGCAAATCAGTAGATTTTCGGGATGTAGATTACTTACTTTCAATTCATGAATGAATAAAGCAACGACATGGTTGAACTTCTTTGCATGGAAAGACGTTTAAAATAACAAAATCAAGACGTATTTAATGCAATTGCATTTATATCGAGTCAATTTCTTTTCAATAATATAACGGGATTTATACTACCGGTGATTTGGGTATTTTAGCCCCAAAATACCTTTAAATCGACTTTATCTTCTAGGAGTTCGACAGAATTTTTCCTTTCTTCGCTTCAATTATTCCGTAGAACTTTTGCTTGAGGCAGATCAAAAAACTTAAATTCGATCGAATAGCTTTCTACATTCACAATACACGGTCTCGTCAAGGTGCGTAGTTGACCTCGCAGTGTTGGATCGTGAATTCTCTTGTTGTGCTGTTTGCCTATTTTGAAATCTCTGTAAATGAAAACTAAAGGGGTTGATATGTGCGAGTTAATGACGCGCCTTATCAACACATTGTGTTGGAGTTCACTGCTTGTTTCTGGTTTGCATTCCTTTATTGGCACACACAAGATTTTACTTTTAGAGCCTAAAATGTGAAATCTAAGAAAAATGTATATTGTCGTCAGGATGATACGTTTTTCTCTTTATAAAACTAATCTTGCACGATCCACATACTAGAACATACTCGTAGTTTCGAGTATCAAAATTATCGTTGCAGGCTATGAGTATTAGGGTAACTCAATTTCTCCTGATAAGAGAAATAAGGTATTATGCAGTGGGATTATATTCAATTAGATATCTTTTGCAAATACAAGCAATGAGTTGCAAGTTGACAATTACTACAATGCTATCCTGGAAGTTTCTCCCACTAAAGTGCTTTCCCATTAAGCTGCAAGTATAGCGAAGAGCAGTGAGGGTGTGATTAAGACACGAAACACACGCTGCTTCTAATTTACGAATTGAAAATAGACGATAGAGGCAGAATGCGCAGTGTTTCCAAATTGCTGGAGAGTTCCCAAGATTTTCTGATTTTTTTTTTTTTTAAAGAGATCCACATAGCTATCTACGTATTGTTCTCTTCTTTCTGCTGTGTAATGTAGGGGCCTAAAAAGGCGGACAACCTTCTAACACAAAACATGTCACTGCCAATCGTTGAATTCCAATATCAAACCAAGATGGCCAAGAATGTTTATGTATGAGTCTTTTTCACAAAAATGAGTAAGTTTATGGGAAAAATAAGTAAAAAAACGCGCTTTACAAACGTAACGATTGTACTAATAAATGGACCACGTTTTGCAATAAGGAACCACTATTTCTGGCTCATTTTAGTTGACAACAGATATGCCATTTGTTTCAGCATGCAGAAAAGTGTTTTTACAGATGAGCCAGAGATATTGGTTCCTTATTGCAAAATGTAATCCAAATCACTCTGAATAATTTTAATTCATATAGGTTGACTTTCCTTTGGGCGCTAAAAATACCATGGCCTAACCTTAAAATTACTGACGTGTCCGCACTCTCCCTATATGAGTACTCGAGGTTGTCTAGCGACCTATTTTTCTAGCTTTTCGGAAAACTGAATTGCGAAAAAATAGCCGTTGCTGCCTATTTAATGGAGATGTTGCATGTGTGAGGAATTTGCGATTTGACTGTTAATTTTTAGGTATGTAAAAGTTCGCGAGAAACATGATGGGACCACTGGTTTTCTCTGAAATAAACTCTCAAGCTCAAAAAAAGCTCTCAAGTTGAGGCCAAAATGGAGGGGAAATCCCAAGCTGTCCTGAGAGTCCACCTCTCCATTAAGAAAAACTCTCTATGCAAAGATAGGGAGCAAATACATTAGCAGTGTTGCCGTGTTTTCAGTTTTAGAGTCCCCGAATAAAGTGGCAGCCCTGCCAATGTATTTGCTCCCTATCTTCGCATGGAGTTTGTCTTGATGTAGAGGTGAACTCTCAGGATAGCGTGGGATACCCCCTCCATTACAGCCTCATTTTTGAGAGCTTTTTTGAGCTTGGGAGTTGATTTTAGAGAAAACCAATGGCACCATCAGGTTGCTCGCAAACTTTTGCATAAGAATCAACCGTCAAATCGCAAATTCCTCACGCATGCAACATCTCCATTATTCTAGCTTTTCGGAAAACTAAAATGCGGGAAAAGTCAGCCGTTGCTGGCTCTCTAATTGTAGGGCGGGGCGAGGAGGCAACGCGGAGCGAATGGAGTCTGACTGACGATCAATTACGTCACATACAAGGTGACAGCGCGGTGCGGAGTTGGATGCACGGAGCGCTGGACCGCAAGGCAAAATGTGCGGTGCTCATCGGTGCAGTTGTGCATTAGCCGGCAAAATTAATCTGCGAGCCGAGTCAGTTGTCGGTTTATCAAACATCGGTCATTGGGGCCCGCATTGGCGGCCACCTGCCGGCCTGTTGTGACGCCCGTCCCAGTCGACAGCCGAACCCGAGCTTGAGTAATGAACTGAGCGCCCAGCACAAACGCCGATCCCCTGCTTCGCAACCACTTGTTCGAGGATGTTCCGAGTGCCGATTCTAGACAATTGTTGATGACATTTCCGCTCCTCGACTCTGCGTGCACATCGCTTAATTGATCTCTACATCGACCGGCCAAGAGAGTCAAGTGCGGTCCTGGCCGCAGCGTCTAACCTCCGGCTTAGTGGGCCCTTGATTGCGAGGAACCAGGGCAACAATTCCAACCGAGGGCCGCAAGGAATGTCTCAGTCCCATCTCTGATGGCAGCCGTAGCAATGCCGCTCATAGTAAACACTCTGTGAATCCATTCAATATATTACCTTTCCTTCACACATATTGCTCAATCACAAAAATCCTCGTCACCACAATCCCTCTCCAGTCGTTAATTTGAGTTTCTAGTAATATAGTATAGATATTAAAATTTTCTGGCGCTGTATACGTAGTATACCGCCTTTGCAATCGTTTCGACCTCCTACTCGATACAATGTATCGAGTGCCTGAGTTGCTTACCGGAAAATGACTGGCGGGCTCGTTCTGAGTCTTCGAGAGCTTGTGAAAAAGTTACTTATGCTTCAATCTTTAAGTTTCACATTTTTTCTCAAGAAAACGGAAAACACGGGAATTGAAAAGACTGAAATAACACCACCACAGTTTTGGCAAATGATTTTTCTAGTACGTCTTAGAGAGTTGCGTCTCAGTTTTTGTCATTAAATAGGTTTCAGAGAATAATCTTGACCGAGCCATTAAAAATTCTTATAACATCATGTGCAGTATATAGATTAATTTTTTCCATAAAAATGAATCGGAATGTAAGATTTGTATGGTATCAAACTGGACCAATCTTCATTCAATAGCACAACGATAGTGCGTTGTTAAATTCAGTAACCTTGACCTAGAGCAACAGACTGATTTGGGATACGAGAGTAAAATTCGCACGGATACGCTCATCCAAAGCGCCTTCACTTACACGAGTATGCAATATGCCGTACCACAGAGTTGATATAGTTGCTCAAAAAGTCGCACACCGCAGCTGCTGCTCATACAGCCACGTTTAGACAATACTCGAACTTTTAGTTCCTTTTTCCTCTCAAATTCAAATTGTTCAAATTCAAGAGTCACGGGGGTCTTGAAACTCCTCCAACAACATACGGCGGAAAGGGAAGCTTATTCAGTTATCCACTATCTTGTGAAACTTCGGTTGCGACTCTCTATTGACTTGAAGCAATAATTAATCACACAGTAATTGAATTTGTGGAAAATATAAAGTTACGAGCTACTCGTAATTTTGATGTCCCTACTGGTAAGGAGCACTCGTTTACGTACACGTCTAACCTGAACTTATAAATGGCTGGAACAAAGTTCTCGAAAATTTCGCGCAAGTTGTTTTTTGGCAGGTATACAGGAATATTAATAAGTCCCACTTCATCTCCTCGTCCCTCCTACCACTACTGTGGAACTTGTTCCTTAGCTGATTGAGCTTTCGAATCAAAGCTCAAAATATGTTTTTATATTGAAGGATGGTACTTTAAACTATATTCAACATTTTGGATGAAATCCTCCAAACGCTTTCTTGCACTTAGCCTCAAAATTGTTGATGACTTGCTTTGTGATGCACAGTTTTGATACAAATTATAAATTAGACTAAAATCTCTATCTATTCTTCATACCATTGATGAGTTATTCAATGGAGCTATATTTTTCAAAGAGGTATTAATATTAGTTTATCTGAGAACCAATAAAATGAAGCTATTCAGTCTTCTCCACACAGATAGATGCTTACATGGTCGATTTCACTCATTTTTAACTTGTTCGGTTTCGCATAATTAAGTCAAAATAGGAGGGGAAGTTTTTTTTTTAGACTATCATATCTTCAGTCTCCTGGAAAAGGCCGCACAACAGGTACCATTAAAGTGAACCGATAAAATTACTTGACTTCACAAAATATGAAAGGAGCAACCCGTGTGACAATTTACTTTCCCTTAGGATTAATTATGGGTAAAAATTACTCGATGAGATTCAATTTAGTCTGCGCAATAAGGTTTGAAGTTGGGTGCATTCTTCGCATAGATGATATAGGGACTCCCAGCGTGTTCCTGATAGGAGATTAGAAACTTTTTGTTGAAAGTTGGGACTCCTCTTACGAGCTGCAAATGATCCGTGCGCAAGCTAACACAGACTAGATTAAATCCTTGAACATCGGAGTTCCTGGTAAAATTAGTTGATTAAACTGCACTTTAGATTGAAAGTGACTTTTACTAGGTTAAAACCACCAGTTGGAAGGGTATATTTGTAAAGTGGTATATTATTGCTTCGAAGAGAGGCCACAGAATTTTGAAACCATCGATAGAAGTGTTACTATAAGAATTAATACGCTTCTCAATTCACACTCATCAAGTCTTATCCCTGAATCCAAAATAATTTATCGTTAAAGCTTTTGAAGGGAGTTTTGGGGGACATAAAAATAGCTGGTGGTGACGAAATAAAAGACGGAACAATAGTGAATAAATTGTTTTAGTCATGCTGCTACCATTTTTAGCCGACATTTGGCTTGTTAAAATACCCTTGGACTTCCTGATACATTTTTCCGCATTGAAAATTTTCCAAATATGAGACAAGTCTCATCTCCAACTGCATATAATGTGTGTATCCATGCAAATTTCTCTCTCTTATCCCAAATCAGTCTGCTACTGTAGGTTAAGGCTACTAAATTTACAACATGCTATCGTCGTGATATTGAATGAGGAAAGATATACAGTTTGATACCATAACAATCTTATATTTCGATTAATTTTCACGAAAAAAAGTAATCTATATACTACCCAAGATGTAAGAATGTTTAATGGCTCGGTCAAGATTATTCCTGAAACCTGTTTTATGATAAAAACAGAAACGCAACTTTGTAAGACGTACAAAAAATCATTTGTCAAAACCGGCGAGTGACATTAAAGTTTTTTCAATTCCCGTGGTCCCCGTTTTCTTGAGAAAAAACTGTAATTTTCTGGCATACTTTGGAGAGAAATTGCAGAAATTTAGGGAAACGGTGGGAAAATTCTCTTTAGCCGTCTTTCATGATAGTCTGTTAGAGCGAATGTGCTTTGATACAGCAACAGCATTTTACATGTACAAGCCGATAGGTGGTACACATGGGCCCTTTTTTCCGGAGACTTCACGCTTGCTTTAAACTCATCGGAAATCTTGTATCGAACTAAACATACAAAGTGCAAAGGCTTAGTTTATAAGCAAAACATCGAATAATTCTAGGTCTTCCCATTGAGAAGCACCATACCATGCCACCTTCGCTCATTTCCCGCTAATTAGTTATCCCAACCGGCGTAATGCTGCGTGTTTACTCGCACACGTGTGAGCACAGAAATTGAACGAAGGAGTAGTTGCCAGGGGTGATTTTCAAAGATGCAAACAACCATAATACAATTCTTTAAATTTTGGAGGAATCGGCAACTCTGATAAGATGCTAAGTTGAATGGGCTATTTGTACACAAGGAAGAACAATTTGGGCGGGGAATGAAATGTACGTCGAGTGCGCGATATTGCCTTTATTATTTTGGAACCACGTGAAGTCGTGGCAAAACTGTTTTTTTTTTTTTTTCCATCTCAAACAGAAGTACGAGTTCATGTAGCATCTTGTTTTGCAGTCCCGCCTTCATACTAAGAGTTTTAAATCATCTAAAAAATAGAGGGTAGATTTTGAAAAAATGTAAGGAAAATCAAAAGGATAAAAAAAAGTAAAATAAAATCACGAAGTGAGGGTCTAGTACAATTAAATGTAGAGCAATGCCAATTCAGGAGGTATCGCTAGAATTAATATTGATCCGCAATTTTTATGTATACATGTTTTATTTTGTATAAATATTGGAACTATGCTAAAGAACTAAAAAAAAGGGGGGAGGGATGGGAAAGGAATCTCACACTCGATTGGCCCAAAAAATTTCGAGGGGCTGGCTTTAAATCGAAAAAGTGAAAATCGTTTTACGAGTATAGGAAGTTTAAAGGAAGATAACGTTCTTCCAAAGTTTTTGCCGGCGGTGTAGAAGGAGGAGCGGGAAATGACAAAAGAGTAAAGTCATCTCGGCGAACTTGCAGGAGCACGCTTGAGCTCCAAAAATATGGGAAGGAAGAAAATGCTTGATAGATTTTTATGGAAATGCAGAAAATTCGCGAGTCACTGTTATTTTACAACGTTTCATTTTGTCGGATCAAAAACTATTCCTCCGGTACCGCCGTGTTATAATGGATTAGATACCTATTTGCAGAGACCGATGAACTGAACTCAGGGCTCCAAGAATAAACGAAAGACCTTAAGATCAGCCATAACTCTTTTCGGCGCCGCGCCGTGTCGCTCGATGATAGTGTTAGAAAGTAGTCAGTCTCAGTTGCCAGACTTCGCACGCTTGAAACGCATGAGGTAAGAAGTGAAAAAATGAGCTTCGGTTTCGAAGTTAGAACAGTTTAAATCAAAGACGAAAAAAACCGAATACATGCTCACGTTATTTTGATCCACATACCGATAAAATGTGGTAAAAGAGACCAACAGAAACAGACAGATAGGTACTTTTTTGAGAAAACAAAAATGTCTCTTCGAAGAATATTGGCACCCCTTGGTAAACAAGTAGATGAGATGATGGCTGCATCATGGTCTGACCTTTTTAAAGTTTTACAACAACGATCATGACTTGTAAACGAATTGATATATACTATTTGAAAGAGGAAAATGAAAATCACTTTGATGTTAGTGGCTTGCTTTGCGGTGTATCGACTGATCTGTCATTTGAACCTATGGAAATGGATCGATAAACAGGGTGTTCGCAAAGAACGCCCATATAATTGATTCTTAACCACAGCTTTAAAGTGAGGTACATCGATAATCGATCATTCACATCTCGCCACTGCAATCTTATTCCATCGCGAAGTGGATCGTGAAGGACGATGATTATGCAAATTCATCGACAGTTGATGAGTAAATCAAGGGCAACTTATGGATACATCAGGCACGACTAAGTTTTCATCGCGCTCAGCGATTTGCAGTGATCAACTCTCCCGTTTTTCTCTCTATTCTACAGCAGGAAGAAACAAGCTTTTTCTCAAGATACACACGGACAATTCTTTTTTTCAGAATCTGAGGGGAATGTCACGCTGAACAAAAACTATAGTGAGCCGTCAAAATGCGGATTCGCGACATTCTCATCGCTGCACCAGTGAAAAAGCGTAACTGCTTTTGCACATAAACTCTATCGTGAACGTTCCACCAGGCTGTCTGGTGCTACCGTCAAAATCGGGTTACGTCTTTTTTCCGGGGGAGCAACGAATCTGTGGGGAGCGACACTTCCACGACTCGGAATTCTTTTGAGGTGGTATCAGTTTGAACGGCTCGAGAGAGGAGACAAGTCACAGTGCACTTGGCTTTTCGCCAAACAACTTATTCCCTTAACAAGACAACCGGACAGCGATACGCGGAAGAATGCCACGGACTTTCCGAAATGAGCCATTTGGCTCACAAACGCACACCACTGCTGGAGCTCATACCAAATTGCATTTAACACTACCTAACCGTTCGGGAAGGGAGAAAGGGAGGTATACGGTCCGAATTCGATACTATTATTGAGGGAAAAGAGTGAACGCTGATTTAAAATGACTGCATTTACTATTCCCCCTTAAATTAACACATCCACAGGGACCGCTCATTGACAATTTAAGCTTGCTTTTACCTAATGAAACCTCCTCCTTCGTTCTCTCGGCTGAGTCTCCTTTGGCTTCTTTCTTGGACACTTTCCTTGGGGATGCGCTGTTTTGTGAAGTGGTCGAATGCATGCCCAGGAGGTTCGGGCAGTGAATCAAAGCCACAGCGACCGGGATAATCTGCAAGGGATTAGTCATGAACTTTGTAACGTCGCTGGAGCAACTGAGAGGGTGGAATTAGGGTATTCACTTTGTTTTGTTTCTCGAGAGGTTCATTGTTCTCAACGGTTTTATTCTACGAGAATCTCTAGACCTTTAACTGTGCATGCATTGTTTTTTGTAGTGCACTATTAATATCGTTGAGGGGAAATACAATTGATTCAAGTGAAATTAAATTTTTCCTTAAAAAAAATCAACATTTGCGTAGTGAGAAATATTGATACTTTGAAAGCAATTTGTAAATTTGTATAATATGTGCTCATAAAAAAACATGATCATCCTCTAATTGTTCGATCACTCTGAATGTTTCAATTGTAATGTTTTTATTTTTCCTATTTCCATATGTTTCATTAATTTCCCATATTAGCATCTATGATGCAAAATTATCATTAAGTTCAATTTTTTGTTCCTTGCTCTTACGTTTGTCTGCTAGGAGGGGCAACACCCTTATATTGCGCGAATTCTTCGTCTCCCGTACGAGGAAACGTAACTCCGTTCTGCCAGTGGCGTGGCGTCCTTTGCGATATGTCGATTGATCTGTCACTTAAACCTATGGAAATGGATCGATTAACAGGGTGTTCGCAACGAACACCTTAATAATCGATTCTTTCGTGAGTTTTAAACTCATAACTGGAAGATCTCGAATCGTGGGGATGCGATCGAATAAAAAGCCGTGTTTGGACCCCTAGGAATCCCAAAAGGACGTAAAGTTACAACTTCTGTGCTTTGTGAGTTTTAAACACACAAGTGAGAGATCTCGAACCGCACAATGAGTTCGACCGAATAGCCGTGTTTGCACCCCTAGGAACTTCCAACAGTACGTAAACGCACATCTTCCGCGTTTCGTGAGTTATATCCTCACAAGTGGAAGATCTCGAACCGCACACTGCGTTCGACCTAGTAGTCGTGTTTCTACCCCCAGGAATCTTCAAAAGCACGTAAAGTTACAACTTCTGTGCTTTGTGAATTTTAAACTCACAAGTGGAAGATCCCGAACCGCACAATGAGTTCGACCGAATAGCCGTGTTTGCACCCCTAAAAATTTCCGAAATCACATAAATGCACATCTCCTGCGCTTTGTGAGTTTTAAACTCACATGTGAAAGATCTCGAACCGCACAATGTATTCGACCGAATAGTCGTGTTTGTTCCCTTAGGAATCTTCAAAAGCAAGTAAAGTTACATCTTTGGCGCTTTGTGAGTTTTAAACTCACAAGTGGAAGATCCCGAATCGCACAATGCATTCGATCGAATAGCCTTGTTTGCACTCCTAGGAATCAAAAGCACGTAACCGCACATCTTCCGCGTTTCGTAAGTTGTAAACTCACAAGTGGAAAAACTCGAATCGTGGGATGCGATCGACCAAAAAGCCGTGTTTATACCCTTAGGAATCCCCAAAAGCACGTAGAGTTACAACTTCTGTGCTTTGTGAGTTTAAACACACAAGTGAGAGATCTTGAACCGCACAATGAGTTGTGTATTTAAACACAAAAGATACTTCTCAAATCAGTAGCTTTAAGCAGAAATGGCCTGAGCCTTTTCTATTTCTTATTTTCAACAATATCTTTCTGTATTTGACTCGTTCCAAGTCAAACTTGAGGATATTACCAACTTTTTTTACCGCAGCAAATGCTACACCTGATAATGCAACTAACTGATACCATATTGAAATATTCAATCGCTGTTTTGCGGAACCGTGATTTTGCCACTCGGGCGGTCATTGCTCCTAACTCCTCAATTTTCGTCAAAACGATCCAAAATAAAGCTATCTAACGCGCCAGAAACCAACCCTGGTGCGGGAAGGGGCAGATTCCCACGTTCGACCCACGGATTCTTTACACGCGCATGAGAGAATGACAAGCGGCACTACTTTGAGCAACACGTCGTGTGTGGGTATTCGTAAATTCCGAACAGAATCTGAGGTATGCAGATTGGGACGTATCTCCATGCAAATTGCGTTCGCCGCATGTTTAGGCTCATGAATATTTCCGATATGTTCGGCGCTCATCCGCCCACAAAATAGCGTTGACTCGCACAGAATCACGCGAAAAGGGCGTAACTGCGTTGACGCCCGAGCTATGGCGAACTCTCGTCGTGTATGACCAGTAGCTCACGTAAAAATTTAGTTGATGCCCTGCTGCGGGGTTGTCCAACTCTGCCGTGCTAAGGAAAAGCACCGTATGAACATGCGAGGGTTGCCAAATTTTCTCCGATAAAATGCCTATTTTTTAGGAAAGATATGGATATTTTTTCTTAAATCTTCAGGAGCTTCAGGTTAAGTTGCAAACAAAATCATCTGAAAATTCGGAAGGAAAATATTTATAAGTCGACCGAGGAATTTGTGTTTCGTTGAAGGGAATTTGGCAACGTCTGAAGGCTCATACGGCGTTTTTTCTCGACACGGCAGAATTGGCGTGTCACATGTTTGTCAAAATTGATCATTCTGCGCGACTGCAGCTGCTACTGTAGTCGAGTCTTTTCGAGGGGGAAAAAATGGATAAAAAATTCAATGAAAGCCGTATTTATTTGCCGGGAAAAGTCATTAGATGCGATGCGAGCGGAATGACTAACCATCCGGCTCGTTCATTTGCCCCCCAGCCCCTGAAAACGAGCCAGCCGAAAAAAACCGCGTATAATTTTGCTCAATGGGAAAAAATACAAGGATAGGAAGTTGAATGGGTCGCTAAACCATGAAGGAATTTTGACTTGCGCGTACGTTTTTCAGAAGGTAAATGACGCGAAGAACACAATGCGCACTTTAAAAACCCGACAAAGTGACTCAGAAACCGAGAGAAACGGATTTTAAAAAGCGCGACTTATCCGCAAATTTAAAACTCCCGGACTTCGCGCCGAACCGAATGATGTCATGCGGCACGAATCAGAAGCGAGCACGAGTTTCTTCAACTTCCGTCAAATGTTTTCCTACACGTCTTACAGGGTGTACCAAAAGTCCGTCCCACCCCTGCTAACTTTTGAACGAATTGAGCTAGGGTAATGAAACTTTGGGAATGTTCCTATCTCAAAGGGGACCATCTTTTGGGGGGGTCAAAATTTTGGTCCCCCTCAGGGGGGGCGCGGGGGGCCCCCAACTTTTTTTTTTCAAATGGCAACCCCTATCTTGTGATACCTCATTCGAAAGAGCATAAAAAACTAAGAATTTTGGCGCAAACCGCAGATCAATATCTTAATTTTTGACCGAGTTATGATAGGTCAAAGGTCAAATTTGACCTATTTTCAAAAAATCATAACTCCGGTTCAAATTATCGTAGAGAAAAAAATAAAACGGGAAAATTTACCAAATTGTGTCCGCTTTTAAGTAAAAATTGCAGAAATCACTTCGCTGTAATTTTAAGGGGGGGCTCGGACCCCCAAATACGTCAATTCAAAGGTCATTCAATTTTCCCGCGAAAAAAGGCAATTTCCCCTAGATTTGCCTCCACATTATCTCAGTAAGGTCAAAATTAGTTCAACATTACGTTGGCAAGTCCCCAAATTTCGGGAAAAGTTTAAAAAAAAAACGAAATTTAAGGTGATTAAATTTGACCGTTTAAATTTCGTTTTTTTTTAACTTTTCCCGAAATTTGGGGACTTGCCAACGTAATGTTGAACTAATTTTGACCTTACTGAGATAATGTGGAGGCAAATCTAGGGGAAATTGCCTTTTTTCGCGGGAAAATTGAATGACCTTCGAATTGACGTATTTGGGGGTCCGAGCCCCCCCTTAAAATTACAGCGAAGTGATTTCTGCAATTTTTACTTAAAAGCGGACACAATTTGGTAAATTTTCCCGTTTTATTTTTTTCTCTACGATAATTTGAACCGGAGTTATGATTTTTTGAAAATAGGTCAAATTTGACCTTTGACCTATCATAACTCGGTCAAAAATTAAGATATTGATCTGCGGTTTGCGCCAAAATTCTTAGTTTTTATGCTCTTTCGAATGAGGTATCACAAGATAGGGGTTGCCATTTGAAAAAAAAAAGTTGGGGGCCCCCCGCGCCCCCCCTGAGGGGGGACCAAAATTTTGACCCCCCCAAAAGGTGGTCCCCTTTGAGATAGGAACATTCCCAAAGTTTCATTACCCTAGCTCAATTCGTTCAAAAGTTAGCAGGGGTGGGATGGACTTTTGGTACACCCTGTATGTAAAAATAATGGGAAAGTCAAATTTTCATCTTCAGCGTCAAAGAATCGAATTCATCGTGTGATCTGTAGAGTAGACAGGTGACATTTAAATAAACGTTTAATTTTTAGGAAACATGAGTGAAAAATAAGAAGAATTAGCGATTGCACTGCCGTAGTACATCATTTCCATCATTTTCCGCCCTCCTGGCGCTTTTGAAACTCCTTCGAGTCTTAGAATTTTTAAAAAAGGACCCACACGGAATTTTAGCTCCAAAAATACGCAATAAATCACAGCGTAAATACTCACCTGGTACTTTCAGAATAGTTAATAAAAAACACAATGTCCAGTGAGTGACCTATTAGTTGGCAAAAGAGGGTTAGTGGGGAAGTGATGGAAGGTTTGTCTTATGAAGTGAGAGCTAACACAGTGAAACAGACAACACCACAAAATTTTAATGCGTAATCGAATGTCATTATGAAGCGATACATTTGGAGAGAAGAGCGGTGGCTATGACTCCAAAGTCGGAAAATTGAGCAAATGAAAAGTGCGTCGGGAGTCTTAAAGTATCGATGTTAATAGACTCCGGAGGTATCCATGGTACCAAACTTGGAAAATTGTTCCTGCTCATGCTTGGCAGTGAGAACTCATTAAGAAAGTTGTTCAAGTTACCTCGCTTTCTCTGATGGAGTATCTCGCTGTGGAAGGAATGAGAGAAAATCACAAAACTATGTCATCACTTCAAATAAATGAAATAAGTAAAAATCAGTGCCTTGATTCGTTCTGATATACCACACTCTTAGATCACAACAATACAATACCCGGGAAGAAATACCAGTGGTAAAATCCAGCACGATACTGTTTATGCGGTCCAGAACTCTTGATTAAATTAATAGTTAATAGTTAATAGTTGATAGATCCTCCGACTAATTGATTCTATAGTGTTTTTTTTTTCCTGTGAAGTCTTCAATGATCACAAAGAAGTCGATTCGTTACACATTTTAGCAGGTCTCTTTAAAAAGAAGGAGGACATTTGTTTGCAAAATTGAACCCTTCATTCGAATTACATTCATTATATTGTGATTAGGAACAGAATCAGACTTCGGAGAAATTCTTTCAGAGACCGTCTGTAATACATCATTGCCCCTTGTGAATCTTTGATACGGTGACAGGACTTTTTCCGACTTGACACACGACGACACCCTTCAGATGATCCAATTCAATAAAACAAATTTTCACATTGGAGTACTAACTCCCCTAATCAATTTTACTCTGCTTACAAAATTTCTCTTCGAGGCAAACTGATTAGATTTTATGCATTTTTCCTAGAATTTTAAATGACAGTAACTCATACAGAATTTTTAAAAATAAAATGGTAGTAACAAGTTGAAAAACGCTGACTCCGCGAGTTAAGTAATCGTGCCAAACACAATGTGCTCGGCAAGAAATGCATATTAGCGCCTATAAGATTGTGCGAATACTTCACGCATTGCGCCAAACACAGTGCGGTCGACCAGTCGGCGCGCGGCGTGAACGCGTGTTAGCCCCTGCAAGACTTAACGAATACTTCACGCATTGCGCGTTCACTACGATGCGAGCTTCAATGATGAACAATTCGTAAATCCTCTGTGTATGTAGTATGTGTCGGTGCCCTTGTCTCCTGGCCAAGAGGGTCGAGAAGAGCATGCCGACGTTTCCTTTATCTTAGCCTAAGCCTGCAATCCTTGGATCTAGAGATCGTAAAGATTTTGCATCCCTTAGTCTTTTTCAAACTTACCTCTTTCTTAAATGAAAGGGCTAATGTCATTTGGATTGTATTTTGCAAAAAGGAATCAAGAGCCTTCTATTGTTTCTAGGATTGTGCAGCTCCGCTCTTTGCAAAACAAAATTACTGAAGTCATGCAAAAAATTAAATTCACAATGGTAATTTTCGCCATGAATTCATTGGGAGTAAAGGTTAAAGTTGTTTAAATGATCTGTTTATTTTTGCATGGTAAATAAAGTCGCACAATCTCAGCGGCATTTCCAACAGCGGTTCCTTTTTGCAAAATGTAATCCATTTGCTCAGCCGCTCTGTTTAAATTCGATCTTGGAGCACGAGTCATGGCCAATCACGCCTAAGTACTCTTGAAAATCACAGTTCCATTCCGGCTTATGTATTAGTGTGAACAAGGGACTTATGTCAGCGCAATTACATGTGGAATAGTCATCTCTCTCCTTATATCACGAATGCGCATTCCTCAGTACCCGGACGGCATCCGCCACTCAGGCAGATGAAACCGGATCAAAGGCACGACGCGATTTTCAACGATGTCAAAACCCAGCATGTCAATTCATCGATGAGCCTTGATTCGCATAGAAACGCTCACATACCACGGTTCACGAGGTATCCGACAAGTGGGTTTCCGAATGCATCGATCGAAAGTAGCTTGCTTCGAGCATCGGAGCCGAAAATCACTATGCTTGCAGAAACATATTTGCGGTGGAGCAGCCTATCGCGAACGGTGACATTAGCACATCAACCCCCCCCCCCCCTCTTTCGTGCACACATCCACCACCACTTCCTGCCTCCCCCCACCCCCGCTCTGCCGTGATAGCGAAGAGAGCAGTAAGTGCAAAAATGAAGTTTTGAGAGACCGGGCTCAGAAGCTTCTGACCGGAAACTTCTATTGAAAGAAGTCTCCGTCCTTTCTCAAATTCCCACTGAGCTTCCGAAAGACTCCTAGAAATTGTTTGGATGATTAAAAATGGACCGATTTTATTTCAATTACATAAGAAGGGTATTTTTCATTTTCATGCTAGGTTATATTGTTAGGCAAGACAGCCGTAAATGCTGTCTTCTGCACGCTTTTGTGGTTGCGTTTTGGACACACAACGAACACATTTTCCGGTTAGAAATTGGCAGAAGAGGGCGACTCATTACTCGGAAGCACTGTTTTCATTGGCTCCGTAGAGGAATATTGTCACTCACTGCTTTCTTGCCTGTAAAGTACGTCATTTTTTGCGCACTTACGGCTTTCTCACACGTCTCATTTTGATACGATTAATATGAGTATTGCTGTTGTAGCTATTTCAGTGATTTCATCTGAAAGATTTTAGACGAATTTTGAAGGAAACTCGAATTTGAAAATTTGACACTTGCTGCTCTCTTCGCTTTCACGGCAGCGCTCTCCCCCCTCCACCCCCGCTCTCCAACCCCCCCCCCACCCCCCCACCACCACCCACCGCCCCCGACGAGCCCTCGACGAGCCCCGTGTGTGATTGGGCTCAGTTCAGGGAGGAAGGCAAGGGCGGCGTTATGAAATACGACACTGAGTTGCTTTGTGTTGGGGGGAGTAGAGTTTTGTGTTTTCTGGAGGAGGGAACAGGAAAAAGCGGGACGGAGCGGAGTCAAAAGAGCTGAGCAGGCAGAGACTCGCGACTCGTCTGGGGCTCGGTCGCCGCGCGGTGGCGGGCGGTTCAACCGCGTCGAACCTCGAACGTCGCGCTGCCTCCATTGTTCATTGAGTGATAATTAAATCGTTCCTGAACCCTCCGCAGCATTGCCACGCACATTGAGAAATGAAGAGTGGTGCTTTCGAACCTGGCGAACGGAGCCAGATTTGAGTTTTGCAGAAACATTTTTTGTGCCCCGCCCCCCTCCTTTCTCCGACCATGCACCGAAAAAAAGTGAAGTTGATTTAACATTCTGGATGTAAAGACAGTGTGCGAGAACTTATAAAATGCTGAATTACATGCCACAGCAGTTAGTTTTACATCTTGGCGTTGCTACAGTAACTGCTGCAGCAGCTAATTCAGCATTTTATAAGTTCTTGCTAACATCTTTTACAACAAGAATGTTAAATCAACTTCACTTGTTTTCAGTGTGGCTGAAAAACCTCTCCCTCCAAAAGAAACCTGAATAATTTCATAGATGCATATTACTTTAAGATAGACAAAATGGAATTACCTATAATTAAAAAGTTAACCAATAACATACAATACATGCAAAAGTGTGAAATTCACATTGTCGTTCTTTCGGTGAAGATTTCATTCCTGTAATTCTAATAAATGAAAAAACGATAATTTCCTGCCCTCTAAAATTTGTCACCCCGTGGAAATGCACTTGTTGCACTTGCTCTAACCGGCTTTGCTGGTAAGCGTCATCAGGCGGTGTTATCCTCTCCGATGTCAAATTGAACAAACCGCTAAAGAAATGGCTGCAGTGAACCATCAGACAAGGTGCGAATTTAATCATGTTGATGAATAAAGTAACCTCTTTCTACAAGGAGAACTCAAGAAACCGGCCGATTTGCTCACTATAGAGAGGTTCTCGTTATAACGGTAGTCGGTTAAGAAAAGATGGATGAACTCCGACGTCGATGACCCAATAGACTAAGAGGTACCATTTAGGAGTACCAAATCTTTGCGATCCCTCGATCCTAGGATTGCAGGCCCGGGGCGTGCACTGGTCGAAAATGGTGTGCACCGCGGTGGGTCCGGCACCGAGAAATCAAGAATAATCAACCATTTGAAAAGCGCACCGTGGTGAATGCGCAATGCGTGAAGTATTTATCCAGTCTTGCAGGCGCTAATATGCGTTCCGCGCTGACAGCACTGTTTAACGCAATGCGTGAAGTATTCCTAGAGTCTCGTAAGCGCTAATATGCGTTTTTAAAGTTGTTAAAAAAAGTTTAAAAGTAGTTCCATTGGTTTTTTCGTAAAATTCCCTTTTTAAAACACCCTCAGAAATTGAATTTATGATGAAACAAACAGAAAAACTTGAAAATTTAGTGAAAAATTTCATGTCCAATCTCTTCCACCAGCTCGTTCCAATGTACTGCCGTGCTAAGGAAGAACGCCGTATGAACCGTCGTGCGTTGCCAAATTTCTTTTGGTAAAATACGAATTTTCGGGGAAACTCGTGACAATTTTCCGTCCAACTTTTCAAGGAATTTTCTTCGCAATACGATCTAAAGCATCAGAGAATTTCAGGTAGAAGTATTCATTTTTCGCCTCAGAAATTAATGTTTTACGTACATATAAGTCGCTTTTCAGCACTCCCTCGCGCTCTACGACTCCTAACCTCCACTGCTCTCTTTCAAACCACAAATCTTGGGGCATTGAGCACCTTAACATTTCCGCTTCAATCCCCTCCCTCCAACCTTCCATTGGGCGCCCTCTGCGTCTTCTCCCAGGAGGAATTACCCAATCAAGGACCTTCTTCGGCAACCTGTCTCCCGCCATTCTCTGGACATGACCATACCAAATGAGTTGTTTTGTCATAAAGTCATGCACGATGGTCTGCTTGGCATCTATGATCTCCCGTACCGTCTCATAAAAATTAATGTTAAAATTAATGTTTTACAAGTTGAAATTTGGCAACTCTCGGATGTTCATACGGCGTTTTTCCTCAGCACGACAGAGAGGAACGTCGATATCGGGGCGCGGGACATTGAATATTCAGAGTCGCACATCATCCTTTGTTGCGGCGCATCTAAGGGCAATCGACTTTTATCTGCGAGTGGGAGCCGATTGGAAAACTTAAAACTGCATTTATCTGCGTTTCCGAGGGAGTTAAGTATAAATAATGAGCGGCGGGCTCGGGCACTCAACGCTGCTCGTTGAGGCGAGTGACGCGGGTAAACGGAGCGGGCCGGCCGGTGCCGTTACCCGTTACGCGCCTCGCATCGCACCTCGCTTTTATGGAGCAGCTCCGGTTGCATAACTTTACGGTGCATTAAAACACTTCGCATTAAACTCGAGCCGAAATTCCCGGCTTCCTCCCCGGCTCCGTCACCGCGCGGGTAATGCAGCGGCTCAGCCGCGGTCGTCGTTTTCGGAGCCCGATCAAGAGTCGGAATCGGCTCTCCAGTCTCCGCCGTACAGTGGAAAAAAAGCACATTGGATCTAGAGTCCAGACTCTTAAAAACATCCACAAGAAAAAGTACTCTTGATTCACCCTCTATCCACCGTTTGGCTGGACCTCTCCGTCGCCTACCTGATGGGGGGACCCACTCCAACACCTTCTTCGGCAACCTGGTATCAGCCATTCTCCGCACATGCCCATACCATAGCAATTGCTTGGTCATGATATCGTGCACTGGAAAAAAAAAACCACATTGGATCCAGAGTCCAGACTCTTAGAAACATCGCCAAGAAAAAGTACTCTTGATTCAATCAGAATCTAGCTTAAATCAAGAACCAAGCCTCTTAATTTAAGCGGATTTCGTTTTGATTCAAGCAAAAATCCGATGGAATCAAGAGTATTTTTTCTTGTCAATGTTTTCAAGAGTCGGGACTCTAGATCCAACGTGGTTTTTTTCCAGTGTACAGTGGAATCGAGTCAATCAGAGAGGTCGGACGTGAAATTTTTGACTAAAATTTCAAATTGTGATATTAATTTCGCCAGAAATTGAATTTCTGGGGGTGTTTCTGAAAGGGATTTTCACGAAAAAACCAATTGAACCATACTGAAATTTTTTGGCTCGTATTTCCAAAAATTGTGCACACTGGAAAAAAAAACACATTGGATCTAGAGTCCAGACTCTTGAAAACATTGACAAGAAAAAATACCCTTGATTTAATCGGATTTTTGCTTGAATCAAAACGAAATCCGTTTAAATTGAGAGGCTTGGTTCTTGATTTAAGCTAGATTCTGATTGAATCAAGAGTACTTTTTCTTGTCGATGTTTCTAAGAGTCTGGACTCTGGATCCAATATGTTTTTTTTTCCATTGCACGATATCATGACCAAGCAATTGGTATGGTATGGGCATGTGCGGAGAATGGCTGATACCAGGTTGCCGAAGAAGGTGTTGGAGTGGGTCCCCCCATCAGGTAGGCGACGGAGAGGTCCAGCCAAACGGTGGATAGAGGGCATCCGTGAGGAGATGAAGAGATGCCAGCTTCCAGAGGATCTCTACCATGACGGATTTTCAGGCGGGTAGGCGTCGCAGAGCGCCCTAGCCCGCCGTAAAAGCGGTTTTTATACAATTCCAAAAATATAAGCTTTCAGATCTTCCAAATTTTGTTGTTCGATTTCTCCTATTGACGCGTTCCATTGTGCGGCACGGTGCGGCGGTGCGCTTTTACTCAGCCGCCACTGAGGAGTTCTATCTGAACTTTCAACCTAGCTCCATCGCTGCGCCGCACGGTCGATCGAGCTTTTAAAAGGGGTCGGACATGAAAGTTTTGGCTGAAATTCCAGATTTTAACGTTTAATTTCTCACATTTTAAATTTCAAGAGGTATTACTAAAAGAAAATTTTACGAGGAAACCATTGAAACCACTTTAAAAACCTCAAAGTTTTGTATGAATGGAGTTATGAGCTTTTAAAGTTTCCAAATTTTGTCCGACTTCTCCTAGTGCGCTCCACTGTGCGGCGCGGCGCGGCGCGGCGGTGCGCTTTTACTCAGCCGCCGCTGAGGAGTTCTATCTGAACTTTCAACCTCGCTCCATCACTGCGCCGCGGCGGTTTCAATCGAATATTAGTCAAAAGCTTCCTAGTTGCGATAAATATTACATTTTATGACCGTCCACAGGTATAACGGCCCTCAACAACAAAAACTCAAAATGGGTCTACGGGCTGACTAGTAAAGTTGATAGACAAAGAAGAAAAAGGGAAAATGGAGCGATTCTATTTGTGAAGGTGCATGGTTGATATGGACAGGTCGGTGGTGACTACTAACGGAAACCCCTGCAAGACCATATTACTCCACAATTTTCTCTTTTAGTCTATACAACCGCCCCTTTCAATCAATCGCTCTATTTCCTCCGTATTTTTAGTCTATCAGTTTCAATATCTGCCTTCTGTTGCGCCGTTGAGATATAACCGTGTGAATAACTCTAATGTTTATTAAATGGTGCGAATATCACGATGGTCATATTAAAAAAATCTGCAATCCAGTCCGTAGTGCATAGTCCGGAACACGTTTTTTCCATATTTTCCGCGTCTGGGTCAGTTTTCAGTCACCGTATTTTGAAAAAAGCAGTGGCAGCTTCTGATTCACAAAAGCGGGCAATTTGAAACAAAAATTTGTCAACATAATCTGCAGATCAATAAGCAAATTTTAGCGAGTCGAAGTTTTTAACTTAGTGCCGACCTCCGAAATAACAGATCGAAATTCCCTCCGGGTGATGGTGCGCTTACGACAATGGCGATGTTGCATGTGTGAGGAATTTGCATTTTGACTACTAATTCTTATGTAAAAGTTCGCGAGAAACACGATGGACCCACTGGTTTCCTCTGAAATCAACTCTCAAGCTCAATAAAAGCTCACGAAGTCGAGGCTGTGATGGAGGGGGTATCCCAGTATCCCACGCTATCCTAGAGTCCATCTCTACATCAAGACGAACTCTCCATGCAAAGATAGGGAGCAAATACATTGACAGGGCTGCTACTTTATTTGGGGACTCTAAAACTAAAAACACGGCATCCCTACTAATGGATTTGCTCCCTATCTTTGAATGGAAAGTTCGGCTTAATGTAGAGGTGGACTCTCAGGATAGCGTGGAATATCCCCTCCATTACAGCCTCAACTTAGAGAGCTTTTTTGAGCTTAGGAGTTGATTTCAGAGGAAACCAGGAAATCGTGTTTCTCGCGGACTTTCACATAAGAATCAGTGGTCAAATTGCAAATTCCTCACACATGCAACATCTCCATTGGTTTTCTTGCTACCAACAACACTGGAAAAAAAAAAAAAACACATTGGATCTAGAGTCCAGACTGCTCTTGAAAACATTGACAAGAAAAAGGACTCTTGATTCAATCAGATTTAAGCTTAAATCAAAAGGAAATCCGCTCAAAGTAAGAGGCTTGGTTCTTGATTTAAGCTTAAATCTGATTGAATCAAGAGTACCTTTTCTTGTCGATGTTTTGCAGAGTCTGGACTTTAGATCCAATGCCTTTTTTTTCCAGTGAATGACGACCACATCCAAAATTTTCGACCCACCTCCCGAGGCGGGTTGAAAATTGGATGGATGCAAACGTTGGCCCAAATTCACCAGGCAGCTGGGTTTGGTTCCTGAAAGCATCAGAGTGCTTCTCTCCGTTGGTTCGCAACCCTGCCAAACTGGTTGACGAAGTTGATTGAATCCACCCGCGAAAATTCGCCTTATGAAATACACCCTATCAACTCAAGAAAGGGGCGACTGTCAAAGATCACGTTTTCTTCGTAAACAAAAACAACTGAACGGCGACGAAAAAAAACAGCAACTTACGGCATTTAACGGTAACCACCGAGAAACTGACGTTTGCCGTCCATATGAAAAATAAATAAAACGATTACTTACCTCGTTCATTTCTAGGAATTGTTCACAATATTTTCTTTTCTCGGTATATTCCATTTACAAGTGTCGTAAAGTTTGAGATGAGCTTCAGTTCCTTTTTGAGCCACTTAACTGAAGACTTACGTCCAGGAGAATTCAGAGAATACTCTTGAAATCCACTTTAACGAGAAATTACAAGCGGTGTCTGGGATGGACTGGGAGGTGGGCTCTTCCATAATGCAGAGGCATTTATTAACGCAGTGACAATTAAATGCATGTAGAGTCTAAGTTGCTCGGCCATTAGAAATCGGATCTGGAGCAAATCCAAATTACTTTGACCCTCAAGAGGGTCTCTGCCCGCGCAAGTTTATATCCAGTATTGATTCATTCTTCAACAGCTTCAATTAGATCTTGGCAATGAAGGCTTTTCAAATTCTGCACTCCTTTCCCGCATAAACCTAAAAGTTGTAATGCCCCTTTCTATCTAAGATTAAAAAAAACTATAGCCTCTTAAACCAGTTGTAAGTTACAGATATACAAGATTATGCATTCTGATCTATATTGTTAGAAAGTCCCAATATCTTTCATTTAATTGGTTAATTTTTCAGAAATAATCAATCAATTCTTGAAATTTTATTTTAGATCTTCTTCTGAACGTAGCACGGTTGTTTTCAACCTTCGATGCCCGAATCGGGTCAAATTGACCGTAAGCTTCTAAAAAAAAACTTGGCCCGCAGGTTGTATGGGACCCGATGCCGGTACCTACACGAGCTTTAGATATAGATCTACAGATACATTTGAAAAGAAAAATCAGCCATAAGATTGGTAAAAAGTGAAAAATCGAGTGTACACACAGGCAGATATATGAGAGACGAATTCGAGCTTTGTTTTTTAACCTTCCTGCCAAATCTGAGTGACACCTCTTCTTTGGCAGCATACAACAGAGCATTGCGAGTTCACGTCTCGTGCCGTCGCGCCTTCAATTTTGCAGACGCAACCTAGACATCCATCGAGTACGAATAGTTGTATCTCTCCGCCGTCTCGTCATTCTCTACTCATTATCAGGTCATCATATAACTACATTCATTCATTTTGAGATACCTAGTTTGAAATTTTCCGAGTGAAATACTTTTCTTAACACTTTCTTTAGCTAAATCATAATATACTGTCTTTTTTTTTCGAACTCAAAATTTCCTCATCAGATCTGCGAGCCGTGTCTCAAAATTCTACGTAATTTTTAGGAAAAACTAAGTATATAACAGTGTAGATGTTCAGTTAAGATGTATTTTTTTCAGGTAATAAAGTTGAATAAAATACCCTGAAACTATTTGATACCCTACTGATGAAATAGCCAACGTGGTGTATGATGTGTCACCAGTAATTCGCTCCGATGCTTGAGGGGTATCTCAATTATAAGGTCGATTTTAAATTCAGCTTCCGCAAAAACAAAATTAAATTTTAGGTGTTTTCTTTTTATTTTTTCTTTGCCGTTGAGCGGCCACAGTTTTCTCCTGGATTTTAACAATCGTAGGTAGGATATGAGATACGAGGGCCACCTCCGAAACGTACAATCACACGGAACTACCTGGGAGGCACGAAATGGTCTTCAGTTGTATGTGCACATTTCAAGTAATACGATTAAATCCTCATTGTGCTCAAATAAATTAATTACTCGCTTTTGAGGCGGGGCGGAAGTTGTGGCTGGAAGGCAAAGAGGAATGTTGCCGTGTGAAGGGAAAACACCGTATGAACCTTCAAGCGTTGCCAAAGTTCCTTATATAAAACATGAATTTCCTAGTAAACTTATGAATATTCTCCCTCCGATTTTTCAGATAATTTTACTCGCAATTTCACCTAAATTCCCTGAAAACTTCAATGAAAAATATTCTTAACTTTCCTCAAAAATATTCATTTTATCGAAGGAAATTTGGCAACTCTCGAGTGTTTATACGACGTTCTTCCTTAGCACGGGAGAATGAGGGTACTTGGTAGCGTAAGAATGTTAATAGGCTAATGAAGGCCGACTCTTTTGTAGCCACCTGAAGTGTACATTGTGCGCTGGAAATGTTGTGGCTGGGGATATGCTTCATGAAAATTTCAATGGGGAGCAATGAATATTTCAATGAATATTCTATTCCTTGAGTGCGTCCTTCGCCACTGGGGCTCAGAAAATTCGGGGGAAAACATCGAACACAATAGAACTTCCAACAATCAAAGCAGTCGGATTTTTCCTTTCTTTCCTTTGAGGGTTTAAAAGCTGTTATTCAAAGGGATTAAAAACATTATTTTTCATCAGCTCCGGAGGAAAACAAGAGATGAGGATTTGATAGAATTTAAAGTTTGAAAAGTATACCGCGGTTTAAAAAACTAATTTTCTTCTATGTCGCGCGGTCGGTGATAATTACCGGCATCTGTCCGAAGGGCAAGTTTTTTAGCACCCTAGAATTGAAGTTAAATTATTGATTAGCCTTGGAAATATTGTTACAATTTTTAACGAGAGACGTTTGTACTTATTCTTCGTTCTGTACTTTGTCTTATAATTATTTTTTAATTACTTCGATGGCTTAAATTCAAACAGTATGTTCGAAAGGTACAAGAGAATGGAAAATCAAAGAAAAATAAGCGTTTTCTGAAAAGATTTTAGGGGCCAAGAAGGCTTATCTAAATTTTCTTTGTCTAATTTTTGCTCCATTAATTACTAAGACAATGAATCTTGATTTTTGGTATCTTTATATTTTTATTTCGAATCATTAATTAATCATTACGAATTTTATTTTATTCTTAAGTTTTTATTTGCTCCTTTCAGTAGGTCACCATGTTTTATTTTTTTTATTTGTTAACATGTTTAGTTATTATTTATGAACAGGATTGATTATCAGCAACACAACATGCAAATTGAACTCGAAAGGCCAAACAATGAAAATATAATATAGTATGCATGACGAAGGACTCCAAATTATTTACTGACCTACAAACTTCAGTTCTCATGACTTTCCCGTGCTTAAATCAAGCGAAGATGAATCTTATTTTGCTGTAATCACAATTCTGATGTTTCTATCTCCTTGATGTCACCTCATAGCCCAACCGTACGAGTTGATCACAGTCGCCACCCTTCAGAAGGCCAATACTTGCCGTGTAAACTGAAACACAGCCTCTTCCTCTTCTGAATGGGAGCAATAAACTTACTCTGTACATGTGGCAGCTCAGCATGACTTTTGAGGGACTTTCAGCGAGTATTTTCATTTTTTAATCAAAGCAGCCCAAAATGATCCGAGTCAGCTCATTAGCTCCTCCGTCCGTGATCCTTTTGAGGACCACCCTGCTTTTCCTCAGTGGCAAAAGCATTTGCTCTGCGGACACTGAGCAGCATAAAAGGATTCTCTGATTTTTGTAGCACTGATGGGCGCAATAAAAGATTAAAGCTCGGATCTCGGTAGCAGCGCAGCCGAGCAATGAGCATGCTAAAGCGGGAGTCGTGAATTTTGAAGTTGTAAAACAGTAAGAGAAGGAGAGGGGTTGAATTATAGGTTTCATCAATGCGTCAAGTAAGATTTGTTCCTTGTGCATCAATGGAAAACTGCACCGCTAGATTTTATTCGTAAACGGTAAAACATGAATTACTATGGGTTATGAAATTTATAGTATCTGTGAGATGGTTGGGTTCTTTCATTCCACCTTCCTCTACTGCATGCCTTCTGCCATATGTAAATGAATCAGATCTGACATTTGATGGTTATTGAATACAGTTGGAACTATCTCGTACCCATCCGGATACGTATTTTTATCGCAAAACGTTGAATAATTAATGTTTAAAATTAATGATTCAATGGATCGATGTTTTATCATAATTTTCCTTAATTTATTGCTAAGCCAGCCAAAATTCCAACAAACCAATGCATGTAATTAAACTTGTACTATAGTTCCTAGATGTGAAATTTTAAGAATAACTGAGAAAAGCAAGGTGGAAACCAAGTAAACTCTCCCATCCACAAGTTCAATCATTATTTAACGGTAACTTTCTCTCACTAACTTTTTATGTGCCGGAGACGGATTTTTGGTCGCATGTCACAAATTATCCTCCAGGCAAAATTCAAGCGTTCGCAAACAAGAAGGAATAATTTTAAAAAATTGGAATTTGAAATCCATGTAAATGAATTTAAAGGAAATTTCAAGAAAATCCACAGAAAACTAAAATCCAATTTCTTAGCATAAATGTTCCTTGCACAGAGTAGGCTCAGTGAAACGACACACCCTCAGCTCGGGATTGGGCGCATCTCACAGAGCAGCAGCGGCGTGGTGTGCCTTGCGATATATTGATCGATCCGCCATTACAACTAATGGAAAAGGATCGATAGACAGGGTGTTCGCAACACACACCTTAAGGTGATTCGTCAAGCGAACTGGCATGCGATAAATCGCATCGATTAGGTCGAAAATCTCGGCAGATTTTGAACTGTTAGCCAAATTAAGGACGAAAGCCCCTGCGCATGAGCTTGAAGAATCATCCTAAACCCAGAAATTTGAAAAATTCAAAGAAATGAAAGCAGAGTAGTGTTAGGAAAAAACCTTGCATTCTATACGGAAATCGATAACTGTATCGAATGCGAGGTTTCTTCTTAACACTATTCTGCTTTCATTTCTCTGAATTTCGCCAATTTTCAGGTATAGAATGATTCTTGGAGTTTGCACTGATTCCTACCTCGGTCAGTTGCATGCTCATTTTCTTGTTTTAATTTTTACATTTTTTAGCTTTTGTTCCAGTTGAGAATGGGCATGTAATTAGCCCGAAACGTCCTGGTTGTTTATTTATCCTCTACAGCCTTGTATACCCATTTGTTTTTTGTATTTTAGTGTATTTAGTGTGTTTTTAATGATTCTTTCTTTAGGCTCATGCGCAGGAGCTATCGTCCTTTTTTGGCTAACAATTCAAAATCTGCTAGAATGTTTGACCCAGTCGATACGATATATCGCATCCAGTTCGACCACGTCAGAGAGGTTGCCGAACCTTAATAATCGATTCTTCATCATAACTTCAAGTGGGAAAAAATCGATCGGTCGTTCACGCCTCGCCACTGCAGCGCAGCCGGGGAGCAGGGTCACTTGATGTCTTGATGACACTCGAAAAGGACGGAAGCCGAGCAAATACGCGTGCTTCGCAACGATTTATTTCGGCGTCGCGGCGCCTTCCACAGACACAACGGCTCGCTACGACGTCTCTTGATAAAGTCGGAGTTTTGACTCTAATATTTTAGCATCACTGCCTCACCCTCCGCTTGATCGTTCTCTGTGACCCGCATTCGCTCCGGGACGCCAACCCCCCCCCCCCCTTTCGGCCCCTTTTCCCCCACCGCCGCCTCGACGCTCCCGGTTTCCTGATAACGAGGACACTGATTTCGTATTATCTCGTGGTTCCTGTCTTCAAGCTCCAGCATTTCGCGGTCCACGGCCAACTGATAAGGAACCGTGAAGCGTCGAGTCGAAATGTAATTTGATCAATCTTTCTCGCGGCTTGATCAACTCAGCACCCCGCCGAGGACGTGATGGTTTTTCGAACAAAAAACTGATGAAGGAGCTCTTTTTTTTCAAACGAGCCGTGCATAGCTTTAAAATGTGATTTTTGGATTCGCTCGTGAATGAGATTTTCAGGTGTCAAGGTGTCGTCACCTACAACCGAAGTATCGCAAGCGCCATGCGACGTTTAAAAATTTCCGCTGTCATTTTATTTTTTTGCAGAGAAATTGTTCGACGAAGCTGTCCAAAAATTTCACCGAATTTCCTTCGTGCTGCCAATAAAATGAAGTAAAATTTTCAAACAGATTCAACCAACAATTTTCCTGTAAAAAAAATAAAATGGCGGCGTAAATTTTGAAACGTCGCATGACACTTGCGATAGGTACTTAGGGTGGAAAGTGACGATGTATCGTCCGAGGGAACTGTCAATTTAATTGAACTCTTCGATTATTGGGCTCGTGCGATTTTTACCACACACACGGAGAGAAAAACCATTGCTCTTATGATGGTCATAGTAGGTTTAACATACTTTCCTAGTCGTAGTTACGACGTTATTTGTGTAGAAACTAATGGTGCATTCTGATAACAATGCTAAATGTGTTACCGCGACCGAAATAATTGTGACCCCAAGAGAACATTGTGAGTACGGCTAGAAAAGAAGGTTGGACCTAGCATCCACTATGATCATTATTATAGAGCAAAATTCTTCCTTCTCCGTTCAAGGAAGGGAGACTTCTGTAAGAGGCTTAGTTTTGGAATGAAACTATTTAATATGTGCACGAAATGCACAAGAGAATATTTTTCCGTAAAGTTCACCTCAGTCAGACGTGTAAATGATATGTTAAAAAAAAAAAAAAAAAAAAAAAAAAACCTTCCACATCCGCAACTGAAAATTAAATGCTTTTAGTAGTCCCTAAAGGATGATTGAATATGTCGAACTGATCATATTGTGTTTTTGTGTGTTTCAGGTAACTAATTTTCTAGGACTCATCTGTTATGAAATGGGTTCAGCAAATGTACTCGCGTTATTCGGTAAAAATTTTTTGGGGTTTTATTGGTTTCATCTGTCCGTTACAAGTCTGTAGACTTGGTACTATTATAATAGCATGTTTTCTTTCGCTAGGAATAATTGTTTTCTGTCCCATCGTATTTCAGAATGCAGGAAAAATAGTTCTTCGAAGGTCAAAGGTAACTGGAAAAGTTATTAAATTACTCAACCGTGAAGAATCCGTGGAGAGTCAAGAAATGATTCTTTCAAACCTTGAATTTTCATGCCGTGTCGAAACTTTCCAGTGACCTCGATATCGTGTGTAAGCTCTGCCGATACAGAACTCAATATTTGCTCCAAATTCTTCCGATAAAAGCATTCTTACGCCCAGTATCCTTGCAAAGTCAAGGTAAAGTTAGGAGATAAATTGCTCAAGAACCTTGAAGTCAGGGGATCGTCCAAAAGTCTCTGATCAAGAAAACCTGCCACCATGGAAAGTTTCAGAATGTTTATTCAGCATGTAAAAAATCGCAGAAGCATCAAAAAAGACCCAGATGTTATGAGAACTAATTTTCCTGTGCAAAGCAAGGAGCACTGCCCATCTCCGAATGCGAGGAATGGAAGAAACGTCAAATGAATGCGAGCCAGTATCCTGCCTTCCCCCTGCCTTTTTCGCTGCCTCACCACCCCTCTAGGCGGCTTGTTTTATTCCACGTTTGCTGCAACCGCTAATTCGCGCTGCGGCTGAGCGGAGAAACAGCGGTTTGATTTACAAATTCAAATTAAAAACTCCCAGTGGATGCATTCGACGCGAAATCGCACAGCAAACCTCCTGACTGGCGGTTTTTAATAAAATTCCATTTGATGTGCGGAACAGTAAGCTTTTTGATTTTTTCCTAGTTTTTAAATGCGATATTTGATTTGTAGATCAAGATTGATACTTTTGAAATACACATTATTCCTGACCTTTGTCTATGTATACTGTCTAAAACAAAGTTGAAAAAGTGTTTACCCTCTGATGAAAAGGCTGCGTCACATACACACGGAATTTAACTAATAATACCAGCTCATGAGCCTAGCTCTTGGTGTATGAAAATCTGCTCTCGAAATCATCTGAATTCTATCCTTTCTTGAGAAATGAATAGAATTGAATAGAAAGAATGCAACTCTTCGTGCTTCGCTGTGGACTGTTGCGTCCAGCGAAAATGAAGGGGCTTTTTGCGCTGTACTTAGTCAACTTCAAAGGGCCCATCATGGGTCCTCTTTAGAGACCAGTAGGCTTGGCCATCCTAGAGAATCTGTATAAATTGCACTTGCTTGCTTAGTTGCATTACTTTGGAGAAAAGGAAAAAGTTTGAAATGACTTTTTGATCGATTTGAACTTAAAGTTTGATAAGGCTAAATTATGGGTGATATTAGCAACAAAATGCGTCAAGAAGAGGTCACTGTTTGAAAATTCCCCTCCAGGGACCTCCCTAAACCCCTTTTGCACTGGAAAAACATAGCGCCCCTTCGGAAAAGTAGAGGGCCAAACCTACCCTAGAATGTCGCTTGCGCTACGCCTAAGACTCAAAGGTCATACATTCTTATTTTAGTGTAAAAATCCAAGAACCTAAAAAAATGGAAAACTCCCTCCTCCCTCCTAACCTTTTATATTGGCTGAAATAACAAAGTGGCAAGAGAAAAAAAATTGAATGCAATTACTACGTCGCAGACACCCTTGCATGATATTCATTAAAAAATCCCTCTAAAAGTCATCGAAGTGGTCAAAGAAAGGTTCGACGTAGGCGCGCATCGCTGAGTCAAAGCAACGCTGTTTGGTGCAACTTTAACGTGTCTCAATAGCGTAGCAAAGAGCGTATCTCTTCGAGGGAAAATTGTGCTCGAACGAGCTTTTTCCCTCCGCTTTGAGAGTTTCAGTTTTCCGAATTTTTAACGCATACGTTAGCTATGTTTCCAACTTATTGTCTTTACGACTCGTGCGTCCACCGCAATCAGTTTGTGACAAAATTTATATTTCACTCGCCGTATCAACCAATAGTAACATAAGAACACAAAATTTTTTTATCAGTGAGGTTTTTTCGAATACGTAAATACCTCCGTTATGCTTACCACCCCCATTATTTTAACTTCAATCGATCCAGATTTGTTGATTATTTAAATCTAAATAGTTTATGAAAACATTAATATGTGAAATTAAAGATAGCTTTAAATATGAGTTTTTGGATTATTAAAAATGTTATTTTAATAATATATTTAATTATTTTTATCCTCATATTAGTTAACATAATAATTTTTAGAAAAACCAAAACTATCATGATTGAATGAAAGATAATGTCAATAAAAAGAAGAGACATAAGTATATTTTTTCAAAGGAAGTTTGGCGACGTCTGGCGGCTCGTACGGCGTTCCTCGCGAGCGCGGGAGCATTGACGGGTCACCCCTGTCCTGTCCGGCGGAGCTCCCGATGCAAAACGGGGATCGCTCATCACTCGGAATTATCCGGGACTCGCGACTCGTGTGACGTCATTAAGGCATCGGAGCATACGAGCGTTGAATTATTATACGGGAGTTGAGGGAGGTCGGCGGGGCGACCGGATATGAAGGGACCAACGGGTGCCCGAGGCGATGGCGACGGCGATGGCGATGGCGATCAGTTGCAAAGCTAAGAGTAAAAGTGGTGTCGCGGTTGGAACCTCATTTCACGCTGTGTCACCACGCCTCCAACGACCGATATAAACGAGGCTTATTAACTACCCTCATCCCGGACCCGGGACCCGTTTCACATGCACTGCGTAAATTCAGCTCAACCCGTTTTGTTTCAGATTGGATTTTTCTTCGGTTCCGAACCGCACTACCTCAAGTCGCCCTGGAAACAGGGTTGCCGCCCACACGGAAAAAAATTGAATGTTGATTTAGCATTTATACTGTTAAAAAGATGTCCGACAGGTTTCAAATGCTGATTTTACAATACAGAAATGCTAACATAACATTTTAATTTGTACGTTTTGCAGTGGGCGTAGTTACGTTAGCATTTGTTAAAATGTAAAACCAGCATTTGAAACTTTTCGGACATCTTCTTAACAGTACAAATGCTAAATCAACATTTAATTTCCTTCCGTGCAACCCTCGATTCCGCTCAAATTCTCAAAGCGAAGCACTCTATTTTAAAAAAAGTGAGCCGTAATGGAGATGTTGCATGTGTGAGGAATTTGCAATTTGACCACTGATTCCTAAGTTAAAGTTCGCGAGAAACACGATGGGCCCACTGGTTTCCTCTGAAATCAACTCCCAAGCTCAAAAAAAGCTCCCGAAGTTGAGGCTGTAATGGAAGGGGTATCCCACGCTATCCTGAGAGTCCACCTCTACATCAAGACGAACTCTCCATGCACAGATAGGGAGAAAATACATTGACAGGGCTGCTACTTTATTCGGGGACTCTAAAACTGAAAACACGGCAACCCTGCTAATGTATTTGCTCCCTATCTTTGCTCGCAGAGTTTGTCTTGATGTAGAGGTGGACTCTCATGATAGCGAGGGATATCCCCTCCATTTTGTCCTCAACTTGAGAGCTTTTTTTGAGCTTGGGAGTTGATTTCAGAGAAAACCAGTGGCACCATCGTGTTTCTCGCGAACTTTTACATAAGAGTCGACAGTCAAATCGCAAATTCCTCACACATGCAACATCTGCATTCTCCTCTCTGAGAAAAAAAACTCCGGCTCCAGGGGCCGTAATTGAGGGCTATATAGCACTACCGTGCGTTGCGGGTAAGTAGACCGTAAGTTCCCCATTCAGGAGCCGGAGCAACAGTCTCTAAACCCGTAGCAAAAAGAGCTCCCGGCCCAGAGGCCGATGCTCTATGGCTTCTGAATGCGGAACTTACAGTCTTCTTGCCCGCAACGCACGGTAGTGCGATAGCCCGTAATTACGGCTCCTGGAGCCGGAGATTCTTTGTCAGTGCTTTTGGAGAGAACCTTGTACTGAAAAAAAAACCATCACAATCCCATCTATACTCCTGGCTGATTTTGGCGCCAGAGGTAAGAGTCGTTGCACTAACCAGACATGGTTGATCCAACCACACTTTTGGCAGACTCAACCGTGACCCTGACCGGTACACCTATATTCTCTCATATCTGGCGCCAAAATCAGCTAGGAATATAGTTGGGATTGCGATACTTTTTTTTTCTATGTGGGAGAAAGTCTTTTGGATTCAGATTCTACTCCATGGATGGCTGTAGGTTCGTACTGGAACAAAAGCCCCTAAGCAAGCCAAAAAAAAAATCAACTCTTCACCCGTAATTTCCTTCCAAGGCCGCATAACTTTCTAGATATAAAGCGTCAAAAATTATAAAAATAGCAAAAAAAAAAAATGATCAGATGTTGACTTCCAGATTTTTCGTCTTGTGATTAAATTTTCATCGAGAAAATTTGTTTCACAGTGCCTTAATTCATACCTCGTCCAGGGACCCGTCATCTTTCGATTTTTTCAAGTAGTACACGTAGACAAAAGTAACATTGAAGTAGTTAGTTTCTTAATATCCTAGGTGATACGACAACATCGGCGTTTCATCTCCTCAATTACCTGCGCATTTCAGCTTTAACGGAATAACAAGGATATCCGCTGGAAACCGTTTCAATGGTTATGCATTCTAAGTCGCGTCATCATTTGCATAAATTTGATGATGAGAGGAAAGGTATTAAAAGGAAAAATGCGGAACGGGAATTTCTTTCACTTCCCTTTGAGAGAGCCGAGGATAGGTGCGGGCACGGCGCTATAAAGAGCAAATTTATGCAGATTGTGAAACTACTTTGTCCCCTCACGTGTAACTGATTCACTTGTATCGCTCCTAAATTTTGGAATGTAAAAGACGGCCAACGTCTAATTGGTGCACCGTAATGGAGGCCCTCGCGAGAATGAAAATGCATTTTCAGTCCCTCAGCGAAGAACCAACGATCGTTTCACGTCGATTCGGTCCTTGAAAAAACTGCACTTGCGGCTTTTTCCACCGCGTAACAAACGTAAGAGCGTTGATGTAACGTACGGGGGAAAATCTATACTATAATCTCCGAGACCTCCTAAATTTGCGTAACTGGTAATGCTTAGTTCTAGCGTTCTACCGGGCCGATTTTCATGATTTTTCAGGCTATCGACAGGCAATGGGCCTGTTGCAAACTTTTGCTAGAGCAAAAATAAGAGTTGTTTCTTGTAGATAATGCCTCAAAAATCACGATGAGCGCATCGGCAAAGTCTGAAATGCACTCATAACTTCACAATCTGCGTAAGAAATTTGCGTTTTTTTAAGCTTCCCGCTTCAAAAACGATACTACGGCACAGGTGAACATTTTGTTAGAGGAGTCGCTCCATCGTCGGCGATATTCATCATGGCCGACGCTTGCTCGCAGTTCCGTGCGTGATTCGAGGAGAGTTCAAGGTCAATCAATTCGGGCGTGGAAAATATGAACGTTAACACACCGATTGTTATCCGGTCTAATCCAGTTCAGGTGTTATATCTCGTCCCATCAAACGTGTTTCGGCGGATTGGCGTCGGCCATGATGATTATTGCCGACGATGGAGCGACTCCTCTTACAAAATGTTCACCTGTGTCGTAGTATCGTTTTTGAAGCGGGAAGCTCAAAAAACCGCAAATTTCTTACGCAGACTGTGAAGTTATGAGTGCATTTCAGACTTTGCCGATGCGCTCATCGTGATTTTTGAGGCATTATCTATAAGAAACAACTCTTATTTTTGCTCTAGCAAAAGTTTGCAACAGGCCCATTGTCTTTAAATGAGCCCGCTTTAGTCAGATTTTGAAAATATGACCCAGGTTTGTTTTATATTACGTGGTAAAGTTGCGGATTCTCCTATTTAAACAATGTAATTTTTTATTTTTTGTCATAGTTCGTTTGAGCGTTCGTCTGGGCCGATGTCGATGATTTTTGCGGAGTTTTGCGGATAGGTGATAGTCCCTAGATAAGCCCGTTGTAATCATAATTTGAAAATAGGACCCAGGTTTTTTTTTTATCAGAGGAAACTTTCATTCGCGAATATGTTAATTGTATGTATAAAGTCGCTTTTAAGCGCTCTTTGTCACTCTGCAACCCGTGGCCACCAAAGTCCCCTATCCTCCCAAAGCCCTTCAGGGAGTTGACAGACCCTCATTTCTTCTAAAACCCCCTGTCGCCACCCTTTCACTGGGCGTCCCCTTCGTCTCCTCCCAGGAGGAAGCCAATCAAGCAACTTCTTTGGCAGCCTTTCGTCCGTCATTCTGTTGACATGACCATACCAGACAAGCTGTCTGGTCATGACGTCGAATATGATGTCGAATATGATGTCATTTTCGACTCCCCTGATATGACGCACTCTTTTATTGCGGACCCGATCTCTCCTAGAAATACGTTAATTTCTTCTCTTTTTTTTCAAATATAGATTGTAGCTTTTCTTTAACCCGAGAAATCTAGTGCAAAATGCGTAAGGGACGGACAATGCATTAAATATGAAATCATTACAAGGACCTCGCAATGATCGATTTGCGTGTGTTTTGCAATCTCGCGTAAACTACCTATGGGAACTCATATACCGGCTGTGTTTATAGTAAAAAATCCCTTCAAATATCAATGTTTAACTCCAGCAATAATAGATACATCGCCATTTGAAAAATAAGGCGGATGACGTGATCCACCACATTAAAGCTATGAGCTTCAGTTTCTTTTTCCTTGCTTTCCACCAATCATCAATTATTGAATACCGCTGTGGCTGCTGTAAAACCATTAGTCATGAATCCAATTTGGGTGGAAAGGTGCGGTTTGCACTAATGGAGGTTAATGCTTCATGGGTTGCGTTTACTGATGGGAAATATTTGTGTTAGTATTAAATAAAATAAAAGTAGGTATGTTTGAATCGGTATCTTGTCATTATTTGCAAATTAAATGCATTCAAATATGAACCGAAGATTTCTATTTGTGCCATGACTTATCTTGATGCGTATTTTTGAGTTTAAGCTACTGATACGGTTTGTAGATTGTAACTTAATAAAAGGCTTGAAGAAGAGAACAACTTTTAATAACGTCAAAAAATTTTGTTTTAGTGGCATAGCATGCAGCAAATTTTTTAAAAAATTTCATGAAAAAATTTTACATGTTGAGTTAGGGATAAGGTAAGACAATCTAAAACTTAAGAAAATACACTAAAAAACGAATGTAAAGAAGTTAAATCAAAGGAATAAAAAAAGAAGGAAAAAGATGGGACGTTTTAGATCCATAAAATTTCCATTCTCAACTCTGGTATATTTAAGACCAAAATCAAAACCAAAATAAACCTCAACAAACAACCCTAACAAAACCTAGAAAAACCTCTTTTTCTAGTTGAAAACAAGCATAAAATTGCCTAAAAACGGCTTGAGTTTGCTCATTTTCTATTTTTACCTCGCTCCACCCCTTATTTTAGTGTAGTTTCGTGTGTTCAGGCGAAAATAACCGTCTTTCCCCAATAAATCATTCCTCAACCTCCGTCTCTCACCGTCTTCGAGGCACCGCGGGTTTTTCCCGGATATTTTTACGCCGAAACGCGCTCAAAACTATTTTCCGTACAACAGTATCAAAATCCCAATTTCGGATTCCGGGGCAACGTCAAAAGACCCCCCCCCCCCCGCACGACGTCACGTTTCACGACGCGGAGCCCCCCAAAGCGGGAGGGATCAAATTCCATCGGAATCGATGTCTCGAACTTTGCCGCGCAACATAACTCTCCGCATTTACCGGTTACTTAGCTCGGGGGGGGGGGGGGGGGGGCGGAAGCCTTTTAGAAACTAGACACGATCTGATTGTGCTTAAAGTGTGAAGTTTGCTCATTACGAGCCGGCACGGCGAGAAAAAGTAGCCTTCCGCCGCCCACCCCCTACCCCGTCCCCTTCCCCCTCCCCCGTCTCCTCACCCCTCCCTCGTCCCCTCCCCCTCCCACCCCCAATCCTCCCCCACCCCTTCCCCCTCCCTCAACCCTCCCCACCCCCCCTCCCTCCGCGGCGTGATAATTCAATCGAAGAGGAATGGGATAATGAGATGAAGAGGAACAACGGGAAAAAGGCTCGCAACTTGATACTTGGGAGTGAAGAAAAGGGCGCGAAGGGGTTGCAAAGGGCGGGGGACGCGAGTAGCCCCGGCGCGGATCCGGGCTCGGGGGCCAAGGGCTCGGGCGCTGGAGCCAATTTGCGAAATTGCTTGTTAATTCCGAATGCATCGTGAAAAGGTCGACGCCGCCCGTGCCGGCTCCGGCTGGTGGTGAATTTAATGCGCCCGTCGCGTCCGAAGAATTCCGGCCATAAGTTTCCGGCGCCATATTTTTCCACTTTTCATCGCGAGTCCGACGCGGCGCGGCGCCCTGTTTACGAGTCGAGTCGCTCGGTCCCACCCCAATAGGCCCTCCGGAAAGGCGCCCCCCCCCCTTCCGCCGGATCTCGTCGACGTCGATAGACAAAGGCCCTTTGGTTAGAGTTTCACCTGGGTCTCGCGAAATTAAAATCGTGAGGTCGGCAGCGCATCACTCCAACACGGCTTTTCGTTCGTTTTCATTTTCTCACTTCGAAATATGATTCCAGTTTTCCACTGTGTTCTCCCATTTGGCATCTCTTCTGGTTTGTTTTTATTTTTATTGCGGAGAAGTCGTAGATGAAGACATAATGGCGTAGGTCGGTGACAATGACGGTCGAAAATCGTGAAAAATCGCTCTATAAGAAAGAAATCGACGGCATAAGTCCGCAACCACATATCTCGTTTTCGGTGTCTGAAAATTTCCGCCTCTATGTTATTAGTGTATTTTCCGAAGAAATGCAATTTTTTTAGAGGAGAATAATCATTCATTGAAGTTTATGCAGAATTTTCTTCGCGCAGAGAAGAAAATTGATAGACAAAGTGATGGACAAAGAATACATATCGACGACGTAAGTCCGCAATCACATATCTCGTTTGAGGTGTCTGAAAATCTCCGCCTCTATGTTATTCTTAAAGGAGACGTCATTCCTTGAAGTTTTTGCAGAGTTTTCTTCGCGCAGAGAGGAATAATCACGGCAGTTTTAAAGAATTGCCGTTGAGTAGTTTTCCGTTTAAAAAATAAAGTATGACAAGAAGTCTGCGACGTCGCAAACCGAGCTATGTGATTGCCGACTCACACCGTCGAAATCTCGTAAAGAATGTACAACTGCAATGAAGCTCTTGCGTGCGTCAGGGATTTATGAAATAAGTACAGTTTCGTAGGTAAATTTTGCGAGAGGAACAACGGTGTCTTCCGCACAAAAGCCGAAGAAGCTTTCACACAGATACAGTCTCGCAGTAAATGTGAGCGTATATAATCACGCGTGTGAACTATTTGTCGTTGTTATTTTAGGCCTGTATCAAAATATATTAGTTAGTCAACGTAATTCATAGTTTCCCGATCGGAGGAACGTAATTCCATTCCAAGGTTGCTATAAATTGACTCAAACAATTAAATTTTTTTTTACAAAAATGTACCTAGGCAATTATTATCCTAACTACTCTGAATTTTGCATGAAATTAGAGGAAAAATCAGTGAAATTCTCAGCTAGGAGCCCATGAGATTTCCCTGGCTAACATGAAATTTCCGAGGGAAAATTTGGCCACATTGAAATGGAGTAAACCGTTTTTCCGTCAGGGAAACGACGAATGAGGTGTAAAAACTTCCATGAAACTAACGTCAAAATATTTTCTCTGCCAACAACCTATCTCCGATGTCATGAGATGAATCAATGGCAACATTAAACTTTCAAGTCGATCTGAATTGATTTTCTAATACTCTGATGTTAACCTCCTCTTCGTGAAAAAATTTGCTTCAATCGGGATAGAGTCTTGTTCACAGTTTTGTTAATCTCAAAATATCCCCGTCAAAGACTGATGAGCAATCCAAGTTAACCATTTTGGAAGTGATCAACTGATCATATGCGGACATCAAATGTATAATATGAAAACGTAGTGCATTGGTGGAGCCATGAGCTAGATGCTCTGAGGTTTGAGGAGTGCTTTGTCCAGCTGGAAAAGAGAACTTTCGAATGTTGCCAAATTTCCCCCACTAAAATTTTAAAATCTCAGGAAAGTTGTGAATAATTTACCTTGAAATTTTCAGATGCTTTAAATTAAAGTGTGCCCGAAATGAAAAATATTCTTATTGTCAACGGAGTTTCAGCAACGGACAAAGACTCATACGGCATTCTTCCTTAGCACTGCAAAGCAACGCGTGAACTGGGGCCTTTGATCCGAGTTGCACGCTGCTCACGGGCGAGGGGCCTGACGTTGCCCAGTCCTCGAGCAGAGCTGCACAAATCCGGGAGTCTAAGAGGATGGAAATAATCGGATGTAGCGCGAAGGAAAGAAAATGAAGTTCTAATGAGATGAAAAAGGAAATAGAAAATGTCCTGAATTTCAGTTTGCTCCCGGAGTATGTTACTGCGCCCCGTTTAATGAACAGGTTTCGCCCATCCCTTCTCGTGATTATAATTCTCAGCTATCTTTGTCTCGCGTCTCCAGGCCGCGTCGGCGTCGCGCGTTGGGCGTCGGCGTCGCGCGTTGGGCGTCGGGCGGCTCCGAGCCCGCGGAATCCTTTTACTCGTTTCGACTGTCTGTCTCAGTGCCGAGCGCGAGGCAACCCCTATTCCCCGCGACTAGTTGATTGGTTCTCATGACTTCATTTTCTTTGCAATTGCTTTCTCGAGGGCCTCCGCGCGCCCGTGTGCGTCGCAGCGCCCAGGGTATGTGTGAGGTGAAATTTAATCGTGGCGCCGGAAACCGGAAAAAGGAAATGGAACCGTATCCGTACCTGAGCGCACGTATTGTTTTATTTTTGTCTCGCCGAGCAGAGGGGAATAATCGAATTTTTTAGGACGGCTGTGCCGTGCCGCGCCGCTCTCTCGATCGCACTCTCCCGCGCCCGGGAGAAACCTCGTACGCGCACTCTAATGCTGCCGGATTTCCTTCGATAAAAATTATATTTTTAAGTCCATTATGAGGTTTTCGAATTTTCAGGTGCTTCGGATTCTGGGGTGCAAATAATTTTTGATCATGGGCTGTGAAAATGTGGAAGGGCCCTTACAAATGGGGAAGGGAAAAAAATTTAAGAGTCAAAAGTCGAAAATCAAAAGGAAGAGGAGGAAAAAAGTCGTCCCTTTTGAAATTGGTGGGAAATTTTGTGCAAAACCGAGGAGAAACATGTGGAGAGCAGGCAGGTGGGCGCGCTAAGACATGGCAACTTAGAAGATTCTACACCCCTGCTGTAAAGATTTAATCGGTTGTTTAAAAAAAGTATATTAATAAGAAAAAAAGGGGGAAAAATGGTGTGGACCCAGCACCATTTCTCCACCTTGTTATATTAATAAGAAGGAAATCAGTATTGTGGAACAGTGGCGAGGGGCGATTGATCGATTATCGATATTTCCCTATTAAAATCTATGGTAAAAGATCGATTATTAAGGTGTTCGTTGCGAACACCCTGTCCATCGATCATTTTCCATAGCTTTAAATGGCAGATCAATTAATATATCTCAAACCACGCCACGCCACTGTTACGGAATTATTATAGAATGACGGAAGAAAGGCTGTTGAAGAGGATGCTTGATTGAGTTTCTCCCAGGTGGAGACAGAGGGAACGTCCAGAGAAAGGGTGGTGACAGGGGGTTTTAAAGGAAATGAGGGAGTGCCAAATCTCTGAAGGGTTTTTGAACTTTGGCAGATATGTGTCACAGAGCGCCAGCGAGCTCAGTGAAAGCGGCCTTTTTGTATGCATATTAGTGAGAATTGCAACGAAGACGGGAAAGTATACACCTGTATTTATCTGCATGATATAAAACTGTATATCTGGACTCAGAAGTAGATTTAATTACGAACAAAATTGATCTGCCGTAAATGCAAACGACGTTTGAGCTTCGTACCGCTGCCCAGATTGTGCAACGGCTTAAGTTTAAATTTTTACAAAATCAATTAAAACTTATGTTAATCAGTTTTATGGAAAAATGAGTAGAAAAAGGTCGTTTTCAATCTATCTTAGCAATAATTTTGATCGATTCATTAATCAACCCGCAGCACTGCGCTGCAAAGCTCATGTAAGTTACCTCTAGTTTATTAAATTCCAGAAGATACAAGACGTATCGACGGTGTAAGTCGGCAATCACGTAACTCGGTTTGCGACGTCGCAGACTTCCTATCATACTTTATTTTTTAAACGGAAAACTACTCAACGACAATTCTTTGAAACTGTCGTGATTTTTCTTCTCTATGTGAAGAAAATTCTGCAAAAACTGCAAGAAATGATGTCAATTTGTTCTCCTTTAAAAAAATATCTTAGAGGCGGAAATTTTCAGACACCGCAAACGAGTTATGTGATTGCCGACTTACACCGTCGATATTCTATTCTTGTAGTGGTTACGTTTTACTTAAATAAAACTTCTTCTTCTTCTTCTTCTTCCTCTTCTCCTTCTCCTTCTTCTCCTTCTTCTCCTTCTTCTCCTTCTTCTCCTTCTTCTCCTTCCTCTCCTTCTTCTCCTTCCTCTCCTTCTTCTCCTTCTTCTCCTTCTTCACCCTCTTCTCCTTCTTCTCCTTCTTCTCCTTCTTCCCCTTCTTCTCCTTCTTCTTCTTCTTCTCCTTCTTCTTCTTCTTCCTCTTCTTCTTCTTCTTCTTCTTCTTCTTCCTCTTCTTTTTCTTCTTTTTCTTCTTTTTCTTCTTCTTCTTCTTCTTCTTCTTAGAAAAAAAAAGCCTATACAAAAACAAGAATCGATTCTCTGAGAAAATCAAAGCAACTCATACGTGAGCTCCCCAGAAAACTCGGGTTTTATAGGAGGAAATTAGGCAACGCCGTAATACTCATACGGCGTTTTACCTTATCGCGAATGTATTCCCTGCGCTCGTTTAACCGGGTTTCCGCGACATTTCATCGCGCCGTGGAACCGCGCAAAAGTTCAGCCTTTCGCGAGAGCAATAATTTTTAATTTGCTGTAAATATTTAGTGGGAGAAATTGCCGCCTCCAGATAACGGGAGTGGGGCGATGGCTGGCGAAAATGATTTATCACAATACTACGGGCCCGGCTCGAACTCCACACGAGCCCGTGTTGCTGGGCTTCGTTGGTTGCGTTTACAACCTGCATGACGTCACTTCGAGTGTTTTCCTTTCCAGCATTCCGAAACGCAAAGTCTCCACGGTTGCTCGTGCGTCATCCAGCACATGTTTGCTAGAGACCTCGTTTTTTGTCTCCACCAATTTAGTAATTTATTGACGAAACATCCCTTGATTGGATTACATTTTGAAATGAGGAAGCACTATTTCTGGCCCATTTCAGAAACAACATACATGCCATTGGTTTCCCTATACAGATATGTGGTTTTATGGGAGAGCCAGGGGTAGTAGTTCCTTATGGCAAAATGTAATCCAATTCTAGCAATAGGGCTATTATGGCTTGAAATAAGCTTGTTCTTCGTGTTTCAATGTTTTTTTTTTTTTTTTTTTTTTTTTTTTTTTTTTTTTTTTTTTTTAACATGATTCTCCACAAACCTTTTTTTAGAGGCAGTGCTGTAATGTGAGAGGTACGAGTAAAATCACAAAATACATCATAAGTCTGTGATAATACAAGAAATCATGAGAAAATATTTGAAAATCTTTGAAAATAGGGCATATTTTGCTTTAAAAACCTCGGACAATCGAGGACAGGCTTTATTTAACTGCGATCCGTGCCTAAAAAGTCAGGTACTTTGTTTTCCCGCAAAAACTTTCAAAATTTGTAAATTTTTTAATTTTCATAAGTCGATAAAATTTCAACGTTCACAATTTAGTCTAAATTTTACAATATGGATAATTATGTGGATAATTACTTTCATGAATATGAATTACCGACGTGTCAGTCGGAAAAAAATGTTTCGATTTTGAAAGAGTCAATTGATGAAAAAATCCGTTGCGATAATGGGTATCTGACAAATGGCGAGACAAAAAGATCTGGTGATTCATTCTGAACATTATAAATGGATGAGACCTGAGTGGGATGAGGGGAAATACATTGTGTCGAAAGACGTTTATCCTGTCGACGTTGGTTTCAAGGTTGCATCAGAAGAATGTATATCTAAACAATTTGATTTAAATTGGGATACAAAACTGTTCTTCATATTAAAGTTGGAGGGCAGAAAGCATCATGTTGGTGATTTTATGCTTGGCTGAGTCAGATTGAAAGAGGCAAAAGAAAAGTAGAATTCAGTAAAATATAAAATGAAATAAAAAAGAAAAAAAAGAAGAAAAAGTCGACTTCGAACGTGGTCATCTGCATGTCTGAATATCTCGAGTTAATCTTCAAAAAGGTCGAAAATTAGCCGAGAGATAGATAGCCTTGAGCAGAAGAAATCTATCTGTATCGCCTCATGAGCCTCGATATCGGTATATTTGTGCACAACGTAGGGCCCATTTTATGGTATAGGTAGACTTCTTCTGATTGACGCTTTCTAGATATTGCCCGTCGAGGGCCAAAGGAATTCGTTCGCTCCACGTCAGTCCGCGTCCTTTATTTGAGATCAAAGGTTTGTCCTTTGCGCTTTTGTCGTTACGCTTTTATCCGATCTCAAAAGTCCCCTATTGCAGTATCTTCAAATGAATGTATATTTGAAAGGTTGAGGTGAATTCTGGATTAAACACCAAAAGTCTTGAACCCTGGATTCTCTTCCGACAAATAAGCTATAAGGCTCGTAAATTCTTGGTGCTTGCGCCATTATCCACCCCTTCTCGTTTTCATTTGTGACCGCTAGGCGTGGTCTTATGTTGACACGTTGAGCAAAAAGTCGGTGAGTTCAAAATCAGGTCAAGTTAAGGACTGAAATTCTCTCTTGCAATCTGCCGTTGGAGCCTTGATAGACCGTTAGATTTAATATACTGCCGTGTTAAGGAAAAACACCGTATGAACCTTCAGGCGTTGCCAAATCCCGTTGGTAAGTCACGAATTTTCGGGAAAAATTTTAAATATTTCTCTTCCAATTTTTCAGATAATTTTGTTCGCAATTTTACCTAAAATTTTTGGACATTTCTCCGAAAAGTATTCATAACTTTCCTAAAAAATTAACTTTTTATCGAAGGAAATTTGGCAACTCTCGAATGTTCGTACGGCATTTTTCCTTAACACGGCAGAATACCAATACCGGCATGGACTCCCCATTCCGCTCTTTGGCGCTTCGCATCGTCAAGTTTTTAAACGTCCATCTTTTCAGGAGATTGAGAGATATCTAGACATGTTTTTACTTTTTCTTTTTTTTTTTTTCGTTCAAAATGATTATTGACTTGGACCTATAGCCCCATAGCATACGCGGAGCAAACAGCCTTAATATCTCCTACAACGTTTAAAAACAAGAGCCACCTCATCGCGCGTTGGTGACGGCGCACAGATACAACTATTCGTGCTTGATGGATGTCCGTGTAGTATCTTCAAAATTGAAGGCGCGATGGTGCGAGGCGTGAACTCGCAATGCTCCGCTCTATGCTGCTCTCGCAATGGGGCGTGCTCGCAGGTTCGGGAGGAAATTTAAAAAGAAACGAGGCTCGATTAAGTCTTTCCTACTGTGTTTCTCTAGTAGCTCTTGAAGCACCACTACAAATTAGACAGACGGAAACATACACGATGTGGGAGAGGAGAGGATGTGCGTTGATGACGGCGCAGAGATACAACTATTCGTGCTTTATGGATGTCCGTGTGGTATCTGCAAAATTGAAGGCGCGATGGTGCGAGGCGTAAACTTTCAATGTTCCGCTTTTCTGGGTAAGCCCGCTTTTTTTTTTTTTTTTTAAACGTCCTAAGAAAAGGCTTCTTCAGGGCGCGGAGCACTCTTGGAGGGTTGAGCTGCGTAGTGGCCTAGGATTTCATATCCTTCAAGTTGATTGAAATTATTTGGCTACGTAATAATATGTATGTACGTTAAAAATACGCTGATGCTTTGAAATCTCCCGGTTGACGGAAGCACCCTGCAGCGCGGAATGTTTGATCGAAGCATCGAGACCCAAAAGTGAGGGGGCAGACAGTTTAATGAGCCCTTCGCTGGGGCGAAATCAAACATTTCGGCTGCGGTCAGAAGTTACGCAATGACTGGAACCACAAAATTATCAGTAATGAGCTTAGCTTGGTTCCCGAAACTTGTATGCGCGCCGCGCCGCGCCGGACCATCCGAATTCGTCCCGAACTACTCTTCAAGTGTTTCGAATTGCACGGTACGTGATGTATCTGGCCAAGTCCAATACTGCCGTGCTGAGGAAGGACGCCGTTTGAACATTCGAGAGTTGCCAAATTTCTTTCGATAAGATGTTTATTTTTAAGGAAAATTATGAATATTTTTCCTTGAAATTTTCAGGAACTTTAGATTCTATTACAAACAAAATCATCTGAGAAATTGGCAGCAAAATATTCAAAAATTTTCCTGAAAATTAGTGATTTGCCAGAGGAAATTTGGCAACGCCTGAAGGCTCATACGGCGTTTTTCCTTAGCACGGCAGAATACCAGCCGCGCAACCCCCTCCCCCAACTTCACCCCACCCCCCACCCTCGGTCGTGTTCTCTTCGGGGCGTTCTCTTGAATCGAACCGCATTCAACTTGGTCGAATTTCGCTGAAACTTCTGAGCTCTCATCTCCCCCTCCCCCTGAACCTCCCTTTTATCCTCATGCTAGCCCTAAACCGCAACCCCCAATAACCTCATGCTCAAATTATTTTCCCGAGGAGTTTTTTACGGACTCTAAAGCTTTTGCGGTTTTTGTCGCTGCGTGTGCGATAATAAATTTCTCACCGTCACCTCATGCTCCGTCGCTTCTCTGATGTCAGGACGTTTCTCAATTTCTACGTGAGCCCTGTTTTACACATAAATCTATGCTTTCTGGGGCTCATGCGGGGAGCAAGATACAACCTTATGTCAGAGGAGAGACGGCTTGTGGGATGGCCACGCGAAACCGTCAATATCCTCGAGTTGTTTCTTGCATTTCTCTTTTTTTAGAGGACCTGCAGGATGATTGTTGACAGTGATAGACAAAGCCATAGACGAAGAAGACAAAAAGGATGTGGAGGGATCCTATTGGGGGAAGCGGGTGGATGCAATGGACAAAGAAGATAGATAATGGAATAACTAATAGGAATCTGCAAGAGGCCCTATAGTTAGTCCATCATTTTCTCCCTTAGTCTATAATAACCACCCATTTTAACCAATAGGATCGCTCCATACTGCCTATGTTTCCTTTGTCTATCGTATTATCGATCAATTTCAACAATCAGCCCGCTGGATTTGATTCTTTTACGCGGAGGAGAAAGGCTTAATGCTTTTACAATGCTTACAAAGGATTCCAGATCTCATCTAATGTATAGTCGTAGTTACAATGATAGTTATGTCAACGATCTAGGTAACAAATTCTTCCCGGTTGCAATGTGAGATTGTCATAGAGAGCGAGGATCTGTAATTACGAAAGCAGTAACTACAAGTAGAAAAGCAGATAGGGCCTGCATTCCACTGTGCGCATCGATGGAATAATGAATCATTTTTCTCCATGTGAGCCTGTTCCTCGTCTAACATTCGGGCACGGATAAGATCAAATACAAATTCCGCATTTCGTTTTGGAAGAGTTGAAAATTTACAAAAAGATCCCTAAGGATCATAATTTTTCTTTCTCATTTCTAATAGAAAACATTTCAATATTTCATATTTTATTTGTTCTTGAGATGTTTTGATTTCGATGCTTCCAAAAAAATATACATTTTGTGTTTCATGACGTCGCAGCTGTTGAATTCAGATCGAAACTGCGAGCGGACGGCTGGCCCTTTCGGGAGGGACGTGGTGCCCGCCGGCACGAAACATGTAGTGCGGGAAAATTTTCTACGGCCCCTTGCGTCGCGTTCCCGATTATTCCTTGACCGAAAACGGGATTTCCTGGCAGGCGGGTTGGGGAGAGGGCCTTCCGCTGTGATTTTTCCTGCGTCAGAGTTGTTGCCGTAGAGCTCATTGGCAACTGTTTTAGATCATAGGAGAAAACGATGGTAGGAATTCAACTTTTGAACTTTACTCGAAACTCGTTAAAGTGAGTTGTTCCGGCCGCCCGGCAAAGCGAGGGTGTATTTACCATGATACAACGGAATGTAGATTTATCAAGTGCGACAGAAATAGAGTCGAGTACATTTGTATGTTGAATTCCGAATCAGCGAAAGCTTTATGATTTTGAATTCGAAGAAAGAGTTATTTTGGAGTTAAACCTTGGTTCTATGAATGCTAAATGTGATCAATGTGGTGCGTTTCATTTCAAAGGTGAATCAGTCAGGAGCATTTTAATGCAAATAGACCCTATTGTTCCAAAATACATGGCCAAGTTTTGTACGGATACAAACTGTATAAACGTCAGAAAATGTTCCCAGAAAAACACCGGAAGACTATCTCCGGAAGATCTTAAAGTTCCAGGAAGACGTGAGGAAATTTTGAGATTTTCCTCAGGAAAACGTGAAGAGATTTTCCTCAGGAAAACGTGAGGTAATTTTCCTCCGGAAAACGAGAGCAAATTTTTGTTTTTCAATTTTGCTCCCGAAGCTGAGTGACACCTCATTGGCAGCATGTTGAGGAGCACTGCGAATTCACGACTCGCGCCATCGCGCCTTCAATTTTGCAGATGCAACATAGACATCCGTCGAGTACGAATAGTTGTATCTCTGCGCCGTCATCAACGAGCAACCTTTCTCTCGCTTCCATTCCGTTTTTTTTGAATCTTATAACGAATATACGGTTTATAATTTAACGAAAAATTGGAACAAAAACTGGGTCGAGATACTTGAATTGAACCTAGAGTCGCTGATTATACTCAAAAGATTTGCATCAATTTGGCCTGCATCTAGACGGAGCTTACATTGCAGAATAATGCCAATTGAGTATAGACCTCTGTACATACTTTATCGACAGGAAATTAGACAACAGAGCCGTTGAAGCGTCACATGGTGTCATCAATCCCATGCGTCCTCCATTGTGCTCAACCGCCAGCAACCTCGCGTATTTCTATGCATAGCTTATAATTATTTCGTTTCTCCGGGCTCGCTTTATTTTTTTTTTTTTTTTTTTTTTTGCGAGAAAATTCCGCGCCGTATGGCATCCAACTTGGAACTTCGCGAATGCATCCTTCGGCATGTAGAGTAGGGGTATTTCGTTGCGAAAAAAAGCACGGTTGACGGATGCGTGAAGAATCTCGGTATGCTGTGATTTTTCGGTCGTTTTTAAAAGCAAATTTTGTTGCTCCTCATACGCACGGTGGATCGAGTCAATTAGACAGGTCGGACATGAAATTTTTGACTATAACTGTAAATTTCGATGTTGAGGTCGTCACATTTTGAATTTGGAGGAGTGTATCGAGGAGAAAAATGCACGAGGAAACAAATGGAACCGCTTTTAGAATCTCAAAGTTTTGCATAAACAGAGTTATACACGTTTAAAGTTTCCAAATTTTGTCCGACCTCTTTTATTGACGCAATCCACTGTGAGACGGAAAAACTGAAATCAATAACAAGGTTGCGAAATTTATATTTGTACTACATTTTTTTCAACAACCGCAAAGTTTCTGCCCAAAGTCTTGCTGAATTTTGCACGCGGTCTGTACAACAAAAACTATTTTGAAGCCACGGCGGATTTAATGGAAATTGATGGGGGAAGAGCGTCAAAATCAAGGAGTTTAAGCTATAAAGGGGAACAAGTGCAGTTACGTTACATGTCTTTTGCAATTTCTTTTACATTTTTGTAAGGAAGGGGGTTTCCTTTTTTCTTCTTATTCTTTTTTATTAAGTTGATACTCTCCGAAGTAGTGATATATTTGATCTGATGATAAATTAAGGACCCTTTCCAATTTGATTAAAACTCAATATTGGTCGAAAATATTTATATATGCAATTAAGGTGATTCGATGGACGCCATATTTTGTGTCAGAACGGCATGCGATATATCGCATCAATTGGTTCCATTTTTTCGGCCACTCGTCATTTTGCTCCAATTTTGAGGTCGCAATGGACCACTAGACAAGGTACCAATTTCAGCATTCTGATACATGTTTCTTAACCAAAATTTCACGTAAAATGCGATGCGCACAGCAAAAATTACCAAAATCAACTCATTACGAAGATATTTCATGATTCTTGATGCATGAATTCAAACCACCCGCTCATGAAAACTCAATGCTCTACGCGATTCACATCGCGCGCTAAACGTTTATCATGATAGTCTCTGCGATATAAAAACCTGAAAACCTCAATTTTGACGGTTTGGCTCAGCTATAGCAAATTTCTTGTGGTTTGAACAACACATGATGGGAAATGAACATTGCTCGATTGAGAAGCTTGCTGAAATCGTTGTAGTGCGCGATTTGACTCAAGTAGAGCTTTGAGTTTCTTGTGAGTGGGCAGTGCAAATTCCTATTAACCAATGTGAAATAAAAACGTCAATATCTTCGTTAGGAGTATGTTTCGGCAATTTTCGTTGCACGAATCGTGTTCTACGTGAAATTCTGGTTAAGAAAAATGTATCAGATTGCTTATATTCGTATCTTGTCTAGTGGTCCATTCTGTTGTCAGGAGACTAAAGCACTCACTTACTAATTTTAAGAAAGAAATTCAACGTAATAAAGGCGTGGTTTTTTCAGAGAGAAAATATCGCACTCGAATGCAGTTTCGATATCAGTATCGAATGCGATATTTTCTCTCTGAAAAAACCACGCCTTTATTACGTTGAATTTCTTTCTTAAAATTAGTAACTGGGTGCTTTAGTCTCCTGACAACAGAATTGCGATCTCAAAATTGGAGAAAAATGACGAGTGGCCGAAAAAATGGAACCAATTGATGCGATATATCGCATGCCGTTCTGACACAAAATATGGCGTCCATCGAAGCACCTTAAATTGATTTTAATACATGCGACTAACGCTGGTTTTCCATTTTTCTACATTTTAGTGAGTATAAACACGTATAAATGTATCTTGAGCCAATCACACGGCGAACGAAATTTATTCTTTGTTCCCCATGCATCACCTTCGCTCGCGCTCTTGATTTAAGGATCTGCGGTTTTGCATTCTTCTCCTCGAGCTCTCCTGAATTTCAGAGCAGTTTTTAAAACGGAACCGCGAGAGGAGATAAAGAATTTAGTGCGTTCGCCGGGAGATTGAGATCCGTGGATAACAGCCCCTGAATCATGCAGACTTTCCTCGATGCAAAAGAGCGTGCTCAAATGCTCGCGCACATTAATATTGGATCGGTATTGTCGAATGAAAATTGACTGGTTTCGTCTTTGCATTCGCGGATTCTCTCCTTTTCCACAGTATTGCCAACATTTTGAATCGTCCACATTCCTTTGCTACTTTGCGTTCAACATCGTGCAAGTTGCACGATTGCGTATCGAAATCACTTGGGCGGAGTTCCCTGAAAAGCGACCAATGGACGCGCGTTTAAAAAGAAAAGGAAAAAGAAAAAATGATTGTTCTATTTTTTACGCTCCAAATTTTTTCCACTTGATTTTCTTTTGGTGAGCATACTGTTCTATTTTAATGTTTTAAAATGTTTGCTGGGATTTAATTTTTTTTTCTTTTAAAAAAAAACAAACTCATTTTTTATTGCTCATGTTACTGCAAACTTATTGTCACATGGAAATGATGACCTTTTTCCAAAGACCTGATCATGTTTTCTGTTTCAGAGTCTATAGTAAAAATTTCATTTTTGAATTCCGTCAATGGAAACTTACTGCCACTTGAAAATGACGACCATTTTCACAGACAAAGCCATTTTTTCTCTTCCATAGTCGATATAAAAAAATTATCTACCTTTTTTACTGACGAGACGAAAAGTCAAACTATTATTTTAATCCGTGGGAATAATATCATAATTCGGTAATTCAAGCCGGGATTTTTTCTGACTGAGGTGGCCGGATCATCTCAACCAAAATTTCACACCCATAACACATTCGGACCGAGTTCATCAGAAAGAAACCAACCCACATCTATTTGAAACTGAGAAAAAAAGGTTTGAATTTTTATCCCAGCGTAAGGCTCAATGCAGAAAATAAACTTTAACCCCTCTCTATACAAATTAATTTCTTTTTTTCGACTATCAGTTTTTGGCAGGAGAAAATATTTACGAATAGTGGAACTCAAAAACATTCTTAACTCGATTTTTTCGAAAATTTGGGTTGGTTCCTCTCCGATAAACTCGGTCCAATTCTCCTTTTCAACAACCCATAACACTTATTGCGATTCCCTCAAAAAAGCTTCGGCTGATACCGCGTCGAGGGCCCTCAATAACTCCACTTTTCCTGTCAGAGCAAGTTCGAGGAATCTCTCACATTTGCATTGATGCATTCGCGATTTATGCTTTGCTCCCGCCTCTGCGTTCCATGTGGCAATCGTACTTGCCTCACTGACATCGCTCTGATGTGAATCTCTCTTGCACTTTTCGTCGACCGTCCCTCTTCCACTCAATCTCAAAGTCGGGTAACGTGTTGATATATTTTTTCTCTTCCCTCCTCCTCCTCTTCAATGTTTCGTGTTTATTTTTACAGATTGACGCGTAATCTCAAACTTACATCCCGCGGTCCGCGGTCTTCCACTGGGAGCTTAGCTTCTGGTGCGCATTGACTGGAATTTAAATCGAGTTTTCCAGCTTTCCGATTTTTTTAATCGGTTTCAGAGAGTTGCGAAATTAACGCTCTGGCAAATTATTGCAGTAAGGGTAATTTATTTCATCAAATTTCATCAACATTCCTCTCCGGAAAAAAATGGATCGCTAATTCAACATTTAAATTGTTAATAATTGTCCGACATGTTTCAAATGTACATTTTACAATATTGGAAAGCTAATGTATAACCACGCGGGTGGTTAAAATATCATCGTTTCTTTTAATGTATAATCTACATTGAAGCACTTCGGACAATTTTTTTAACTACAAAATTGTTAAATCTGCAATATCATTTGTTTACGTGTAATTTTAACAAAGAATGTTTTTGGTGAGTTTTGCAATGACATTATAGTTTTAGACGATTTGGAATGAACTAGAAAAATAGGAATTTCAAATTTAAGACTGTTCAAGATATCCGATAAGTATATATGAACCTGCATTTCAGCTTCATTTTGTATCGTAGCTTACACGCGTAATATCAGCAGGCCTTAATCTACGTATAATTTTTACGCCATATTTCCATTCATACTTTGAACGATTTTAAACAGAAACAGGAAGAGACTTGTTTGATCCTCTGGTAATAGTAATACGTATTAGAATAAAATTCTCGTAGGCTGTTGATTAAATTGTTCTTAGTAAGGAGTAAAGTAAGATGGAGGTTCGAAACGGGTTTTTATTTATGTTAAGCCTTCAATGACATCGTAAAGATAAAAGGCTCATGACTGCTTATTTTTCAGGAAATATCATCAAAAGCAAATATATTTGCAGAATAAAACCGAGAAGGTAAAGTTTTTCATTATTTGCAGAGAGCAAAAATGGGCGAAATATTGCTCTTCGTTGATGCGGTGAAAAACTTTTTACATGGAGACCGATGCGTCTAAAGCCAAATAGTCATATTATTGGGGAAAAACAAATTGCAGCAAGGAACTTTGGAATTGTGGATCAGTGGAATCCACTCGAGTTGTTTTTGTGTGCTTGCAACATCGATTTGTGCCCGCAAACATACGGTGTGTGGGTTTTGTTTCGGCCAGTCCAACATTTATGAGAATTCACGTGTCAGCAGCTTTCAGTTGCATTTTTGGGATTGCTTTGGCCCTAATAATGTATGAACTTTGTGTGTCGCTGTTTATTTGATATACACTAGCATGCCTAGTTGTGTCATCCAGTGGGCCCTCTGCTAACATATTATTTTTTCCCCTTTGTTTCAGGTAAGTAAAGCATCACATTAGACGTAAGGATCGTAATATGTGGTAGCGCAAGGTGGCCTTTGTGGTATACGGTCGTTAACAAAACATCTAACGGTGCATGGTAACGTACTTACATTTTTACTTTCTCGCTCTATTTGCTTTCGGGGGTGTATACGGTATTACGGCAGCCTACTCTATTGTTATAATAAATGAAACCCTAAAAGCCTATTCCATTGAACTTGTAGCTAGAGATTAGAAAACAACATGGAAAATGGGCAAATTTTCTAGGAAACAAACACAAATTTTGTATGTCGCCAAGGCCACGATATAATAAGCACCAACACGACTTAACCGTCTGAAAATTTTGCTCTTTATTTTGCTTCAGGCTCGATTACATACCAATTTTTGTATTTCTTATGTTTTGAGAATTAAAGAGCAACCCACATTAAACCGCACATCTAGTTATAAGTAGTTCTTGGTAAATAATTTATACTGCCATATTTGCTTAATTTTTCACCGAAATTCTACGATTGACTAATATAATTGAGGCTGTAAAATAAATTTTGCAACGTACAGATGCGTAGCTAAAATTGACACAAGAACACAAATATTTTCATCAGTGTGGTTTGGGAGTTTCGCCGTCACTAAGTTGGAACATTTAAAGAAATTTCACAAAAACTCACTCGTAAATCTGATTTTTAGCAGAAATTTGGCAACGTATAGATGCTTAACCAAAAGTAACCTAGAATACAAATATTTTCATCAGTGTGATTTGGAAGTACCAACGTTAATATGGTATTCCGTCGAACAAGAAACACATGATGATTGAGAGAAGCTCTATCAGAGGAGGGGTGAGTGTAATGATTTGGGTTTTAGCAACTGCATAATGACTCCATCTCGGCGCGAACAAAGTGTTCCGGACAAACGGAGAAGAGCGAGCTTTATACCTAAGCACCCCGTCTGAGTCTCCTCAGCTTCGGTTCACTTCTATAATTTGTCAAGGCATTTTGAAATTACGGCTCGCAATTAATCAGGGCGGCCTCGGCGCGAAAGGAGACCCGTCTGAAATAAACAAACGGAGCCGTTTGCCTTTGCCAGAGGAATCCGAGACGGGAATTGTATCAGCGCCGAGTCGTAAGGCGAGGACGATATTCTTGCCGGCGTAATTGAATCGTTTAGTTTCCCATTCGCTTAATTGCCGAAATACGGAACTTTAGTGTAGTTACGAATTTGTGACGCACCATCATCGACTCGGCGAATTGCCAAATAAACTTCAACTTTAAGTCCGGTATTTCTTCGATGTCCTTAGATCATAATTTAAATTGTGACACTCGAAATATACATCACATGCAAATAGTAATTAGTGATTATTATTCTGAAATCATAGTTTCCAATGTTTAAGTAGCTCCTTTGCATAGAGAAAACTCAACACAAAAGTTCGGTTAAAACGGGAAGTAAACACAAAATAACCCAGACCTCCGGTTGACTCTGGGGTTTACCAGTTTCTCCGTTATTTTTTGCGTTAAATTCACCGAAAAATGAACCTAAATCAACACAAAATTTGGGTTGATTTGTGTTCCACTTCCAATTTTAACCAAAAGTAGCACAAGGACACACATTTTTTCATCAGTGTTCTCTCAAACTCTTATAAAAACCACTAATAATTCTGATGCAACGGTCGCCACTTAATTCTCCTTCAATTCGTTGTGTAGGCAAAATGGCTTCACTAGTGCTTGAATAGTTCTCCTCGATTGCAACTATAGTCATAAATCTTAGTCAATCAACGAAGCAATCGTCAAAGATTAATAAATTAAGTGCTATAAAACCATTGATATAGGCATGAAAGGATTTGAAGATATTACCTACGGAAATTAAACACCAAAAAGCCAATCGTGAGTTTTAAACCAAAAATACATGTCACGTTAATAAGAAATTTTCAACAAATTCGCAAAAAATTGAAATCAAGCGAGTAGATTTTTTTTTTATTAAACAAAATCGTAAATGATTTTTAAAGAAACGTTTTTGCATGTCAATGAATAACAGTAAAATACATTCTCACTTAGAAAAATTTGCTCACATATTCAGGCTTACATAATTCACAAAGACTTCAAAAAAGTTAGACAATTGTCCAAAAGACGTATAGCCATTCAAATCGCCGCGCCTCTGGCATTATTGAATGCTCCAGAATAGGAAGAAAAATTGAAGGTGATTTCTGCAAGTCACCGGAAGCGATGGGGAGAAAATTGTGGATTAACGCGCCCCGATAGTCCCGATATAATACGGGTGCGAGGAAAGGATCTTTGGAAAACTTAAATGCCGTCCTTTTCGAAGCAGTGTTGGGGAATGCCCTGTTCCATCATTCAACTCACTGATGGCGTCGGTGATTTAATAAAGCTATTCTGGACCTAGGATCGTAAACTGTTCGTTGGACGAGCTTGAGTTGGAATTGCGTCTGCATGAGCAATTTGTTCATTTCTGTTCGTCACCGCCCAGTCCCCGGCCATTGTTGCCTTTGAAACAGAATTATCCGCGTCATCTTGCAGTAAAAAAGTGCAATTCTGTCGTATGATTTATGGAGATTGAACATTTGCATCGTTTCTTGCTCACGGGGTGTGTTTGTACTTCTCGTCGTTTTTCGTCATCACATAAAATTGTCGGTACGACCAAATTTTGTCGATTTTCAAGTGCACGTTGAAGTATTCAGGAAAGCAGTAAAAAGCATAATGGTTTTTTAGATTGATGAGCGAAATTAAATCCTATTTATAAAAGTTTTAATCATCAGGATTTTTCTTGTCGTTTTTAAAATTCTATTTTCTTGATTTTTGCACGCTAAATAGCTCAAAAGTCTCAAGAGTTTTCGTTGTAATGGTAGCATTTTTGATTGTTAGAAGTGATTGAGACTTCTCAACAAAACCATGGATTAAGAAATTGTCGGAAAAAATGGTTCTCTGCTCGAATATCTGCAGCTGTTTGAGGACATTTTAATCTTTAATTTTTCAATATTCTATCGAGCTTTACTCTGTCCTTTTCTTTATTGACCGTAATTGTCTGCTTTATTTCCTCTTTTTTTGAAAGAAAATTTGATACTTTGTACCCTTATGTGACAAATAAATAATAATAAAAAAAGCTGTTTGAAGACTTTCTACACGTATAATCTTTCTGGTATCATTTTTCTAGGTTCATTTTTTCCTATTTCTTTCGAGGCGAGATTTGCAATTTACCTTAATAGAATTTTAAACATGCCTTATCCAGTAAATACAAAACACTAACGATTAACCAAACTGGTGAATCAGAACTTGAAATAGTAAATTAGCCCATCAATTCGCAGAAACGATCTTTCTTACGTAGGAAAAGGAGCAGATTCAGAAAGTGATATTTTTGCTAACTATTTTTTTTTTACTATCAGTTGGCTAAACAATAATATAATTAACATTCAAGCAACTTTGAATAAAAGAAAGAAATAAACTATTAAACGGTCTTGGCCTTGGACTGAGGTATCATAATCTTCAAGTGATTCCGGGAGAATCGATTCGATTATTACGGGTACTCTGTACTCTTCTACTGAAAGTTGAAAGAACCGATGGATATTTCAACGAGAGAAACTAAAATAGGTGGCACTGTATTAAATTACTGCGCTCGTTTAGTGCGGTTATAGTTTCCTCATCAAAATGCGTGTGAAAAACATTCAAATTCTTCGACGTGTTTATGCCAATCAAAGGACCCTGTGTGACACTACACGCATGCATGTATGCAAAGAAAGGGGGTCAAAACATAGATAGGAGTCGATTAATGATTTTCAGTAGGAAAACAAGGGATAAAAAGGGAAACAAGGCTAAAATACACAATTAATAAAAACCGAGACGTTTCGACTCATAACTGAGTCATTTTCAGTCGGAAATACAATAAAAATTTTAAAAAACGATGAAAACTTAAGCCCTACATGGTGGTGGCCATGTAGGGCTCAGGTTTTCATTTTGTATGTCCGACTGAAAATGACTTAGTTTTGAGTCGAAACATCTCGGTTATTATTAATTGTGTATTTTAGCCTTGTTTCCCGTTTTAATCCCTTGTATTTGGATTGCATTTTGCAAAAAGGAACCACTAGCATTGCAATGATGCTAAGATTGTGCAACTTCATCCTTTGCAATAAAATTGCGGAAATCGTGAAAAACTATGAAATTTAGATGGTAATTTTTGTCTTAAATTCACAGTTTTTAGCGAGTAAAATAGAAACTATTAATGGATAATCGGGTTTTTCCTCCAAGACAAAAGAAGTTGCACAATTTTAGCAACATTGCAATGCTAGTGGTTCCTTTTTGCAAAATGCAATCCATTTCTACTGTTACCATTGTCTCGGGCTGCTCTTAAAAATTTGTATCAATGATTTTCCCATTGCACAAATCAATTTTTCAGGATATTTGAAGTCGTACGCTATCCGAAAGATCTTTGAATATAAGGTGACACGGTGAGAAAATTTGGCAGCGATGATAGTCGGCACCATTACACCCCTTGAGAAATGGGCTTGCGGAGAGCGAAGAAGGAAGGGGCAACGCGAAAGCGGGGATCTCCAGATCGGCTACTATCATCTCCTCAAGAATGCTCCATCGCCAATTACCCTAACGATCATGCAAAATGAGTAGCCTCTTTTCCTCCCCATGAAAATTCCGCCAGCAATCATCTCTCACGAATTATTTATCCCCAACCTGCAGTTTAAAAGGGATTCCGACGCTCTTCTAGCTCAACTAGCCCTGTTTAACAAACGTATTTACACGATTTCAGCCACTGTTCTCTTTTTAGTAGTATTGTTGTATTCATCCAGTTCAGAGCACAGAGCGGACAAACTCAACCTTCGTGAATCGGAATAACATTTTTGGGGAAAGGAAACGAAACATGATAAGTTAAAACATAGTGAACTCGTTCCGACTTTCTCCAGTTTTCATATCCTTAGGTGAATTTTTAAAATACGTAATTTGTTTGATTGGTAAAACCTTAAACAAATTTGAAAAATGAAGTGCATGGTAACAATAAGAGCAAAATTCATATTAACGACTTCATTTTAATGGGGGAGGAAACCACTTAAGATCATCACCGAAATCAATGGAGAGTCAAAAAATAGAGTATTAAAAAATTGAATCACAGAGAAACTTCGAAAAAGTAATCCCACTAATGGCCCGTTTAATAATTGACGATGTGTCAACATAAAGATTTTTAAAAACATTCCTTTGTTTTGACAGCAGACTACGTGGTAAATTTTAACTTTAAAATCTGTTAGATTCATCATGAAAATATTTTAAAACCAATTAATTGTAAGTTAGCTCTATTTTCAAGTCATCGCGATTCATTTTTTGCAATTTTTCTTGGTAAATTTAAGCTGCCATGCTTTTTTTCATTTCTTTTTGAAGTCTTAAAAAAAATCCTCCCTTAAAATCACGTGGATCACATCTGTGTGCCCTAAAGGAACTTAACTAACTTCTTTGAAACAGTAAGTAGGTTGCATTCTTAACGCACTGTAACAAGGCGTATAGTTTCTAGTTGTAGGGGCGTCTTAGTAAGGGACGTGTATTAAAAATTAATCACGATATCTGTCACCATACCCAAGATATAGGGGTTTTAAATTTGTAAATGTCGCTGCAGACAGCAAGAGCTGTCGCGTGGTTTCCTCCTGATCTCATCGAACAATAAGAAATGTACTCAAGGGCTAAAAGACCGTAAGAAACGGACTCTCTCGAAGAAAGGAAGTTTTTGAAACGTGTAAAAATTGTCGTGAGGTCTTAAAACTAAAGCTGGAAAAATGACTAGGTACCAACAACCCAGTTGATGAGTTTGAGTAGTTGCATTATGTTTCATCTTGAGCGAGGAGCATTAAGCGTGGAGCGGAAACCCTCCTCGACTCCCTATTTTTCGCCTGTGTAAACTATTATTTATCGTGCGTGAGCCGCTTCCGTGTTGACACAGTTTGTTGATTTTTCTCGGAACACCGCTTCATCCTTGTTAAGCATGTGGGTAACAAACATCAAGATACAACTCGGTGTATCGCCGCGCCGCGCCGCTATCCGCTATCCGCTGCGCCAACCTAATCATATTTATTTTAACTTAAAACGATGCTCTGACGTATTATTTATACGGAGCATAATCACCGATTTTTTTCCCTCCATGTAGCGAGCGCGTCGTTGTTTGCAAGGCTTTCGGCCGGAGTGCCTCTTCATTGGTAACCTCATTTCGGCCGGGATTTATTATAATTTGATTCTGTCGGGAACTGGAGCGTCATGAAGGTATATTTGGAGCACCGCCAGTTCGAAGCCGTAAAAAAGGACGGAAATATATGTGACGGATCTATTCAATTTTTCAAGAGGACGTCCTTGCGAAGGGGTGAATTGGAATTAATTTTTGGGTACAAAAAGAGATATGCGCCAAAAAGAAGAAAGGAGAATGAAAAAATTGTCTTTAAGATAAAAACATTTTAAACGTGACCTTTGTCCCTGGCAGGAATATTTTTATTTTTTAAAAACACTGGAAAGAAACAGCTTGGATCTAGAATCCAGACTCTTGAAAATATTGACAAGAAAAAATACCCTTGATTCAATCGGATTTTTGCTTAAATCAAGAACTAAGCCTCTTAATTTGAGCACATTTCCTTTTGATTTATAAGCAAGAAATCCGATTGCATCAAGAGTATTTTCTCGTGTCAATATTTTCAAGAGTCTGGACTCTAGATTCAAGCTACTTTTTTCCCCAGTGAAGGTACAATCATAACGTCTGAGCTGTGAAGCGCTTTGGGGAGTTGGACAGGGAAGCGGTTAGTGGGTGTAACTCCCTAGCCATGTAAGAATTTACATAAGACTCCCGATGATCCTAATTAATTGAGACGAGCCAATCTGGATAATCGATTAAAAAGAAATATGCTCACAAATACCAATGAATTAGAGCCATTAAATTATTGAAAGGGTGATTTTTTCTTCAAAAAACCCTTTCCTCGTTGTGGGCGAATTCCAAAACTATGGATCATATCAATCGAAATTAGCACCCATTGGTCCAAAATCGACCTGCCCTGGCCAACGGCCCCGCGTATACTTATCAAAATGAAATGAGGGACTTGGAAGACAAGGCGCATAAGTGCAGATTTTGCTATCTAGATAAATTCGTGATTAATGTCGCAAAATTACGCGGATCCTTATGGCGGGGAGAAAGGTCAAACTTACTTTTTGATTCTTAAAAAATGGAATTTGGGAGCGAAGTTTTCACAGAATATGCTTTAAGACTAGTTTTACTTGAAATCGCATTAATATCTCAATTTTTTCCAAAAATTGCACTTATGCGCCTTGTCCTTCGTGCGGCCAAGCCCCTAAAATAGTCTATTTTATAGGTTCACACTAGTTTTGAAAGCAGCCTTGCCGTAAAAGGGTTGCATCGAGGCAATTTACACCAGTGGCGTGGCGTGCTTTGCGATATATCGATTGATCCGCTATCTAAACCTATGGAAAAGGATCGATAAACAGGGTGTTCGCAGCCAACACCTTAATAATCGATTCTTTACCATAGGTTTAAATGGCATAACAATCGATATATCGCAATTCACGCCACGCCACTGATTTACACTCATATTCCCCGGCTCCGTTCATAATGAAAGATGTCATCCTAGCGCCTCCGGGCAATAACATTGTCTAGATTGCGATAACTCTAACAAAAGAAAGGATGCATATTATGTTTCACAATAGCATACTCCAATTCTTTGAGCTCTAGAATTCGTCGTTCCCTTCGCTGAAGAACGTAACTAAATTTCAATGCTGTTAAATTACCCAGCTTCCATTGCATTTTCACCAGGAGAGCCTCGGATATTTTTGACTGAAAAGTTCACTAATTTCTCTCTAATTTTAAGCAAAAATCAGAAAATGTCGGGAAAAATTGCACACGTACATTCCTTTTAAGAAATTTAATTATTTCAGTCAATTTTGCAACCTTGGAATGAAGTTACGTTCCTTCGTCCTAAAAACGACGAATTGTCCCAGCCGGGTCCAAAAATTTTCGACTTTTTCACTGTCTCTCCAACCCTTGCAAACCCACAAATTACCCTGAATGGAGGAGCCACACCTAGAAAATGGAATCATTTCAGTCAATTTTGCAACCTTGGAATGAAGTTACGTTCCTTCGTCCCAAAAACGACGAATTGTCCCAGCCGGGTCCAAAAATTTTCGACTTTTTCACCGTATCTCCAACCTTTGCAAACCAACCCACAAATCACCACGGACGGAGACCCCGCACCTGAAAAACGGAGGAGAAAGAAGAAATAGGAACGATTACAGGAGCGAGTAACTCAACTGCATAACGTCGGAGTCTTGAGAGTGTTCTCGTTTTGATTTGCATGAGCCCCGCCGGAAGCCTATTCCGAAGCCGTTGGTAAAACCGCTGACAGCGACACGCTGGGTGATGAACCTAAGTTTTTAATTAAAAGGGAGCCCCCGCTCAAATGCGCCCAAAAGCAGTGCAGCAATTACGTGCGCTTTATATTCACACGCATGTCTGCCAAATTCGGACGAACCCCATCACGACGAGGCGACGTGCAATCGAGTTCTTCGTCCAATCTGGCAACGCCCGTCCGAGCGGGCCGCCTTGCATAGGTGTGCAAACAGCAGCTTTATAACAGCGACATTACTTACAGCACTTAAACTTCAAAATTGCTTTATTTGCTTTTCAAGCATGAAAAGTCATCAAGTTTAAGGTCGCTCGCTTCCCTCGGTCGGAGTCGTTGGTCGGTGCATGCTCCAATACTGCTGCGCTGAGAGAAAACGTCGTAAGATCCTTTAGACGTTGCCATATTTTCTTCAATAATCAGCAAATTTACTTGGAAAATTGTGGATTTTTTTCAAATTTTCAGATAATCTTGGTCGCAATTTAATCTTAAATATTTGAATATTTCAAGGAAAAACATACATAAATTTTCCTTAAAAATACATGTTTTATCTAGGTTATTTTAGCAACGCTCGAATAATTACACTGCTGACTTCCTTAGCACGGCAAAATACAGACGTGTGCTCTCCAAGTTTTAAAATTAATACAAAACTATACTTATTTTTCGATTTATATTAAAAGGAGGGGGGGGGGGGGTTGAGCGACATATTTGTTTCTAAACTCTAGGTGTGAAAAAGGCTGGTTGTCGGGGAGAGAACGATGAATATAGGCATACCAAGTAGCTTTTTCAGAACGTATCTAGTAAATCCACAATACTTTTCCAATGCCCAGCTTGTGCAAATCTATACTAGCTGTTTTCGACAAAGGTAACTAGCAAAAGCTCCTTTTCAGCTCTAATATTGTGGAAAACTCGCCCGCATATCACAATTGTGGAACCACGTAGCAGGCTCCTCAGCTTTATTTACGTTCACTAAAAAATTATTGGTTTTGAAATCCTAGTTTTAGGACTTTTTTTTTTTTTTTTTTTTTTTTTTTCATCATTTAAAGTGATAGTAACCCAAACACGGTGTGTGAAAACTTAATAAAGGTAACAAATAGAAAAATGCTGACTACGGGAGTTACACTGATCGCACCAAACACAGAGCGGTGGGCAAGAAAAGCATATTAGCGCTTACAAGACTGGGTGAATACTTCATGCACTGCGCCAAACACAGGGCCGTCGCGCGTCGGCGTCACACGCGTATTAGCGCCTACAAGACTGGGTGAATACTTCGCGCACTGCATGTCCCATTACGGTGCGCGCTTCTGTGGTAGATAATTCGTAACTTTTCGCCTTTCGGTGCGCGGTGCCCTGTGTGCACTATTTCTGACCTATGCACACCGCAAACCTGCAAATTCTGGGATAGAGGGATCGTAGAGATTTTGCATCCTTGAATGGTACATTAGTCCATTAAGTCAGTGCTGTATTAAAGTTCGTCCGTCTCGCTCTGATAAACTGTCATTATTATAACGAGAATTTCTGTATGACGAGGAAATCGGCCGATCCCTTGAATTCTAGTTGTCGAAAGATATTACTGTATTTTTCTTTAAACGTTTAAAAGTAAGGTTGTACATTTTCAATGTGATTTTTTTTTAAATTCGACCGCAAAATTCGGAACATTAGAACTTGGAATCGCTCAAATGCGGAATAAACGTTAATCAAATTGAATCCGAATAAAATAATGCATATTTATTATCTTAAAGAGCAATGAAATCAACAGATCTAAAATCTTTGCCTCTCTTTTTTCATTTTAAAATGATTTTGATATCTGCTTCGGTTTCCTTGCTAGATAATGGGCCTCTAGACAAGCTATGAATTAAAGCACAACGGTACATGTTTTCTTTTTGAAATATCACAAGGAAAACGAATCACACAACGAGAAATCTGAAAATCAACTGCCTAACAAGATATAAGTGTTTTCGATTAACATTGGTTCAATAACAAAAAACAAATGCCGTTATTTGTGTAATCCAACTTCCATTCGATCTGTGTCAAGATATTTGTACACAGTTAGTTAGTAAGTTAGTATAATTTTAAGACATTCAGCGTCTCAGGCTTACAAAAATACAAAACGAGATTTATATATCCACTAACATGCGATGACCCCAATGTCACAACCAAACTTCTGAAACTCTTCGCCTTTCTTAATTACAAAATCTAAATTTTTGTATTTATACACCCATCTTCCAAATTCTTTGTAAATACGTTAATAGCCTAAGATGCTGAATGTCTTTAAATAAATTAACTAACTAACTAACTATCTCGTTCAGGAGTTGATTTTCGAAATTCCCGCCGTGTGAACCGCTTTCTACGTAAAACATTTCAGAGAGGGCATGTGCCGTTTTCCTCTAGTTCAGACCCTGTCTAGTGGCCCATTCATCATTTCTGGTAGTTTTGACTGTTGAACTGGTATGTATATATCCTCTGTCATTTAATTCCATTCGTAGCATTATAAATGACATTAGCATGCGTGTAATTATATGGCAATAATACGATATAATATTGCAACAGATCCATCCGAAGGATTACGCTCAGCCGCAAAATTTGCCAAGAAGCCTTAGCCTTACTTCGCACGGTTGTGTAAAGTAAACCGTCTGATCCTTAACGACTGTTGTTCGGATTCTGAATGAAAGATTTATGCCCTGGTGCTGAGCGCATAGCTAAAATCCCGCCTCTCGCCGGCGTTATCTTTTCACGGCGTCTTATTTGAGCGTTTTAGGAGCAAATATAATGTTTTATCAGATGAAAGGAAAGAGAAAGATTAGCATGACGCTCGTAGGAGAAAAGGAGCCGTTTACGCAATGTGAAGCCCCCATCAGTCATCTCTCTTATTTTATACACTAACGTACAAGCAATCCCCTCTTTTGACATGCATCAGTTTCATAGCCCCGCTACCAGCCCGCGCGAAAGATCATCCGCTTTTTTATCTTACCCACTAATTATTTCAAGTTTGCCTCATTTTTTCACTCTTCCTTTCTCATCACGCACACTTGCAAGCAGCTCTACGCCGTAATGCCCGTGCATTTGCAAAAACCGCTGTGACCTCATGTGTTTCAGAGCCCTATGCATTTTAAATCTGTCTGTGGCCTGTCTCTCTTGAAGCTCAGGGAAATATACGCATTCTTAAAAACGGTGTTTCTTGGTTATTTATGCAGAATAATTAAATAAAATTAGACTTGATACTTAAAGAAGTTCTTTGAAGTTATCACTCGCACCCATATGCGGTCTGCACACAGATTTCAAACGTTGCATAATTTTGTGGGGTTTTTTTGTTGTTTTGTGGTTGGTTTCCCCCCTTCCCTTTTTTTCTTTTTTTCTTTTAAATTTTGAAAAGGCGCGGGTGAACATGCAAAAGATTATACCGTGTGCTATTTTGATGTGTTTTAATTTACACACTGACACCCCAAGAAATTTTATCCAATCCTCACACTATTTTTGTGGTATGCCTGGAATTGATTATCAAGGGCAAATATACAATTGTACAAAAGGGAAAGTATCTCATTACATTTTTTCACGTGTTTTCCCTTCTCTAGCCTCTTAAGTTTAGTTACATAGAAAACATACGAGAGTTCTTTTGAGTATCAGAGGTCGTATCCTATCAATTTTATAGTTTCAGGATCTCATTTTGCCACACTACGATTTAGTAATTTTTGCACCTTTCACCCTGCTCTTGCTAAAACCCCTAATCTGACGCATTTTCTTCCTATTTACCTAGTTTGAATTTTTTGTGTGTCAATTACTGCAAACAGATTGCGGTCCAACGCTGGGTCGTTTTGACAGAGATGAACCACAGGATTCCGATGAAATTGGGTCCCATTTCTTTATTTCAAAACCAGTAGAGTTTGCTCTCCTTCTGGTTTATTTGCAAACGTGACTAGGAAATGGGACGTTTCAACTTGAATTCAAATAAAAGGAGCACGCCGAAGAACCGAGGTAAAATTCCCGTTGCGGCAGAATATCAATTTAAAAGTCAATTTTGACGGACATTTTCTTTCATTTTTAATATGATTTCCTTCGACGGTTAAAAAAATGAATGCATCCTCGCAATTGAAAATCGGCAACTTGGCAAAATTGGTCCTTTGTGAACTTGGCAACTTTTGCGATACTCTGTGGTGAACCAGTTTTTTCCATTACAGCTTAACGCTGAAGTTCGCGTCTCACAAAGAAAACACGCAGGTATTAATTATTCGGTTTTCATCACGTGATCCCTCTCCACCTTCCAGTTACTTTCATTTCTTTCAGTTTAATTAAAACCTCCGGTCTACACACTTCAACGTGCATTTTTATTTATTTTCCAAGGTTCTCTGAAAGAGAGAGAGACGGCAAAGGTCATAATAACAAGCCCGATCGACTCGCATAAAGCAAAATGTATTAACGAAGAAAAATGTATTCTACCTGAATCAATCAAAATCTTGCATTTCATCTAGGCATCTGAAGGCTCCAGGCAACTTTCTCTATGATCAAAAACAGCCCATGTATATATAAATGCGGGGGGGGGGGGACACGCAAGCAGGGTGGATATTTTGGAATGTCTCTGCATTCCGCCTGTTTCCGGCACTCTCCTCTCGTTCCTCTTTCGCCTTTTTAGGAAGTAGTACAAAACTTTTTCTGGAATACCATAACGGAGATCCTGTGTTTGAAACGTGTTTGGTTTTTTTTTAGCTTCAGGTGAGTCATAAATGTTGTATTCATAGTGAAATGAAGGCACTTTTTGATGTATTGAAGAATCCATGCATAAGAGTACAAAAACGGGTTTTTAGAAATTGCAGAGAATACAATTGTGTCGTTTGTTTTTTTTTTTTTTAAAAAAAAAGAAAAAAAAGAAAAAAAAAAGGAAAAAGCTTTGGAAAGTCTCAGATGGATTGCATTTTGCAATAAGGAACCACTGTCTCTGGTTCTTCCATATAAGCACGTTTCTGCATAGGGAAATCAATGGCATATATGTTGCTTCTAAAATGAGCCAGAAATAGTGGTTCCTCATTGCAAAATGTAATCCAGGTGGTCTGAGTTGAGGGAAATTTGCCAAATTAGAGCCATAAAGATGACGCACGATTTCTCTGTTTTCTTATGACCAAGTTACCAATGTCTCAGAATCCTTTAATCTTAAATCTCCTTATTTTCGAATTGATATGACTCTTGATAGACTTCTTTAGTGTTTTTCCAGAATTAGAAGGATAAGTATTGAAGAAGCTTCCCAAATGAAGTAACCTATCCTTGAGTTTTTTTCTGTCTTCTCTCTGAGTAGGCTAAACTCTGCCATTAAGGGTTTCTGCATCGCAAACTTGTACAACTTTTGAATGAAGTATGATCCTCAACCTTCTTTTTTTTTGTAAAATGTTCAACGTAGAAAAAAAAAATTGTGCCAAAAAACTTTCATGCTCGTCAATCATCAAAACTGTTTCATCGCTCTTTCTTGGCAAACCGAGGATGCGTTGAGTGCATTTGTTTTTAATGCAGGTACCGGGTACTCCCAATATTGCCAAAACGTGACCATCAAAGGTAGAAAGCCGGATGCTACGTCATTTTTTCATGCGAAAGGAAAACATGGAGGGATAATTTATATTTCATTTGAGCCGCGAGGATGTACTCTATTGTTTAAACTAAATTTATAGTCGTAACGCAACTTGGCAGTCGCACTATGGCCAAACGGGGTAATTTGCCGCTCGTTGCTAAAATATAGGTGTCATGAAAAAGTAAAATATTCTAAAAAAACGCAGCTTTGATTGCACACCGCAGACCATGTAAACGTGAGGAAAAATCTTCCGAGTGAGGTTTTGTTCCGAGAAATAAAGTACCTCATCCAGTGAACTACAAGGTCACTTGTGAAGATTAAATTCCTCTTAAGGTCCACATGCGAGACAATGAAGGAGGGGTGACTTTTTTTAACTTCTCGCTGTAAGTTTAATGTCAAATAGCCCTTTTTAATCAGAGATACTGCGATCAAAAAACTTAAATTTTCCAGTAAGTTGACGTTAGAATTTTATTACCTCGTTTTGCGGGCTACTAGAAGTGTTTCCGGTCAAAATCTCATAAAAATTGTTTTTGAAAACATTTCACCACGTGAAACCAAGTACCTTATCCAGTGAGCTACAGTGTCACCTTGTGAAGATTAAATTCCTCTTAAGGTCCACACGCTAGGTAATGAAGAAGGGGGGACCCTTTTCCGAACTTTCCGTGGTACAGGGTTGCCACAGTCAGGGGATACCGGGAAATGTCAGGGGAAATGACAAAAATTTCAAGGAAAAATTGTTTTGTCACCATTATCTGCTGTATAGAATGAATTCGACGTTCCGAACAACAAATTCTGCCTGAAAGCTATTTCTAATAATGCCTTGTTAACTATCTGGCGCATATTCAATTGTCAGGGAATTTTACCAAAATGCGTCAGGGAATTTCATCGTATAAAGTCCGTGGCAACCCTGGCGGTAATTTTAATTTCAAATAGTCCACTTTTCAATCAAGGGATGCCGTGATCGAAAAACTCCTCCATTTTCCAGGAAGGTCACGTTGGATTTCCTATTTCATGTCCCCGCCGGTCTACTTTGATGCGGCGTCCGTATTCCGAGGTTTTCGGCCAGTTCACCTGGCGAAAGGGGGGATCTCGAGCCACTCTTTCACCTAACTTTCGGCGGGAGTTAACTTTGACGATTTATGAAAAGCCCGGGTTGTCGGTGGAATTCCGGCACGAAAGAAGGGTTCAGAAAACGGAGCAAAAAAGATAAAAGGAACGGGGTCCCTGCGCCGCGTCGGAGATCGTCCTTTGGGGTTAAAATGAGGCTCGTCGAGAAAGCCATGAAAGCTGAGGTTGTCGCGGTGGGGCGGGCCGGGAGGTCACAGGACACGATATCTATCGATGGTGCATGTTCTTGGAGCCCGTCCCTTTTGACGGAGCAGGGACAAAGACGGGTCCGATGCTCTGCCGTGCTGAGTAAAAACGACCCATGAGCATTCGAATGTTGCCAAATTTCCTCTCGGAAAAATTAAATTTTGAAAAGACTTATAACTGGATTGCATTTTGCAAAAAGGAACCAGGAGCATTCAATATCGTTTATAAACTGCATCGTCGCAATATCGTTCATCTATACAAATTTTACCTTCACTCTGAATAAACTATGAATTAAAGACGGAAATTACCTTTGTAAATTTGATTGTTTTCAATATTTCAGGAATTTTATTTCACAGAATGTATGTTGTACAATCCTAGCAATATTGGAATGCTCTTGGTTCCTTTTTACAAAATGCAATCTAGTTATTTTTCCTTGAAATTTCCAGACTTTTTAGATCAAACTTGATCTTTTTATCTTATTCTACTTATTTTAATAATTCTAATTAAAGGTTTTAACAGCTTAATTTTATAAAAGTGTAATAGTGAAGATATAAAAATAACCTGAGAGTTTTAAAACATCAAAATCAAAAGATTGTGTAGTAACTGAAACGCCTTTTATTTGCAGATATTTTTGTGTTTTGATAATTTTTGGCGGGTCTTTTTTCCCATCTTTTATCTTTTTGTAAGCGAGAGAAAAAACGGCGAATTTTCTCGGGGATATGAAAATTTAATCCCTATATTCCAACGGACCATGCATAATCCAGAATCCGGGGAGTTCGACTCCCACCCGTTTCGCACTATCACCCCAACATAGGGTGGGTTTCGTTTGGCAGGTCATTAAGATTATGATTATAATAAATTTATCAAGTTTAATGTGGTAAACTTTATATTTTTTATATTTTACTGGTTTTTATTTTATTAAAATTTCAAGTTAAGCTAAAAAGTAATCACAATCCATGACTCAATCTTCCATCAAGAAATTCTTCAAGAAATAAAGTTTAATTCGTTCAACAGGTAACGTTTATTGATTCTTGGTTAATAATTATATTCTTTTCCAATGCATGGTAAGTGTCTTTACTGATTCCTTTGAAATACAGTTTTTCCGATGACTTTTTCCGGCCGTCTTGCATAGATTTGGATTATCCGTGATTTTCGAGTATCCGCGGTATCTCCGGTCCCAATTATCGCGGATAATCGAGACTTTACTGTACAAACAAAATCCTCTGAAAAATCGGGAAAGAAATGCTCACAAATTTTCCTGCAAACTCACTGGAAAGAAAAAAAACACATTGTATCTAGAGTCTAGACTCTCAAAAACATCGACAAGAAAAAGTACTCTTGATTCAATCAGAATCCAGCTTAAATCAAGAACCAAGCCTATTGATTTAAGCGGATTTCTTTTTGATTCGAGCAAAAATCCGATTGAATCAAGAGTATTTTTTCTTGTCAATGTTTTCAAGAGTCTGGACTCTAGATCCAATGTGTTTCTTTTCCAGTGTATCTCCGGTCCCAATTATCGCGGATAATCGAGACTCTACTGTACAAACAAAATCCTCTGAAAAATTGGAAAAGAATTGCTCCCAAATGTTCCTGCAAACTCGTGATTTGTCGAAGGATATTGATTCTTAGTTAATAATTATATTCTTTTCTAATGCATGGTAAGTGCCTTTACCGATTCCTTTAAAATACAATCTTTCCGATGACTTTTTCCGGCCGTCTTGCGGAGATTCGGATTATCGGCGATTTTCGATTATCCGCGGTATCTCCGGTCCCAATTATCGCGGGTAATCGAGACTCTACTGTACAAACAAAATCCTCTGAAAAATTGGAAAAGAAATGCCCACAAATTTTCCTGCAAACTCGTAATTTTTGAAGGAATTTGGCACGCCTGATGGATCTTACGACGTTCTTGTTTACCACGGCGGTGGTGAAGTTGGCTCGAGGAAGGGACGAGCGGTCGCCGGGCGATGAATCTCGATATCGAGAAGGCTCGCGGGATCCCGTAATTACCTTTGCGGGGAATCTTAATGTATCCTTTGTCTCCTTCCTCCGCGCCCGGCAACTTAACGTATTAACTTATTAACCGTTTCTTGCATTCGCTTCGGTCACCAAGGATCCCGAGCTCAGACGAAATGCGGCGAGGGGACTGGGCACCTCCCTGCCTACCAGTCAACTGAATCGCAGCCAGATTTTCACTTGCCACGTTTCTGTTTATATCTTACAAATCCAAGAGGTTGATGGTTTATCAAAATCATCACCGAAAAAAAAGTGAAGTTGATTTAACATTCTGGATGTAAAAAAGGTGTGCGAGAACTTATAAAATGCTGAATTATCCGCTACAGCAGTTACTTTAGCAATGCCAAGATGTAAATCTAACTGCTGTGGCGGGTAACTCAGCATTTTACGAGTTATCGCACACTTTTTTTACATCCAGGATGTTAAATCAACTTAACTTCTTTTTCGGTGATGCGTAACCCAAAACTTCTCTGTTAATAACGCACACACAGGAAAAAAAACACATTGGACCTAGAGTCCAGACGCTTAAAAACACCGACAAGAAAAAATACTCTTGATTCAATCGGATTTTTGCTTAAATCAAGAACTAAGCCTCTTAATTTGAGCGGATTTCCTTTTGATTTAAGCAAAAATCTGATTGAATCAAGAGTATTTTTTCTTGTCCATGTTTTCAAGAGTCTGGACTCTAGATCCAATGTGTTTTTTTTCCAGTGCAAATCCGAGGGGTTGACGGTTTCTCAAAATTATTTGTAACACATAACTTTTTAGTGGCCTTCCGCTACCTCATCGAGATTTGCCATTCACTTAATCAAGATCGTCATCGTAGCGAGATTTTCGCTTGCCATGTTTCCGTTTATAACTCACAAATCCAAGAGGGTGATGGTTTATCAAAATAATGCGTAACCCAATACTTCTCTGTTTATAACTCACAAATCCGAGGGGTTGACGGTTTCTCAAAATTTTTCGTAACACATAAATTTTTAGTGGTCTCCGCTAACTCATCAAGTTATGCCATGCACTTAATCAAGATCATCATCGCAGCGAGATTTTCGCTTGCCATGTTTCTGTTTGTAACTTAAAAACCTGAGGGGTTCATGGTTTCTCAAAATCATTCGTGACCCCTTAACTTTTTAGTGACCTTTGGTAACTTCTGAAGTTTTTTCGTTCATTTAATCAAGATCGTCATCGCAGCGAGATGTTCGCTTGCTATATCTCTGTTTATAACTCACAAATCTCTGGTGATGACAATTTCACAAAAACATTTTTGACCTCTCAACTGTTTAGTGGCTACTGCTAACTCCCCAAGTTTTGTCATTCATCTAATCAAGATCGTCATTGCAGCGAGATTTTCGTTTGCTATGTTCCACAATCATCAGTTATAACACACAAATCTTTAGTGATGACAGTTTCTCAACATCATTCAACTCATAACTTTTTATCGGTCTCCGCTAACTCCTCAAGTTTTGTCATTCATTGTCATTTGAAATTTCTAAATGCCAGCTTCATCTCACTTGAAAGCCGATGCGCCTGCAACTTTTAGCTTATGCAATATAGGCAACTGCCGAGCTGGAATATTTGTATCCAGGTCGTGGAAAGGCGCCAGTCTCCTCGATCCGACACGACGTTTCCACACAAAAATTTTACCCTGATAAGAATAACGACGGTGAAACTACCAAACCACGTATCTCGTTTGCGGTGTTTAAAAATCTACGCTCACATTTTATTTTTTTGAAGTAGACCAAATCAATATCATTCCTTGAAATTTTCACGGAATTTTCTCCGCACAAAGAGGAAATATCACAGAAATTTTCAAGACTGGATGTTGAGTAGTTTTTCATTTAAAAAATAAAGTATGACAGGAAGTCTGCGACGTCGCAAACCGAGATACGTGGTTTGGTAGTTTCACCGTCGATAAGCAGATCAGAGTTTACGCTTGAATCGGCCAGGGATCAGTTATTTCTGTTCAATCTGACAACTCGCACAATTTCCATTTAAATACTATTCATTATTATCGAGCAAATGTCTTCTTCTCGCTCGATTTCAATTTACTCGTTTCGATCTAACCCTACAAACCCTACTAATCCGGCCTATCCTGCCTTTGTAACCTTTCCACCATCATCTTCCCCATCCCTGACCCCCTACGCTTCGTCAAGCGATTGAACGCTTCCAGCTTGTTTATCTGAATTTCAAACGCCTCTCCGATCAATAGTTAATTGTCGTTAGCGCCTTCCTTAAACGCGCAGTTCTTGGAGTCGTCAGTGAAATGTGCGTTATTTGGACCGCGTTCAGCAGAATGGAACCAAGCCATATCAGCGATTGCCAAACTTAATTGTGCATTTAAACTAAATTGTGCCAAACTTAATTTTTTACATGGCAATGGTTGTGCGGATTTTTGTACACATTTCAGTGAATTTTCGGCATAGTGTGAAGCAAATCCCTTAAAATTTTTAAGGGAATCCACAAAAACTTTCTCTTGTAAAAAATTAAATTGCCCAGTTAAATTTGACAATGCTTGATTCCTTTCTGCTGAACGCGGTCCCTTTAAGGTTCCTTCTCAGTTTCGATGGTTCTATCACGAGATACCGGTTTAAGAATGTTCATCATCCCGCAACTTAAATACTTTAAGAAAAGTATCTTCGTCACGGCATTTTTCGACACTTTTCGTGAGGTATGCTACTGAAGTAGCCGTCATCCCAATCTTAAGTTTGTCAATTTAAGTTCAGGCTTGGCAAGATAAAAAAATCTGCGCATATTTAGACTAAAATACGTGTTTTTACAGAATATCTTAAGCCTTATCTGTATAAACAGAGGGTTTATAATCTATTCTAATTGAAAAATCCATTATTTTTAAATATTAAGCTTAGTTCCTCTTGAGTGTTTTTATTTTTCTTATTCTCCTCCTCATACAAAAATAAAGTCGCTGCAAGTTGATCCGCATGAATTTTCGTAAAATAATGCGTCTCCGAAGTAAATTTCAGTGACAATCGTGTCGCCGAACTTCAAACAGCTCAACGTTGTTTTCTTGACTGAAAACGAGGCTTACAGTATACTACTGAATTGAGGGTATAACAAGAATATTTCAGATCAGGCTGTAACTTATGACGTCGTATGAGCTATTCGACGACTTATGGTTTTAACCATTTTGATTCGAATGCAACTGTCGTGCAATTCAAATTATGAGCAAACGATTATACTATGTACAGACAAAAATATTCACTGCTTTTAACAGCAATAATATCGCGAGCGCGGTCAAGATACATAACCTCTCGTTACAGTTGCGACCTAAATAAGTAGATGAGTAAACGCATGTGAAAGTATGATAGAAGGCCGTAAATTTTTCGCGTGACGTAACGAAATCTGTTGTCACATATATGAAATGGGATTGAACTTTTAGTTCCTTTGAAAGTATCTTTCTCATCTTTTTATCAAAATAAAAACAGGAAAATGCAGGCATTCGCATTACATCGATCCGAAGAAACTCATTCTTTAAAAAAAAACCTTTGATTAATTAATAATTTGACCAACTAATACCAAGCACAAAAGGGAAACTTAGTGCTTGGTACACGAACTTTAAAGACTGAAGAGGCACTTAAAACACAATTTAATCTTGACGGACGTCAAACGTAATCATACCTCTCCAATTAAAATGATCTCTCCGGCAAGTTGAAAAGTGGTGTTGATCACGTGAATTCATTCAGTTTTCACGACAAAAAACACTACTTACCTGTCTGATTCTGGCACACATTACTTTACACAATGACAACTTTGTTGCGAAGGATCAATCTGAAAACGAACCGGAAGTTGTCGATAATTTATATAATGAATTCTAATCGATGGTTCTGAACCCAGATACTCTTCAATCTAATGAATGTTTTTTCTTCCAATTAGCTGAAGGCAATATAGGATTGCCTATATTGGCAATATAAGGCTATATAAGGCAATATAAGGGGGGTCGCCCCCTCCCCAACGAGTCGTAATTCGTTCGACATCGTCGTATTTAATTATAATCTTTTAATGTTGTAGGCAGTGGCGTGGCGTGAATTGCGATGTATCGGTTGTTATGCCATTTAAATCTACGGTAAAGAATCGATTATTGAGGTGTTCGCTGCGAACACCCTGTTTATCGATCCTTTTCCGTAGGTTTAAATGGCATAACGATCGATGTATCGCAATTCACGCCACGCCACTGGTTGTAGGTCCATAAAAATGAATCCATACCTCCATGTCCTGTAGTTCATTCAATCACCATGTTTTTTGTCCGATATTAACTCTTAGATGCGAAAAAATATTTTTATCCTCGCAAAGTCTCAAGTTGGGTTAAAGTGACCCTTCTCTAAATATGTATATAGATTTTGATAGTTTTTTGAAGTACTATCCATGTTACTTCTATGTTTTTGAAGGTAAAAAATACATATTTTTTTTATTAAATTTTCACCTTTTCAGTAAATTACTGTCACTTTCTCACCTCTTCTCCACATCTGCCGTATATAACTCCCCTAGAGGAGGTAATCGAGCCCTTTTGACCCGGCATGCGATTTCCAATTGTTTTTCTCGGAGGAGGGAGGGATTCTCCGACACGACACAACTCTCGCCAAACTATACATTTTTAGATGTGCACCCTTTGGGCCGCCTTAGAAACCTTTAAACACGTTTTACTCTTTTTTTTACAATGATCATCGACTCAGATGGATCATGGCATATTTTGAGCAAACTTAACCTTAACTTTTCCAAAATTTAAAAATAAGAGACCTCAACGTGAGTTGACAGGGCAAAGATGCAACTATTCGTGCTTGATGAATATCCATGTTGCGTTTGCAAAATTGAAGGCGCGATGAGCGAGGCGTGAACTCGCAATGCTCCACTCTGTGCTGCCAAAGAGGTGTCGCTCAGATTCGGAGGAAAAGTTAAAGATCGAGGCTCAATTATGTCTCTTCTATCTTCGGCTGTGTTTCTCACGTGGCTCTCAAAGCCTCACCACAAAGGAGACAAACGGAACCAACACAACATAGAAATACAGCAAGGGAAATGGATGAGCGTTTCCAACGGCGCAGAGATACAACTATTCGTACTTCATGGATGTCTGTGTTGCGTCTGCTGAATTGAAGGCGCTATGGCGCAAATCGTAAACTTGCATTGCTCCGCTCAATGCTGCCAATGAAATGTTGCTTGGATACTGCCTTAATTTCGATTTTACAAAATGACTTTAATATGCACTCCCATTGTGGACGAAGAAAATTTCCCATTCCTATATTATTTTAAATTAAGAGGATCCTACATTTACTTCCTTGAAAGTTTCTTTCATAATTTGCACCAATTTGTTGTTTTTCTGAAATTTTTTTAAACGACAATGTTATGTATTTCCAGTTTTTTTTTGTTTTTTTTCTCTTGAATAATGTGTCGATAATTTTGAATTTTTCCACCTCAGAGTGAGAAAGTTTGAGTTGTTTTGGATTTTAATTATTTTATACCAGTCACTAGATTAATTATTATAGAGTTAATCTGTGCAACACGACAACAGTGGAAGAAAATCCAGTAGTAGACTTAATTTGTTCAAGGCCAGGAGGCTCATTTATCGTCGAAGAGTCCCCTCTTTAATTGATGAGTTGTTTCCATAATTGAACATTGATTTTCGTCCGCATGACGCTTTGATTCAATACAGAGGATTAGTGGGTCTAATTTAACTCTAAACTCACACCGACAGTTCTAAACTTATCGGAATACTCCTGTATCGTTCCAGTTCACCTGAATAATAACTTCAAGTATTTTTTCAAAAATTTGTTCAGCATGCAATCACTAACAGTCAATGCTTTTAACCTTCACGTCTCACCATCTATCCGTAGGAAAGTAGAAAATTTCTTCTAGCATTTTCCAGAGTACAAGAAAAAGTTTTACATAATAATCCAAAAAACCCGAAGTTTCTCCCACCTTTGACCTTCCACGAGGCCAACATGTCTTTCAAAAATATTTCCTAACTATTGTTTTCGATTCTTGCCAACTTAACATCATCCAAGAAAATCGCTACGAGCACACCTAAAAATCATATAATTTTACAAGGGGTTATTCACATGGATGACATGTAAACCATCCTAACAGATCAAAATAACAATGCTCTAAGTCACTTTCATCTGTTTTTTCACTTTTATAAAGAAAAATAACATAATCATAGCAAAGTATCTGAAATCGATGTTCTTGAGAATATTAGAAAGCATCTTGCATTGAAAACTGAAAATCTGCGATTGATTTCCCACCGCACTAAAAAGTCAGAGTTTCCATCTTGGGCCTTGTCCACACGAGCGCAGTTCGCGGAACTTATTCCTCGAACTTGCTCAGTTCCCGGAACTTATTCCTTGAAACGAGGCATGCTGTCCACACGGGTTCGTCCGAACCGGAACCGGAACTTCAATAAAACTATACAATTATTGCAAAATAATAGATTATAATACGGCCGCCAAAGTAACAAAAATATTGTCAAGACGCATATAAAGGACGTAAAAAACAAAAACAAATTCACATCAAAAGAAACATATGTAGAAGCTCGGAGTACGGGGGAAGTTCCGGGTTTTGGAGGAATAAGTTTTTAGCTCAGCTAAAAACTATTGTTCCAGGAACAAGTTCCTCGAAATAAGTTCCGCGAACCGCGCTCGTGTGGACAAAGCCATGTGACATATTTTGCCTATTCGGTGTCAAGCGTACAAATTGTGATAGCAATATCAGCGTCACAATCGCAACGTACTAGTTCAATTCAATTACGTCGGAGCGTTCCGCGTGAACCCTCCGACATCGCCTCAAAACTTACAATTAGTATGTGAGGTCTCGATGTGGGTCTTTAAGACAGGTGCGACATTTCAGAGCGTGATACCCTCATTAAGCTGCATGGTTGGATGTATCAACACATTGTCGGCACTCGTAACTGCATAGAGATCAACTGAGAGTAAGGACGCTCACTCGGGCCTGATCTCGCTCGTTAGATTCAACGTATCTCCCCGGCAACTCAATTAGGAATGATTTGCGAATTAGCATGAGCGCACGAGCACAATTGATTGATTATCACTAGGATTTGAGACTGCATGCGCTAAGAGCCCGGATATATTATCAGATAAGCAGGTCAGGTCTCCGAGTGGTTTTTTCCCACCAAGTTTACATAGGAGCAACGACCGAGGAATCTCGATGATGTCAATTAGACTGCATTTCGCAGTGAGGAACCATTGTTTTTGGCTCATCCAAGCAATAGCAAATGTGCCATTAGTTCCCCCGTGCAAATAGGTGCTTTTATGAATGAGCCACAAATAGTTATTCTTTATCGCAAAATGTAGTCCACTTATGCATTGGTTGCTTGTCCCTCTTATTTCTGTCTGCGCCTATATCTGTCGCTTGTTTAGGGATTAAGAGCGATATTTATTTGACGCACGATGACAGTAACTTAATGTTAATAAAATGATGGAATGATGAAATTAATCCTTACATTTTGCTCAAGTAGAGTCTTACGTGCAGTGGCGTGGCGTGGCGTGAATCGCGATATATCGACTGTTTATGCCATTTAAACCTATGGTAAAGAATCGATTATTAAGGTGTTCGCTGCGAACACCCTGTTTATCGATCCCTTTACATAGGTTTAAATGGCATAACAATCGATACATCGCAATTCACGCCACGCCACTGCGTACGTGACAGCGTAATTGCATTTCACGCTGCCTAACTCATCGCAATTTTTATTGTATTCATCAGGTTACTGAGAAAAAGAATGGTCAGCCTATGGGTATGAGCCTGTCGATGAATTGTCCGTTGCCTTTGATTATGAGGAAAATATCCAGAAAAGTAAATTCAAGAATGTTGCTTCGTTTTATACATTGAAACAATTAAACGAGAGAGAAAAATTAGGCAGCAACGCCTAATGTTGTTAGGCTGATTCTAGGTGAATCTGTTCGATTGTTGTAATGTTTGTGAAAATCATTAACGTGTTCCGCTCGGACAAAACTGTATGGACAAGTGGAACGCAGGTGGAAACAGTTTAACGAGGCTTTTATTATCGTATTTACACTTTTAAACAATACAAAATGCTGAAAATTTGTAACCGGATGGTTAGTTTAAAATAAGTTCCGATTTAAGATTTATTATGATGAAATAGGAACGAAATGTACCGATTTCAGGAACAAGATCCAAGCCTACCTTGAACATTCCTTTCCAAGTAATATTAGGACTCATTTTCACAGCAGAGTGTCAGAGTTTCATTGCGCAACGAGATTATGAGACACTCATGCTATTTATGCGTGAGCTTTGAGCCCCAGCTAAATTCTTTTCCGAGAATGTACATGTTCGACATGTAACGCGGAAAGGATAATGATGTGGTGAGCTTTGACACGGCGTGACCCCTCAAACTGTGTTAATTTTGAAAGAGAGATCCGAGCGGATTTATATTCAGAAGGAACGCCACAGTATTTTTGGATCCTCCTTTGCTCAAAGGCTCGCTTTGGAACCTTTGCCATAAAATGAAATGAAATGGAAAATGAGAAAATAGAATTTCCCCGATGGTCCATTTTCAGGTGGCCATCTTAATCAGTCTTTGTCGCATGCGGTTCCGAGTTCTCTCTCTCTCTATCTCCCCCTCTTTCTCCCCTCCCCCCTCTAAGAGCCTACAAAATTCCTGAAGGGGTTATCCTGTCGCAAAGGAACTCACAATCAGTGGAATTATTTACTCATCTTTTTAACCTTTTTTGCGGATATTGTAAATGACTAAACATGCCAAGGATGATCGAGGAAGCTTGAAGTATCAAACTCGGCCCTAAAAAATAGCTACTTTGTAGCATGTTTCAGCAAAAATGTTTCGAGAGAATGTACAATAGTTTTAAAACTTCAATTAGACTAGACATACACTTATCAAAAGTTTTTTTTTTTTTTTTTTTTTTTTTTTTTTAATGAATATAAACAAATTAACCAGGGTACGATGAGACATAAATACCACAATATCCAATGAGACTTGAACGATGAATCGTAATCTCATGGTTCCAACAACCCAAGATGAGTTGAAACTCCAGTTTTAATCGCGAGTTTCCCGCGAACTTAATTTAACACTCATAAAATTTTACCCTCTCATCATTTCTCCTTGTTTTCTATCAACATTGCTTTTCAATCAAGTTTTCAAGATGCTGAAAATACATTGGTCTCCAGTCATTGCCAAGATTAACAACTACTCTTTTATTTACATTTCCACTAAAACAATTCGCCTAATTGCTCAATCGCATCTCATTTGTCTATTTTTTCTTCGCCCTTTTTCGCCTTTTTCTTTGCAATTTCTCAATTGCTCCGTTGCCGCTCTCATTGCATCAAGAATAACGAATTTTGAGTATTCATTCTTGCGCAACCGTAATAATCGTTCAACATGAAGCCTTCATGCATTCTTGGCGAGAGAATTAGCGATGGCGGATTTTTCAAGGGAGTGAGTCCGCGCAATGGGTACAGTGTAGATAGCCGGAAGGGAGCTCACTGTAGAATAATTACTGTTAACAGAAGTCTCCCGACTGAAACCTGGTTTTTTCCTGAGCTCCTCTTGAATCTCCTGTAGGGTTTTGCCCTTGGTCTCGATGAAGTGGTACTGAGCAAAATACAGAGCGAACACGGAGGTGAGCGCGAACAAGAAGAAGTTGATGTACATTCCGATATAACTGGCACAAATTGCGAACAAAGTGGTGTTGAGAATGGAGGCAAACGCGGAGATGATTGCCGTGACGGTAGAGGCCCGGGCTTTGATGTTGGAAGGCAAAACCTCCCCTTGATAGAGAGACGCGATGGGCCCGACGCCGAGGCAAAATGAAATACCGTAAAGTAGGAGACCCGAGAAGGGGATCCAAGTGGTGCTGGAGAGATCCATATCCGAATGGACGTTCAAAAAGTACCACACGCCGGTGATGGTCATCGTGATTATGATGCCGATATTGGAGATGACGAAGAGGGGCTTCCTGCCGACGCGGTCGATCAAGGAGGTGGCGACGAAGACGGAAAGCCAGAGGACGACGCCCGTGATCAGGGTGCAGTGTTCGGGGGAGAGCGGCCCCACCTGGCTGGGGATGATCAAAGTCAAGTACGCCAGGACGGTGAACATTCCGCTGAGCTTCTGAATGAAATAAACCGCCTGGACGTTTATGAACGCCGCGCGGTAGTTCTCGTTGAGGATGAGCTCTTTGAACCTGCCCCGGCGCTTCATGAAAGTTTTAACGTAGGTTTGGATGCTCTCGAGCTCGGCGCTCACATCTTCGTCGCCGCGGAGCCAGCGCAGGGAGGCCTCGGCCTTCTTCCGCTTCCCTTTCATTATGTAGTAGTAGGGCGTTTCCGGGATGAAGACGAAGCTCGTGGCGAAGACGAGGCACAGGAGCCCGGAGCTTATGCCGAACGTGAAGTAGGTGACGTAGGGCCCGATTATGTACTCGTAGAGGTTCCCGGCGAAGTACATGATGAAGTACATGGTGCCGAGGCTCCCACGGACGTTGGGCTGGAGGACCTCGGCGAGGAAGGCGGGGACGACCGTGGTGACGCTGCCGGCCCAGAGCCCGGCGCAGAAGCGGGCCAGGTAGAGCATGTGCTCGTGGTAGGCGAGGGTGACCAGGGTCCAGTTGGTGATGGCGAAGGTGCTGAAGAAGAGGAGCGTGGACTTGCGCCCGATGGCGTCCATCATGATCCCGGCCGGGAGGGGGCCCATCATGATCCCGATGTAGAAGGCGTTGATCACCCAGGCCTCTTGGAACAAGGAGAGCCGGAACTCCAGCTCGTTGTTCCGGATTTTAGGGAATGCGGCCGCTGACCATCCTGCGATTGCGCCTAGAGTCATCGCACCGATGCAACCTGCACATCAATAAAATTATCCATTGCATTAAATCAGCATGATGCACGGAAAAAAACTCCGGTCGTGGAATCCGCACCTATGGGCTATATATGTATATAGACAAACCGTTTGTTTTCCGGGCTCAGAGGCCGAAAGTTCCGGGCGCAGCAACCGGAACTTTCAAAGCTACGACTCCGGCACCCGGAACTTTCGACCCCTGATCCCCGAACGGTTGGGATATCTACACAGCCCGTAATTTTTTTTTTTCAATGCCCTGGAAACAATTTGGTTCAAAACGTTCTTGGGTAATTTACCGTGACGAAAAACGTTCTTGAGTAATTCACCGTGACTAAAGGATCCTTCTCAGTCTTCGAGGGACAAGTTTTCTGGGAGTATTCTTCAATGCTTCTTGAAACCAGGGCTTCAAGAAGGATTGAAGTATCCTTGCAGCCAACTGGAAGCCTCAATAAATTGAACAATAGGTCGGTCGAAAAAAGGGGCTGAGTTATGGTCAGGTTCAGGTAAATTGCCACTGAATTCGTATCAAACGAGTTTGAAGGAGATTTAAAGGTCCAATCTTGTGGAGTTTCTTTTTCCCAACCTGACCCGTCGAAAAACCTTGAAAGAGATGGGACGAGAGTCGAGATTCTCAGCTCAAATCCATGCTCGAAGCTCAAATATCCGATACTTCAGACCTTAATGCTACTCCTCCTACAGGTTTGTTGAACATTTTTTTAACAAATAAGGGAAGATGGAAAACTCCCGGTATTAAGGATTACTTGCGGAATCTGTGAACAATAGAATTTAGAAGGTCTGTGCAATAGAAACCGGAGTTTAACTATAACTTGTTTTGTGCTTCCGAATAAGGTTGTTTTTTTAAATTCTTAGGAGAGAAAATAGCCTTTTTAAGGGTTTATCGTTTGTCGAATTAAATTTTTAAAGTCAGTTTTGTACATGGATTGTGTGAAGAAAGGCAATTTCATGAGTATCGTTCAGCAATTATCATATTTCAAATATAGAATCACAAAGAAAAATAAATAAAAAGGATATATTAAGTATCACTCGGGCATATCACGTGGAAAATCGAATACTTTTCATTTTCGTACAGTTCGAAATAATCCCTGCCAGCATTAATCTTTCCAACGCCGCTTCCATTGGAAAAAACTTCTCTTGGACTAATTGGATAACGCACAGCTCCTGCAATGAATGTTCCTTGCTTTTTTCCACTTTTTTTGTATCGCTACGCTTTTAACATGGATTTAAGCTTGGGATAAAGGTACCCGACCTAAACCAGTTACCTAACTCCGTCAGGTTTCTTTCACACTGCTCTCATGAATCTGCGATACTGATATTTACACGGATTGCTTCATTTGCGTCACTGGTAAGAACAAGGTGGAAAAACCCATGGCACGCACTTTTGCGGTGGATGCCGTGATCCACCGTGCGTTTTGGAGGAAGAAATTTCCGTTATAATTGAACGTAGAAACTTGGGGAATAGATCATTTTACTTTTTGCTACTTTATCATTTTCAACCATGAAAATAAGAATCTGGAACCAGCGCAACTGATCCATCGTTTACTTACGCAAAAGGCAAGAGGACTGAATCCTTCAAACGACCATCCACGGTCTCTAATAAAGTACATTAAGCAACTTTTTGGGACCCCCCCCCCCCACCTTGTTCATTGTGCAGCTCCGAGGGCGAGGTCTCTCCCCTACAATGATTACTTCGCGCTGCTTTCTACCCGTACCTACCCCTTCAAACTCAATACATCGACTGTTGATTTAAAGACTATAATTTGGCAATATTTCCTAAAAATTCCCCCAAATGTCCGCTAGAAACCAGTATGCTTTGCGCTCATTCCTACGTGACTTAAAATATCGTCTTACTCTTCACTGCCGTGACAGTGAAAAGAGCAGTAAGTGTCAAATTTTCGAAATCGAGTTTCCTTCAAAATTCGTCTAATCTCTTTCAGATGAAATCACTGAAACAGCTAAAACAGCAAAATTCATGTTAATTGTATAGAAACAAGACTTTTAAAGCCTTAAGTGCGCAAAAAATGACGTAGTTTCAGGCAAGACAGCAGTAAGTGACAACATTCCTCCAGAGAGCCAATGCAAACAGTGCTTTGAAGTAAAGTGCCGCCCTCTTCTGCCAATTTCTAACCTGGAAATGTGTTTGTTGTGTGTCCAAATAGTCCAAGACGCAACCAGGAAAGCATAAAGAAGATAGCACTTGCGGCTGCCTTGCCTAACAATAACCTATAGCATGAAAGTGTGAATCACCTTTTTTACGTGATTGGAATAAAATTAGTCGATTTTAATCATCCAAACGATTTCTAGGAGTCTTTCAGATGACTTGACTAGTGGCAATTTGATAGAGAACGGAGGCTTCTTTCAATAAAATTTTCCGGTCAGAAGCATCTGCCCCCCTTTTTTCAAAACTTTATTTTTGCACTTACTGCTCTCTTTGGTACCACGGTCCTTCCTGGCATCCTGCAATAATTGCGCATTCTTTGATTCCTTTCCCCCAAAAATGTGAAACTTAAAGATAGCCTATACGCAAAAAAATAGCTGGGTGCTGATGACAGAACCTTCTGTTCACAGGGCTCCTGCACTTTCTATCTTATGCCTACAGAACTTTTCTGTTGTGAGAACGGAACTTCGGTCGTGAGCACAGAGCATTCTGTCCTCATTTAGGAAACTTCTGTAACTGTTACAAAAAAAGTGCAGGAGCCCTGTGAACAGAACTATTTTTTCAGGGTAATTGGCCACAAGGTTACAATCTTCAGTTCGAGGTTTTGCAGATGATATTATGGGTCTGGTGTGGCAATTCATGAATGATTCTGCTTAATTCATGTCTAGAAACCTCAGGTACATAAAAGCTGCATTTACAGCGCAGCTTCGAGCCCTGCGCCAACCCAAACACCACTGCTCTCTTTATTCTTGCAGATCATAAAATTACTGACACCGTCTACTCCCGGAAGGAATAACCCGATCAAAAATTGGCTTGGGCAACGGAGCTAGGGCTTATTTAGAAACCTTCGTCGAATTACAACTTCGAATAGTTTGCAGTCTTACCGAATGGTGGTGAGATAGACAAAACTGCTCGAGGACCATTTATAAATTACGTCGCACCCATCTGAGGTGGGACAGGGGTAAGAGGGTGATGGGGAGGGAGAATCAAGCGTTGCGTGACGTCACGTGAAATCGACGCAAAGCGCCGATTTATACGTGCCTACTAGCTCTGCACCAAAGCCTTAAATTTGCCACTAGGTAACTGGCACGTAAAACTTTTCAATTTTCATTGAATATTATTTTAACTTTCAGTGTCAATTTCGCGGTATCGTTGCGGGTAAAATAATGACTGATCAAATGAAAACGGAATGATATGTTATTATTTATCTTAGAATGGAAAATAAAGAATGCATCTTCATTAACGATCATAACAGTAGGGATTGTTAGTACAGCGAAATGTCCAGGGTCGTCGGCGATGCCCTAATTTCGGTCGAGGCGGAAAGACCGCCAGGGATGCACCGTGTCCAATGTAATTGACGCAGTCAATGGAGGGGCTGTAAACTATAGACGAAAAGCCGGCCTGTCGGCCCCAGCAAAATAGAAAGTGGCAAAGCGGGTAGGTTGCGGCATGTCAAGGAGCATAAATTAGACTCTTGGCTAGTCTTATTTTCTTTGTATCTCCTGTTTCTCAAACAAAAAGGCGCTGCAGTTCACGATGTGGGTGTTAATCCAACGCATTATCGTGCTCACCATTCTTACCTGAAACACTTTCTTTTCCACATTTACACCATAGAACGTGCAACAGGGCAAAGGTTCCTCCCTCGACAATGGAGCGTGCTAAAATTAAAAGGAACTAAGTATCTTCATTGGGACCTGGAGACACACATAAGAATACGTGCAAGACTGGGCCTATGTCACAAACGGAGATAGTTCCTTTTGGTTTAAATTGGTTCAGTTATTTTTGTTGGTAGGTATGTTGGTTCACTCAAGTGAATAGGAGGTGACTTCTGTCTTGTGAAAATGTGTGCCTGAATCCAGAGTGATCCTTAATAATGTGGTTCTTGCGCGAGCCTCGTTAAAGGGCTGATGAACAATGAGCACCGTAGCAGGGAGAATCACATTTCGATGGTGAAACTGGAGACTGTTTTGAGTTAATTCCGTGAATGCGTTATTGAAGTTGTTTTCTATCTGCCATCACGAGATTATAATCGAAAAATATTGTGAAGTCACCTAAAACCGTGAAACTTCTTTCGCATATCTCGGGCAGAAAAACATGCAGAGATTCGTATCTCATTCTGGCGCCTTCGTTTGATACGACGTGCTTTTACGCACAACGCGCGCTCCTCAGCGTTTCCAGTCATCAGCTTCAGCATTATTACGAGCTCGTACATCAGATGATGAACCGTGTTTGTTTTTATTTATTTTCTCACTCTCGCAATTCTCGCATAAGAATTTATAATTACACATTGGGCCCCTATTAACTTGTGACTATTAGAGTTCAGGCAGTCCAAAATGCATAAAATCATAAACAATAATGTAGAAAAAGGATGCAATCATAAACTCCAGGTTCATCATGACGGTCAGCTGTATTAGAGTCGATCAAATCATACAATACTTGATCTAGCTATGTGTGGGATTAACTAAAGCATCGAAACGAGTTTTAAGTGTGAATGACTCGTGTGATGTGATAAATGATAAAATGATGCATGTGACAAATGAGCGATTTCACTCACCTGTAAAAATTTTACAACATTAAAAATCGGACGGAAAACAAAACCTTTACTCGATCATAGAATTAACTCGCGCCCTTCAACTTTTTTATTCAAGTTTTATTCCTTAAAAGTGTTTCGGCTCAACCTCCCCCCCCCCTCCCCCAATGAACGAAAGTCGCACATGTTCCTTACACTACATGGGCATTGGCGTCTTGTTAAGGGAGTTCGTTTCGCTTGCGGGGCAGAAATGATGTTTTGAGACTTTAATGAATTGACATTTCTTGGCAATACATAATTTTTTCAATCGATCATTGAAACGAGCACAGGTAAAGGGATAGGAAGTATTATTAAAGGAAAGACAAAGTTGGCACATACCTCTGTTCAAATGGGTTTGAGGTCCATTTCCACAGCCCCCCCCCCCCCCGCCCACCACATTCGAATTTTAAGCAAGAAATAATATCACAATTTTGTGCTAATTTTGTGCTGCAAAATTAAGGGGGGAAACGCTCCTCAAAATTGGGGGGGCTGTAGAAATGGTGGCCCCCCACTTTCGAATTTTCGAAGAAAAAAAATGCTATAATTTTGTGCTAATTTTGTGCTATTTTGTGCTGCAAGAAAAAAATGTTGTGCCGCAAAATGAAGGGGGGTAGAAGCATTCCAAATTGGGGGGAGGGGGCTGTAGAAATGTTTGCCCCTTCTTTTGATATCTCGAAAAAGGAGCATGCCATAATTTTGTGCTATTTTGTGCCGCAGCGAAACATTCCATTTTTTCAAATTAGAGGAGAGTAATGGGCACATCAAATTTTGGGGGGGGGCTGTAGACATGTATGCCCCCCTTTTTGATTTCTTGGAAATGGAGTATGCCTTAAGTGTTTGCGAATTTTGTGCTATTTTGTGCCGAAAAAAAACCGATTTATTTTTGTAAATTTAGTGGGATAAGTGGGCACATCAAATTTTTTGGGGGGGGGGGGGGTTGCTGTGGACATGTTTGCCTCCCTTTTTGATTTCTTGAAAAAAAAGTATGCCGTAACACTCTCATAACTTTGTGCTATTTTGTGCCGCAAAAAGAAAAATTTTGTGCTCCAAATTGAGGGGGCTGAAATACCACCCCTTTATGGGGGAGGGTCGTAGGTGCGGCAGCCCCCCCACTTTCGAATTTCGAGAAAAAAGTACGTCATAATTTTGTGCTAATACTGTGCTATTTTGTGCCGCAAAAAGAAAATTTTGTGCTCCAAAATTAGGGGGGTTAAATACCATTTGAAATGGGAGGGGCGGGGACTGTAAAACCAGTTAGCGCTCCGTCGGAACTCGAATCTTCCGCTCCGGAGTTGCAGGCTCGTAGGTAGTCGGAACCTTTGGTAGCGCAGCGTGGTCACATCTCTCTCCGCTTAGACTTCTGCCCATGGAAACGGACGGAAAGGGCCAAGCACCGTGGCAACTCAAGAAAGATCCGGGCGGGAGATCCGGCACGCTCCGCGATCCGCTCTTTGCACGGGATATTTAAACAGAGAAATTGATCCTGATCATTAATGAGCCTTTTTGGGGGATTATATACCGTTGGGTGTCAGCGAGATCCAAATCGAATATCGTTTTACTGTTTTTTTCTTTATTTTTTTATTTTTGCACGCTACCGATTGTTTACTGAATCGAACAGTTTTGAGAAATACATGATTGGCTTTCATTTCAGAAGCAATAACAATTTTGACACGTATCCAGCAAAACATATCATAAAAGGACCACTTTTAAGAAATGTTTCAGAAAATGTGTTACCTTTGATTTCAAGACCTCCGAAATCTAGTTTACATTACCTCACTGGAATGCGTCCTGTATGCTCTTTTCCAAATTTTAATGACAAAATTCGATTTTTCCACCGTTTTTCGTTAGGTGCCGATGTTCGGTTTTAAATAAAGTACCCACACAATTTACATGTATATTTTTTAATACTGCTTTATTTATACTAAAAAGCACTCAAGCCTCCTAATTTTTTTTGTCGTAACGCTTATCTCTAGTGTTCTACTGGGCTGATTTTCATGATTTTTGTGGATATCGACGAGTAATTTTCTTTTTTCTTTTACGTGTCACAAATCCTCGTTCCTTGAAATACCATTTTTCCCTTCCTTAGATATTTGTTTGCAACACTTTCCTGTACAAATGCGCATCCGTCTCACTATCGCAGAATCGGATTGCGCTTTTGATATGTTTTCGAAACTTATATTTCGTGCGCATCGGCATCGCGTAAATCTATATGATATTAAATTGATTAAGATTAAGATATTATATTATTGATCCGATGTAAAATCCCCAGCCGGGAAGAAAAAAAAATCCCTAGATTTCGCTAAAAATCCTTTAATCCCCAGATTTGCTCAAATATCCGTCGAAAAATCCCTAGATTTTTACAAAAACCGCCATTTTCAACGTAGTTATATGACATCATTCGATATGTCAATTTGCAGTATTTAAATCTGATTGGCTTGTTGGAATTTTTCGCCTTATGAAAGCAGTGAACAGACCAATAAAATGAAGGATTTTTTTTTTCTTTCTTTTTTTTCTTTTTGGGTGAACTGTCAAGTACATCGAATGACGCTATCGTTATATATTCCGGCTTATCATCGGGTAAACATAGTGGTGCCAATAAGCCCTACAAAATATAGATGAAAAAATATTTTCTACTAAGTCCAAGGTAAAATTAAGGGTAAAAGAGTCTATTTTTACTTACTTTTACCTCATCAAAATAATCTCTAGATTGTCTGAAGAATCCCTAAAACCCTACAATTTCCGGAAAATCCCTGGCCCTAGATACCAGATCACAGCCTGTCACCGTGTATCTGGGCCGGGGGGGGGGGGGGGGGAGACAGATTTTTTTTTTGGCACCGGGCGGCAAAAACCCAAACCCGGCTCTGGCCCGCTAGAATCACATTTTGAAAATATGGCTCAGGTATTCGTATATTACGTGGTGTAAGTGAAAATTCCCCTATTTAACCAATGTAAATTTTAATGTTTTGTCACAGCTCGTTTGAGCGTTTCACAGGGTTGATTTCCATGACTTTCCGGCTATCGACATGCGATAGTCCCTAGATAAGCCCGCTCCATCCAGAGTATGGCAATATGACCCAGGGTTCTAATATTCGGGTTGACTGGTGAGCTAGGCAAGGGTAGGGGCAATAAGCAAAATTTGAAGTTCCCTCCAATGAAAAATGACTGGAATTTCAAATTTGGCGGAAACTCGACCAAATTAGAGATATTAAATTTTGGTTTTTTTAGTCAGTTCGTTTGGATGATCAACCGGGTGATTCCCATGGTTTTCGCGGCTACTAATGGGAGATGATCCGTGGATAGTGGATAGTCCCGCTCTATATACTGAGGGCGCGATACGATGATGTATGGACCTGAGGTTTTTCCAGCACATGCTGACACCAGCGCAACCACATCTCGGCAGATGCCATGCCGGTCTCCTGTATACAATAGACCGCTCGGCGGCGCTCGGCATCAATGGATCTCAATCCGTCGGCCTTCTCTCTGGGCTATTGGAGCTCCAAAGAAATTTGATGAAATTTATAAGATCTGCTTCGATTTTAACTCTCTCAGTAAACTTACATTCTGCGGAAAGAGCAGAATACAATGAACTAAATGTTTTTATGATTTGTATAAATACAACGGAGATGTCGTTCAGCAAGTTGCAAATTCAGCAGAGGAGGTATTGGACCGTATTTAGAAAAAAGGAACCAGCGTGATTACAGTGTTTTCATAATCGTGCAACTCTTTTTTCTCTTTTAAAAATACGAAAGATATGTACTGTATTAAAATTTACGAAATTATTCCCCTTCAAAATTAACAAAAATTATTTAGTAAGTGGGAAGCAAAAAATATTTGCTATTTACGGAGATTTTTTTAGATAATGATGAAGAAGCAATATTTTAACGACACTAATTGCGCCGGTTCCTTTTTGCTAAATGCGATCCTATTGATCTCGCTATGCCACAGAATCACGTATTTTCTTTTATTCTTTTCTTTGGTTTCTGTATTTCTTTATTTTGTATTTCTTTCTTCGGTTTGATCACCAATTTCCTCGAAATTTTACCGTGAATTTGAAAATATAGACTAAAAAAACTTTTTTTGATGAAATAAAAAAAATGCACTCGCGAGCTGCCTAATCCTCGGTTGTCGAGGGTCAGATTCAGGTAAGCGCAAGACAAAGGGGCAGCGATGTCGAGCGTGCCGAGTAGCGGTCTCGAGGATTGCTGTGTTGCCATTTACTAGATTATGGTATTTACCCATCCGATTTTCCAGACATAATCGTAGCGCGCCCCCAGTATACTTAAATTGAGCAACAAAGGCCTGCGAAGCGGGCTTGGGCTCGGGGTTTGGACTGCGTAGTGGCCAGTAATTCAAAAAGACCCATCATGAAGAACAAAAGCAGTAGCATTTCTGGTTCCTTGGTCGACAAGCAAGGGTATATAGGGTGTTCCAAGTCGATGCAAAAATTTCATGTGATTTGCTGATTTAATCATGTTCGAATTAAAAGTGAAAAGTTCCTTGAGATTTTATAAAATGATATATCACGATCAAATTTTAAGAGCTTTTAGAAACTTATTGAAAATGTTTAAGAAGACTCAGGAAGCCATAAAACACGCATACCAAATGGTCGGAACTAAATTCTATGAAAAGATAAAGGGAGAGTGGCGTCGAATCAAAGGTGAGGCCCAAAGAAATGCAGAGCTGTAGTGCTAAGGAAGGACACTCGAATGTTGCTGAGTCTCTCCGATAAAATATTTATGTTTGAGGAATGTCTTGAAAATTCTTCTTTGAAATTTTCAAATACTGTACAATTATCTGCAAAATATTCGTAAGCTGATATGAAATATAATAGGACCCATGAAATATGATTTTTGAGCCGCGGGTATTTCTTGCAAACGCTAGAAGCAGCGATACTCCAGCCTACGCCTTGATCTCGCGCAATACAATGCCGCGCCGAGCCACAATAGAACCTTATTACTTGCGCCTAATTTCCCATTTCACCATCCTACCAAAATGAACTAATTCTTCTAAAAATTTTATTTCCATGTATTTAACAAGTGTTCCCTTACACTCCGTTAAAACACGATTAAAATGAGACCCTATGCGTAAAAATCGGTCAAACAGAAGGAAAATTACAATTACTGACCCATGACCTTACCTGTTTCGCTAACGAAAATATAAAGAGGAGAAAACAACCTTTAATTAAAATTACACATCAATTAGCTCAGAATTTTACGAGGAATGCAGTCATGTCAATCATGGCATAGAAAAAGAGATTGAGACAAAATTTTTAAAAAAAATTGGTCTCTTGTGAAATGCTTTCTAGTTAGAATTTTGACTTGAGGACAGAGGTAGAAAGTCGACATTAGCGTAGACAATAGCCTTGTGCTCTGACAATATCGGATGCCGTTGAGGTACGTGCTCAACCAGTAGCATGGTTTCAACGTTTTCTGGTCTGATATTCAGGGATCATCCCTCATGGGCTACTACAGGTGTGTTTAAACAGGAAATATTTGGCAACGTTTGAAGGTTTACGCGGCGTTTTTCGGGGTTTTCGAAAGAGGGCGAATATTGTTAAAGGTCCTTGACCTACGCACGACAGAAGAAGAGAAGGAGACATGCTAGAGGAGGAAGCGCGGCGTATTGCGGGAGCGCGGGCAGGCGAAGAAGACGAGTTTCGGTCCCTCACCGACTGACAGGCATGCACAAATCAATTTTCTAGTTCCTTTAATATGAACTGCCGCTAAAATGACCAGAGCCAGGGTGAGGTAGAGACACGAAGGGACGAAGAGGATTTCCAGGCATGATGGCAACTTCTCACTCCCGCGTGTTCCCTGGCTGCTACGGGCCTAACTCCCAGAGGTTCAGAGGCATCAAAATTAGAAGACAAACACAAGTATGCCTGAGTTTGTTTGATCGTCTTAAAATTTCCCTGGGCACAAATGGATCCGATTTTAAAAATAGGTACCAATTGCGATTTCGACACTCAGATTCCTCTTGAGAATGCTTAGATGATAATTATTATCAATAATTATTTAGGTACTTATTATGTTCGTTTTAGCATGCGTACGCCCATTTTGAAGTTTCTAAAACTTGATAAATGCCTATGTTTGTGTACCCACATGAATGAAAACAAACTCAACAAACATATATTTCCTTGCGGTAATGCTCCTGTTGTGAGTTTTTTAAATAATTTCCTGCTTAGCAATACGGGTCTGCAAAAAAAGGAACAATTCTTAAAAACGCGAGGCATTCAATGGTGAGAAATGGAATGAATGGTAAAGAGATATTCACGGGAAAAGTGGAATTCCCAGCAGAAATATTCATCAAAATTTTGTCGGAAGTTCATAGTAAAAAATTATAATCAATCATGTCAATAATTCTTTCGACATCTCGTTTATTTATATAGATCCCATACTAGGTTTTGAAGGGAGGGGGTCCTTAAGACGGGGAAAAATGGTGCAACCAATTAGCATTTAGCATGTGACACAGTTTTTCTTTACTGGAAGTAATAAGGCGGCAATACTCTTCCTTCTAACGTCGTTTTCTAAACCATCTGTCCACTTAGTAAGTAAAATCACTTGTCAAGGATTTAAATGTTTCCTTTTGTAGATTCAAGCAAATTTTTCAGAAATAATCCGTCCATTTTTCTGACAAGTACCATAAACTTCACTACACTTCCTTCAGAAAATACATTAAAACAATAATATCAAAATTCCGATCATTCCTAAGTACCGCCTAACTTGAAAAGTTTGCCTAGAACGGAATGAATCTTATTTTCATTCATTTTCTACTCCCATATCTGGGGCCTTTTGTTTTATTTCCTAACCGTTTTTAAAAGAAATTAAAACAAGAAGAAAAATCCAACATGAGTGTGTTGGAAAAAGCGTGCCCCGAATAACTGAAATGTTGGACACATACCTACTATTTTCACGTCTTTGCTATTTGTATCAATTGGTACTTTTTGCTACATTTGGGAGAAAATATTAATTCATGAACGTTGAATGTAAATTAATTTGGAAGATCCGTCCAATTATCTTGATTTTAAGCAGATATGCGGCATTTACGCACGACCGCGATTTGGGCGAACTGCCGTGCATCGAAATCGCGTTACACTACTTAATTTCTTTGGATTTCTAATTGTAACTTCTCTCCTATTCGGCCAATTTTTACAAATGAGGTCTGTTTTTATTTGTATTTTAACGGAGAGTAAGGAAGCACTCGCCAAAAAGACGGAAAACAATTTTTGTTAAAATTTAGTGGATTCTGGCGTCACGGTGATTAGTTAATCGAGCGTGAAAGATAATGGTCGACTGGGGCGAGCGGCGGCTTTTGTCCTCGTGCTCGAAACCCCACAGGCCCACACTGATATCCGACCGACCGATACTTCACTGCAGTGGTGTAAGTTTTCTGTATGGGCCACGGTTAGGACATGGTCTAATGAGTCACGAGGCTCATCACAGATTGCACTTACAGCGCAAGACGCTCATTGGCTAAAAAGTTTTGGCGGGAAAGGAGCTTCTAAAGTTGAGTCCTCCGAGCATAGAAAAGCTTATATGAAGTTTCTGTCAAATGAAATAATTCGGGATTCACAGGAAAATGTTCTAAAGGGTTTCCAATCAGCAATTCATTCGATTTTTTGGTAAAAGATCATCAGGAATTGACAGTATAACGGTTCAAATACAAAAAAACGGGTCCGAGGAAAAAAATATTTGGATGACCCGCTATATAGCATTGGTTGATCGGTGTGCTGTACTATGGTGCATCCGAGTGATTTCAAAAAGCGAGCCCTTCCAGGCCCGCTTAAAAATAACCTTAAATGTAAATGGGTCGCTAAGCCTTGTGTTTTTTATCGAATATTCTGAAAGTACCCGGTAAGTAGATTACGTGGTGATTTATTGCGTATTATTTGAGCCAAAATTTCGGACAAGCCCTCTTTTAAAAAGTCCAAAGACTCGAGAGAATTTCAAATCCATTGAAAATTCACAGGAAATTCACAGGAAAATGTTCTAAAGGGTATCCACTGAATTTCCTGGAAGTGATGCACTGCGGCAGTCATATCGCTGTCTCCTCTCATTTTCCATCGATGTTTATTAAAATAAACCGCACTCCAAAGTGAAATTGTGGTTTGTTAATTAACTGCGAATATCATGAATGAGATTGGATTTTTCCGATTCTGAAGATATAGTTTCGACTTTCCTATTATTGTTTTCATATACGAGGAGTAGAAAGAAAAGAGGACGCCCAGCCAAATCTTGGATTGATGGAATAACGTAGGAAATGAGGAGGTGCGATTTGCCGGAGGAGCTTTGGCAAGATCGCTATCTGTGGCGGTTGGGTGTCACGGAACACGGAAGCGCTGTAAGAGCGGCATGTCAATAGTTAGTAAACAGCCATTTGACAGGAGTCGTACGAACCCGTGCTCGCTTCTGATTGGTGCCGGATGACATCATTCGTTTCGGCCAAAAACCGGGGCGTTTAAGTTTGCGGAAAAGTTGCACTTTTTGAACTTCGTATTTTTCGGTTTCTAACATATTTTTTCGCGTTTCTAATGTGCACATGGGGTTAACGCGTCACGTTCCCTAGGGAAAGTGTATCACCACATTTTTGGTTTGATTATTGTTTTCATTAATTAATTTATCACTCTTTACATTCATTTATTTATATTTCTATATGTTTATTTTTCAATCACTCGCGAATACGTTTCCTCAATTTATTCTCATTTAATCCAGCAGAGTCTGGGGGTGGACATGTACCTACTTTGCTGCGCCTAGGTAAACGTCGATTCGCAATCAGACATTATGAGGGACGTGTAAGTAAGTTTGCATAAAAAAAGCCAACAAAAAAAATGTGTATCATGAAGGACGATCTCCTAATCAGACTTCTATGAAAGTACGCCAGAGCATGGATAATCGCGAAGTGCGTGCCGAAATCAACGTAGCTATTTTCGCTTAGGACGACGCAGTATCGGAGGACGTGCGGTGCGCACTAGTGGCGCACTCGCACGGATCGGAGGAAGAACTATTAAGGTGTGGAATTGGTCAGATTGTATGGCCAACGATAAAAAGGTTCGAAAGGCGAGTCAACCTGCAACACAACAGTTATGCAACACAACTAACTCAGCGCTGCGCCGACCCTTCGCCGACCCTAATTAAAGCGGAACCGACCCTCATCAAAGCGGGACCAAATCCGGGTCACGCGGCCGTCCCGGGTTGGAGCGTAGCATGAGTCAAGAATTCCGCAAGAATGTTTGAAGAGACAGAAAAATACGGTTCTTCAAGAATTCTAGATTTTTTAAGAAACCTCCAAGTATTCTTCCAGAGACAGAAAAAGGAATCAAATTGTTTCCAGGGTGTGAAGAATTTGCTTGCGAAAATTCGATTGCTTCATCTGAGAGTCCGCAATGAGTCAAGTTTGTAGCATTTCTTATAATTTTTTTCCGGAATGGAAAATTGTCGGAAAATAGATTTAAAAGTGTGAAAATGTATCGCCTTGTGAAGTCATCAGGTGGAATTTCCCGTTTAACACATTTATCAAAGCAGATTCGATCATTCGATCGTATCTCCTCCTATAATTGTTCAGTTTAGAAACCAATGATAATCTTATGCTCAGTTCAGTCAGTAGTTTCCAATTAAATATGAAATTCAGCAAATTTTAGACACCTACAAATTCTCCATCGCTCTTTGTAAATAAGCAGATAAGTTAATTTCGCACAAAGCTGGTGAGAGAGGGTGAAAACATAAAAAGCAAGCAAAATTTTCCAGGAACCAATTACTTGACCGTAAAAACTCTTACTTGTTTTTAAACATGAAATCAGTTATAATATATTTCAGTATTTTGAAGTACTCACTTTGTACTCAGTATAAATACATTTTCAAAAAATCGACTAGCTTCTTCCTACACGCGCTAATACTCGCAGTTTTAGTGCCGTGGCCCAGGCACAAACAAATTTAAGAGACCCAGCAATGGTTATTCAAACAATTTAAATGGATGAGGCAAAAATTTTGCTTCGACATTCAAACCATTCTCCCAATCAACACTCGCTCATCCTGAATGATAACTGTTCAGTAGAAAAATGTTTATCACGTAAAAGAGCAGTTACCGCATTTAGGGGATTATGCGATGATCTTATGCCTAAGTAACTTGGACCTCGATTTTAAATGTATGAACCTGCCACATATAATTTTAATTTAATTACAGGCTATCTACACCATTCATGGTCCTAAAAAAAGTTCGTAGAAATTCTGTAGCTCTGTAGAAACCGTTGTAGATCTGTGACTGGGCATTTTACATACTTCATGAGGGATTTAAAATCAAAATATTCAACTTCATACATTAATCAATGATGCTCCTATTAACACATTATGTTGGAGTTCACTGTTTATTCTTCTCTATATCAGACACACTTAATGAGGCTGTCTCGACATGAAGTACTTCTAGCAGTGCAAGGCGATCTCTTCATTTTTTCTACAATTGTTTCAATATAATCTCCATGATATGTTTTATTTAAATTAGTTATTTAATCCTCTTGAAAAAGTCTGCCTCTCGAAGTTCCAGTAATCAAAGCTGAAAGAAGTGGACACGAATCGTACGATAACTTTAAGCACAACCGTCGCGTCAGTATAGCTATTTGAAGTACCTAATACGGGTTGTTATTCAAATTACTTCGATAAGATAATCCTACATAGTATCCACCTAATCCAAGAAAAGGAAATAATCCCTCATGTTGAATGTTCGAGAAAATAATTGCAAAAATGGTGAAAGTTAATCTACGGAAATTATTGCATCTGTTTTGCCTACATACTATCATAAAAGAGCGAGTCGCGATCGATTTGATCATTTTAAGATTCTAAAAATTATTAAATTTGCCTGATGCAAAATTACTTTCCTCCATGGGCCGCTTAATATATCTCATTTAGTTTGTAGAAATCCTCCACGAAGACTTTTTACAGGAATTTGAACATGCAGACTTCTGAAATATGATGTTTTATATGTATATGAGAACTTATCAGGCGCCACTATCCAGAAAATACTTCACTCGTAATTAGAAGTACTTCAACTTTTGTATACTTTTCTTATCATTCTAAATTTGTTTTTAACAACCGTTTTATTTCCAACTCAAAATCGCAATAATCTGTGCTCTCAAACCTGAGGCTCTTGAGATATTTCTCCCCATGCTTTAATCCCAAGTCAAAGTTTATCAAACTTGCATTGTGTCATCAAGCCCCACGCTGAATAAAAAGCTCATCAGTAACACATTTAGACCATATAATTCAGATCAAAATCCTCTATTAGACAAAAATGTCGTATTTTTTCCTTCAATTTAACACGTAAATGATTGGCTGCCTCTTGAAATCATTGAGCACCAATATGATTTTTAAAAGGTCTCCGCACGAATACATCCTCAGATACGGAGACTTGGGCGTGCTTAACGAGTTGTTGCTTACTCCTATGATTTAATTTTCTAAAGTTGATGTTTCACAGACAAGATATTTAGGTCAACTTTTACCCCTAGCATGTAACCCCCAATTGCTTTGTGGGTCTTCAAATTTTGGAACGGTAGGGCGTCAGCACGACTGTAGTAGTTAGTTGACAAAATGTATGGAATTTCCAGGATGAGGTGAAGAATAGCGCATCTGCATCATGCCCCATGATGCTCTTTCAAGCCCCTCCTTCCTTTCAGAAGAATAGTTCATTAACATCTTTGAGTAATTTTTTTTCTCGCCAAATATTGTCATTCATTGTATGCTGTCTTTGATGTGAAAACCATTATCCAAGAAGTATATAAGCAAGCGTGTTTTTGGCCGTTAGTCATGAAGCAAAGAAGTAGGATTCAACTTCGCATAATCATCAGCAGTTCAAGTCCTTTGAGACCAATGGACCACTGGACATGGTAAGAATCAAAGTAGATTGAAGCATTTCTCCCTATCAAAATTTCATGCTGCTGAACAAGTCATCAAATACATTAAAACTGTTCTTAGCTGACTTTTAAGGGAGAGATAAACGTCATTATTTACATTATGAGTAGTCAATTTAGGCTTCCCGCCTGCGAGAAAACCGAGGTTAATGAGGTCGAAGTGGTCATACAAAGAATTTCCATTCGTTCGGCGTATTATCAGAATTTTGCTTGGCATAATTTCAATTTGCCAATAGTGACCGGCATTCGTTCTATTGTCGAGAAAAGTTCAAGACGCGGGAAAAAGTATTAAATTACGAAACGCAACGAATTTATTTTATAGTGCCCGCTTTGTGTGAATTAATACGTATTGTGCTGCTCAATCCCATATTCTTAATAAAAAATAATTCTCTGGAAAGATGAAAGATGATTTGCAAAGATTTGATCCCGTCTACCTGATTATCAGTGGTACCGGAGAGGCTAAGTACGGACTCTCGAAAAATCCACTAATTAAGGGATTTAGGTGAGCACGAAAGTCCCGTTCCCAGGAATTCTAAGCTAAAATCTACTTTCCCAAAAGACCTTTATAGGAAAGCACACATACACTTGCACCTATACTGCCGTGCTAAGGAAGAACGCCGTATGAACATTCGAGAGTTGCCAAATTTTTCTTGATAAAACATGTGTTTTTGACGGTATCCATGCAAATTTTTTCTTGAAATTTTAAGATATTTTAGATTATATTGCGTGCAAAATTTCGGGGAAAAATATTCACAATTTTCCTAATAAATTCGGTTTTTATTGAAGGAAACTTGGCAACGGCTGAAGGCCTATACGGTGTTCTTCCTTAGCACGGCGGTATAAACGTAAGTCACGCGCACTTTGAAGAGCCACCGGGAACGGTTTCCAGCTTTTTTCCGCGAAACTTGCATCTGCCTCCACCGATTTGCCGGTGATCTGGGTTTTCATCTCAGTTTGGTTTCAACCGAGGCATCGCAGTGGAAATCACACATAGTGGAATCATCTAATAACAGAGAATCGGGATCCGACCCGAGATAAAAGGGAAATGTTTCACAGCCAAAAGTTGTCCCAAGACATTTTTAAACAGCCTTTTTAAGGAATTCTTGTGCGAAAAAAGTTTATTTTACCGCTTGCTTTGCCTCAATCTAATTCATCAATTAGGTAATGTAGCATTGTGTCCATGATATTGGACCCCATTCTCACCCTTATAATGCTCAGCTGCTCATTACGTCCAATATCTCAAACTTTATGGTCATTTTAATGGGAGGATATTGTTTTTGAAACATCAAGGTGAGCAGAACCCCCAAAATCCAGGGCTGCGGGTAATTTTTGACATTAGGCGAGCATATAGAGTCCGAAAATTCCAAAATCGAGACAATTTTGGGGAAGTAAAGACGAAAACTATACGTTTTCGTGTTGTAAACTGCGAGTTGGTTAGGTTAGGTTAGCTCGAGTATAATTAGATGAGAAAAGTTCGCAATTTTCTATCATCATGAAGCAATCGAAGCAGTAAAAGTTCAACGATGAGCATTGAGTTCAATATCTTGGATGCGATGCTACATGATCATTAATTCTTACTCAAACATCCAAACCCACAACAAAACCAATTAAGGTGCTGAGTGCAGAAAGGGCATTTCCTAGTCGCGGTGTCTCACGATCTCCTTTAGCGTTTCATTCATTATAATTAAAGCAAATTTATGGAATTCGCTAAAAATTTTACTGAATTTTCTTTATGATTTTACAATTCTGAAGACTAAAAATTTCGAAAAATTCGCCCAATAATTTCTTCTCTCAAATATAAATTACACTGCAAAAAAGAATCTTAAATTTGCCGCCAAGAACTATTTTTTCTTAAATCAAAAATTTTGCTGCTTATTATAAACTACTTATTTGCTTAATCCAGGCATTGTTTATCTTTTATCAAAAAAATTCAGCTTAAATTAAGATAAAAAAAATTATTGGCTGCAAATTCAAGAATCATCATGCTTGAGCTAAGCACCTTTTTTTCAGTGAGCAGTGTAGATTCTGAAACACGGCAACATAGAAATGCTCTTTGTGCACCCAACGTTTCAATTTTCATGATATACCCACATTTTTGGGGGGAAATTGAATGGGGCACCTTCGAGAGGGTACCGGCAAGTAAAAAATTACAAAAACACTCACAGCAAAAAGCCGCTAGCAACTGTCGGCGGATGCCCTTGGAGATATTGAAAAACATCTTTCTCCGTTGTCGGTTGGAATCCCTCGGTGTAGAACAAGATAATAATCAGCGCGATGTGTAATTACTGTTACCGAAGCACACGTTTAACTTCCATGCGCCTCACGCCGGAATTCGGAACTGTTCCGGCGCCGCCGGAGAAAATTGTCGGAACCACACAATTGTCTATTCGTCGACCCATTACGGAGGAGGAAAAATCAAACTGCAGGAGAAACGGCTCTTATCATTTTAAACAATGGGATTCGACGCGTTTTGAAGGCGACCAACACGAACCCATCGATGATTGATTCAGAGTGCCCCGATTCATTCAAGCTATTTATGCTCCTCTCGCGATCCTTTCGAGTTCGCGAGAGTGCTTCATCAAAAACAATCTCTTATCTTATCGACAGCGTCCTCTTCAGTTACTCATCAAGTGCCCAAATTCGCGTCATATCCCCCCGGTTCAACCCGGGTTGTTTTTCTTCGGTTAAATCGATCGGCGGAAAAGAGGGATTAATCTAGACAAAATATTTTCGGGAAACCGCACTGACAGTTCTCCATAGGTTGAACCTTATGACGACGCCTTATCAGTGACGAGCTGCGAAAAGCGGGAAACCTAAACTACGATGACAAATGTGGAACTTTCCAAGCTTCTAAGCGGACATGCAACTCCTACGAGACATCTCCAGGTTTATGTAGGTTGTTTCAGGTAATGTTTAGGTGTAATTTCTGAACACTAAAACATGTTAAATACGGGAATGTATAAGCTTGTCTACACTGCTTGGATTACTAGCTGAGGTCTCAAAAATAGTTAGACTCTGAGACGCTGAGTTAGAGGGGAAAGTTACGGTAATAACTCACTAAATTGACTCATGATGAAGTCATAATCATCCACTAACTTCCCGATGTTTCGGTTCGTTGACGCATTCGTAAAAACCTAGAGCCTGGATCGATGGGTTCCTTTTTATTTGCTTTTCCTTTTTTCCATTCCAAAAAGGAAAGTTAATTTTAAAAAAGGAGTCTCTTTGTTTTGGAAATACCTACATTTCAATTATGAGATAAAGTTGCTGTTTAACTGTACGTGGAGAAAAAACAATCAGGCTTGGGGCCCGAAGTTTAGGTTGTACGGATCTCCAAGGTTTTTCGATCGTATATTCAAAACATAACGTGCAGCGGCCAAAGAAAGATAGGATCACACGTATCTGACGTACTTCGGTACTTCGGTTGACTCCGTAGAAATTTTAACCGTAGCCTCGAAATTTTTCAGGTCTGAGATTAAAATTTCGTCAGCTGGACCTCAAGTTCTCGAATATACGATGCGGAAACTTCAGAGACGATCAACATGACCTGAACCTCGGATCTCACGCACGAAGTTTTTGCTCCGTGCACAGTCAAAAATACACTTTATCTCTTCATTGAAATTTAGGTATTTCCAAAGCAGACTTCCTTTTTGAAATGGAAAAATAGTAACACAAATAAAACATCCAGTGGTGTGGCGTGAATGATCGATTTATCGATATTTCTCCAATTGAAGTTATGGTCAAGAATCGATTATCAAGGTGTTCGCTGCGAACACCCTGTTTATCGATCCTTTTCCATAGGTTTGAATGACAGATCAATCGATATATCGGAAAGCACGCCACGCCACTGAAAACATCAACTCATCGATCCAGGCCCTAGGCTCTTATGAGACCTCTAGGTTTTGGATGCACGATTCGAAAACTTCTGAGATCCATTTGACCCCAAACTTCGAATCCATTATGCGAAGTTCTCTTCTCCATGTAACCGAAACTTCTCTAGTAAAAGTGAGTCAGCCTGATATCAGACTATGTTTCATACACTACCCTGAGTCAGACTGATTCAGGCTGATGTCAGCCTTTATAAAAGGGTAGTTTATGAAACAAAGTCTGACGTCAGGCTGATTTATTTTTACTATGGTTAATGAACTCTTTTACCCTCTACGAAATAGTTTTACTTATTCGTAACCACGCATTTTTTTAAATTTTTTTTACAATTTGAAACTTTCCTCTGTGGCATAGTTTTGCAAAGTTCCATCGGTGTTTTCTTTTTTGAAATAATGATGACTTAAACATTGCAATTTCAAGAAAAAATTTGGAACGCAGTGTTTTCGCGAAAGCCACTACACAGATTTAAGTTCCCTTGAAGTCGGGATCAGGGCCGGATTTACCTACTTGTCGCCCATGGGTCGCCTGTATTTTTCCGCCCCCTTCTCATTCGTTTTGAAGCATCAATAAAAACCATCAAGTGAACGTGCCGGAGGGGGAGAGGTGCATAAGACGCGTTTACTTACTCGTGTTGAATACATTTTTTGCGAAAGCCCTGTCAACACCACTAGCAAAATTTCACGGAACTTTGCTTCTCCATTTATAAGAAATGAACCAAAAGATTATGGAAGAACAAACATAAATGTGGTATACTAATCGGACGTATTTCTATCAAACTGACCTAAGCGCCATAGGGTGAGGAAGGTAGAGGGGGGCTTGGATTGGCGGCGGAATCGGGCGTCCGGCTTATTCCGTCCTATACTCGCAATGCTTTTCCATGGCGCTTAGGTCCGTTTGGCAGAACGCGCTATCCGGGATTCTAAATTCCTCAAAAGGAACTCAAATTGGCGCTTAGTTCCGTTTGATAGAAATACGTCCAGTTTTAACCTCCACCTCTGCGCCGCGCTGAGCGGACTGTGTTTGGTGCAATGCGAGAAGTATTCCTGCAGTCTTGTAGGCGCTATGCGTTTCACGCCCACCGCTCCTGACCGCACTGTGTTTGGCGCAATGGGTGAAGTATTCATGCAGTCTTGTAGGCGCTAATATGTGGTACATTCCGACCGCCGGCGCCGCGCCGAGGGCTTGTCCTTTTCATCTCAAGTCCTCGTCATCATTCCTCTCTGCGCTAAGTTCCAGGCCAAATTGCGTGTTTAGTTCCTCTCTTAACTCGACTAATCAAAGATGCTGTCTCTTGTATCACCTAAAAACGACAAAATTAGGAATTACACGGAAAAAAAAGAATTGCTGATTCAGCAATTCAATTGCTAAAAGCAGTGAGTGCAATGTTTTAATGTAGATTTTACAACACAAAAATGCTACTTTAACCACATTGTAAACTAATTTAACTACAAAAATGCGACTTTAACCACATTTTAAACTAATTTAACCACGGGGGTGGTTAAAGTAGCATTTTTGTGTTGTAAAATCTACATTGAAACATTGCACTCGCTGCTTTCAGCAATTGAATTGCTGAATCAGCAATTCTTTTTTTTCCGTATACTATACTCTAAGGAAAGAGAAATTTTGTCCCCTTTTCTCATTGATAATTTTTTTTCTGAATCCGATTTTTTTATACCTACATTCAAAAAACTTGCAAAATGCCACCCCCTGAACTTGCCGCCATGGGCCATGGCCCATGTGGCCACCCCCTTAATCCGGCCCCGGTCGGGATTCAAAATTAATTCATGCCATAGAGGGTTAAATTAAAAACGCACAGAGGACTTTGATTTGTCCCCTGTTTTACAGCTCGATATCTTATTCGTCTTCCTCTAAAAAAGACGCAATCCGAAGCTGGGTGCGATACCCGGAAAGACAGTCATGCGCCGTGCTAAGGAAGAACGCCTAATGAACCATTCGAGAGTTAACAAATTTCCTTGGATAAATTGTTTATTTTTTAGGAAACTTATGAATATTTTCCCTTGAAATTTTCAGACACTTACGATCAAATTACAAACAAAATTATCCGATAAAATGACGGAGAAACGTTCAAAAAATTTCCTGAAAATTAGTGATTTTTCAGAGAAAATTTGGCAACGCCTGAAGGCTCTTACTGCGTTTTTCCTTAGGACGGCAGCGTACGCCCTTGTTCCGACTCGCCAACATCCGAGTCCGAGCCGGAAAACACATTACTCTAATGAAAACGGCAAAAAACGAAGGATCATTTTTATGGGTTTATTATTTTAAAAGCAGACTGGAGGGAAGTATAAAATAACTGCTGTCTTCACACTGGCTTTTAATTGATCAATTCTTCGTACTCGGAATCGCGTCTGGAACTGCACTGTTATTTATACCAATATTATCCGCGTTGCTTCCTCTCGGCTCCTCCCTTTCCATGCTCTAATTTACGTCCTTAGCGTCATTGGATGAATGTGTTTTTTCTCCACCCCCACGCGGCCCGCGACATCATTGTTGCTTTTCAAACGAGCAAATTACTCCTGGATCCAAACGTTTGTCACCGGAGTTTTTTGGCTCCGAACGGGCCGTGATGGCGGGTGAAAAAAGATTGCAATTATAGTTCGAATCTAGTCGCGGCTTGAGGCAAAAACCATTTATTTGCATATTTGCATTCCGAAATGTTCGTCCCCCCTTGCAATAATTTTTCTTCTTATTCTCTCCCGCCTCCTCACTCTACTCCTCCTTTTTCCCTTGCCGGCCTCCAGTTGTACAGTGGTTGTAGTGTGTAGTGCTTGCTGTTTGATCGGGAGGTCCGGGGTTCGATTCCCGGCCTGCAGGTGACCCGAGTCTGATGGTCGCAAACAACGGTAACCTGGAGCTGGCTTGGTTGTGGACTGAGGGGGTGGGAGGGGGCTCTAAGAACTACAAAGCTTGGGATTATCCCCTCAGGGACATTTGAAGTGTGAAAAAAACCCTTTATTAAAATGAACCCTACTGTGTTGAGTCCTACTGATCCCACAACTTGTGTCTATACCCTATTCGATCGATTTTTGTGAAGCTTGAATGCTTGATACTGAACACTGGAAAAAAAAACCACATTGGATCTAGAGTCCAGACTCTTGAAAACATTGACAAGAAAAAATACTCTTGATTCAATCAGATTTTTGCTTTAATCAAAAGGAAATCCGCTCAAATTAAGAGGCTTGATTCTTGATTTAAGCAAAAATCCGATTGAATCAAGAGTATTTTTTCTTGTCGATTTTCTTAAGAGTCTGGACTCTAGATCCAATGTGTTTTTTTCAAGTGTATCTTTTGGCGGGAAACTTAAATTTTCGGTCAAATTTTCAAAGCTTGGAAATCCAAGGTGGCGGGCGTATTTTTTTGGTTTAGGCTGGCTAAGAATAATGAGATCTGTCCTTGCGTCATGTTACTATATGTCCAACAATAACGAAAGCGAAAATGAAATGCATATAAGAACAGAATTGAGTCAAAGATTTTGAAAGTTGAGCGTTTCGCGTAATGTAGAGCTCAAATAGCAAGATGGGGTTAGGTATCATCAATCTAGGCTTTAATTTCCGACGTGTAAAAACTGCATGATCCCCTAACAGCTGTTTATGAAAATTAAATGTAAGAGAAAGTTGCCTCCTTGGCATTGTTGCCGTCACTTTGTTTACATTCTCGGTATTCTTTATCATCTTGTTGATTATGAATAGCCGTGCAAGTTTGATTTTTCCAAAGGATTTTTCTTAATATCTGAACGTGTAGAAATATGGATTTTCCCAAGAAGAATTCAAAAATCCAGTCGGAAACATCAAAATACGGTCGTGGTTTTTTTTTAAATAGTTAACGGTCCAAGCAGTTGATTAATTTTGAATGATTGTATTTCAAAAGAAAACTTAATGCAACGGTCCAATTTTCTCTGAAAAGTTTTCTCAAAGTAACGTGTCATGTTTTAAGTGTGCTTCGAATACCGGTTGGCTGAATAACTTCATTATTCATCACTCTTCAAAATATGGTAATTTTTTGAAATCGAGCTTTTTTAAGATTATTTCACGAACTAGAGTATTCTAACCTCTTGGGCTCACATTTCCATGCTAGTATTGGTCGAACGTACAGCGGATACAATTGATTACGCTTGATATGACTCTGAAATCAAACTCAAGGATGAAAATCAAATTTCTCGCCAATATGACTCATCGTGTGGAAACCGATTAGCCGAATATCAAGTCTCCAGGATGTTACACTGGTTTGGATATTCTCACCCTCTCCCCGATGAGTCATGCTGTGGATTTCAACTAAGACCTGGAACGATAGCCATTGGTCTGTATCAAATATTGATGGGGTTCCTTTTTTTTGGCAGCACATTTGTATCTATAAATATGACGGGTGCTCACAAGCTGTTCTTAGTTATCATCTCTTCATTTTGTGGCATTGGAGGCATTTGTACAGTATACGGTGTTTCAAGGTCGAGCAAAAAATGCTTGGAATTTGCCAAATTCATTTGGTATATTTTCCTCTCTATTATTTTTGTATTTTTCTTCTTAACAATACTTTGTTTCCTCGTCTTGCTCTTTTTCAACTGGCCAGTGATAGAGAAACTCAAAGATTTGTTTACATTTGGTACCTCACCAGTATCTGACAACGCATATGAGGCGTTTGTTTATATGCTCTTTTACCTTCTTTTATTCATCATACATTATTATCTTTTCGTTGTATTCTATAGCTACTTTTGCATTTTAAAATTTAAGTAAAAATATACCTAAGTTTTTTATCTCGGTGATAATAAGTCTTATAGTTTATAATTCCGAGACTAATGAAGCTCTCATTTATCTGTATATTGTAAGCGCTAAGTTCCTCTGTCTGAGCTTTGAACGAACGTAACAGAAATGCTCCTTCGTGGTTCATTCTACTTTCGTGAAACTTCGTGTCGATGAAGCGAGTGAAATCAATTTTCTTTATAGATTGATTGCCACCTTCCATCTGCACTAATATAATATTCTCAAGAAATGAAGATACTGTGAATTCTTAAGAAACGGTCAATTTTTAAACTTGTTCTTATTTTGTAGGCATACACGAACTGAGCACAGCATTAATATCTTAAAAGTTCTAAGGATTTCGTTCTAATTTATAGAGTTTAAATTACGATTGCCGGGATAATTTATGGCTAAGTCATTAAAATAATTGCTCTCTGAAAAAATGCAAGCCCCTGTGAATAAATTTACCGGATAGCACTTGTTAAAGATTAAGTTAGCTCCATTCTCGCCTCTTATCTAAGTATTTACGAGCCCCCTCGTACAATCGCGCCTCTTCTCTGCATTTCATTGTCTCCAAATGCTGAGTTCAAAACCAACCTATAGGGTACTAATGTTCATCGCTATTTGTACTCCTCATACTAGATGCATTATTTGCACCTGTAGTTTAAAAGTGTTACGACGGGAATTTTCATCGGTAAAATGTACGTGAAATTTATTTTTGAAACATTTTGATACATTTATTGTGCCGAGTCAGCGTTCAATCCTCCTCCTCTCCAATAGTCCCAAGCACCTCATTTAATTTATGTTTACGATCCTGTGGCAGGATTGAACAATGGTGCCAGAAATTCAGAGATAAATTCATACCTTGCGGGAAATATCTCATTCACCGTGCGAATTAAGAATTACAATACAGTGCATCGTTCATGAAACCTAGATTCTATGTCTTAATGATATGATTTTTTCCTCAGCTTCAAATAGTGATTTTAACTTAGAGAAACGAAGTCGTTCTACAAGCGTCAGTCTTTCAATCCAAAGTCCGTCCGAAAAGAAAAAGTACAGGAGCTGAATATCTAAAACGCTCTAAGTTTGTATTTAAACTTGAATAAACTTGTAGGGACAAGTTCCTATCGATAGCCCTCTTTTTCTCCGGTATCTTGGTTAACGGCAGTACGTTTCTGACGTCCATACGTACGTCAATTTTATGTATTGATAATGGAGCTTTAAGCCAGAATTACGTACTTACTAACTAATTTACCAACGTCTCATCTCGTGAAAAGCATCCAAAAAAATATTTAGGATTAACTGTGAAATTTTTGCTACATTTTGGGGTCTGAACGAAGTGTAACATGAGGGAACGGAGTGTGACGCAAGAGAACGGAGTGTATCGTAAGGGAACAGAGTTTAACGTAAGGGAATGAAGCGGAGCATAAATCACATTCAGCGCTCATATCTTTAATGACCCTAATTATTCTCATCCTATGACTGGTTCTGTAGGTTTTTGTCACAGTTTTTAATTTACGTTGATACTTCGAAAGAAAGAAGGTAAATCTGAAAGAATAAAATTTTAAGTTGTCAGTATTCTTAAAATCATGCCATTTTCAGTTTCAATTCTAACTTATGCTTGAGATACTTGTGAGAGTGATATTTTCTTTTCTCTTCTACTTCGTAGCATATATCAGCTGGACAGTACTAACCAAAATAAATCAAGCGAAGAAACATATATATTGTCCAATTTTCTTTCAAGCTTCATTTTTTTACAAGGAAACTAAGCAAAATTCTGCCTTGAAAAATGCATTCTTATAACTTGGGAGAAGTTCTTTGAAAGTCTTAAAATGTTCTTTCCCTCAAGTCGGTAGGAAAAAAAATCAATAATAGAGCAATGCAAAAGGCAGTTAGGCTGGCTCAGTCTCTATTTGTCCAACCTGCGAGCTGGTTGTTGAAATGTATAGACAAAGCGATAGACAAAGAAGACATATGAAATCTGAAGCGATCCTATTGGCCAAAATGGTTTTTTCCTATAGACTAAAGGAGAAAATTATGGACCAACTATAGGGTCTCTCGTGGGTTGTCCTCAGTTAGTATATTACTTACCCCCTTTGGCCTTTGTCCATGCAAGCACCCGCTTCCACCGATAGGAGCCGTCCATATCCCTTTTGTCTTCTTTTTCTACAGCTCTGTCTATCAATTTCAACAACCAACCCTTCTTCGCAACGTTCCTATCGTTCTCACCTCGACCAAAACGTCTAATTCGCAGAAAAAGCAGACATGACAATGCTGTTCTTGATTTCGACAGGATGCACTTTATCAAAATGGGCAATGGGCATGTTTCGATCCACTCGGTTGTCTAGGCAGTTTGAGAACGGATGGGGGGGGGGGGGGGGGCTCACTATTCGGCTGTCCCCGTTCCTATCGAGTCCCCCTCCCCTGAGGGGCTTGCACTATGCGCGGATAAAATACTCGCGTATAATATCCCACCCCGCGATCTCGTCCGCATTCATCCATTACCAGCCATGAAATCTGGCCGAGAGTTAATTACAGATAGAATTGCTATTCCTGCTCTTGAGTCCGCACCGAAAGTGCTGTGTATTGCGTTATGGTATTTTGATTCCCCCCACCCACCCCGGCTCCCCCCTTTCCTCGCCCCCCGAGCCCCGGTGATCTAGTGTGCTAAACGCTCCATCATCTACCAACTCTTTCATTAACACCCTCTTGATACTCGTTGGCGAAACATTCTGCCACCCGGCGGCCGGCCTCTCTCGACGCGGGCTTCCGTTATTGTTTTATAACGCGCCAAAATTGAAAAACGAGGCTGTTAAGAGGCGAGTGAATGATATATTTCACGGCGGCGACAAAAAGTGATTTAGAAGTGTAATTGCGGTGGTTTATCAGGTCCGTGTGTCATGAAAATGCACCTACGCGAAATTCAGGGGTCGAATGATTTTATCGTGCGTCTGATCGATTTTTAACGATGGCACGTTGCATATTCAGTGATGCATACAAGATCACAACTTCTAATTTTTTTGAAAAATTCTTATGACTGTTTACGAAATCGTGCTGTATTTAACTTCTTTTTTTAGTTTTGATTTTTTAATTAATTTCCGAAAAAAAAATTGTAGATTGAAGAGTGGAAATTCATCAAAACCTGGTAACCGCCATCAGGTGTTGCTAAGATCATGTATAAAGTTTCTTATTATAAAAGAACCGAAATCCCATTGCTTTATCGAATTTTTACTCGTGAACTTTTTCCAAATTTTAGTCTTATTTTCATGACGAAAATTTTTATTCCAGAGGTCATAAGGCTCAGAGGAAAATTTGCACAATCTCAACAGCAACCGATGATGGCGACCGCAGACACCAATATTATTATTCACTAAAATACTGAGGCATAACCCCCCTCCCTCTCGAAAAAAGAAAGAAAAAAATTCAAAATTATCAAGTGACATTTTGGAAAAATAATCTACGGCCTCTACTAAAATAATTCCAAAAAACTGAACTGTTAGCATCTTGAGTTTTAGAGACATATTTTTTTCGGCCATGTATGGCTGAACTCAACGAAAACATTAATTAATCAGACACCAAAAATGCCTACTTTATTTTGAGGCTCATTCATCTAGAAATCCTGAAGCCAATTCTACACCGTGATGAAGTTCTTTAAGGTAAACATCACAAATCGTCGCTCTTTTGACGTAAGGGCGTATCTCAATATCCACATGAACCCTTTTTTACATTTAAACCCATGCTTTCTGGGGCTCATCTGGATATCGAGATACGCCCTTACGTCAAAAGAGCGACGAAATATACATACATACATATAAGTCGCTTTACAGCACTCCCTCGCGCTCTACGACTCCTAACCTCCACTGCTCTCTTTCAAACCACAAATCTTGGGGGATTGAGCACCAACATCACAAATATACCTATGGTTAATTAGTTAGTCATTTTTATCAGAGACATTCAGTGACTTAGGCTAATAATGCTTTAACAGAAAGTATGAAAGGCGAGTCCAAAAACTAAAATTTAGATTCTTTACACAACGGAAACAAAAAATTCCAAAATTTGGGTTGTAACGCTAGTACGTAAGTTACATGGTCGTAGCAAATCTTTACCACGCTCATTTTTCATTTTCATCCGGCACATGTTGTTAGGATGTATTTAAATCTCAATGAATTGATCAAAAAGTCGTATGAGGATTCTCCTGTGCAGAGAAATTACCCAACGGTTTGCTCTGTCAATCAATAATAACATTACATCCTGACTTACGATACGACGTGCTCCTTCAATTTTTCATACCCCCAAGATAGTGGCTGGCGTGAGGGGAAGGGGGCAGGGGGGGAGGAACGTAAGCTGCTGAGTCAATGATCTGCCAAAGATTACAGTCTTCTCGGCTGCACTCAAGCGCCGCGCCGAGGAGGGACTATCTTGCAGAGGAATTGTCTTCAGCAAACCACTTAAAAGAAGGGAGTTAGGTAAAATGTGAAAAATGAGAGGAGCCATTGTTATGACATTCGAGATACCGTGACTTCACTCCGCGAGGGATGAGTGGCGGGTGAGCGTGGTTGCGGAATTATAGGCGGAAACGTACCACACTCGATCTCCGTGAGACAGTTTTAGGAACCCCCTATATAGGCACTAAAATTTCCCGTGTCTTAAACCTGATTTAGCACCTTATCAGTCCCGGACTTGACTGGCATGATAATTGAGGAGTTTATGAGAGCTTTCTGGTCTATCAAATACTGGGAGAGTCTAGTGTATGAACATGCTAAGTGAATTTTTAGATCAGATGTTTTATTTTATAAGGAACTGGTGTAAAAAAAAGAGTATTGTAAGTATTTGTTATTCCTGTATTCTCATCGGCTGTTGGACCCTCGCGTCATGCAATCATTATTTTTTAAATCGGAATTACTATTGAGGTGGTTAACGTGTATTCATGCAAAGAATATTTCATCCTCTTTGCGTACAATTTTAGCCCACCGCAGCGATATCAATCACCGTCATTTTGAAATACGCCTCGAAATGAAAATACTTGAACACATTTACCGTTTACACATTTACTCACCTCAACATTCTACTTTTCAGCGGTGATCAGTTCAAGCGAGTGAGCATGCAAATGAATCTTCTTCAGATATAAGTAAATTTTTACTAAATTTTCATAAAAAGAGGACAGCAATGGATTACTTACTTTATTCATCGTCTCAAAGTGGCATAAATGCACCTGATGGATAAGCATCATCTCGTTCCAAAAGTATGAAATAGACCTAGAGTCATAGACCTATAGTATGTACCTATCATGAACGCCCTAGGAAAATGAAGACCGTAAATGAATTTCTTTCCAAAAAATTGTGTTTTTTTTTTGCTTTTAGAATCAAGAATTGGATCAGGAATATAGTGAACAATAAACATCGTGAAATCGCAATATTAATTTCAGATGTATACGAGCCGTAAGACGTACCTATGGTGTAATTTTTCGACAAAAACTTCATTTTTTAGCAAATCACATATATATATGTATTACTTTCGTGTCATTGAAAGTTTCGATTGTTACTAACCAATAAGTCAAATCCCATGTACAAGAATTAAATTACTTATGAGATCACCTTAAGCTTTACACTTATATTGCATTAAAATCTAATTTTTGATCCGCAAAAGAAGCTTTAGAAATCTTGAAATAATTATTGTCAGTTCAGCCTTAATTCTGAGGCATAAAAAACTACTCTCGTGGGATTGCGTAGGATTCACTCAATGGTCGGCAACTATGTCGATGGGGGTGTTCTCAACTCAGAGGGAAGGGAAGGGGGGATCTCCAGGGTAGATTTACCCATGAGACGAACAGAGTTCTTTGGCCAGTCCGTCACGAGAACCACCAAGACCAAGGACAAACCTCCTCCATGCTATTAATCATCCATGATTTTAATCATGAACTTCAACTAAATATCCTTTGTCTGACGTAAAATGCGAATTCGGCGAACTGTCGTTTCACTCTTAGGAACGAAAAAAATTGCTTCATTCGCAACAAACTTTTTCGTGTGAAGACAGTGTGGAGTCGATTGCGATTGATTCTAATGATTACGTACAAACGCGAGTGACTCAAATGAATTTCACTCTATGTAAGTTTGATATAAAATAATTTTAAAGAATAGTCCATTAAAAATTATTGTATTTAGCAAATGGGTGGTTTTTATACGAGGATTAACAATAAACAAGTGGTTAGAAATGAAAACAAAATAATATGAACTATGCAAAACGATAATCCGGGTATCGGAACTTGGCTGTTTTGAAAACGCCTTCAAATGCGGCGTGATACCTCACGCATTCCGGAGAGTTCAAATAGTTGTATCATTGCGCCGTAAGAATGTGACGGAAGATTACAATTGAAGTAGCCTTCGTGCACGCTGGCCTTTTCGATTTCCTGTGACATTTGTGCAGTCATTAATGCAAAGTTTAAGTGCGCTTCAGCTAGAATTGTATTAAGCAAATGGGTGGTTTTTCTACGAGGAGTAAGAATAAACAAGTGGTTAGAAATGATAAAAAAATAATATGAACTATACGAAACGATAATCCGGGTATCGGAACTTGGCTGTTTTGAAAACGCCTTCAAATGCGGCGTGATACCTCACGCATTCCGGAGAGTTCAAATAGTTGTATCATTGCGCCGTAAGAATGTGACGGAAGATTACAATTGAAGTAGCCTTCATGCACGCTGGCCTTTTCGATTTCCTTCGATATTTTTGCAGTCGTGAATGCGTAGCTGAATTGCGGTCTAGTTAGAATTAAGAATAGACCACGGGTTTATGTGCATTTTGAACTGAGAAAATTGAAATTATCCTGAAAAATTTCGAATCGGGTTTGAAGATTTTTTTTCAAAAAACGTTGTCCAGATAGCCATTCGAAATTCAAATCTGCAGGATATAGGACAGAAAATAGCTAGATAATGTGTGTTCATTGTGTGCCTGGTATTAGCACAAAACTGAACTAAGCTGCGTGCAACTTACACTTCTTGCCATTTGACACGGTTTTCTGTCGAGACATCAAGCTCCGATTTTTCGACGACCCAAATCGCTGTTTAGAAAGCATTGCTTATGTAAAGTAAGTCCCTTTTTCTCTTGGAGGTACATACAGTCAACTTTCATGTATTACGGTCCTCTTGTGGCTACAAAAAATCAAACTTTCCTCCTCTTCATTTTCAACAGTTTGCCTTTTGTAACCACAGAGATTAAAATTAATGATTTTATGTGTTATTGTTCCATCATCATGGTAAAAATTTTTGAAAATTGGCTTGCATAACCTTGCTCGATCAAATATGTGAACGCCAAATCGGGGGTCGTTGTGTTCGGCGCGACACCTCTCTCCCGTGAATCTCGACGGAAAACTGCTTGGTGCCTCGCCAGAATTGCGACTGATAATAATTCTCTTGCTTTCGGGGAACTATTGTAACAGTATTTGACACCCCTTGAAATTGTTCAATTGTCGCCGCGTGATTTATAGCCTCAGGTTGAGGTGATATTTTCAAGCCCCTCATCGGTCTCGAATGGAAATTATGGTAATTGAGTCCCTGTTCCTTGTAGCGATCGACCTGTTGGTGAGGCAATTGAACTTAGTATTGTACAAAGAGTGTCTCTTTAAGATTACGATTGTTTTCTTTCACTAAAAGTATATGTGCACCTTTATAAATTTGCACAAAAATACGCTCAGTTACGTACACAGTTAGAATCCTACCACATTATATCACGCACATCAACGGGAATGAGTCCTCTGTTTTACACGTAATTTTGTTTTATTTATCGAGTCATTTCAAATAGAGAGTTTTCATATCTAATATTAACAATAGCCTTGCCTCGCCGTGAAAAGTGCGATTTGATGCCTTAACACTCCCTTGGAGTTCAATCATGGTTTCTTTCTCTTTTGGGCCACCGATCGTTCATGAATAAAACTTTCTTACTCGTCTTTTTACGAAACTCGACAATGAAATCAAGACTGAACACACCATAAAATGTACCGTCGACGAGAATATGGTCATTGCTTTTTAAAATTGCTACATTTTTTATCTCGTTTGGTAAAATTTCATATTTTTAACACTTTTCACTGATCTGTAAGATTCATTAGTCAAAACACGGTTCCACGAAGCACGCAGTTGGTCCTGGCGTTGCTTTATGACCCAGTCAATTATTGAAAGGTAGGTGTGAATCGCAGTAAGTACAGCTTCGCCTGGATTTAAAAAAAAATACAAGCAAAAGGAAACACTTGGTATTGTGAACGAAACAATTCATCGCTCTGAAAATACACGGTGATTAATAAATCCATTCCAGCCCTCAACAGAGTGTGCTTTATGACAGTTAGAAAAATCGACAGAGTTAATCGACGAAGTTCAACGCTGAGTCGTATATTTTATGTTCCACACCTTGAAGAGCTATTCTATGTTCTAGAAAGTTTGCTCCTTTTTGTCTGCCCTCCCCCTCTACTCCGTTTTTATGGATGACTTAATGGAAATAGATGTGAAGTCGATTTAGAGTGGGTGGACTAGGACCTCCGGCCCTCCGGACTTGGAAGCAGCGTAAATTTCCGTTTGGCTTTTAAAGTATTGACGTAAAAAAGGGTTTTAAGCACCGCAATAAATTAGCCGCAACACATAGTATTCGACCAATAAAACTCTTAACAAAATACTAGGGCTAATAAAAACTGTTCCTCGTAAAAAATCAGATTCGCATTATATCCCTTTTATTTATTTGAAGGCTGTAGTCTTATCTTTTTATTTGAGCCTGTTTTAAGGGAAAGTGATTTTCTTCTTGAACCCAAGCTCGTTCCAGGAAAGTTCCTCCCTGCAAGTTTTGCTCTGTCATTATTACTTCCTCCATTTTTTCATTTACTTCTGACAAAAATCTTGTCAACGAGCCCAAAATACGCCCGTGGGCGTATATCTCTTTATTTCCAGTGTCCTCATAGTATAATGTCGGGTTAAGCTCACTACCTGATCTAAAACTCTAAACATCCTAACTAGTCCCTTCAGGCCAAGCGAAATATTCGATAGCTCCGTAATTCCACTTCGTATGTTGAAAATCAATGGCTCAAGTCGAAAATGCGCAGCTCTGTCAAAAAGTGTTATTTTTTTATTTTTTATTTTTTTTAAAAAAAAAAAAAAAGATTAACTGTTGATTGGTTCCCTTTAAAATATTTAAAACAATAGCCGAAAGTTGCAACGCCACGATCAGAATCCTGCATCTCCCCAGTTTCGCCATCGATTTGCATTTTTAATTAATTTAACACGCACTGCTCTCATTGTATCTTCCATTCACCACGTTTTCGTGGTTTTTTTTTCTTTCTTTTTTTTTTGGGGGGGGGGGGGGGGGGGGTGCAGACTCCGCGTGGTGTGTCGTGGGTTCCTTAAGGGAACCCCTCGGGGCGATCTGCAGAATATACGCTTTTATGTAAGCTCACGTATGCAACCTTAACAGTAAATTGTGATGCATGATTTTACCAGACCTTTAAGGGCTGTGCCTAAAGTATGGAATGCACTTTTTCGGCACTTTTAAACCTCCCCCCCCCCCCGTCACCTTGTTACGCTTTTGTGACGTAAGACCCTCGTGTGGCGTAAAAACAAAATGGCGTACCGCGCTCCACGACCTTCCTCCCCACTAAAGCGTTACGAAATTTAGGGACGGCCTCTCACGAAAACAATCATAAAAAATAAATTAATCGAGAATTCTTATAGATACCAAACCGATACTTATAGATAGCGACTCCGCTCGGCCGTTATTCCTTGAAACGGTCCATGTTTCAGCCTGATAAAACTGCCTGAAATATTGCAGTCATTTGCGGGGTCCTCCGCGGGTCGAAAAAGTAGTTACTCGCCCCTCGCTCGACCCGGAAACTATTTTAGGGCGGCGCGGGCAAGTCATCAAAAAGCGCGGCCTAAACAAACAGCAAGTTCATTGAATAATAAGCTACCTATACCGCGGAATAAGTTTAGCGGGGGTTGTTAAAAATCTCGGCGTCATCTTCACCTGGAGGCTCCGTTAACGCCGGGTCTCAGATTCCGAGATATCACGTCCCGACCTGAATAAGGCAGGAGCAGAAGCCCCTTCTGGATGGTACAGCGGATAAAATTGAACAAACATCGAGCCTATTTCTTTCACATCCTCACGCCGTCGCCCCGATTCAATGCCTGCCTCCTTTTCCTTTTGCCTCCTTTTGTGCGCCTTTCCTCTCCCCTTCCTTATCGAACTGCATCCCGCTTCCCATCCGCCCCCTGCGACAGGGCCGTTCAAAGCGCAACTCGATACACAACTTTCTACTCTCTGTCAGCGTGGCGAGAGGAGAGGATGAAAAGTGGGGAACCAGGCTCCTCGGTTTTGCCTTCGAATGGATTCCGATCTCCCACAATTGGACGTATTTATGCTAAAAGGAACTACGTTACACGCAAATCCTATGCACATTGTTCATTTTAGCATAAATACGTCCAACTGTGTCATAGGAGAGTTTGGTGAAGCAGTATTGTGGCAACGTCAAGGCTATCTTACCGCGGGGTTTGGATACGTTGGTGAACGATTTTGAAGCAATATTGTCAGCTCGATACTTTTTCACCCTACCGAAAGCTTGGAGGAAAGAAAGATGATACATCGAGCTACTAGCCTGTAAAACTAGATGCAATATATCGACGCTGACACCGCCAGACTATGTATCTCGATTCGCGACGTCGCACATTTCCTGTCATACTTTATTTTCTAAATTAAAAACTACTCAATTCTTCAAAATTTCCGTGATTTTTTTCTCCATGCAAGGCAAATTCTGTGAAAAGTGGAAATAATGACGTTGATTAGTTCTCCTTTAAAAAAAATAAAATGGGAGCTTAGATTTCTAAACACCGCAAACGAGAAACAGTTCTGGAGTTCCACCGTCGATATTCAATTGCACACTGATAAAAAAAGTTCGGTAAATCCGAACTAGTTTGGTTCATATGGAACCAAGATTTTGTTCGGTACACACGACCGAATTATTTGGTCTGCTCAGCCGAACTTTTCGGTCCACTGAACCGAACTCTAAGAATTTATTATGGTTCGGTTGCACAAACCGAACAATTCGGTTGAACAGACCGAATAATTCGGTTGTGTGTACCGAACAAAATCGTGGTTCCATGTGATCCAAACTAATTCGGATTTACCGAACTTTTTTTCTCAGTACATGATACTTACTACAAGCAAGCAATCGACAATGAAAGGATGACACATACAGAATGTAATTGAATACATTGCATTTCGTTTCTTTGGCTTGTATAGCTCAATGTTGCAACTTTCTTTCCTATTTAATAGCTTAGCCAGCCGACTGGCATTCCAATAAACCTAAATAGCCTGACAGAAATAACCCGGTAAAATCACTGAGTAGTGTAAACAAAACTGCGCGAAAAAAGTGTCCACACTAGTTTTTCAAACGCGCCGAATCGATGAAATAAGTGCACCTAGCTTGTAACCTGTCACGGTATTAAAAATAATAAATCAACGCTTAACTACATTATACGCTGTCTGCTTTTCTCTAATTTTTATTTTTAACAAAGAACTAAATTAATTTCGTGAATTTAACTTCAATTATGAAGAATATGTCAAAAAGTTTCCAATTTCAGTGTTGTTTCTAAGTTTTCTGTTTGAAGAATAATATATCAGAGAAAATTAGACAACGTCTCGTGTACAGTTTTAGGCTGATGTCAGTTAAATCCGTCGAATTCGCTATATAACCCATCATCTTGTGGTCTATTGGCTATTTGGTGGTCGGGTGGCTCATGAAAATCTATCACAGAATTAGAGCCAAATTTAAAACTGTCGAATCGAGTAAGTTACTCATTCCCGTATACACATTAAGTTTGCATCAAGATACCTCTAAGATCGTTTAAAGTCATTACGTAGCTTAGGTTTTAATTTCATATCAGAAAAGGATAGATGCCTCACCACCGACGTGGTAGAATTTACGGGAGGAATATATTGTACTCTCCGGTGTGAGGGGCGGCTTGAGTTGATTTTAGCTGAGTGTAAACAGCAACACGTGTTTGCTCTTTTAAAATTGTTTAGCTTGTATTCATCTTGAGCCCACTGAAGACGGCGCAGACAACGCCGTTGGGGAAGTGAAGCTCTCGCTGTTTGCTCTACACCTCATCCAACCAACCCCATCGAGCAGTTGTTCCCTGCCACCCTTCTCATTCGGTCAATTCGGAGTTGAAATTACAGTCAAAGTTTCGCGAAAATATTTTCCCCGGCCCCACGCTAAAAACCACTCGGGTTGATTTCATCCGAAGTTGGGCTGAGAGTTAGTCATCCCCTATTTCGTATAGGTGTACTTCTGCCCCTTTTGGTTTTCGTGTGCTGTGTATGCTACACTGAAAAAAATACACATTGTATCTAGAGTCCAGACTCTTAAAAACATCGACAAGAAAAAGTACTCTTGATTCAATCAGAATCTAGCTTAAATCAAGAACCAAGCCTCTTAATTTAAGCGGATTTCGTTTTGATTCAAGCAAAAATCCGATTGAATCAAGAGTATTTTTTCTTGTCAATGTTTTCAAGAGTCTGGACTCTAGATCCAATGTGGTTTTTTTTCCAGTGTATTTCACAAAGATCTAATGATGGATCGGGTAAGATTTAACTAAAGTGAGTTGGATGAATTGAGTTTCGATCGAAGTTTGGGTGAAATGAATTTAAGAAGGATTTTCATACACTATCCACCGTATTTTAGAAATTTTGAAGATTCTTCTGCATGCCGTGGTCCATTCCAACCGCATTCAGCAGAAAGGAAACAAGTCATATCAGCCATTGCCGAATTCAATTGGGAAATTTGATTGTTAACGTGAAAACGACAGGGTGGATTTTTGTGCAAAGTTCAGTGAATTTTTGTATTTGTACAATACATACGAAGCAAACTCTCTAAAATTTTCGAAGGAATCCGCACAAACGTTCTCTCGTAAAAATCAAATTGTCCATTTAAAGGGGTGGGTGCAAAATCGACAAAATTTCCCCCCTCATGGATGTTGACCAAATTTCAGTATGTCATTCCTCACTATAGGATACGCCTTTTCCCAAAATTTCACGGCCTGAAACGAATTTCTCTCCGCGTAGCAGCGTTGCCAAGTTGAAAACCGTCGAGTTCCATATCTTTTGAACGAAAAGAGATATTGAGATGCGGTTTGCGCTAAAATTCTCCAAAAATTGCGTTCTTTCGATATATGTACTCAATTTGATCGTTTAGGTAATTTAAGATTGCAATGATGCCATTTTTCACACTTTCTTAAGGGTCAATTTTTTTTCAACCCTAGTACATCATCAAATGCCGGATTCTCGATTCAAAAAAAAAACTGTTCATTGTATTATTCGTACTTTTCCATTTCTTTTGATATATTATAGCTCCCAGGGAAACGATTAGCAACGGAGATATGAGCAATCTAAGTTTACGCTCCGCGCGCGCCGACCGGAATCCGGGCGCCGCTCGCCGCTCTGAGTCGTCTGCACACTCCCTTTCTTAAGCTTCACGAGGTCATTCCTATGTATTTTTTTGCGTACTTTCCATTTCTGGCCTTTGAAAAGGGCTCCGATGAATTTTTAGGGGCCTCGCGGTCCATTGTTGCCATTTTTTGCTCGTATTTAGGGTTTTTTTCCCTATTTTACCCACAATTCTACTGAAAAACTTAATTTGAACGGAAAACTGTGTGCGTTGAGGGAAAGAACGTAAAGAAGAAATAAAAATTCATGTAAAAATGTTTCCTTCGTTGCCAAATTTTCGAAAAAAATCGTACTAAAGAGCCAAATATTTGAAAAATTGGATAAATCCCCACGCCATGGTTTATGAAAGTGGGGCATAGCTTTCATATTGACGTACTTACGTAACAGATCTTACCTATCTATACAACATATTAAAAAAGCATAGTTGTATTTGGATTCCCACGATCTGAAAATTGTCCGGGATGTCACCTTTTGCGGTCTTTTCTTATGTGTAAGGTAGATCTTTTGAATGTTTTTCGACCTTTAGTCATCCTCCGTAGGGGTGTATCGTAACCATATGTCGTAGAACGTAGAGGGTTTTAGGAAATGAATAATGATTTTCATGCAGAATTGAAGAGCTTTTCCGGAAAAAGGGCACATACCGAAAAAACGTGTTGTGAGAAAAACGCATTTGAAGTTTTCATTCTTACTTTCTGGCCACTGATGATGACATACATCGGAACTGGGGCACTCATATCAACGTTCATACACTCCAGAATGAATAACGGCCATTGGTAAAACTTACACTTCTTCCAGTGTTGTGGGAAGAATTTTTTAAAATTATTCGTTATGTGCCCTTTTCCTGGAAATGGACCAGTGGTCATAGTGGAGGATGACTAAAGGTCGAAAAACATTCAAAAGATCTACCTTACACATAAGAAAAGACCGCAAAAGGTGACATCCCGGACAATTTTCAGATCGAGGGAATCCAAATACAACTATGCTTTTTTAATATGTTGTATAGATAGGTAAGATCTGTTACGTAAGTACGTCAATATGAAAGCTATGCCCCACTTTCATAAACCATGGCGTGGGGATTTATCCAATTTTTCAAATATTTGGCTCTTTAGTACGATTTTTTTCGAAAATTTGGCAACGAAGGAAACATTTTTACATGAATTTTTATTTCTTCTTTACGTTCTTTCCCTCAACGCACACAGTTTTCCGTTCAAATTAAGTTTTTCAGTAGAATTGTGGGTAAAATAGGGAAAAAAACCCTAAATACGAGCAAAAAATGGCAACAATGGACCGCGAGGCCCCTAAAAATTCATCGGAGCCCTTTTCAAAGGCCAGAAATGGAAAGTACGCAAAAAAATACATAGGAATGACCTCGTGAAGCTTAAGAAAGGGAGTGTGCAGACGACTCAGAGCGGCGAGCGGCGCCCGGATTCCGGTCGGCGCGCGCGGAGCGTAAACTTAGATTGCTCATATCTCCGTTGCTAATCGTTTCCCTGGGAGCTATAATATATCAAAAGAAATGGAAAAGTACGAATAATACAATGAACAGTTTTTTTTTTGAATCGAGAATCCGGCATTTGATGATGTACTAGGGTTGAAAAAAAATTGACCCTTAAGAAAGTGTGAAAAATGGCATCATTGCAATCTTAAATTACCTAAACGATCAAATTGAGTACATATATCGAAAGAACGCAATTTTTGGAGAATTTTAGCGCAAACCGCATCTCAATATCTCTTTTCGTTCAAAAGATATGGAACTCGACGGTTTTCAACTTGGCAACGCTGCTACGCGGAGAGAAATTCGTTTCAGGCCGTGAAATTTTGGGAAAAGGCGTATCCTATAGTGAGGAATGACATACTGAAATTTGGTCAACATCCATGAGGGGGGAAATTTTGTCGATTTTGCACCCACCCCTTTGGCAATAGCGAATGTGGCCTGGTTCCTTTCTGCTGAACGCGGTCCGTTTGTCCGGTATTATCATAACAGAACAGCTGAAAAATTCAAGTGAAATAAATGTAAGATTGAGCATTGATAAAACGCGGGTGAAATGAAAGGAGTTCAGGGAACATTCGGTGCGTGCGTAAGTGCAGAAATTTTAGAGTTGCAAACTCGCTTAAACATACACAAGCTACCGGTCATGGCTTCAACCCAGATATATTTTTCACTTCCTCTTGTTTTACTTCCTTTCACTTCATATTGATGTAAAATATGATGAAAAGACGGAGGAAACTTAATTAAAACGCTCAATTTATTCCCGAGTGTATCACGAGGCTCCTTTGTGCATTAGAAGGAGGTTGGAAGACCTTTACTCCAAGCGTTGTTGCCGTATAATTGGATTTTATAGTTTTATAGTTATAAAAGCATTTTAATAAAATGGCTGAAAAGATAGGTTTTATCAGCTGTGTGCGTTTGCTACAAAAGACACATATTAATTGTTATAATAAGAGTCACTCATGTGTAGCTTTTGCAATCCATTGCCTGTCACCGTAGAACACGTAATATTGGACTGTTTTGGGCGCAGATTTTCTCTTCAACAGTCAACAAGGACATAAACCCACACATATTCGATAGTCGTCGCGTTGTACCCAAAATTTTGGAATCTCTCATATCCATTAAGTCGAAAATCCATTAAAGTCTTCGAAATTTTACTAAAACTTATTGAGATTCTGTAATGATATTAACAGCCTCAGCAGCTAAATGTCTATGAAGAATAATAACTGACTATTCAAGGAGGTTTTGTGATTTCAAACGCACACATTCAGTTATTCCAGATGCAAAAGAATCAATTATTTTTATTTATTTTTTTTTTAATCCATTCAGATCTCTCCCAGTAGCTCAGTGCAACAAAAAAAATTGAAATAATTTTGCAATTTAATGCATTATTTTTTTTTTTTTTTACCAAAAACTTCAACGTTTTTACACCATTTAATCAATAAATGCCGATTTTAAAGATCAACAAAAGGAGTTTCATGTGTGCATGGCAAAGGTAGGCAATTAGCAATGAGAAAAAATTGCAACTTCTCTCAATTTTATTGCAATAAATTTCAGTCAGACAATTCCCTTCAAACGGTGAATAGACAAAATACGCAACATCATATTAATATGAAATAGCGATAATTTTACCAAGTAATTGCAATTTTTTGCAAACTTTGCTTCTTAGGTCTTAGATCTACGAGATGTTGGTCATATTAATGGCAAATAAACAACTTAATATATGAACTAGTGGGCACAAGTTTCAAAGATTTTTTTGAAGAACCACTCCTTGTTTTAAAATATTTTTCAACATGCATTGTTTTGTCAGCTAAAGCATATGCTTCTCTAAGGGAAAAGAAATTCTTCAATTAAAATAGTTATAGAGAACGTTACATTCTTGAGCGGAACGGGCTTGAGTAAAAATCAACCAGAGTGATCGGTTTGAGCTGCTAGGAGAGGTTTAACTCAGAAGTTGAATCCGATTAAAAGCTGATAATTGATCGGGTCGAGCTAATGCCGACAAGAGTGCTTAATATTCAGCGGAAAAGTTCAATTACCATTTGCTGTTGAGCGGCTGACAGGGAGATTGGCAGGCAAGCGGAATGCACGCCATGAAGGTCTAGATATTCGTGTCGGTTTTCACATGTCTCGATGTCAGATGTGCTCTGAAAATTACTACAACCCCTTCCGAGGGAAAACTCATAGACAAGTCTATCATGCAATTCTCTCACAAAATCGTCCAGTAGTTGATGAAAGCGCAAGAAATTCATTGCTTTTCCCTAAATACAGTAAGGGTACTTTTCTTCAGGGAGACCTTCAAGTTTTACATTGTGACCGAAGAGGAATGGTTAAGGAGGCGTGTAGTATACTGCCGTGCTAAAGAAGAACGCCGTATGAACCTCCAGGCGTTGCCAAATTTCCTTTGATAAAACACATATTTCCTGGCAAACTTATGAATATTTTATTTCCAATTTTTCAGATACTTTCGCTCGAAATTTCATCTAAAGTTCCTAAGAAATTCAAGAAAAAAATATTCATAACTTTCCTTAAAAATGAACGTTTTGTTGAAGGACATTTGGCAACGCTCGAATGTTCTCACGGCGTTCTTCCTTAGCACGACAACACAGAATCATGAAAAGGACGATACTCATGATTCTCGAGTAAAGCGCATCAAAATAACTTCAAAATAGGACCTTGCAAGGGTTTCTAATGATTTGCCATCGTCAAAAATACAAAAGAAAAAACACAGTATAGTTTTCAAATTTTGAAGTTGGTTTACCTTACCTTAAAGGCTTTTAAAGTCATCGAAGTTCTTTTTATATTTTAATTTTTACGATAGCAAATCATTGTTATTTCTTGCTATAAGAATCTTTTTTCTTATACACTGTCAAACTTTACTACTTGAATGTCGTGAACAATGTTCCTTTGATTATTTTGCGGAACATTCCTCCTTAGATCTCCCTTTGTTACGATATAAATCGTCCTATGATCTTATGAGTGCAGGCTCAGGGTGCACACTGGTTAGAAATAGTGTACACTGCCGTAGGTCCGGCATCACCGAGAATTTCCGAATCATCAACCAAAGAAGCGCGCTTCGCATGGACAATGGGCAATGCGTCATCCAGTCTTGTAGGCGCTAACATGCGCTCCGCGCAGGCGGCATGCGGCACTGTGTTTGGCGCAAGGCGTGAAGTATTCATGCAGTCTTGTAGGCGCTAATATGCGCTCCGCGCTGGCGGCATGCGGCACTGTGTTCGGCATAATGCGTGAAGTATTCCTGCAGTCTTGTAGGCATTAATATGCTTTTGGCGAATTGTGTTCGGCGCAATTATTATGCAATAAAACAACTGTAATAATATATTAATCAGGATAATTTTAATGTTGGCTGCTAGTTTGAGCCTTAAACGTTTCATCACCTGACCTCAAAATTACTGGCATGTCCTCACTCTCCCTTCATTGGTACTCCAGTTTGTTCCCATTGCTAACGTGCTCAGGAAAAACGTCGTATGACCCCTTTAGACGTTGCCAAATTTCCTCCGATAAAAGTAGAGTTTACCGAGAAATTTTTGAATTTTTTTTTTTTTTTTACATTTTTCAGAAAATTTTGTTAGCAATTCAATCTAAAATGTCTAAAAATTCCAAGGAAAATTATGCACAACTTTCCGCACAAATTCATGTTTTTCCGGGATAATTTGGCAACTCTCGAATGTTCATATGGCGTTTTTGCTTAGCACGGCACTTTTGGTATTGGGTCATTACAGTATCAGAGGATGGCGTATCCAAAAAGAGCTGAAGCTTCACGTGGCAACATCTTGACTGCGACTTAGTATGAGCTCACCTCAATTTCTATTCTCCGAGGTCCGGGTTTTTTGTTTGGAGAAGATTAGAGGGCGGGCGGGGGGCGGGCAGGAGGGAGGGAGCCCCAAAAAGAGCTGCAAGTCAAGATGGCGGTTTAAAATGACAGAAGCTTAAACGGGTTAAACAAGGAGAATTAATCACGGGACGCAAGGTAAGGATAGCATAAATTACGCTGGGACAGCAACAAACATATATCGAGGGGAAAGATAACATTCTGAATTGGAGCATTGCAGCAAAGGCTATTTATAATGTCGAACGATTCCGGCTACTCGCTTGTAGAAGGATTTGTAAATAGAGCCCGGCCGGCCGCCGGCCGCCGTTGCACCCCCGTCATCCCCCAACCCCCCGCCACCCCCTACCACCCCGCCGCACACTGGTTTACATGCCAAATGATAAATCAAACTACGAAAATAAAAGTAAAAAAAGAACAGCAAAACTAAACATGGAAAATTAAATCCCGTTGAATAAAAGAGGTACGGTTTTTTAAGCGGCTCTTTTTAGGTGTTGTAAAAATGCATGTGACGTACGTTGTCGAATTTCGCAGCAATGCGTGACTAATTGGCCTACATTTTGCAATTCGGAAGTACAGTACGTATGCTCCCACGTATTAGTTTCTCTGTGTGCGTAAGTGTTTTTTTACGGATGAGCCAGAAATTATAGTTCCTAATTACGAATAAATGCGGTTCAATTGTTGCCCAGCTACCTCTTAAAAAGCGTCAAGTACATCGGGACCAATACAAGGAATGTGGAACAACTTTTTTTGTTTCATTTTAGAAACAACGTATGCACCACTAGTTTCTCGATGCAGTTAGGTGCTTTTAAGGACGGCCCAGAAGTTTTAGTTCCTTCATTGCAAAATACCGTCCATTTTAACACATTTTCTGATTACTGGAATTTTCTGGCACTGCTTGCAATGCGGGTTACCTACCTATCGTCTCATCAAAAGAGAGTCGTATGCGCGGTCCAGGTCGTATTATTATTATCAATGGGTCCACTGTGCGCTGTGCGGCTCCTCCGCGTTCTTCCTGACCCACCTCAACTCCTCGGTCAAGCGCTGAGACTGCACCGCCAAATCACCTTGTGATTCATTCATGCAATGACTGTATTGACCAATTTTATTTCCTACGTCTGCAACTTCCTGTCGCTGTGGCTGTATTTGCCGTCTTAACCAGCGATCGTGAGACAACGCTGCCATGTAAGTAAAAACGCCGTATGAACCCTAAGACGTTGCCATTAGGCAGGGTAAGCATTTACTGCTACAAAACATGTATTAAATGTCGTCCATGTGAAAGATCAGTTCGTCAGGAGAAGAAGGGTCTAAAACTGCCCGACAGACCTCTTTAGGGAGGATGCAAGACTGAGAGAGGACCTGTCAAAAGAGGAAGGAGGGGTGAAAAAATTCGGAAAAATATCTGACGTAAGTTGCGGATGGCATGTAAAAGCCGCTACTAGATTCTAAAATTTCATACATCATATACCAAACGTATTCAAAGCTTCTAAAATCAGCTTGTAAGAGTAAACTTGTTGTCTGTGGTTTACACTGGAATCAGGGGACTTAAATTTCTTGCTCGCAAAAAAAAAAATAGATAAATAAATAAAACCTGATAGAGCAATCTAATTTGTTTGACAAATTAACAGTTAGTATCTAGCCTAGTGAAGTATCAACTCTACTATGCTGTACAGAATTTGTAGACTTCTCGATACAAATTCAGCAGAGGAAGAGAGAGGATTCGCCGATTATAAAGCTTTTTAAAATTACTTGGGCAGCCGATTTGACCCGAGTAAACATTGGTTTCTATTGAGAGCGGAAAGTTCGGATTACTAAACACAAAGACGCTACAAACTGTTATTTTTCCCCCGAGTTGAAATGAAAATATTCAATGTATTCTACAAAAATTGTGAGAGGAAACATTCTTTAATTTTAGTGCTCAATCTTTACCTTTCTGGTGGTCCATTTTAATCAACAAATTGCAAATTTTCTTCAAATATGTTGAGTTTTTTTACTCTGACACTTTCCGAGTATTTAATTTGGAAAGGAGCATCAAAGCAAAATAATCAAAACTTTTCTTAAAAATAAATATTTTATCGTAGGAAACTTTACAACATTCGAATGTCCATATGACGTTTCTCCTCAACGTGACAGAGCAGCACGTCTCTTTTAGCGAAGGAAATGTCCGCGACCCCATGTCATGCCCATGAAGCGTGAAACTCAGCGCAGCTTTCCTTTAGCCGACTTCAAAGTCCCTTGCTCTGATTACCCCGGTCAATATTGAAACAGCCAACAATAAAGCAGTGCTTTTACCGTGGAAATATCAAATCACACTGCACAATTTTCGTTTATAACATAAAGGACTTGACTGCCAGGACCGCATCACGTCTTTTCGAGATTTCGCTTGATTTTGTTCTTTCACCAAAATCGCTGTTGCTTCCGATTGAAGCTTTTGCTGCGCGTAATGCTCAGCAAATCTCTTACGGTCAAATGTCAGGAAATGCCGGGAAATCGAATTTCATCCGTGGGATGGCATTGGTTCAACTTTTAAGGAAAGACGAATGAGGCAAAAGATGCAGAATTAATCTATGCGGTACACATTTCTTTACTTATAGACTTACATAATTTTCAATTATTTGCACATGTTATACTCGTTTATTTTCGGTGACGGTTTTTAAATTTCCTTTCCAATAACTTATCTCTCTTGAGGTAATACATACATAAAGCCGCTTTAATAGCGCCGCCTCGCGCTCTGCGACGCCCAATCGCCATTGCCCCCTATCCTCCCAGAGGTAATGTTTTGCAAAATAAAATCTATTTTATATGAGCGTAGCTAGGCCTTTTTTATTTTATTTTATTTTTGAAAGGTTAACTTTAGGATACTGTTGAGCGAATATTTACCGTTACAACTTTTCTAAAGAGGACCATTTCTAGGTAGGACCTTTTCTAGGTAGGTTTTGTAAGGCCGGCTCTCCTGAACCTCCTAGCTACCCCCCCCCCACCCATGATAATAAGTGTATAGCAGTGGGTACAGCCACGTGCAAAAATGGCCAAAAAGAACTGAGACCGTGAAATAATTCACAATAATTGTATTTAGCAAATGGGTGGTTTTTATACAAGGATTAGGAATAAACAAGTGGTTAGAAATAAAAACAAAATAATATGAACTATGCAAAACGATAATCCGGGTATCGGCACTTGGCTGTTTTGAAAACGCCTTCAAATGTGGCGTGATACCTCACGCATTCCGGAGAGTTCAAAGAGTTGTATCATTGCGCCGTAAGAATGTGACGGAAGATTGCAATTGAAATAGCCTTCATGCACGCTGGCCTTTTCGATTTCCTGTGACATTTTTGCAGTCATTAATGCATAGCTTAAGTGCGCTTCAGCTAGAATTGTATTTAGCAAATGGGTGGTTTTTATACGAGGATTAAGAATAAACAAGTGGTACGGAATGATAACCAAATAATATGAACTATGCAAAACGATAATCCGGGTATCGGAACTTGGCTGTTTTTGAAAACGCCTTCAAATGCGGCGTGATACCTTACGCATTCCGGAGAGTTCAAATAGTTGTATCATTTCGCCGTAAGAATGCGACGGAAGATTGCAATTGAAATAGCCTTCATGCATGCTGGCCTTTTCGATTTCCTGTGTCATTTTTGCAGTCGTGAATGCGTAGCTGAATTGCGCTCTAGCTAGTATTTGGTATCAATTTTTGGTGTAGTGAAGCATCGGAGCAAAGGAGCAATGAAAAGAGAAAGAATTTTCTGCCTGTATATAATTTCATTTTACGTTAATACCCCACGTAAACGTAATGTCTTGAAAACAATCGGACTGCATTTTGCAAAAAGGAACCAGGAGCATTGCAATAATGCTAAGATTCTGCGGCTTCTTTTGTCTTGGAAAATAACCTGATTATCCATAAGCAGTTTCTATTATACTTGCTAAAAACTGTAAATTTAGGACAAAAATTTCCTTTAAAATTCCATATTTTTCCAGGATTTCAATAGTTATATTGCAATAGATGAAGTTGCACAATCTTAGCAACATTGCAATGCTCCTGGTTCGTTTTTGCAACATGCAATCCAATTGATCTTTCTATCGTTATTGCAATTTCCCTAGTGATTATTCCAATCATAGGCCACTGATGATACCCTTGTTCCTTGATCGCCCATCGGTTTTTATACTTATTATAGGAAAACGTCTGTAAATTCATCATTAAAGGCTAACATTCTAGAACATAAACATGCAATTTATAATTCTCGATTCGTAACCTCCATCCAATTCAATCTTATTGCTTGATAAAAGCCCTTTCTCTGATGCTCAGCAATGTTTCTCGAGATTATATTGCTTTAAATTCAAACCAATAATTCCAGCTGATAATTGTACATCATGAAATCTCTGCGCCCATTAAGAATTTTCAAAGCCTCTCTTGCAGACTCGGAAACGCTGTACTCGGGAACTTCGAGAAATATCTCTCCGGAATCGTGAGGGATGATTAGCCATGAAACGTGATGAAGTGCGGGCCTCACTCGCTCCTCGTTTTGTATTCATACGAAATGTTTGCTCACAATTGAAAGTGTGAAAAGGGCGGAATTGAAGGGGCGGCCTTTTTAATTTCGCGATTCTGAGGCGGCTCACGTATCATATTAATATCGAAAATGATGAATGTAAGAGCGGAAAAGGCAGAAATGGGGCGAGCGACTCAACCGGAGGATGCCGTTAATTATTGGTCTACGGTGAGATCCGAGTCGCTGCCGTTCCTCGGAAAAATTACTTTGTTTTTAATGAGTAAACATGCGGAGTTTTAGGATATTTGGCAACAATGGGCGAGATCGAGGGCGGTAAGGAGCGGCGCGAATGGTAGTCGTCGACGACCGGAAAGAAATCAAACGCCACACAGTGAGCGACGAGAAGATTTCCGAGGCGAAAAATTTAGTTTATTTGGATTTGTTCGCTTGGATTTTGAGCAACAATTTCAACTCTCGGGAAATGAAATTGCATACCTAACGAATTGAAGGAGATTTGGACCGCGTTAAACAGAAAGGAACCAAGCCATATCAGCTATCGTCAAATTTAATTAGGCAATTTAATTTTTTCCATGAAACCGGTTGTGCGGATTTTAGTGCAAATTTCAGTGGATTTTGCCCATTGTTTTGGCAAATTCCTTAAAATTTTCAAAGGAATCCGCACAAACGTTCTTTTGTAAAAAATTATATTGCCGAGTTAAAATTGACAATAGCTGATGTGGCTTGGTTCCTTTCTGTTAAACTCGGTCCATTTATGTGGATCTGCTAATGTGCTGCAACTGATAAATCATGAAGGCGACCCGCAGAGTGAGCTGAGTTTCTACGTCACATGATTTTCAAAATATCTACTTTATAAAATGGCGTGAACTAAACTGTCGTGCTATGTAAGAACGTCATATGAGCCATCAAGCGTTGTCAAATCTCCTTCGACAAATCGCAAATTTCCAGGAAATTTTGTGAATAACTCTTCTCCGATTTTTCAAAGGATTTGTTTCGTGATTCGATCTAAAAAGTCTGACAGTTTCAAAGAGAAACATTTATAACTTTCTTCAAAAATGAATGGTTTAAAGAAGAAATTTGGCAACATTCTAATGCTTATACAGCGTTTTTACTTACCACAGCAATACACATCTGCCGTGCTGATACGAAGAAGGTTCCATAAAGATTCAGTCATTGCCACAGATTCCTCAATAAAATGTTTATATTTAAGGACAGCTACGCATATTTTTCTTTGAAATTTATGTGTACTTCAGATCAAACTGCGGATGAAATCCTTCACAAATATCAAAGACAAATATATGCAGGTTTGACAGGGAACATGTATTTCATCAAAATAAATTCAGTGAAATCCAAAAGCTCTTAAGGCGTTCTTTTTTAGCATTCCATGTTTTCGAATATTTGTTTTAAAAATAAACTTCAACCTAGAGACTCAGCTAACTAGGCTAGGTGCCTTCATAATTCAACAGCACGTTAAAGCACAAGTCAGCGGATTCACAAAAATTGCCTTCCATTCGTTGGTTATGCAATTTGATTTCCGAAAAGTTAAAATAGTTGCTTGCTATCAAAATGAACAGAACAACAAAAAAACAAATAAATCTATAGTGTAAGTAATCGTAGAGTTGCTCCAAACAGCGTATATCTCTGTGAGGGAAAATTGTGCTTGTGTGTGAAGTTTTTCCCTCTGTAATGAGATAACAGCATTGAGCTGAAATTTTTACGCACGTTGGCTAAAAAACTTCAACATCCCGAAATAAATCGTTGATTATTGGCCTAGCTCCAAAGATTGATTGAAATTTGTACAGTATAATTAGGGGGCAAGATTTTAACTGTATAATTTTCCTCTAGTTTCACATGCGAAAAAAGATTATAAGATTGGATAGTATTTCTAGAAAACCCTAAAATGTTTAAAATTTACGACTCGTTGAACCCAAAATTACCTCAAACTGACTATTTTCCCAGAATACTATATGGTGAGTTTCTTTGAAATATGGTCCGTTTGCCCACTGAGCGGCGAGCGAAAGGGCGAGTAGCGCGGCGGGAGGAACGCTCATTAGGGTCCCACAAACGGCTGGCGTTTGCTGATTGCCGATACGGACGGCGCATCTGAATTTATAGCTTCCTCCGAGGCACCGCCAAGAACACAATCGCTGATTAATTAGAGCCCGCCTTCGGACCAAACGCAACACAGTTGAAATTCTCCTCATGTGGCTGCACTCGCCCCACCTCGCATTTAGCTTTTTCTTACTTTTTTGTAAATATTGAGCTCCACCTATCAATTACGCTACAATTAGAGACTTTACCCTCCTTCGTTTTTTGCCGCGCGATTTGCCGTGGCGAGCTATAGGTGCACCGACTGTTGAATACATGAGCATGCAAGTTAATGTATATTTGTACGTGTATGTATCGAAAGAAGGTCATAATATGATTGCTTCACGATGAAATGTGGAGAGAGAAAATTACGAGAAGTAATCAGTCCATAAAACACACGAGTAGAACCAAGAAGGTGGAGTGCCTCTAGACTTTTTTTAAAGATAATATTGGGGCAGCGATAGATATCAGGTCCGAGCAGTTGGTCTAGGATGGATATGTACGAAAGGATGGCAGACGATCGGTTGCCCAAGCAGGTTTTCGATTGGGTTCCTCCCGGAAGGCGACGGCGTGGACGTCCTGTGAAAGGTTGGCGACAAGGGGTGGAGGAGCAGATCAGAAGGTGCCAATTGCCTGACGGTCTCTGGGAGGATAGGGGGCAATGGCGATTGGGCGTCGCAGAGAGCGAGGTTGCGCTTTAAGATTTGCTTCGCACCATGGAGAATTTTCACTGAAATTTGTACAAAGATCCGCACAACCGTTTTCATGTAAAAAATTAAATTGCCCAATTAAATTTGGCAATAGCTGATGTGGCTTGGTTCCTCTCTGTTTAACGCGGTCCAATCCGCCCTCGCGCAGTAAGGTTCTTCTTCATACGTTTGGTCACAAGTGTATTATATTGCAACTTTTCATACTTACCTGGTGGAGGAACTAACTTGGGTCCTTTTTTTCTGTTTGTTTCTTGCCTTCCTGTCTGGTTGTGGTGATGGTGAACTCGACGATACATCTATCTGACGGCAGCTCTGTTGTCAGGCACGCTGCGGACCTACCAGAAAGCGGGTTGCAACAACCAGCCGGTCATCCTCACGTGCCCGCCTGGCACCTGCATCTTCGTTCAAGTGGCCCAGTACGGCAAGAATCCGGCTGTCTGCGGCGACTACTCCCAGTTCAACGCCTTCGACCACTCAGTACAAACCAACGTGGATTCACCGACCAGCGAGCCCTGCCTCTGGTCCAGCGCTCTCCAGGTCAGTCGCCACAAAGCTAAATTCATTCATTCACAATGGGTCAGTCAGGGTGCATGTCTGCAAGTCCAGAAAAGTACTGATTTTTTAAGGGCGGTCCGGAAGTACTGAAAAAGTGCGGCAATTCCACAAGTAGGTCCTGAATTGTTTCATTTTTGTCGCAATTTGAGCGGAAATTCAAATTCGTCGAATTTCACCAATTGGAGGTGCTGAAAAAGTACTGAATTTGTCTATTACGGAGGTACTGAATATCTTGGGAATGTACTGGAAAAAGTACTGTAAAAGTACTGATTTTTGGCCAGCCTGTTTTAGTAGACACTCTGGCTCAGTTAAGCTGGTCCCATAATTGTGTTTTGATGCTTGATTTTTGTAGAGTAGCTACAAATAAGAAGATCTGTCCAAACAGCAACTTTCTTCGTTGAATATTAACCGAGATATCGTCCTTTGGAAAGTCGGGTTTTTGACGTCATCCACCTCGGTAGTACATAACATGGTATATGTGCTACCGCGGTGGATGACGTCATAAATCGAGTTTTTCAAGGCGCGATATCTCGGTTAATATTCAACGTCGAAAGTTGCGGTTATCCATGTTACATTAGCAATAAACTAAAGATGCACAAGTTCGTTTAATGCTCATGATCGAACATTTACAAGATACAAGATTCCATATGTATCTTAAAATGGACCTTCAATCTGCTCTAATTTCCAACGAAAAATCTAGACAATTTTAGGCTTGATTCTACTGCGGGCCGGTTATTGAAATTGATGGATAAAACTATAGAAAAATAATACAAGAGGGATATAACGGGATCCTATTGGTGGAAGCGGGTGATTGCAATGAATAAAGGAAATAGGTAATAGACTAACTAACGGAAACCCACGAGAAACCCTATATATTGTCCATCATTTCCTCCCTTAGTCTATAGGAACCACCCATTTTAACAGATAGGATCGCTCTATACTCCTACGTCTTTCTCTGTCTATAGCTCTGTCTATCAATTTCAACAATCAGCCCGGAACTGCACTATTTTTTATCTTCTATTATCCTCAAATCCTCGCAAGCGGTAACACAGGATTGCGCAAATGCCCTGAGAATTCTCCTTAAAATCAAGGATTGAGCATCCGATTGTCGAACAAATACAAAGATACACAGGCAGCCCAAAACGGAAATAGTAAAAAGCAAAACAGGGGAACAGTGGATACAAGGCTAAAATACATAAAAATACACGGCATTATATTTTTGTGCATTATATTATCAGTGTGTTTTTACGTATTTTAGCCTTGTTTCAACTGTTCTCTTGTTTTGCTTTTACTACATCCGATTGTCTATAGCTTTGTCTATCATCCAATAATCAGCCCGCGGATGTAATAAAGCTTCCCGGACGTTCTTCAAAAGCACAGACTAAGACATCATAACCAGCTTAAGACTCCGTCCTCCCTTTTTTCCTCTACCGAATTCCACTCAAGTTCTCGAGATGATGGAACTTCCTCTACTTTCGAAACTATCAAGTGGTTGCAGCTGGAAATAAGTAGGTTGCCGCGCGCCAAAAAGAGCGAGTCGATTGCGATATATCGATTGATCGTCCATTTAAACCTATGGGAAAGTATCGATAAACAGGGTGTTCACAGCAAACACCTTAATAATCGATTATTTACCGCAGCTTCAAATGGGGAAATATCGATAGATCGAAAAGCACGCCACGCCACTGGCTTTCCTTTCAGCCAAGTTTCTCGCTCGTGTCTGCACTCAATAAACAGACCTATTACTGTGTCTTGGGTCTCTCTCTCTACTCATTCCGCCCCATTCCCTTTCCTTTGACGCACCTAATGCTATAAAAAAAATACGACAGTAGAGCCTCTATCTGTCACAGGGGTTGTCGTCAGAATTATGTCCGAAAAGCAGTTTTGGGTTTCACACGAAAAAGAGTAAAAAACACAAAACAATTGCTAAGGAAGAGTACTTCCCACCCTGGTAAAAATTGGCGATAGGAGCTGCGTTTCAAAATACCATAGGAGGTCTTATAGCCGACTAAAGAGGGCTATTGAAAATCATATAGCTGGCTGTAGAAAGCGGAGCAAATCATATAGCCAGGCTATACGAAGCTATAAAAAAGTATACAGTCGGGCTATAGTTCCTATCGCTGGGCGTTACACTTTATCGCCATTGGCTATAAAAGGCTATAAGAAATTGTGTAGAAATTCGTGTGCTTTGGAAATCATTAAGTTTGATACGGAACCACCTTAATATTTACAAAACACTCATTATATTATCCTTTAAAACATATTTTTTTTCATCAATTAAAATGAGAATAATCCATACAGGGTGTACAAAAATTTCAAAATCATGAGTTGAATAACGCTGACTCCGCGAGATCAAATATTAGAGCCTAACACAAAGCGGAGCGGCGACGCACTGGCGCCTACAAACCTAACAGGGATACTTCACGCATTGCGCAATGCGTGAAGTATCTCTGTTAGGTTTGTAGGCGCAAATGCGCGTTTTGCGCTCTCTACCCGCCCGCCGCGCCGCAGCGTGCCACGGCGTCTGAAGCAACTATTTCTCACCAGAGTTATTGCACAGTATCATAAGTAATTGAAGGCGCTCCAACATATTAAGAATGACAGACATCCTTCAAAAGTACGGAGCTTTCTTCGCAAAATAAATCAAGGTACTACGGCACAAAAAGAGTGCGGTAGTCCAAAAACTAACTAAGTCCTAGTATCCGTATTTAGTAAAGTTTAGCATAAACTTTATCGTCTGGCTGTTGCTTAATCGCCATCGGCTATAAAAGGCTATAAGAAATTGTACAGCCGGCTACAGAAGCTATTAGAAATCTTACAGCTGGTTTTAGGTCTATAGTATTTTGGAACACACATTCTACTGCCAATTTTTACCAGGGCATTTCAACTAGATCGGAAGGGTTGCAAACTAATGGAGAAAAACGTTCTGCTGCAATCAAGAACTGCAGAACTCAGCTGCTTGATCAATTTCGGTCAACATTCGCATCCATCCACTTTTCAACCCACCTCGGGAGGTGGGTCGAGAATTTTGGATGTGATCATGATTGCTGCTAGCATGAGAACCAAATATAATGTAAGCGCACCGTCGCAAAGTGGATCGAGTCAATTGGAGAGGTCGGACAAAATTTGGAAACTTTAAACGCTTATAACTCTGTTTATACAAAACTTTGACGTTATAAAAGTGGTTTCATTTGTTTCCTCGTGGAATTTTCTACTTACAGCACCCTTTGAAATGTAAAATGTGACGAAACAAACACCAAAATTTGCAGTTTTAGCCAAAAATTTCATGCCCGACCTCTCTCATTGACTCGATCCACTGTGCGGCGCCCGGAGGGAATTTCGTTCTGTTGTTACGAAGGTTGGCAGTCCTAACCAATCCACTCGCACAAATTTGCCTATGCAAAATCTCCATTGATTATTTTCGATGCATTTGAATTAAGGAAAAACAGTGTTGCCAATTTACGAGAAGCATCACTGTTGCGAATGCGACACTACCGGTTCATTACAGTTATGAATATGTCCTGTAGTGAGAGACCCGTCAAGTCGGCTATCGGTCGCGGAGTTGGACTCAAGCCACTGAGATGTCTCCACCGGGGCAACAAAAGCTACAACAAAAGCTAAGCGGTTCCGAAGCGACGCGACGTTGTGATAGGTGCGAAGACGACTGAAAATATAAAATCTGCGGGAAGGGGGGTGAAGGTAATGGAAACAGCACCAGCACCGTGGAATAGGGCCAGATCCGGGGAGGGGGTGGCGTTGGGGGTGCGAAATGAGGCGGGAACGAAGGCGACGCGACGTGCAGTTTTCGAGAAACGGAAAAAGCATCAACGGAGCCTGATCGATGCTCAACGGTGCAACACCGACCACCAACCTGACCGCGGCCCGAGTTTGTTGCCAAATGCATCGCGGAAGTAGACAAAACTATGACTTTTGGTTTTGAAGTTAGTTACGCAAATTATTGTGGCTGTATAACAGTTAATTGGACTACATTTTGCAATTAGGAACTACAATTTCTGGCTCAGATTAGAAACAACGCATGCACCGCTAGTTTACATATGCACTCAAAAAGTTTTTTACGGATGAGAGAGAAATTGTACCTAGTTCATATTTGCAAAATTCAGTCCAATGGACCACTAGACAAGGTACGAATTTAAGCAGTCTGATACATGTTTCTTAAGCAGAATTTCACGTAGAACACGATTCACACTATGAAAATGTCCAAAACTGTTGTTCCACAAAACTTGCTACACGGTGAAATGACACGAAAGAAATCATTATTGTGATGAATGGGGTAGGAATTTTTACAGGGTCGGGTTATGCCGTATTTATTTTATACTTATTAAAAATTTCGTAAAAAAAGGAAAAAGGAAGAAAAACCCATAAAAAGTTCTGAAAAGCACTATAAAGGGAAGGAGAATCTATTCCAAATCCAACCAATCCAAATTCGACAGCCGAGTTGACGTAGCAAGGCAAATCCCTAAGCTGAGTTCAGCCAATCAGCAACCGCCATTTCCCGCCTGGCTACGTCATCAGAGCCCGCCAAAAATATCGTTCATACTGGTCCCATTTTTGGGATTTGCAAAATGGGGTTTCTTTGCCATTGAGGGTTTTAAAGAATCCAAAAATTCCTAGAAGTTTAATTCACTTTATACTTTCAAAAAATTAATTTAAAAAATGGGTGCCACTGACCCATTTCATTCAGTTGGACCGGTCACAGTTCATCGATCAAAACTTCCGCCGCCCCCTCTGAAATTCATGACGACATGATGCGGGAAAAACCCGTTATTGTAATGCTGAATTTGATAACAGGATTCTCAAGTATCATAGGTATATGCTGATTTTAAAGATGTCCTGCTCCAAAGGTGCACAGAAAGTCGTGACAAATCCCATAGGAGTTTGCCCAGAGATCCACACAATGTTCTGTTCCTAGACGAAAAAACTTAAGTCCATTACGAGATTGCATAAATTGAGATTTCCAAAATTTACAAATCACATTCCGTGAAGCGGATTTACCCTGTGGTTCTCAACTAAAATATCTCCAATCAGTGGAATTGTTCTATTGATCTTTTTGCTCGCAGCTATAACCATAGTTTATACGCATTGAATAAACTAATCTCCGGATGTCCATCAAGATTCTCGCTGATTAGTTCGCGGAAACCCCTCGGAAAACACGACCAAGAACGTACTTTATTTTCTTTGCTTTAATACACTGATAAGACAATCTCGTTATGAATGGATTTCATTCCGGAAAGAGCACTCATTCCATATCCGGCCCTCTGAATATCTTCTCTCCGTCGCTCTTTTTTCGTTGTTCTCTCCCTCGTCGCGGGGGAAATGGATAAAAACAATGTCCCCAGTGAAGTTCAGCAATGTGCAGAATTGTAGGAGATTCCAATAAGCATTTCTGCCACTTGGAATCCGAGCCATTAGAATGGAACACCCAGTTAAAACCCTCCCGATTTATCCGTCCGTTCCTCATTTTCCGCGATATTTTATGATATTATCGCAAATCGAATCCTGCAATCCGAACTTCCGTCTGCAATTTTTTGATAGCTGTGGATTCGCAGTCACCATGCGCCCGGCGCGATGCTGAAAGAGAGAAAAGGTTTAAAAAAAGGGGGGAGCGCCGAGGGGTTTTTTTCGCATGGAAACAGCTTTTTGGCATGATCCCAAGCCTCTAGCAACTTGGAAATTACGTTCTGTTGTTTACCGAGGGCCGGGCATGAGCCGAGAAGCGGCACTCGCCGAGATAAAATTATCTCACGCGGGAACTCCTCACAACGGGCGGGACAGCGCAAGTGGAAAATAATCGCTGGTCACCAAGGAAGCGGGGGAAGCTCCTTGAATCCATGCGTGACTCCATCCAAGTTGATTTTCCGAACGAATAAAACCTTTGGCTTTGATCCGGGCGGGGTCAACGTTTACTCAAAGGGACTCACCTATACGGAAGAGTCGTCTGATGTCCGAGTCAAACGTCCGATGACCTTTGCGAACAGCGGGAGCGTGAAACGGAACCCCCGGTCGGGTTGACCCAATGTCAAAGGCGTGTTAAATGAGCGGCAGAAAAGAAGAGGGAAATTATGAAACCATACGTGCATGTTTTAACCCGCTCACGTTAGATCGCTTTACCCGAGGAACTTGCGCACTATTTCCGAACCTCGCCAACCCGTAATCTCGGTGGACTCACCGTTAGCCATTTTTATTACACGCACACGAAAAGAACCAAGCCAGATCAGCCATTGACAAATTAGCTAGGGAATCTAAGTTTTTACACGAAAACGGTTGTGCGGATATCAGTGAATATATCTGCACAGCAAGAGGCAAGTTCTTTAAAGTTTTCAAAAAATCCGCACAAATTTTCTCTTGTGAAGTATTAAATCGCCCAGTTAAATTTGGCAACAGCTTATGTGGATTGATTCTTCACTGCATAGCGTGGTTTGTTTGTAAATGTTGTGTAGTGTTTGTTTCCTCTGAAAAAACATGAAAGTTTTCTAATTTTCTGAATTTTTCAATTGACTGATTTTATTTTTCTTATTTTCGCATCAGCTTTTGCCAAATTGAACTAGGCAAATTAATTTTTAACATGAAAACTCACGGCAGTTTTAAAGAGTTGCCGTTGAGTTATGTTTTTTGTTTAAAAAAATGAAATATGACAGGAAGTCTGTGATGTCGCAAATCGAGATATGTGATTGCCGACTTACACCGTCAACATAGTGATTATTGTATACAGGGTGAATGTAGAAGTAAAAACGTCGATTTTTTGTCGTTGCAGTATGCCTTATTGCAGACGGTGGTGGAGGCGTGCCAGAAGAAACGCCAATGCAAAATCAACCCTTCACCAAAAGCATCCGGAAAGGATTCGTGTCCTGGCTCAAAGAAAATCGTCGAAATCGCATATAAGTGCAGACCTTGTAAGTCATTCTCATTGCCATATATTTCAATAGTCATTGTCATTTTTAGCCAATACAAAAAAAGGTATCAACTAATACGAATACAATCTGTTTCGAAAATCTTATTTTAAGGTACTCAGTGCGACAAGGCACTGAACAAGGTACAAACTAAAACAGCATGTTTTCTTCTTAAAAATGTTTGCAAATTTTTTGTTAAATTTTAGTAGAAAAAAAAATGCGTGTCAACATCTTACTGCATAGTTAATCTCCTTACTTCCGGTAGCGTAATACGTTTTTTACGTAAATCGCTGAAAAAGGGACGTTTAACGTGGTGCTTCAAATCAAACCTTGTCTCGCCCCATTATCAATATCACTGAATATGCAAGAGTGAAATAACTTGATTTGCCATTCTGCATTGATAAAAAAATTCTGCGTATTGTAAAACTGTATATTCAATGTTTGACTCATGTAATGTCTTGAAACAATCGCATCGATTATTACTTGGCTTTATATGATTCACAGATGAATTCCGGAGTAAGGTGGCCTGCGAGAATGACGTGGTGCAACTCAAATGCAACCCCAATTCAAGGGTTGCTGTATATTCAGCCAGTTATGGGCGCACAGAATATGAAAGTGTTCAATGTCCTCAACCTCAAGGCGTTCCAGAGGAAAGTGAGTAAAACGTTTTTAAGTGTTTACATAAAAAGGTGTAAAACATAGCTATATTATCTATATTATACAGCTACAAGCAAAATCTTGGAAGCACTATTTCTGACGAACTGCCGGACCGATAAGGATGATCTTTACATGTATGTCATCTGTAGTAGATGTAGATGTGCAAAAAATTATGAAACCCCGAACTTTTAATGTTGTAGAGCTTTTAAAGCTCATGTCACTTAAGTCCAATGTTAATAGCGTGAGAGATATGTCGTTTCCGCTAGAAACGTCAAGGTGTGGGATTCTACCTGAGTGACTCGAATAAACAATAAAACAATGGAAAAGCTCGTGAAGGGCTCCTCATTCGAAGAGTTGAGGAACGGTGCATCGCTCAGGGTTCATAAGGTTCAAGGTCCAAGGTATAAGGTTTAACTCAATTTTTCCTGCATTCTTCCGGCTTCGATTTGTGGCATTGGTCAATTTACTTGATTGCTGAATTTCTATTAATATTTACAGCAGATAAACAGCAGATACAAAGTGAGAAGGCAGGCGCTGCGTGCGTCGCGTCGGGACGGACCAAATATTATTAACTCTTAACGGTCGAAATCCGATTTTTTTTTTAAATTAAGTATTTAAAAATAACATAATAAAAGGAAATTTCTCCAGTAAGTGGACTGTGAAATTATGTACATCCAGCTATTCCTCATCATTTACAAATCTGAGTGTTACGTCAAAAATTTTGAGATCGATGCAGCTCGAACACAAAATGGTGTATTAAAATGGAAGAACATTTTTGCCTATACATTATGCGTATAGGGCCCGCGAGGCCCTCCCGGGGGTTGGGCCGCGTAGCAGTCAGGGGGCAGGGCCCCCTAGTATGTATTATTTTTGCAAAAACGAGTTGTCACTGGTATTGAATACCATTTACCTCCAATACGTTGTGTCTATGAAAAGCAAAGCGCCTGCTATTTTTCGTGATGCAACACGGACATCCTGAGAACACGAATAGTTGCATGCAGACCTAGCCATCGAAAAAACCGGAGCGCCTTCAATTATTTCAGCGTGTGATGCCGAAATATGTCACTCATTGCATCCATACTTTGCGTCGTCGTTGTAAGATAGGGCGATTTGAGTATTTGTCCCAATTGAAAAAAAAAGAACAAGTAAATTTGTTATACATAATAAAATGCAGACTGCTCATGAGGCAATTCCTGGCCTGGCTTAATTGGCAATTACAGCACACACTTGATATCCTTCTGAATCTTCTCATATTTAATTTGCAAAAATCGTAAATAATCAATTTTTACTATCTACCGTATGCGGCAGCGCTGCCAAATGGTGCAACTAGCGGGGTCATTATCGGCAAAAACGAGAGAAATCACGACCTATCGTGATCATCCCTTTTTGCAAGGTGACATGTTTTCTTGGTTCAAAAATGCTCTGATATTTCACGTTTTTGAAAATAAAAATCCCTGACTTCACCCTAAGATTTTTAAGTTTTTTCTGGGATGGTTCTAGGCAAAACCTCTAATCACACACAATTTCAAGCGCGAAGTAAATATGGGACATGAAAAAACGCAATGTTTTGTCTGAAAGGTAAATTTTCCGTAGAATAATTCCCTAACGTTCCTCAGCTCAGCAGATTTGGGCGCAATTCCTTGAAAGCTATTCCAAATGAGAGGAACAGTTTCACCCAATACCGATCTGATTGCTAAAAGTCCCGGTCAGAGAAGCGCCTTCAATTATTCGATAGGCAAAATACGTGACAGCCCGATGCGCAGTGTCTTTCATTTGACCGCGTATTCGATTTTATTTGGATTGCATTTTGCAAAAAGGAACCACTAGCATTGCAATGTTGCTAAGATTGTGCAACTTCTTTTGTCTTGGAGGAAAAACCCGATTATCCCTTAATAGTTTCTATTTTACTCGCTAAAAACTGTAAATTTAAGACAAAAATTACCATTTAAACATAGTTTTTCACAATTTCCGCAATTTTATTGCAAAGGATGAAGTTCCATAATCTTAGCATCGTTGCAATGCTAGTGGTTCCTTTTCGCAAAATGCAATCCATTTGCAATGTGTGCTACTTGGATGAGTATACCGCCCAGTGAAATAGCTCAGTCCCCAAGCCAGACGCAAGATCCATGCATCCGCAAATAACGAAAGAACGTCAAGGAATCTTTCTGCTCGATGCCATCCGATTCATCCCTCACGCGACAAAAGGACTTAGTTCAACTTTCACGTGAGCCCTGAAAAGACTGGGATCATTCGAACGACCGGTTCATCGAAAAGTGAAAGTAAAGCTGTCAAAGTTGAAAGCGACGCGTGTTTAAGGGCGGCCGAGCTAGCGTGTCGCTAAAGAACGCGCATGGGGGAGTGAATGCACTGCGCCCCCCCCCCCCCCCATCGCATCGTTTCCGCACCGGTGAAGATGAAAAATTGACAAACGATTCGATATCATTTTACGAGTCATTAAAAAGCGTTTTATCACCGGCCACGAACGGTTCAGTTCCATATCATAATCACGGATTCGGCCGAGCGCCTCACGGTGTACACCGAGCGGTCGGTAATTTATTGAAAAGTAATTGCAATTACACGAATGAAAAGAATGTTTGTGCGGTTACTAGATTCCTTACTGGAAAAAACACATTGGATCTAGAGTCCAGACTCTTAAAAACATCGACAAGAAAAAATACTCTTGATTCAATCGGATTTTTGCTTAAATCCAGAACCAAGCCTCTTCATTTGGGCGGATTTCCTTTTGATTTAAGCTAAAATCTGATTGAATCAAGAGTATTTTTTCTTGTCAATGTTTTCAAGAGTCTGGACTCTAGATCCAATGTGTTTTTTTTCCAGTGTACTAGATTCCTGATTATATCGTTGGCTAAAGTTTAAAAATACAAGTTTCACATTACGACGTTGTGAGTGCCCGCTCACTGCTCATTTTTTTTTTTTTTTTTTTTATTTATCTATTTATTTTATTTTTTTATTTTTTTTTTTTTAAGAAATCAAACTTCTGACAACTGTTTATTTTGAAATCATATTGTCCGTGAATATTCTATACTCAAAAAAATCATGGCCGAGTTACTAAGAAAATTCTCTGAAAAATTGAACGGACAATATTCACAAGTTTTCCTGAAAATTCGTATTTAATTGAAGGGAATTTGGCAACTGACGAAGATTCTTACGCCGTTTTTCCTTAGCACGGCAGAGTATTTTTTTGAAAGCGAAAGGACGCGGAAAAATCAGGAGTAAGGCGGTAGCGAAAACCCGAGGCAATAGTTAAGCTCGGCGAGTCCGCAGAAGGGAGAGAAACAATTGTGAAGTGGATCGAGGGAAAGAATTCTCACGTAATGACGCGCTTGAATTTCAATTTTCCACCATTAAGCGCCCTGGTCTTCTATCCCAGGGCGTCTATATTTTGTCGACACCCACGTTTCAGCTCAGAAGCAGATCCAACTTGCAAACGCACGGTCATTGAGAAGCAGGCATCGATTCGACCAGTCACGAAACAGCGCCGAAACAAAAATATTCTATTCTACGTACAATGAAGGAATTTGATGACGGAATAGGAGAATTCAAGAGAAATGCTGTTTTGGTCAGTGCTGTTGTCATCCTCAAAAACAAATCGTTTTAGACGCTTTTAATAAGTATTATCATAACGCGAATTATGGCTTGAAACTTTGACACAATGGTGTAAGAGTTCGATATCGAAAACGGAAAATCGACATTTTTCACCTCAAACCGATTTTGAGGTCAAATCTGCTCGACCGTATTAGGTTTGTAGTAATCGGTCACAATAAACTGAAAATGAAATAATTTTGAGGAAGATAAAGCACTACTGCACATCGTTGTATACTATTCTGCCGTGCTAAGGAAGAACGCCGTATGAGCCTTTAGGCGTTGCCAAATTTCCTCCAATAAACGTAGAATTTACCGGGAAAATTTTGAATAATTTGTTCAGATTTTTCTGAAAATGTTGTCAGTAATTTCATCTAAAATACATTTCTGAAAAAAAACGTTCTCGCGCACTGGTTCGAAATGGTGTACACTGCCGTACGTCCGGCACCGAGAATTTACGAATTATCAACCGAAGAAGCGCGCGCCGTATGGACAATGCGCAATGCGTGAAGTATTCATCCAGTCTTGTAGGCGCTAATATGCGCTCGCGCTGCGCTGGCGGCATGCGGCCTCTATTCAATGTCTTTGCATGCCGCACTGTTCGGCGCAATGCGTGAAGTATTCCTGCAGTCTTGTAGGCACTAATATGCGTTCGGCGATTTGTGTTCGGCGCGATTATTATGCAATATAAAAACTGTAATAATAAATTACTCCGGATAATTTTGATGTTGGCTGCTAGTTTGAGCCGTAAACGTTTCATCACCTGACCTCAAAATTACTGGCATGTCCTCACTCTCCCTTCATAGGTACCCTAGTTTGTTCCCATTGCTGACGTGCTCAGAGAAAACGCCGTGTGACCCCTTTGGACGTTGCCAAATTTCCTCCGATAAACGTAGAATTTACCGAGAAAATTTTGAATATTTTTTTTAGATTTTTCCGAAAATGTTGTTAGCAATTTAATCTGAAATACATGTCTAAAAAATTCAAGGAAAAATATACACAACTTTCCTCACAAATACATGTTTTTCTGGGGAAATTTTGCAACTCTTGCAGGTTCATACGGCGTTTTTTTCTTAGCACAGCAGTATTGTGTATAAATATTTCCTCGATAATGCTCACAATTAGATGAGCTGGAAAAATAAAGAGACAGCCGGCTCACTCGATAGTAATAAACGAGGATAAGACGTAATGAATGCCAATATCAGACTAGGATGACTCTTGTTAGCGAACTAGAGCTAATACATTTCTGATAATTTCAGCGGCAATTTGTGCTGAGTTTAAAGTCAGACGGTTTGCGCAACAATTGCGACTAGACGTAAAGTCTGTATGGAAATAAGCTTGTGATCCCTGAATATGGAGTTAAGGAGACAGAAGTGTATATCATCCAAGTTGATAAGCAATCCTATCATGCCGTAATAGTATATCCAACAAGGCTCAAAAGCATGTCACGGCACGGTTAAGACTCCACCCAAATACTGCCGTACGACGTCGTACGGACATTCGAGAGTTGCCAAATTTCCCCGAATAAAAAATGAATTTGTGAAGAACTTTGTGCCTATTTTTCCTTGTAATTTTCAGATAATTTAGAGTAAATTGCGAATAAAATTGTTTGAAAAATAAGAGGGAAAATATTCAGAATTTTCCAGGAAAATTCGTTTTTAATTGAAGGAAATATGGCAACGCCTGAATTCTCATACGGCGTTTTTACTTAGCACGGCAGAATAAGAGTAGGTATGTATTTGAATTGATGGCGTTTTCCATTGACACACATTGCGTGACCGGAAAATGATATACTGGTGAAAACTAATATACTTGAATGCGGACATGCTAAAAGAACACAAATGAGGCTCATTATGGTTCCGATAACCTATTAGGTATCTCATACAATCTAAGTTGCCATGTTTCCTTCAGTTATGGATCACGCGCAATCTGGCCGACTAGGGACAACTTATCACTAAAACTAATAGGTATGAAATGAAAATGAACACTTAACGCGTGGATGTCCAACCCCTCTTTGTGCGCTAAGTCTCGAATCGGGTCGAATTGATCCGTAATTAAGTACATGGATTTTGATAGCATTTTGAGTATTATCAATGTTTCCGGGAGGAAAGTTACTGAAAGATTTCTTCTATCTTCGGCTGTGTTGCTCACGTAGCTCTTAAAGCGCCACTACAAGTAAGACGAGCGAGAACAAACACAATATGGAGATAGAACCGAGGAAAGGACGCGCCTTGATGACGGCGCAGAGATACAACTATTCGTACTTGATGGATGTCCGTGTTGCATCTGCAAAATTGAAGGCGTCATAGCGTGAGGCGTGAACCAGCGATGCTCCGCTTTATGCTGCCAATGAAAAGCCATTCAGATTCGGAGGAAAAGCCAAAAACTAGGTCCGAATACGCTTTTCCTATTTTTAGCTGTGTTTACGCTTGATTTTTTTTTAACATTTTTTTATTTTAGCCTGACTCTTTTTAGAACTAAACTCGTATGTACCTGCCTCATACAACCCGCGCGCGGGCAGAGGTTTCAGCTTAGCAAGCCTCGGGTCAATTTGACTCTGCTTGGGCATCTACTGGGTTATTACTAATTTCTCTGTTTTGGATTGGTATATCTCAGGGCATTACGAATGCGTAAGTTCTTTATAGGCGCACCCGGCATTCAAAAATATTGATGTAAATTTTAAAAACCATTATGAATAAGTCATTCCGTATGAAGACGCCGATGTGGCTAATGGATACATAGCTGAAGTTTATTGGTAGGCACCAGCTGAATCAATTAACCAGTCATAAGAAAGTAAAATGGGTGAAGTTTTTGTGAATCAAATGGTGATACTTTAAGCATTCCTTCTCCAAAATAGCTCCAGTTTCGTCGTGCCTATGGCAAATTTTGATTATTAATGTGCCAACCTAGAGAAATGATGTGAGATGTCATGATATATTGCGACCACCTGCACATCTACTACTTGCATTCTATGGAAGAGGGAAATGGGGATTGCACTTGAAGAAAAATGGGGGGGGGGGGGGGGACAGGTAAACACAAGGTGCCCTTGCTCAGTAGTTGAGCTCTGGACGGACGGAACTCGGTATTGATCCTAACCGCTAGATACAAGTATTCGTGTTCAGCGACAACCTGTGTTGCATATGCGGAGCAATGAAGGCGTTCTAGCTTTTCAAGTGTTCGCAGCATGTCAGTTGCGGTTTCTTGCGCGGAAACTTAATCACACGATCCTTAAAAACTTCTGATGAGGATTTTAAATCCCAGACTGACAATAAGTTGAATATTATGACCATTTCAGGATTTTGTTCCACAGAGAAAATCTGGCAGTGAGCTGAAATTCATAGAAAAACGAATGTCCAACTAATTTTAAAATGTATCGCTGCTATGAATATGGCACCAATATCGCTTTTTGAGGCCTGTAAGTTCCGTCTAAATACGCAGATGTACACCAGTTTTTTAAGTTTTCTAAGAGGCTGGAGTCTCTTTATATCCGCTGATATCGTGAAAATAATAGGATTTGCAAAACTTGCTCGAAGGATCATTATGATTTAACACAGTAAAACAGTTCTACCGTGCTAAGGAAAAACGCCGTATGAACCTTCATCAATTGCCAAACTTCCTTCTATTAAATACAAATGTTCAGGAAAGCTTGTGAATATTTTCCGTTCAATTTTTCTGAGAATTTTCTCAGTAATTAGATCTAAAATATCTGAAAATTTCAAGAGAAAATATTCATAATTCTCCTCACAAATACACATTTCATTGGAGGAAATTTTAACCATGGCTCATGGAAAATTCTAATTATGAATCATTTTTTTGCAGCGTGCCTCGTTAACTATGCTACAGAGACGGTGATGCAGATCTGCCACGGGAAAAGACGGTGTACATTAGCCGCCGATGCTGCCACCTTCGGCAATCCTTGCAAACCAGAGTCTAGAATGTACCTTAAAGTAGTTTACACATGTGGTAAGTTTAATTTCATAACGTCTCATTTTTTTCTACATACATCTATTGTATTTTCTCCACTTCTAATGGCTTGATTACATTTTCTTGGTTGGTTACCGTTTCATTAGAAACCGGTCTGAATCCTGTGGGGAATTTATATTCATTTTCTACTTCTAGGACACCGTCAGTGTCACAGGTTTCCTTGAATAGGGGAAGACCTCAAACTAACGTCAATTTCTTAGGGTAGCTATTTTGATTAGTGGCGTCCGCTATTTTTGTTAAAAAAAATTATAATGATTAATACTTTATGCATCCAAAATTGATGTATTAACTTTTACAAAAAAGCCTGATTATACTTCATCTGCCAATGTAAATTTAATTGTAGTTGGATCTTTGAATATTTTACAATCGGAGCAGGAGAAATAATTGAAAATATGTTTTGAGCTCCAGTGCCGGATTTACCTACTTGCCGCCCGTATTGTGCCGCCCCTTCTCATTCGTTTTGAAACATCAATAAAAACCATCAAGTGAACGTGCCAGAGGGAGAAGGGTGCAGAGGACGCGTTTACTCGTGTTGGACACATTTTTTGCGAAAGCCCTGTCAACACTACTAGCAAAAATTCTCGGAACTTTGCGCGAAAGTTAAGCTCCGTAAACCTATCTCTGAGTGGACAAGGTCTTCGATTTATAAGAAATGAACGAAAAAATTACGAAAGAATAAACATAAAATAATGTGGTTTAATTATTTTAACTTCCACCGCCGAGCCGCGCCGCACTATGGTCCACAGACCCTATTTAAAGGAACTTTAGTCAAATTTTGAAGGTGGGAAAAATTAAAGTTTGGCACTACAGTTTTATCATACATACTCCCATGGATCGTCACCTAAGTTTTCATCGACTAATAATGATTTATAAGATTGTGACGGACCCTAAGAACAGAGCGCGCGACAGGTCTTCATTAGCTGATTCTGGGCCGCATTCGGTGGTTCATTACAAGGTGTTTATTTTACCGAGTTACGCATCATCTATGTAAATTTTTGGGCAACATGGTTCCACCTGGTGGCAAGTGACTACCTTTTCACCCAGTTTCATTAATTTTGAACTGAAATTTGTATGCTTTTTAACGCTGCAAACATACGACAAAAAATTATAGAAATCAGTGAAATTCGTAATTTTTAGGAAGCTCCAACTTTTTTTTAATTCTAGTCAATGCTTTGCAGATTGAAAAATCTTGTTCTACATATCCTTAAGTTTAAAATGAGGCCAATTTAAATGTCGCCTTTTGTCGCCTAATGGTCGAAATGAATTTTTTTCGGAGTGCACCTCTGTGCATCAAAATGTGGAATATTCCATGCATTTTTGGCGTTTTTGCGACTGTTAAATTTTTTATCGGTACAAAATGAAAGTATTCCGATATATTTTGATCTACTGAGTCCGAAAATGACCTTGGTTTTTTCTTATGACCTCTCACTTTTCCGAAAAAGCGACTTTTTCCCGGGAAAATGAGCAAATTTGACGTATTTTTGCCATAATTGCAATTCATGTTGATAAATTATACTGGACCGGCGGTAAAGAGATTCTGTTATGTATATTAAGCTGCTAAATCCGAATATGACCTAGGTTTTTTTTATCACCCTCCAGTTCTCCGATTGTCGATTTTCCCGAGCCTTTTGGGTAAAACCTTTTCCGGACTCTAAGTGTGTTAAAAATACATTTTAAAAATGATTTCGATGTGCGATACATCGATTCTTATGCATTCTGACTTGCTAAACCCGAATATGGCCTTAGATTTTTCCTATCACCCCTCATTATCCCGGAAAATTCAATTTTCCTTGGAGAACGAGCTTTTCCGGGTAAAATCGGTCTTTCCGAAAAATTGAAGGGTAATGGACAAAAACGGAGGTCATATTCGGATTTACCGCCTAAAAATACATAAGAATAACCTAATCTCGACCGACAGACATTTTTGTTATTATTTTTATACATGTCAAAATAGGGTGGAAAAAATCTTCAATCTTAAAAGCGCCAGAAATTACATTTGAAGTTAAGTTTCTCGGTCAGGATGTTAATATTTTGTTTAACTAAGATGTAAAATGAAATCAGCGACCCAAAAATCATAAGATCCAACACCTTTTATGGCGGTGCAGTGCATTTTCGAATAAAGTTCCGTTAAATCCAGTCTGTGGACCATAGTGCGCCGCGCCGCGCTGATCACACTACGTTTGGCGCAATGCGTGAAGTATTTCTATAGTCTTGTAGGCGCTATGCGTTTCGCGCCGACCGCTGCTGAACGCACTGTGTTTGACGCAATGCGTGAAGTATTCATGCATTCTTGTAGGCGCTAATATGTGATACATGCCGACCGCCGCGCCGAGGGCTTCTCCTTTTTATCTCAAGTCCACGTCATCATTGATCTCTACGCCGTGTCGCTCCAGGCCAAATTGAGTGTTTGGTATCTCTCATAACTCGACTAATGCTAATGCGGTGCTGTCTCTTGTATCACCGCAAAACAACAAAATTAGAAATTACTATATACTCTTAGAAAATGTAAGATTTTGTCGCCTTTTCTCGTTTGTAATATATTTTATACCTACATTTAAAAAAGAATTGCAACATTTACCACCCCTAAATCCGGCCCTGTTGAGCTTCATGTACTCATAACTTCATTGCTTGGATTATGGATTGTAGTTTTTGGCTCCTTTCCTTGAGTAATCAGGTACAAATTCTCTTACGAACTTACTCCACTTAATGCGCATTAAAATTTGCAACAATCCGAACCGGTGCCGTTATAGGAGCGTCATTACGGGAGGGCATATAAAAAAATTTACATTTCAAACAAAAAGTTCTTTGGAGGGACATTTTGGTACATTTTTAAGAATTACCGTTGAGAAGTGTTCCATTAGAAAGGAAAGCATGACAGCAGGTTTGCAACGTCCCAAACCGAAGCGAGGTGGTTTGGAAGTTCCATCGTCGAAATGTGCGATAAATAAGGATGTCTCAACACTTACACGGAGAAAAAAAACTTCTTGCGTGGGACCCGAAGTTCAGGTCACATGGATCTCTGAAGTTTTCAGATTGAGCATCTGAACACTTTAGGTCCAGCTACTGAGGTTTGGATCACACATCTGAAACTTCAGTTCTTACGTCTAAAGTACTCCTGTTTTCACATACGAAATACTTCGATTCTCACATCCGAAAAACTTCGGTTCTCACATCTGAAGTACTTCAAATGTTGGAACTGAAGTTTCAGATGTGTGATCCGAACCTCGACAGCTAGACCTAAAGTGTTCAAATGCTCAATCCGAAAACTTCAGAGATCCATATGACCTAAACTTCGGGTCCCACGCACGAAGTTTTTTTCCCCGTGTAATTTTTAGAAAAGAGAGGATAAGGGAGAGTACCTGTATAGGGAGAGTACCGACAGATCGGTTCATGGAGGGCTTAGGGCCCAAAAGTGCAGCCACCCTTCTAACCAACTTCTAACGCACAAAATTTCACTGCCAGTCTGCAGATTCCAATTCTAACCAAGATGGTTAAGAATGTACAGAAATGAGCGTTCTTCCGCGGAATTGAGTAAATTTATGCAAAAACTGAGTCAAACACGTGCTTAATAAAGGACGGTTCGTAACAATAGTATCAGTAAATCGCTCTGGATAATTGAAATTCATAGGTTGGCTGCCCTTTTGGGCCCTAACTTTATTCGCGGAGGCATCGGTGAAGGCCTGATGGACTTTCGGAGTTTCAGATCTGTCGGTACTCTCCCTATACAGGTACTCTAGATAGGGGCATATTCGCGCACAATAAATACTTATTTTTTAAATGAATGATGTGTGCTCTGTACAGTGCCTAGAAAAGTATTGAAGGAGCAATACGAGGAGCAAGCGGAGGCGGATGAGCTTCTGGACTCGGACGATGATGAAGGTGCCGAGGAGATCTCGGACGAGATTCTCACTGATCCTTCGCCCAATTTGGCCAGTGGAGGCCGGCATAACCTGAGTTATCCGCCCCTGGCCTCCGCGTCTTCCACTGCCACACCTCACCTTATTTCTACCAGACAGCAGTCTTCTATAGACCCACCAGGTATGAGATTCGCTTTGATCTCCAACCAAGTAGCATTTTTCAATGTAAAAGTTGCAACAAGTTGAAACAATGGAAAACAAAGGGTATGTAAAAGCAGCCCGAAACGGAAACGACAATCGAAAACACAGGAAAAAGCGGAAACAAGGCTAAAATACTATGCTGCTACTATGGCTAAATACTATGTGCTGGTTTTTATTTTAATTTCTTTTTTATTTTTAAATCTTTTTGCAGTTCATAATGGTGCCGTAAGGTACCGAAACGTCCTGCCTTTATATCTTGTATTTTAGCCTTGTTTCCGCTTTTTCCTGTGTTTTCGATTGTTGAAACAACGTTGGTATTTGGTCAAATTTTGGTTGATAAGTGCCGATTTTCGGCGATCTGATCGGAAGACAAAGTTGCAACCTGCTGAGATTGCCAAATTGCTGAACCAAAGTTGTTTAAAATCTAAAGATAGGCAACCAGTAATACTTTGAAGTTGAAACATGTCTCAACTTAATTGCAACTAGTTCCAACAATGGTAGCTCCTTCGGGGGAGAGAGTAGGCAATCTGCACATCAATCTATTAGTTGCAAGAATCAAACGATTTTTTTGCAAGATGTTGCAACCTCTGCTACATGGGCAGTGTTGAAAAATGAGTCGCGAATTAGTAAGTAATAAAAAGTAACAGCACCTTTTTCTCTGAGAGGTGCTAGGGTTGCGAAAATACATATTCGAACCTTCATGATCGCAGGAATAGTTTTCCTAATATATTGGATGAAATTTGATGATTGGAAATACCTAGTAAGCTCCAAAGAGCCAAAAGTGTAGACTCTGATGTCTACGTAATTAACTAGAAACTGATAAATCAATTTTATTTCTACTTCAAGGGGAAAAGAAGGAAGAATATGTATACTCCTGTAATTTTGTTGGGGTCAGACTAAAAGATTTAACAGTGGTGACTCAATTACTCACTGCAGTGGCAAAAAATTGTCATAAATGTCGATTTTCACTATTTAAAGTCGAACGTTTTTCATTGCTCTTCAGATTATCAGGTCAAAATTTCCAACCATAATATGCATTATTAATAATGTTAAGAGCTTTTGGAATGAAGCATTTCTAAAGCTGACAACAGCTGGCAAGCTAGATCTGCATTTTCTCAAAGTCAGTATTTATCTTCCTCCACTTTTGAATTGCACTCAAAGGGTCATTTTTTGAAATTTCTTTGTGTCCTTCACATTAAATGATGCAGAATAACTCCTACAGAGGGTTTCATTATTTCAGCTCATAATAACCCCCCCTCCCTCCCTACTTTGAGGGTCATTTTGCCTGAACCCATCTCATTCACTACAGAAAGAACAATCATGAAATCAAACAATTTCTAGAGACATTCTCAGTTTCAGATTTTGTGCTATTCAATAGCGGTTCAATTTTCTGTAGTACCAGATGAAACTATGAAGAGAGATTCCTTCAAACTGACATTGCTTAAACAAAAATAAACATATTTCTTCATGATACTTACAAACTAACAATATTCTTGCTTCATTCAATACCGTTTGGTGTGTACTTTTTTTTTCCAAATCCTGTCCTTCTTAACACTTTGATTAACGTGCCTGATTTTGCTTGTGTGATGGTGATGGTTCGCTTTTCATAATAATTAGAGTCCGTCCTGTTGAAATCCGAATGGGACGAATCCTGTAGGTTGAATCGTCCGAGAATAGATAGATAAGAATATCCACATAAGCCTACGGGTAATTTTTCTTTTTTCATCTAAATACCGAGACTTAAAAATTTTCATTTTCTTTTGTCTCTTTTTTGTATATTTTTTTTTACTCCCAAAAAATTTTTTATAGATACGATTTTTACTGTTTCTGTTGCTGCTCCCTATACTTCAGAAATATAGGACTTTTTTGGGAATATATGAATTACTCATTATTAGTAGGTAGACTTTTGGAGTTAGAAAGCTGACAGAAGCGGGGGTAGATTTTATTAACAATGCATTTGTTATTATTTTTCTTCTCAATCTTTTAAAGTTTTCATCACTAAGTAATTTTTTGTTGAAACACAAATAATTTTATTGCTCTTGTTCACATTCTATTAAAATTTGGATACTTTTTGTTACTTCAAAAAGTTGATGTTTCTTTTTCTTTCTTCTTTTGCTTCTTTTTTCTTTCTGTTCTTTAATTTTTGCGTTTGAAAGTTTCAGTTTTTTCCCATTTTTTAATTTTTCTTTTTTTTTCTTTTTTCCATGGATGTTGTAGTTGAGAAAGTAAGCTCTCAACTAAGTAGTACAACTAAGTATCCCCCTGTTTCTCGCCGTTTACATCCTTCAACTGTTACTCCCATCATAGATAATTCTCTGCAGAAGGATTCAGGTTCCAATAACGACACTGGATTTCTCAACTGCACCATCACCATTATCACTAACAGCAAAACCAAAGTCATCGGATTTATATCTGAGTGGATTAATACTTATTATTTTTTATTACGTGAGTTATCATTAATATTTTAAAGTTTTTATTTTCACATAAAGTTTTTTTTTACTCAATACTCCTTACTCTCAATGCGCGTACTTTTCTTTCAAAGTACCCTTCACGGTTGTTCTTTTTCTCCCATTCAATGATCACAAAGGTTCGTCAGATTTTAGCATAAGATTCACAGAATAATTTCAATGCAATTTTTTCAGTAAAAGGTCATTATAATCTTGTGCAGCTCTCTAATGAACAATTAATGTAAAATGATATTTTCCCCCTTTAAATTGCTTCGAGTAAAATTTGATTTCAACAATACATAGTTTGGAGATTTTCTCTGAAGTTAACCAAATCTTCATCCATGTCTGCGTTTTTCATCTCGTTTTTTTTAAAATGTTGGATCCTTCTCATTTTAGCAACTGATAATTACAAAAGTAATGGTAAAAGAAGAAGAAGAAATCATTATACTTTAAAAGCAGAGCTTACAAATTGGTGAGAAAAATTGATTTGATGGGCACCACCTCAACACTTATGCAATAGTTTTACTGAGTGCCCTTATTATTTTACGGTAACTGGGATGTCTATGCCTCCGAACGTCTCATTTTTTGCATTATGTCAGCCTTGCAAGCTATGTAAGGCTGGTTTGATTTTTAGTTGATAAAAAACGTATTTTCCTGTGGAAATCACAGTTAAATTCTGGCACTATTTATAAACTGTTTCCACATGATGAAAGGTTTTGAAAACGATGTTTCATCTATCAATAGTATTTATTCTGCGTATGCACCATGAAATATTTTGTTGGTCTTGTTTTAATAATTTCTTTCATGTACTTTTCCTTTCAGAAAATCAAGAAAAACTTTACCTGTACCTGAGTGTGAGCGTCGGTGGTGGTTTACTAGTTTTACTGTTAGTTGTAATTGCAAAACTTCTATGGCAGAAGCACAGGTTAAAAAAGACAGCAAAATTTCACGAAAGTGCAAATCAGCAAAGTACATCTTTACCAAATGGTTTCACTGATGATATTAGTGAGATTGATGCTGATATTGATCTGACAATGACAGCACCCCCTATAACAATTATATCTCCACACTCACCATCAGAGGTAAGCTTTGTTCATGAAATAGAAAATACAATGAAGTATTACTACACTGCAAATAATATTCAAATTACAATTTAATAAGAAAAATACTGTGAGCACTCTACTAAAGACTTTTCAATGAATGAGAAGTGATGTAGGTATTTTATGAATAAATTAGAAATCTGCATTAAAAAATTTAAGTAGAAAAAAGGGGGATTAACATGAGATACTGCATGTGTAAAATGCACTTTTATAAGATTTCGATCTTGTATAAAAAAAACAGAAACTCACATGCATATTAAAAGTTAAGGATACAAACTGCCTACTTAACTAACAAAGAACCTGATAATACGAAGTGGTCAGTTCCTTTACCAGATTTAACGGACTGTTCTCATTTCCAAACCTTTTCTTCGCAGACATGTGTGTTTAGCAACAACTGCCTAACACATGTGCTCAAAATCACGACTCAACAACTCAATGACAAGTTCATGTGTGTCGAATCCTATAATCTTTTGTAATTACTAGCCTTGCCAGAAAATCCCTGCTGTCGCATGAATTAAAAAATTGAATTGTTTTAAATTTCTAGCATATGTACTGCTTTTTTATTCTTGTCTGAAAAATAAAGATAAAAAGATGAATGATGTCATTAATTCTAAGTTACCACTGGAAGGAGGCAGCAATGAACGTTCAGTAAAAGGTATGGGCAGCAGGGAGTGGAGAAAGAACTCATCAGGTTTCTTTGGCGAGATGTTTGAAGAGAGGATAAGTTTCGATGGCAATTAAGAGTCGCAGAGTGCCTTACTGCGTTGATTAAGTGGCTCAAATAGACATTGATTCTATATTTGATGCAATGGCGTGGAAAATGATATATTTCTTTTTAAAGTAATATTTTTGTTTTTTCTCTGTTTGTTTCTAGGTTGTCAGGTATGGTGAGGCACATTTACCTAAAAGTTTAAGTAGGAGTGGAAACAACCAATATTATTATGGCTGACAAAAGATGGCCGGGGGGCCTCTCTACGAAGAGGCTCGCTCGGCCAATCCTCCTGGTGCATGCCCTGGATCTAGGACATATTGTTTTTAAAATCAAAAAGCTCATAAATTTATCATGAACAAATTTTTTATACCAAAAAAGAAAAACAATTTTGTACATAATGATGTTATTTATTCTACTGTTGTAAAATATTCATACTATGTAAAAATGATTTTTTTTTTAATAAAATCAGAAAATTTTTTCCAGGGATTCCTTCATTTCTATGCACCTCAGTAACTAATAGCCTCCATCATTTGAACTTTACAAAGAATCTAATGTGAGCGATGGATAACCTTGTGTCCTTGATTCTAAAGGCACACATCGGCAGTGAAATGCCCAAACCATGTATTTTGTTGGCAGTGATTGGCTTGAAAATTTAACGAAATATTTTTCACGTGGAGAGGGATGATCACTAAAGCTTTTAAGAGTTGATGAGTAGTTTTCTATTTGAATAATAAAAAATGACAGGAAATCTGAAATGCTACTAATCAAGATGTACAAGGTTTGAGAGTTTCACGCTCAATATATTTCTATTTATTAACCAACCGATGGATCCATTGCAAACTTTAACCACCATAAAAATAAAATATATATTTTTTGAAGATAATAGCTCAAGCACCACAATGAGCACATTGGCAAAGTCTGTAATTCACTTCTTATCTTACAAGCTATAGGAAATTTGAGCACATCCAGCTTTCTGCTTCAAAAAGTATAATGCAACAAAGAAATAATTCAATACTTATGAGACAACTCAGTTTCATGATACTTTACATAACTTATAATGGCTTCCATTATACGATGCAGTTTCTCAGATAAAAACAAACAACAAAGGTACTTCATTTAACTCCAAGCAATTCGAAAAGCAGAAAATTAAAGATGTTGCATATAAGATGTTTGTTACATCATTTCTTCTGAGTGGAGAACCAGTATTAAATAGAGAAGGCAACTTTGCGTTTGGAGTGGAAGAGTGAAACCAGGGTGACTCATCTTGTATCAAATTCTAACTTGACCATACTGTATTATTTTAAGAGGAAAGCTCAGAAAATATGGAAATTTCATACACTGATTGTTCAGTAATGACTCCTTTTGTCACTTTCTAAATCTGCCTTGCTAAGGAAGAATGCTATATGAGCCTTCAGACGTTGCCAAATTTCCTTTCATAAAATGTTTCTTTTTGAGGAGTGTTGCGAATATTTTTCAGTGAATTTTATTCGTAATCATATCTAAATTACCTTACGATTTCAAAAGAAAATATTCCTAATACTTCTCAAAAATGTCAGAAAATTTGGCAGCTCTCAAATGTTCACACGGCGTTTACCTCTAGCACAACAGAAATGTGCTCATTGGGATTTTTGAGTCACCATCCACAAGAAACAACTCTGCTTTCACATTAGCTGAAGTTTACCTAAAAGCTCAAAAATTATATTTATCCCTCACCACGTCAAAAAATTTCTTGCCTGCTTATGATTATTATTATTTTTTTTTTTCTTTCTTTCTTTTTTTCTTAAATTCAATTTTCGCCATAAAAGAAGCTGAAATAATTCTTCCTCTTGCAGCTTTTCAAATTCACTTTGGTAATGGCTACTTAATCAACAGCTGTTCAGAAAATAAAATTTGGCAAGACCGTCTTGGACTCAAAAAGTCCAAAATCAGCCCATCCCAGACCAGAATCCTGATCCCTAAGGTTGGGTGACACACCACTCATAATAAAATAAATGTTAAGTCTCTTAATTGATGACATCTTTAGTGTCAAAACGTTTTACTAACATTGGCAATAAAGTATCATTTCCCGAAAACGATCAGATTTAATGAAATTGGTGAAACACACACCAGTTTTTTTGATTCCATTTGGTAAAAAGAAAAAAATGGACCAAAAAAAATTAAGCTGGGTTTTATTAAATACTTATTTTTATTTTTTCATATTCTTTAACAACATTTCTCCAATTCTATTTTTCGCTATATTTGAGAATGAGGTTTCACCATAAATAAATAGAGGACACGATTAGGGTGGAATTTTTCTGCCAAAACCCATTCAAAAAGCATGGTAGCAAAGCTTTGAGTTATCCTCTCTCTCAGAACTTAGACATTTAACTTGTTAGTACAGTGTCTGCCATGCTGATTGCATCAACTGAAACTGAATGATTAAGTGAACGTTACACTGGTTGTTTTGACCAGGATGCAGTCGCACACATTAAACGCTCCATTAGGGCCAGAGGATCAGAGCTGTGTACAGCTCTTGACTAGCGTGGCCTCAAATGGAGAACCCACAAATGAACTTTTCTAGAGGGAGGGGGGAGGGGGTGAAACGCACTTGCGTTGAAAGAAATATGTGCCCAAGATACCATGATAGGCAAAGTGTTACATTTTTAAATACGAAATACAGTTAAGTCTATTTATCATTAGGGGAAAAATCCTATTATGATAGTGAAGGCTACAATAGAGCAAAGGAGAAAGTAAAAAATCACAGTGAAAGCAGTCTTTACCTTATTAAAATGAAATTGAATTAACCTAGAGGTTTTCTTCGAGAATCTCATTTGGATTGATGCCATAATACAGTTTCGAGCCTTTCACATAAGCCCATGACATTCTTTTGCTAGTGAATGCTATCCCAACATCACCATTTTTGGCAATTGTTATTGCACCTGCTTCGCCGCCAACGCGCTTAGTCATACCTTCAACAGCAAGTCGAGTTGCCTCCTGAGCACCCGTACCTGCAACAATAAAAATTATAAAAATAATAAAAAAATATACGACAATAACAAAAGTGGATTTAATGAATATATAAGGTAAGATGAATGATTACAAAATTATTGATTTTTTTCATGCTGTCAAATCAGAGGAAAATATGTTATAATACATCAGCATTAATAGTTCATAGACATTGTTTGTTCCCTTAATTTTGCAAAACTGTACACTATCTAAAATTACATGAGGATCAAATTAACATATGATCTTTCCTTTTGTCTTAGAGCACTCTTACCTACCTACATCACCATTTCTATCCTTATGACGCAATATTTTGTGTAGCATATCCAATTATTGCAGGTTCTTTTAGTATTTTTTCTGCAAAAACTTTAACAAATCCATTGCATTATTATAACATTGCACATCATTGGCTTTTTCTAAAGTCCATGGTCATATATTACTTATCCCTGACATAGAGATTCAATATAACAATAAAACATTACACCGAGGCAAGGAATTTGCAACACTGCAAAACAAGATCCTTGCTTTGCAATTTTCTCCGTGGAAATGTACATCATGAAAACTGTTAATTATCAGATTTTCTGGCTGTAACTTGAATAAAATATTTTAGATGGAGAGAAACTGACCTGCTTCCAGGTAAGCAAGGATTCGTTGCGAGACATTATATCTCAAAATGGATTCACCATTTCCAGTTGCTGATACAGTTCCAATGTTATCATCACAATATCCTCCGCTTCCTGGAATTGGAGTATCACCCACACGTCCTGTTAATTTCCCGTTCATTCCTCCGGTTGAAGTACATGAAACCATATGCCCGTTGCTATCGATACCAATGGCCCCCACTGTTCCAGGTATCTCAGTTGCTGCCGAGGATATTTTCTTATTTTTAAAATTTTCCAAAGCTTGTAAAGATGCCGGTGTAATAAGTTCTTCATCAGGTACAAAAGGTATTCCATTTTGATGGGCAAAAGCGGTTGCACTTTCAAAGCCAAGAATTGAGTGAGGTAAGTCCATGACAAGTTTGGCTACACTTATGGGATGCGCAACATTGGTAATACCTGTTACACTTCCTAGAAAAAAGTATAAAGGAAAGGTTTAAAAAAAGGAGGAAAATAAAATGAATGAATGACCATAAGTGAAAAAGCAAAGGAATTGGAATGCCAAAAAATAGGACAGACTGGCAGAGAGAAACAGCAAAAACACAATGAGAACAATACTGCAGTGAGCCTGCAGGGCCAGCAAGTTTTTACCAAAATCAAGACGTTACAAGTCTCAGAGCACCAGAAAATACCCTTATTATTAATATGTATCATCCTACTGCACGGATTTCATAACTTAGGAGATTTGTTTAGGGGATTTTGAGATTGAAACAAGAAGATTCATTAGGCTTTCACCTGTTCCTAGTATATCTTTTGGAAACGTTCCTCAACATTACTGAAATATTACTAACGTAACATTCTTGAAACGTTCTTAGTGCAACAGCAGAAAAAAAAAAAAAAAAAAAAAAAAAAAATTGTTCCTGAAAAATTCAATATTATTTAGGGTACTGGTTGTCATTGAAAGAGAAAACAATTGAAAATTGGAGTCCATGGAACTTTCAGCCTTCACTAAAATATTTGAAGGGCTAAATAAAAGAGAACTTTTGGACAAGGCAGCATTCGGCAGATTGCATTCCAAAAGCTCCATTCAGAAAAGGCTTCGAGGTACTCCAAAACTGTCTAATCCCAAGATATACATCTTCCAATTAATGTACGAATATATTGAGCCTGAAACCTTAATTTTCTGCAGCAGACAATGGAAAATTTGCATGAGAAAATGTTATTGTTCCTTATGAAAGTCCTTGATGAACTAGGTCCCCAGTATTATTTTACACAATTTTTCCAATTTGGGAAATTGAAGCAGAATGGATTTTGGTATTGTCTGGGGTACTGGTTGTCATTTGAAAAAGGGAAATGGAAAATTGAAGTCCCTAATCTCTACATATATCCGATACATCCCTAAATACATCTTTCAATTAATGTAAGGATACATTGAGCCCAAAACCTCAATTATCTGAGAGAAAATCTGCCACCTTCAGAAAGCATGTGGCAGCATTTTTCATTCAAACATATGTATTTGAGCAGAAAATATTATTTTGTCACAACTTCTTCAATAATTGTGCATAGTTCAATTTAGAAACCGAGGAGATTTTCGACTTTAATTCACACAGGCCTTACAATTTGTGAATGAAATTCATCAAATTTCAGACACCTGAAAATTCTCCATTCAATCTCACGTCACAAATACTTACTACTTATTTGGAGCACTGCTATTTGTATTCTAAAACAGAATGAAAAAAACTCTCTATAAACTTCACTAAATATTTGGGATACAATTTCACCCAGGCCACTTTCCTATTTGCTAGTTACTCTTGGGTGCATGGAGAAGACACATGAAGCTCCTTTTAAATTGTGACTTGTAATCACATTTTGGAAAATACTTACCAACTTTCATATGTTCTCCTTCCATTACTAACGCTTCCATTTGAACTTTGCCATCTACGGTCAGAACAGACCCTTTTCCTGGAAGAGAAAAAAAAAACGATTTTCAAAAAAAACTGGGATATTTAGATCACATGAAGCATAATAGACAATAATGGGTCAGTTGTCCTAGTCTCAATATTTATATGATTTCAGATTACAGACCAGAAAATAATAATGAGATCTGTCCAAATACCAAGTTTCTAGGTTCAATATTAATAGAAATATCGTCCATCAAAAAACATGATGTATGATATCATCCACCGCGATGGTGCATACCCACCATGTTTTCTTTCACCTAGGTTTCATTTAAGTCAATCAACCAGTGCAAATGTGTGTACATATTTTTAATTGATTAATCCAAGGAAACCTCTTGAATTAATCAAATTGGAGAAAACTATGAGTGGTACTGCTGAGGTGACATCATACACAGTGTTTTTCAAATGGCAATATCTTCGTAAATATTCGTCGTAGGAACTAGGCGTTTGGACACATCTTATTATTTTTTGGTAATTTATAACCTTATCCCATTAGAATTAATTTCTGTGACTAGCCGCAACTAGTTATTGCTGATATGAAAAGTTTCTCAAGAGGAGCAATAGAAGTCTTCCAACAAAAAACTAAGATATTATGATCATATGAGGAAAAAAAAATGTTGTTTTCACCAAGTAAAGAAAATTAGCCAGTCCTAACACAAGATTAAAAATTTCATCACTTGTTTCCACTAATTCTGCTGCTTAATTAATGAAAGAGTTCCATTCCAAATTCTGGTCCATTCAATCTCTAGGGTATAAATTCAATGCAAGAAGTAATGTTTATTGAGACATTCCATTTACTTGTAATGTTACTGTACTTTGCAATGAAAATGAACAAAATAACGAAAACCTAATCTTTGTGTATCATTGTGTCCCATATCTACAAAATGATGAAACCTGACCTGCATTGAAGATGGGGTCATCTTCCATCATTTCAACTGCAGCGATTGTAGCACTTAGGACACACCCCGTGTTGCGAAGAACCTCATAACCTTTACGAGCTACTTTTCGAATGGATATCAACTTAATAGCCGCTCTCTCATCCGACACGTACCCAGCTCCTCCATGAACTAAAATGATTGGCTCCATGATCACAATGAAACTTTGAAAGAGAGAAAAATTATGGATAAATTCAGAGTTGATTATAAACATTGTATAGATAAAAAAATAAGAAATGAGACGCAAAGCTGCCTTGGTATCTATCGTAGAGAATTTTTATGATAGTACTCAGTTCATTTTTCCGGTTTTTCCTGAAGAAACGGGTGCAAGTAGTCTCATAGCTGATCATGATACAACTTACTCAGCGAAGCAATCCTAACCCTAACTATTTGATAGTTTAAAAAGAAACAAAAAATATTAACTATTATTAGTTTTTTTTTAATGACTATTTTTCAGAGTATAAAAACAAAAAGCTTTGCACCCAAAAGATAATTTCTAATAATTGACTAAAATAAATCTGTGATGGAAAAAATTATGTTGAACTGCATATTACTGGATGTTAGCAGTGATTGCATGGTTGGTGGTGAAAAACACGATGGAGATATCTAAAAACAATTAAAACTAATAATTAATTCCCCTGGTGATAGAAAAATAAACCACAAACCGGACAAATAAAATCCCCAATAAATTAAGGTGCAACGTCGGCTTGTATCTTACGTTGGAGAAAAGGCCAAGAAAGAGTAGTACCTAGAAGTAAGAATGTGTCTTTCTTGAGGAGATGACTGGAGCCAATTATTTTAGAAAATGGAGGAGTATAGTTACATCATGCAGCATTTCTCAGCTGAAGTCCTGGTAATCGATGAGTATATACATTCACATTTTCTCTCGTTTCATAAAATAATTTACAGCAGGTGCTTAGTTGGATATTCGTTCGTTCGTAAAATTCTGAAAAAATGAGCTTCACCAGCTAACTAATCTCAGACGAATTTGTGAGGACAGAATCCAGAAGTTCTTGCTATGTTTAATGCGTGAGAGACATGAGATATTTCAAGAGCTCTATCCCTGCAGCCCAAACTGTGAGGGAACATTTCTAAAGTTGATGAAATCGTGTCAAAGAAAATTTGGTGATCAGAAAGCGTTCTACACAATGAAAAATTTGGTGAAAGACAAAATTATTTGGTTTCATTGGACTTGGAATTTTTAGAATCTAGGTATGAAAAGAAAAGTTAGGGTATAGATGCTGCTGTTTGAAAAAAAATGTGGCATCTACTTTGTATGTCCAAGGCCAATAGTAAGAATTCCGAAACTGGGTAATTAGGTACTCACTGTTAGAATCCCTGATATCATCTCTCAAAAAGTTAATCTTAAAAATGAGAACAAAAAAGAAAGAAAACTATACTTTCTGAATGTTTATCGATCGAAAAGAATAGTAAACGAAATTGAGGCCCATCACAAATGAGGTATGTGCATGCCATTTTTTAAAACATTAAAAAAATAATGATGATTTTATAGATGACTTGTTTAACCGTTTAATTTGCATGAAAATCGAACTTGAAAATTTAATTGTGATCCACAGCACCATGACAAAATTTTTAAACGCTGCAAGACTCAATGTACTTTGAATCAACAAAATTAAAAATTAATTTTCATGCTTGAGAATGACAAATGGACTTAAGAAATTTGAGCTCACCCTTTCGAGAAGGCTCTAGGTCTAGGTTCAAACAAAGTCACATCAAACTGAAGATAATGACAGGGTTTTTTTAGTGTGGAAATGACAGTAAATAAAATTGATTATAACCTAATAAAAATACAAATTTGACGAATTTAACATCATGGAAGGAAGTGTTTTCATAGGAGAAATTGAAGGCAAAAAAAAATAAATAAAAAATAACTAGGGTTAAGCATCTTTTGGGGTAACTAAACAATTGAAGCGAACTACTTATTTTTCCGTAAGTGAGCTTAATGAGCCTCATCAATCCTTCCTTAAAATTTTATTCTGTACTTAACTTTTTATAGAACTTTTTTTTTTTTAAATTGGAACAAGTGGCAAAACACTTTTTATCAATTAAGTAACATGTTCAATCTTTGCAGAATATTTAAGAAACACAGAAGAAATAGTTGGTATAATAACTTTAGAGGGGTTCTCATTACCCTGCGTGATTGCACTCTCTAGTACTGAGGACTGTCGTAGAATGAAAATGAAGCAGTACCTGCATTAAACTCAGGATCAGCTTCCATGACCTCAACTGCAGCAACAGTAGCATCAAGAATGGAGCCACCGCTTTGCACAACTTGATGTCCTTTAATAGCTGCTGCTCTAACACCCCTTAAACATCTCGATATATCTGCATATGTATAGTTTCCTGCTCCTCCATGAACTACAATGATTGGCTCAATCATGTTTAAATCTTCCAGATCTTTTGGTGTCAAATATACTACCTCAGCGTCGTCTGGAAACTCTTCACTGTGATTTGATGGCGATGACTTTTTAGACTTCCTGGACTTCCTGTTAGATGAAACTACCGGTTTCAATCCAAGATCTTCTATTGATGCATTGATGGGCAATTGATAATGGCAATTATTTGAAGTGTCACTGAAATGAAGACAAGACAAACACTAAAAAGATAAATGAATTAAATTGCTATTATTACAGTACAGATCTTTAAAGAATGGAAGAGATTTCCAATTCCAGATGAGGGCCCTATACTTCAATAACAATGAGCAAAACATGAGATGTTTACAGTTCTTTTGACTCCATTCAAGGCACAGCTTTGGGAATATCTAATGAAAATAAGCGAGGAGGTTTAGATGATTATTCAATCAATTTGGACGACAGAGATAAGATAATAAGCCCCAACTATGTAAATAATTATTTCTATGATATCAGTTAAGTGAGTATGATAGTATGATGTGATGTTGTCCCACTTCTCAGGTATTGTCAACAGGTAATTAACTCAGTTATTTAAGGTTTGTACATATATTCACTGCGGTTGGTACATACTTTATGAGATTGAAAATGTTCTATTCATTTTCATTCAAGTATTTAAAAATGTTTTTCCAATGTTGGTTTATTTTCACAACATACTTTTGCAAAAAGAAACCTGGGAAAAAAGGGGGAAGAATAGAGGAATGAAGAATGATTAAAAATCTCATACAATCCTTGACTCCTAAAAACTTCCTGGTGTGCGAAATATTCTTGGATTTCAAACAACCTGAAATAGGTTTGAATGGAATCTACGTTTGCAAAAAATTACATAAGATAGAGCAGACAACGAACTAGAGAATAAATAGAAGTATTGCATATTGAGTTATCTTTTGACAAAACATTTTGGGGGAAAATGAACACAAAAAGAACTTACATGAGCTCAGAGCCGTCTTCAGAGATATAGTAATCGCAAGGGTCCTTAGTCTTGTCGGTAAAATGTTCTGTGCTTAAATTTTCTGGCTTTTTATTGAATGAGGGCACTGCCTCCAGAGACAACCGAACCCGGTTTGAATCCCTTCTGAAATATTTTTCATCAAAGTGATCACTGCACACTTTTAAATTTCTATGCATATAATGGACTCCCTTTCTATCAAGATCGTCCTGTCTGTTAAGAACTTGGGCCCACAATACGGCTCTGAAAAAAATAAGCTTTTTTAAACATTTGTTCAATCAAAATTTCACCTGCAAGTAAAGGAGCAAATAAAACGTACAGAATAGCAGAATAGCAGATTAACTCTTAAAGTTAGAAACATACCTGCTAAAATGTTTAGAATTTACCTGCTACATATTGTACTTAATGTTTCAAAATCAGACAGACTGTCAAAACTGAAAACCCAAGCGATGTGATTTGTAACTCGTTTTTGGGTTGTTACTGAGTAGAAAAGCTATCCTACAATACTAAAATGATTGCAGATACACAAACAACTTTTACAACAAAACTCGGTCAAGAAATTTCTTCAGCACTCTATTTTGTAGCACTGGAATGGAGATATTAAAATGCAGGATGTAAGTAAGTAACAATTGTTGGAGTTTGGTGATACTTCGTAAAAATTATGATGTCTATCACATACGGTAAAAGTTTCTGCTGAGTTTGCATCATGAAAAGTTGAAAATAGGCTCATCTTGATACCTAAGAGCCTTCTTTAAAATGGAGATGTTGCTGTGCGTCAGCTGCGATACAAACAAGTTGACTCTCATCAGTGGGACGTGACTAATAATAGTCACGTCCCATTGGTGAGATTTATAAAATGCATTTTTCTGCATTTGCAAAATTCATTTTTCTGCATTTGTGAAATGCATTTTTCTGCATTTGTGAAATGCATTTTTCTGCATTTGTGAAATGCATTTTTCTGCATTTGTGAAATGCATTTTTCTGCATTTGTAAAATGCATTTTTCTGCATTTGTAAAATGCATTTTTCTGCATTTGTAAAATGCAATGCAAACGCTACAGGCAACAAGTGCTGAAATCGAAAAATTTCAACTTCAGCACACTACATAACTTATCAGTCCTGTCACATGAGCTGCCCACAGTCTTTCATGAAGCTTCTCTGCGTCAAAAGCATTGACGAGTAGGTTTCCCTTGTGGTAGTCCTATACGCATCCAAGTAAAACATCGCAACTGATGCACGACAATGCATCTATTAGAAACAAGGCTTGATAATTAGACCGCATTTGAAAGAAAGGAACCAAGCCACATCAGCTATTTCCAAATTTAGCTGGGCAGTTAAATTTGTTCCGAGACAGCTTTTGTGCGGATTCCTGTGAAAATTTTAGGGAATTTGCTTCGTGCTAAGGAGAAAATTCACTGAAATTTGCACAAAACTTCGCACAACAGTTTTCATGTATAAAATTAAATTTGGCAATAACTGATGTGGCTTGGTTCCTTTCTGCTTAACGCAGCCCAATTAAAAGGCAAAAGTAAGTTTATTTGCATCATAAACTCCCATAACAGTTAAAAAATGTAGTATTGTGAAAATAACACCGAACAGCAACATCTATGATACATTCCATTATATTGTTGTAGAGCAAAATCTACCTTGACAGGTTAAATGATTTGACCACTAAACAAATTTTCGTTCGTCAACTGTTGACGAAATCCGTAAACAGTTTACAGAATATGTCATCAAAACAAATTTACGTTCTCTGGATGTGATTAAATGGGCTTGGCCTAGCTTTTCCCACCAAAACGCCCCTACTTAAATGTAATTTAATTTTCATCAACAGCTTCCGGTTATGTAAACATTTTTCGGACCACGTTGTCAAACCTGTTGACAATTCTGGTTGAGAGAGTGAAACCAGTCCAGTCAGGACAGGTCACTAGGCTCTGATTGGTTGAGAGAAATACCAACTTAGTTTGCACGCAAGACAACTATTTACGTCCTTTTTGTCAACAGTTGACAAACGAAAATTTGCTTATAGTTTCCTGACTGTTGAGTTATAGGAGTTCACAAGCAACGTATATGACAGCATTCAATCCTACATTGAAGATTCTCAAAGCAATTTTGATAGTCAGATTGAAACTTTTCAAAATTATAAACCTCTTATGACTAACCTTTCATAATCTTTCGGAAATCGGAAAAAGGACTTGTAAGGATGTCTAACGCTGTTGTTGCTACAACAGGAGGCAGCACACCACGCAGCACCCCGTAAGGTCTTATGTTTCAATGGTCTTAGGGCCATTATGAAAAGATGTATGCATTTATCTTACTTGCAGTTATAGTTCCAACTTCGCACTTAGGTGATGGAGTAGGTATGGAGTGATTTCAAGAGGCTGAAAGATACTTAGAGAACTGGGACTGGCCAGGACTGGCGGAGAAGAAAAGTGGCAGGATTGTTATTGTTTTGAAACTTCCTTATTCTTCTTCCTACACTGTTAGGCATTACCACCATGACAAATAAAGCACCATGTTCCATGTTTCACGTTTCTGGTTGGGGTTGCTCTGAAGTGCTCGCAAAGTATCTTAGATTTTCAACTTAAAGTTATTTCTCCTTCTGAGACTTGCGTAAAAATGATTAGAGAATCATTAAGCATGTATATGTTATGTAGGGGCAGGGAGATATTTAGAGGGTCAGGTTAGGCAGGGTAAGTTATGTTTTGCTGTTTTGGTTTTATGAAGTGACGTCATTTCGCAGCGTAAACAATATCATAACCTTTAAATTTCGATGTTTACTTTTTGCAGGCAAAGACCCCCTCGGAATGAGCAGGCAAGATGGCTGCGTGGCGCGACGGGAACTCAGAGCAGTTCGAGCACTCTCTAACCAATACCTACTCTAACCCATCCTATCATCTGCCGTCTCCCCACCTTGTCCATCCACATAATCATGTTTCCAATAATGTAAAATGAATCAGTGAGTTCGGAAACACTCCAACACGGGTTTTTTTTCGATTTTCACTTTTTTACGGTTTAGTAACACTTAGGGATAAGTAGAAGCATCTGCACGCAAAAGGATATTTCGAAATTGCAATCGGAAGTGCTCGAAACGGCGACAGGAAAAGGGAAGAATCGAAGAATTTCATTGGAAATACCAATTTTTGGCCGATCAAGGGAAACGGGCGACTATCCGATGCGGTTTTCTTTTTTCGGTTCAGTATACCTTGTGCCAACAAGTTATATAAATATTCAAGCGTTATTCAGGTCAAAAAATATAAATTTTTCAGGGCAGACTATGAAAAATCAGTATCTGAAACTTGGTGCGTTAAAGTCTCTAGAGTACTTCTTGCGTCCTTTGGCACCAAAAAAGTTTTTCTTAAACTAACTTCTTCGCCCGCTGCGAAGTTTTAGGTGTTTCCTGAAAATTTTTTTTTTCCGAGTTGGTGTATTTTCGAACTCACTGATTCAAATGTCATCTTAGGTACCTAATGCTATATTTATGCTCCCATATTTCACCCCTTGATGCCTGACTGGTAAAATTCACCACTTTTTGGATCGTTATGTACTTTTGTAGGTATAAGTTATCAAAAGCAGAAATGTGCAAAGATATTTTTTTAGCAAATTTTTCAAGAAATATGCTAAGTGCCTCGTTACCTTTAACAGGATGTTTCCCAGAAGTTGTACCATTGTGCCACAAAAAAAATTTATAAATTTGTGCGAATGCTGAGTTAAATTTTTAGCTTGATGGTTCATCTTCACATGGAAATATTTTTGGTAGAATTACAAATTCCACAATGAAAGTCTAGCAACACAGCTAACTTAGCAAAAGCCCTCATATTTCTTGAAGTCAGGAGAGGGTAATATTTCTCCCCCCTCCTCCTAACTAGTTCCCCCAATGCTCCTGAAAACATCTCTGCTGAGCGCAAAAATCCTCAAACTCATCCCTCATCATCTGGCATCCCCATGGCTCAGATATAAATGAAGCCCCTCCCCCCCTTATTTTCCATCAAAATTCAAAATGTAAGTAGGTACGTTTAGAATTTGATTTCAATGCCTCAGAACGCTGCGGGACCCCCACACAAGCTTGTGATTTCTCCAGATATGCTAAAGATTTTCCCTCCTTAGGTAATCCTTAAATTATATCAGAAAAATGTCTTGCCAAAGAATTTTGAGAATTGCCCTGGTTAGTACTTGGTTTGAACTCTTTTAGAAATTTAATCCCGATCAAAAAGGTCAATTCCCTGAGCTGAGCAGTTTAATTTTTCTCCGAGAGTGAAATTTGTGCTTGGCGCCATTATGTGATGTGCAAAGAATTAGAGTCCCTTAAGAATAGAGGAGAGGAGAGAGCAACAGGAGTATAATCATGGAGTCCGAGCGAGCTTCATGCACGCTCCACCAGCTACTCCCGCTCTGTGATCGCCTGCTCATTCGTAGGGGGTCTTTGCCTGCAAAAACGCTCAATCTTAAATTTCATGTAGCATTGCTCTTATCAGCACATGGATTTTTTTGTTTTCGGCGAGACAGACAGTGCAGTTTGTCAGTGATTTCCATTTATTTTTCGTTCGAGCTCTGTTACATCCACAATGTCATAGTTCCAGTTCCCTTTGATAACTGTTCAAAAGAATTCGTAATTTGATCGAAGAAACGGAGAGAAATGTAGGTTGGTCGGAAACTCAGTCAGTGTCCTAGCTTACCTGGTCTTTAGTCAGAATATAATTTTTTCATCACTTCATCGAAATTAGTATGTTGCCTGTCATCTGTGATCAAAACTCATTTTCTATTTCACCCTATAATTTTCCGTGAAATCATTTCTTCTCTTCAAAGTGCACTTCTGTAAGTTCGCAGTTATGAGTTTTTCTCAGTTAAAAGAAACCATCGAAGAAGGGGACACCGTTATTCTCTACTTAAACCCTCTTAATCTACACTCAATCGAAGTCAAACCTGAAATCCCAAACAAACATGATGAACTTGTTGACAACGTCTTTCAAACGAAATATGGAGCTTTAAAGATAAAAGGTCTAATTGGTCAAAAGTTCGGTTCCAAAGTTAGTTTGTCGAAAGGATGGGCATATGTATTGCATCCAACTCCTGAATTGTGGACATTGACCTTACCACATCGAACTCAAATCATTTACAGTGCAGACATCAGCATGATAATATTTCAATTGGATTTGAAACCAGGTTGCATTGTCATTGAGTCAGGTAATTACAATTATTTCATATGATTTTTCTCCCTTTATTTTTTGGATCTACGGCATTGAAAATGTCTGGCTGCAGCAAATGATCACTTGCTCCCAGAAACGTATCTTCCCTGTTCGCCACCACCTTCCGTAACGTCTCTATGAGGTCATCCTGCGTCAATTCAAGATAGTCTAGAACCTTGACCTCTCCAACTTTGTAAATACTTTTGTAGGTATGGGTGAATTCTCTGTATGCAAGAATGTGAAATGAAAGAAAATATCAAAGAATCTTGAGTCTTTTGAGCAACCCCCTCTGGCGAGACATTAAGGGGTATAAAAATAGAAATTGTAGTAATATTTATATTGAGGAGGCAATAACAGAGGCCTAAGAGTGATGTGCACAAAATTTTTTAATCTATCTCAAATCAATTAAAAATCACTTAGTCTTTCAACATGACATTGAGTGCCATTTTTGAGAACCAAGGCACAAATAATTTTTTTATTCCCTTTAGTTTAATGCTAAAGCTATAGATATTATGTGTCCTTACAGCTGTGTTTGACTTTGTTCTGAAATTGTTACTTTGAATTTCAACAATAAATGATCAATTGTCAAATTAACATCAATTAATTAATTATTTTATTGTTATTTTTTTATCTCTTGTCAGCAATTAGCCGTTCAACATTGAAAACTGAATTGAACGTATTTCTACAATAACAGAACTATGTGCAGGTGGATAAGATGGGGTGTGCTCGTGGGGGGGGCCCGTGCTTCTTATGGGCCATAAGAATGAATGGGAAATATAAAGCGCCAGTGATGGAGCCGCTGCCGCGCTCACTCATTAACTCATGAGCCCTGTCCACAACGCTCTAGACACATGCCCACGGCTCATGCATTTTGCACATAGTTCCGTTCGACAGAACATGAAATCCCACTTCTCCAATTCAGTAAATGAAACTGTGAGCCAACTAAGTGCGGAACTCATGAGCCGTCGGTATATGTCCAGAGAGTTGTGGCAAGGGATCATGAGTTAACAAGGGAGCGCGGCGGCGGCTCCGTCACTGGCGCTGTATATTTCTTATTCATTCATTTGGCCTGAGCACTAATGAGCACACCCCATCTCTTCCACCTGCAAGTAGCTCTGTTTGATAGAAATATGTCCAATTAGCAATTGGCTCAGCTCGTGTTCAACTCATCTTATCTTAAAGCGCTATTGTGATGCTACCATCAAGTGTAGGTTTTAACTCGGCATTCCTCCCTTTTATTTCAGGAACAGGAAGTGGCTCCTTAACACATGCATTGGCTCGCACAGTCTCGCCCAATGGTACGGTGCATACTTTTGATTTCCATAAACAACGAGCAGCCATAGCCGAAGCAGAATTTGCTGGTCACAAAATTGATTCTGTTGTTAAATCCTATCATAGAGACGTTTGTCAGTTGGGGTTCGGACCTGATTTGGATTCTCTTGCAGATGCAGTATTTTTAGATTTGCCTCTTCCTTGGACAGTAGTGCCTCATGCCGTGAAAGTGATCAAAAAGTCAGGTAAGAAATTTTCTCCCTTCCTTAGTTTTCCCTATTGTTTTTATTCGCTGAAACAGAAATCTTGATTGTCCGGCTACATGTGATGAATGGCCAGTTTGGATCATGAAAAATCTTGATTGCTCAGAAAGTTGCTGTTACTGTTCGCTGACGTTTCATCTACCTTAAATTTTCATTTCCCTCTCAAAGTCATTAGAATAAAGCTCTAGTGATGGAACACCATTACAGTCACTTTCTCTCTCAATTATTCTTTTTCTTATTCATGACCCTGTGATTAAAATAACAAGTCAATTGATGGAAATCAGTGACTGGTAAATTTGCATGAAAAAAACTGAAGGGCATTGAGTCATATAGTATGATGTCTGGATAATTATTGAGGTATTAGGTACAGTTATTAGGTATTGCAACAAAGGTATTATAGTTTATTACCATTCATGTACGTATTTGACAGACATTTTCAGCTATTTCTCATGATTATTTTTGAAAATTTGCTTTACTTATTTAGTTTTCGTGGTACCACGGCTACTTTGTAAACAAGTATTTTTGAAGATGAGTTCACATCTTAAAATTTTCTCTCTCTACCAAACTTGAGTCATAACAAAATTCTGAACTATCATCCAACAATTCCAGTCTGAATCTTTCGTTTGAAAAACTTATGTATCTCGTGTCTCAAAAACTTTGCATTAAATTCAGGATAAATATTACCTAATTAAAATGATCGAGCTTGCTACCCAATATAAATTACTTATTTAAAAAGAATTTTGAAAATAATTACGTTTTGAGGAGAGACATAAAAATCGTTACTTCTCCGTTTTATTCACCCAAGTAACAATTTTTCAACGCAGAAAATCGCAATAAAGTCTCGACATGTTGCGGCATAATCGGTATAATATTCCGATATTTCTTCGATGAAGTTGCAATATTCAGACAATTTATGGACGATTTCCCGCGATTTCAGACGATTAATCGCGAAATGCAGCGCGGTGAAATTCCGATATCATCGCGAGGTTTTGCAGAAAAAACACCGGGTTAAGTCTCTTTGCGGCACCTATCCCAAATTCGCCGAAAAAGCGGTTTTTTGAGATGTTACAACATTTTACAGAAACTGCGAATTTTTACGACGTTGCAAAATTTTAAAACGTTAACAGATTTTCAGCAAACATGCGATTATTTCGGCTATACTGCTAATATTCAGAAAAACGGCTTTTCACAATTTTGCAAAATGTCAAAATCGCGAATTTTGGCTGTGTTACAAAACAACTACAACTTCCAGTGACATTTCAGCACCAACACTGCTTTTTTGGGGAGAAGTGGTTCTCTCAGAAGAGATTTTGAAAGATGTCTCCGGTGATTTCTGAGGACCATTACAATGAAAAAGTGCACCCGGTGTAACTCGCATGTAGATGCCACTGCTTTGTGCAGTTTTTGGATTATAGCCACGAATGGAGGGGATAGAACGGTGTTCAATTTTATCCAAGTGCTTCCTGATGTGACACTCGGTCTCCACTGATTCACCAGATAGTTGCGTCACTATTTCATCATCAGAATCTTCTTCTAAACTCAAAGATGGTTTGATGCGTGTTTTTCCTTTATTTTTCTTTCGAACCTCCTCTTCACTTGAGCTTCTATTAGACGAACGAATGTACTGCGATTTTTTTTTTCTTAGCAGCTCTCTTCCTTTGAGCTCTCTTTCAGATCATTTATTTATTATTTATCTAATCGATTTATTTGCATAGTTTAAAACGGTAAATTTTCAAATTAACAACCAGTAGTACTCTAATACGCCCGCCAGGGTTCTCAGGTGTACCCATATCAGTATTTGCGCTGAATTTAAGAATAAAAAAGTATGTGTGCTGAACATTCTCGATGATAATGTAGCAAACGGCACATTTATATCCGTATTTTTCCTGAGATCCTATCACTTCATAAAGTTTCAGCACTTTTTGGCTTTGAGCTGATTGGATTTTAAAGGTTCTTTGTTAATTTTATGAAATTTGACCCGGGAACACGAAAGTATTTAATATTAAATTTATCAGTTGTAAATAATCGGGTAATTAATTGAATCGAAAGACATTCGTTTAATCGATTGATTGATCCCCAATAGGAAAACCCATGACTATACAGACCTCTCGTGTGCAGCAGATATGAATCGAGACATGCGAAAAGGGCGGAAGTCCAAAAAGTCAATTTTTCAGGAGGAGCAAAAAACTTCCTGTAGGACAAACAATTCGAAAAAAAAAAAAAAAAAAACGAAAAATATTTCCTATCGCGGAAGGCTCGTCCCGATTGTTCAAATGAGAATTGAATCTCCTATACAAATTTCGAACCTGCTTTTTCGGGAATTTTTTAGTTTTGATTTGGACTTCCGCCCTTTTAACACATGGACTTCCGCCCTTTCCGCAATTGGGGAAAAATTGATCGCAAAAAAAAAAAAAAACCCCCAAAAAAAAACCAAACCACCAAGTCCAAGACTTCCGCTCTTTTGCATGTCACCAATATTCATTGGTGGATCCAACAAATTGGCAACATTGTCTTTTCTCCATTAAAACCTATGAAAATGTATCGATTCTGAGAGGGGCCAGGTGCTCCAACAAGAATCGATACTTTAGCATAGGGTTAAATGGAGGAAAATCGGTGTTGCCAAATTGCTGTATCCGCTTCTGCCAATATTTCCCTTCCCTATTAATCAACGTTAAAATGATGGACTTCCGCCGTTCTTCGCAGAGTCGATGTATATATATATTAGAGGAGTCCACCAATGCAAAAAAGTCGATTTTGAAAAATTTGGACTTCCGCCCTTTTTGCATGTCTCGATTCATATGTTCAGAGGTTTTGGCCCAAATATACCGCCCATTAAACTGTATTGACGCAGGGAAAATATGAGTTTACTCATGAACATGGAAGGCGAAAACCTAGGACCTAATCGTAGAGTCGCAAGACCTCCGAGTTGAGCCAGGGGCAACCTCACTGAGAAATGAATAAATGCGCTATCGCAATGGAAAAGAAGGCAGAACGGGGAAAGAACAGAAAACTATCACCTCCCGAGGAAACCATTCGCGCCACCTCGGCCTCGAACGTACGATGGATGCCATTTTTGAGCCATGCGCATTTATCTTGCTCCCGCCTTTAATTTCCGCGCAAATTGCAGGTGTTCCGCCGCTGCCGTTCAAATTTCGGCCCCGGGGACATCTCGAAGTCAGGGAGCGCTCGAGCTTTTCCTATGCGTCGCGGGTAAAGTATCGAAATTCGATAGATCGAAAACCGCCGTATCGTATCATTGCGCAAGGCAGTCCCATCTGAGGCAAATCGGTGAATCCCATTCAAAATCGTCGACTGTACCTAGAGATTAAGTTATGTGCAAAACACAGGATCCCGATAAATGGTTGATTTGAAATGAAGGTGTAGGTATTTATTCAGCGAGGGGGGTGGCAGGGGGGAGGAGGGGAGGACTCGGTAGCCGATCTGGAGTAAGTAAGAGCTTGGAGCTTACAATTTACCGATGCTTATCTCTCTGGGAAACGGAGAGCCGTATCATTACAGGAGCTCCTGGAATTCGCTTATGAACCCGCCCGCCTCCCTAGATCTGTCGACGGCTTATGAATCAAAATCGGAATCAGTTAACTGTTAAAGGGTGCTCATCACCGATTCCAGCCCACCAAACCTACTTAACGTCCAACCCGTCATTATCAACCCTCCCCTTGCTTTCTTGGCTCTGCCTTTGCTGGGAGAATCCATCCGCCCTCTCAGACTGTTTTCATTTTCAGCGAGCTCATATTTCGACATCCTACACTGCTTTCGGGTTTTCAGTCCGGTTTTGGTTCTCCCAAAAAAGTGTGGCAATTAAACGAGTTTAAACCAAAATCACAAAATCTGTCGTTATCTTGGTGTATTTTCTATGGAGCAGCTGTCATCATCGTGTCCTCAATGTTAAGCATACCCAAAACTAAAATACAATTTTGAAAGGTTCCATAGCTTTATCAGGTTGATTAAATTATTTGACCTACTTTTATTCCTCGGTCCTGGTTGTTAAATTGGTGTAGTTCAGACTATGATCATTTTGGACTTTTCAGTCCATCATCAGGTCGATACATCAATAGCGATCAAGAACGCGAATTCGTCGAATAATTCAAATGTAAAAACACGTAATAACCGCACAGATCACATTGCCAATAAAATACAATGGACCGAAGTGCATCAGTAACTGAAGAAAATCACACCAATTATGACTAATTAAATATTTCCCAATTTTGGTATAATTTCAGCAGCGTACAGCAAAAGGGTCGTAACTAATTTTTTCAACTTAGAGACGTACCACTAGTGAATTGCTCAGCGGGCTCCATCGCCTTCCTTTCGAATGTCAATTTTTAAATTTTTTTATGTCGCGTCCGACGTCAGCTACCCTCGTCAATTTTTTCGTTTGTATGGACCCCTTCCTAAGAATATTGAGAATGTGAACAATTCTCCTTTTCTTCTAATTATTTTAAAAATGTTTCTTACGAACGTTTTACTTTAATAACTCGTTATTGTGTTTCTGATGAAGATGATACATCGGCATCATGAAAAATTATCGAAGAGGCAACTATCTATAGTCGCTGAGGAAGGAAGTTGTCTCCCTCATACGTACATGCTCAAAGTTAATTTTTTGCTTAAAATTAGAGAATACTGTCGGAAAAACGAAAGGAAATCAAACCAAATATCTTGCGAAAACGATGATCAGGCCTTCTTTTGAGAGTCTAATGTCACAGGCGATTTGCAACGTCGTAAGTCGTAATGCGTGGTTTGGTTATTCACCTTCGCCATTGAATGTCTTCAGTTGTCCTCAGTCTTGCAGCCGATGGATGTGGGAAAGGAGGCAAAGGTCATCACAGCGCCTGCATGCAACTATTCGTGCTCCATGGATGTGCGTGTTGCATAAAAAAAAATTGAAGGCGCTCTGGATTTTCTTGCTCGCACCGAACTGCGCGCAATGCGTTCCGTGCGCTGCACGTTGCGGCACACCGTTACTTTAACAACTACAGGGTTGGCGAAACTAACGACCAAGAATATCACTCCTTGATGCTGTAGAGACCACCCGCCACATTTTACTTTTCTGAACGATAATTGATCAACGTCATTTGACTACATTTTTTGTGTGTATGTATTTTTTTCTGAGGTTAAAGTTTAGTAAAGGGGCCGTCCCTAAATAATTGAGGAGCATTCCGGAAAAGGGGCACACACGCGTATGTGCCCTTTTTTCGGAAATGGCAGAAACGGATTCCTCGCATCCTAATGTACCAATGTCCCGAGTTTCAGCTTAATTGATCAATTTTTGGAGCTAAGAGACCAAGTTTTGTGAGGCTAAGTCAGGCGTAGTTCATCTTTTCGCCCCTGGGTACGGTCGCCGCGACGCGACGTTGAGGAGATAGCGCGCAGGGCGCAGGCAGGCGGTGATGGGTACTGATATAAGTAAGGATCCCTCATTACAGATGTATCGCACTGATTCTACTAATCAATGCAACATCATCGGGTTGCAGTGATTGTCTACGTGTTTTACCGGTGACACGTGAAATTCTGTAATTATTAATAATTCAATTTTTAATGGTCTCTTGTGGGTTTTAATTTTTTGATTTTTTCGCGTGTTTTGCTGTCTTTTTTATGAACGATGATCGAAAATGATCCACCCGCACGTTCGCGATCGAAATTATGATTTATTTTCGTTTAGAAACTCGTCAAAGTCTTGAAAATTTAGCTTTGAAAGCCAAAACCTATAACCACCGGTCCATCTCCGGAAAAAGGGCACATAACGGAAAATTTTAAAAAAAATCCTCCCACAAGACTGAAAGAAGAGTAAGTTTTACCAATGGTCATTATTCATTCTAGGGTGTATGGACGTTGATATGGGTGCCCTAGTTCCGATGTATGTCATCATCAGCGCCCAGAAAGTAGGAATGAAAACATCAAATGCGTTTCTCTCACAACTTGTTCTTTCGGTATATGCCCTTTTTCCGGAAAGCTCCTCAATTGTATTTAGCAAATGGGTGGTTTTTATACGAGGATTAAGAATAAACAAGTGGTTAGAAATGAAAACAAAATAATATGAACTAAGCAAAACGATAATCCGGGTATCGGAACTTGGCTGCTTTTGAAAACGCCTTCAAATGCAGCGTGATACCTCACGCATTCTGGAGAGTTCAAATAGTTGTATCATTGCGCCGCGCCGTAAGAATGTGTCGGAAGATTAAAGTGGAAATAGCCTTCATGCACGCTGACCTTTTCGATTTTCGTTCACATTTTTGCAGTCATGAATGCATAGCTTAAGTGCGCTTCAGCTAGAATTGTATTTCACAATTGGGTGGTTTTTATACGAGGATTAAGAATAAACAAGTGGTTAGAAATGAAAACAAAATAATATGAACTAAGCAAAACGATAATCCGGGTATCGGAACTTGGCTGCTTTTGAAAACGCCTTCAAATGCAGCGTGATACCTCACGCATTCTGGAGAGTTCAAATAGTTGTATCATTGCGCCGCGCCGTAAGAATGTAACGGAAGATTACAATTGAAATAGCCTCCATGCACGCTGGCTTTTTCGATTTCCTTCGACATTTTTGCAGTTGTGATTGCAAAGCTGAATTGCGCTCCAGCTAGATTTGTATTTAGCAAATGGGTGGTTTTTATACGAGGATTAAGAATAAACAAGTGGTTAGAAATAAAAACAAAATAATATGAACTATGCAAAACGATAATCCGGGTATCGGAACTTGGCTGTTTTTGAAAACGCATTCAAGTGCGGCGTGATACCTCACGCATTCCGGACAGTTCAAATAGTTGTAAAGGAAAATCTTGTCAAAGAAAATCCCCGAAACGGTCATTTTTGGACCACCGGGTGCACCCATACATAACTGGCGCCAAAATCAGATGTAGGAATTTAGTTGAAATCATCACTTCTTTTTTGTGTCAGGAATAGGTATTCTTTATTTTAAAATGAAGTCAAATTACTAGATGAATCCAGAGGGGCGCTGGGGGCTTATGCGTCCCCGGTCGCCCGAAAGAATAGTAGGAAGAAAAAAGGAATGGATAAAGAAGGAAGAAACTGAGGAAAGAAGAGGGAAGAACGCTTAAATTTCGTAATTATATTTATGATGTAATTGACGCGAAGTGCATATCAGATGGTTTAACCAGAGTTGCCATAGTCAGGGAACACTTGAAAAACCGGGAAATGTCACCATTTTTTAAAAGGTCAGGGGAAATCTGGAAACATCCGGGAAAATGACAAAAATGTCAGGGAATATCGTTCAGTCACCTTTGTTAGCCTTATCGAATGGGTTTGACGTCTCGAATTACAAACTTTGCCTGAAAACTATTTCTAACAATGTATTCTTAACAATCTAGCAATTGTTCAATCGTCAGGGAATTCCACTAAAACATGTCAGAGAAATCAGGAAAACGTCAGGGAATTTAAGAGTGCAAATTCTGTGGTAATTCTCTAATTAAAATTTTGAAAATTCTTTAGGGGAGCCTCGAACCCTTGTTACGCCCCCAGCCCGTTCAAAGTGTCCGGACCCGCCCATGAAATAACTCAATTACGATTTCTAACGGGCCGAGATCCCTTTTTCAAATACATCGTCTCCAGATATATATCGACGGTGAAACTACGAAACCACGTATCTCGGTTTGCGACGTCGCAGACTTCCTGTCATACTTTATTTTTTAAATGAAAAACTACTTAACGTCCAGTCTTGAAAATTTTTGTGATTTTTCCTCATCGTGCGGAGAAAATTCTGTGAAAATTTCAAGGAATGATATTGATTTGGTCTACTTCAAAAAAATAAAATGCGAGCGTAGATTTTTAAACACCGCAAACGAGATACGTGGTTTGGTAGTTTCACCGTCGATATGCATTCTATACGAGCTAGTTGGGCCCGTTCGGGGATTCATCGGAGTTCTCGACGGCGGCGCCGGGCCGGCGTCGTAATGCACGTAATTAATTCGGCCAGAGCGGACTTTGAGCAAAATATGAGGAGATTTATGACCGATGGGAAAGGCACAAACGAGGAGGGAGCACGCTACAGGCTCCGGTGGGTGGCCATTGCTAACGATCAGCCTAATTGTCGCTGACTACCAAAGAGAAGTGCCGCCTTTGATCCGGGTTACACGTTCCCCAACGCTCCGCCCGCTCCGAAAACCGCCCACCTCCCGCAGGATCCTCGTTCGAGATACGCGGTTCTTGCGGATCCGCACCCGCAAAATCTATTGTTGCTCATTACACTCGAATATCCAGATTTCGATTCCCGCTCGTCCGCCGAGCCAATCGCCGCTCAGCATCGGTCTCGTTCTCACGCGCCTCCCCCTCCTCCCGCAGCCCCCCCCCCCCTTTTTAATCTGGAGCCTATCATTCATATCGCTGGGGTTCTCAAGCTCCAGCCCCCGGCAACATCTATCATAGGCGTAATAACAGATTTTCAAAAAGGGAGAGCGGGCCGAGGGATAAAACAACGCAACGCAGAGACGAGGATCGGCATTACGTGGCTTTCTGCGTCGGCGAATCGCAATGCGCGGTTCTCGGGGAACGTTGCTCCCTATCATTGGTTTCTTTTTTCTAATGTAAGGTGCTTTCAAAAGGAATTGACATCATAGAGAAGCAATAAAATGCATGGGTTACAAGGCCAAGTAACAATACTGCCTATCTACAAACTGAAAATTTTGCAGGACGACGAGAAAACATATCGCATTTTTTGTAATTTTGAGGTTGGATCTGCAATTTTTTCACGCGTTACAGCGTCAGTACACCGCCCCCTTGTATAATTGAAAAAAAACTCCAGCTTGCGTCTTTTATACTGTAGAATGCGGTAAAGTCGCTAACTCGTTTCCGCTGAAATGGACATTCAGGCGGTGTTGTCATTTCTTAGCCCTCGAAAAGTCATAGTTTTTCGTCGAGGTAGTTCATCATTTTTGAAAAGTTGTCTCGTTCTCACGGGCCTCCCCCTCCCCCCCTCCCCCCCCTCCCCTCCCCCCCGCCTTCTCCCCCCGCCTTATCCCCCCGCCCCCTCCTTCCGCAGCCCCATTTTAATCTGGAGCCTAGCATTCATTTTACGGGGATGCTCAAGCTCCAGCCCCCGGCAGCATCTATCATAATAACCAGTGGCGTGGCGTAAATAATCGATTATCGATATCTCGCCGTTTGAAGCTATGGTAAAGAATCGATTACTAAGGTGTTCGCTGCGAACACCCTGATAATCGATCTTTTTTCATAGGTTTAAATGGCATCACAATCGATGTATCGCAATTCACGCCACGCCCATGATAATAACAGATTTTCGAAAGAGTAAAGCAGACCGAGGGATACAAAACAACACAGCGACAAGAATCGGTATTACGTGTTTTTCTACGTCGGAGAATCGGAATGCGCAGTTTTCGAGGACGTTGGCTGTTGTTTTCGAACGGTGCCTACCTAATCGTTGGCTGTTGTTTTCGAATGTAAGATGCGCTTTCAGGAATTGACTTAATAGGGAAACAATAAAATATGTGGGTAATATGCCTGATATTTTAAATTCAACTCACCTCAGAAATACACAGAACGTTTCGGATCATCCAGGGTGTCTACAAGTCCGGAATTTCCGGATACAGTACTGATTTTTTTTGAAATTTTAGAACCGAAGAAAATTGTCGCCGTGTATTTCAAAATGCTTTAAAATTTGGTTCCTTGTCGATTCGGCAGTTTCGAGGGTAAGGCACTAACGCTTCACGGAAAAAATTAAATTTCTGACTTAACAATTCAAGTGCTAAAAAAAGTGACTGCAACGTTTCAACGTAGATTTTACAACAAAAAAATGCTACTTTAACCACTATCGTAAGCTAATTGAAGTACGGGGGTGGTTGAAGTAGCATTTTTTTGTCGTAAAATCTACATTGAAACATTGCAGTCATTTTTTTTTAGCAATTGAATTGTTAAATCAGCAATCTAATTTTTTTCTGTGTTACTATGTAACAACTGCACAAGTCGATAGTTTTTCACTTTCTAGATTTTTCAAGCGAAGTTTAGTCCTGTGAATGGAGTACTCGAGTTGAATGAGGGGCCCGGACCTATTACTATAATACGTCAGGATACTGCGTGATGGAATGAGAGTAGTCTGAAATCGACGGGTCTACACGAAAAAGCACGTGAGTGTTACCGCGTTGCGCGGCACTTACGTCCTTCTTCAACCGAGCCAACATCGTATCGCGACGAAGGCGGCGATTAGGACGACGGAGCGCCCGTAACGCACGAGGGCAATATCCGACGGAGTATTTAAACTTGACACCGTAATATGTGTTGCTAATTAACCGAGTTGTTTAATTTTACATTTGATACATTTACATGTGATATTAACTTATTAGCCTCTCATGATCCGTACCCCCTGATTTAGTTGATGGGGTCCACCGAAGGCTCTTAATTCCGGATAATGACGGAATAATGTGCCCGGGCGAGATGATCGCATGCGCAGGGTGCATGAAGTCGCGCTTCCACAAACAGCGCGCGACAGAAAGTTGGCCTCGGCGCGGCGGAGTAGAGTCCCTTTATACCCGGAGTTAAGACAACTCGATTATCAGCTGACTGGCAGCCGGCCTTGGCTGGCCATGGAGGCACAAACGAGTGCACCCAAACAAACGATACTGAGGGATAAGGAAAAGGAATCCTGCGATGTCTGTCATTCAAAAACGACAACATCAACAAAATTGATCAATTGAAAAGAAAATGAGATTGGTTTGTGAATTATTTCTTGATCTATTTTCATTTTGGACTGGTGGAAATAACAATTTACTCTTGATAAACCACAATTAGGTAATATTTTCATTATTTTTGTTCCTATTACACATCACCGCCATCTTGGTGCACTCGTTTGTGACTTCATGAGCGAGAACCAATCATAATTGGATTTTTTTTTAGGCCACTTTCAGCCCGACCAAAGGTGAGTTGTCGTAGCTCTGGGTATAAAGGGACTCTACGGCGGAGCTGCGCAAGCAGTGCTTTTAAGCCTGCCTGCGGGCTGATTGTTGAAATTGATAGACGAACCTATCTACAAAGAAGACAAAGGGAGTATGGAGCGATCCTATTGGTTGAAATGGGTGGTTCCTATAGTCGAAGGGAGAAAATGATGGACTAACTACAGGGTCTCTCGTAGGTTGCCGTTAGTTAGTCTATTACCTACTTCCTTTGCCCATTGCAACCACCCGCTTCCAAGAATAGGATCCTTCCATATCCCTTTTGTCTGCCTAGTCTACAGCTTTGTCTATCAATCTCAGCAAGCAGCACGCTGTTTCTTCTGCTAAGCCGGTTTAAGTCGCCAACTTAGATGGCAGAGGACAAGTTTAAAATCTGTTGTATCACCTTTACCTTATAGGAATGCAGTTTTAAGCATCTTTTGCCTTGGATTCGCCTTGTTCGGTACATTTTCTACCTTATCATCTCTTTTGAGACGAGGTATCTTCAGTCTGTTATGTTTGGTATTTGCGCCCCTAAAGGGGCGTAGCAGCCAGGGGGAGGAGCCCCCTAGTTTTGGAATAAAACGTGAAGTAACAGCTGATATTGCGGGTGTATCTTTGCGTCGCGTGCTGCCTATGGGAGCGTGGCTTGAGAATCTGAGCGCAAGGCCGCGTAACTTCGCGAGTCGAACCGCGCCGGCGCTGCATTACGTAACGTTGCACCGTACTCCTCTTTGCTTGCACCGTCCACCACTCGGAAATTAATCGATGCGCCTCCCATCGCCCCATTTATCCCGTCTACCCGCTCACCATTTTCCCCCGCTTTTTAATTATTTAACCTGCCGCGAATATCTCCTGGGCTCAAGTGTAGCCAAGCCCTGTGGGTTACCTGCTTTGGGACCATTCTCAAATTACGTTACGCTGAAACTTTCTTCGCTTCTTCTCCTTCCCCCCTACTTCTTTGGCCACCCTCCCCCCATGTGAGTTTTCTTTTTCAGTCAGCGTTAACTCCGTCCCCATCGCCTAGAATTACGCCAGGTGTATTAGGATAACTAGTCATCACGAAACGCAAAAAATGGACGGAGAGGTCAAAAATATACTTGCAGACCAGGAAAAGTCAGATGAAGGGTTTTTGGGTCTTTTTGTTACGTCAGATGGAAAGTTCCAAGACCAACGAAATGATTTGCACGATGCTTGGCTGTCAGGTTTTCAATTGTAGTTCATTATTTCATATTCCGTCAAAAACCTGCTACTTTAATACAGAAAGCAAAACTACAAAACTCCAACCTAGAGTTTGAGAGTCTTTTTCAAACAGAAAAATACTTATTTTTTACGAAAAAAGCCTAAGCAATATACATCGTTCAGTACTTACTTCTGGAAACGCAGTATACGCACTTAGCAATATTCACTCTGAAGAAAAAGAAGAAGAAAATAATGGAAGCATGAAAGTTGTCTTTGTCCGAGGGTAATACGTCTGAGAGATGTTCGCAAAATCTGGGATGAAGAACCGTTGTCTGTGCTCGGAACACAGCAGAATACCTGCGAGTGATATTTCTTTTTTGTACGTAATAAGTGCTCCAGGCTTTCAAATTTTTAGAAATGAAGACTGAATGGGCGGAATCTGTTTCTGCGAATCCACCTATCAGTTCCACGAATTTCCAGCGAGAGTATCTCTATTTGAATATCTTGCCTTTCTGCGAATCCTGACAGCGCCCAGGACTTGCAGCAAGGGTCTATCGGCCGCAAGTCGGACGCGTTGACTGTTAGACTATTATAGCCGCTTAAGAGTTGTACTTTTTAAATCGAGATTTTCCATGCAGGGTAGGTGGACAGAGAAAATATAAAAAATACCATTGCGACGTTAGGGCCTTTTTCGGATTTTACCTCATTTCTCATTCACCGTACAAAAACGCTAACAAATAAGAGAAACATTCCTTTTATCCTCTTTCATAGTCTCGCGGAGCTCTATTCTTATCTTTTTGCTTCGCGGAAATGCATTGCTTACAAAGGTTGCACCAAGTTCATTGACGAAGGGCGGACATTCCTCTGTCGTTGGAACCGGCGTCAACAGAGCAGAACCAACGGGATCGAGGAAACCTGCCTGATAAAGTAGGAGCAAAGGGAAGGAAACATTTAGAAATAGAAATAAAAAGGGATAATTAAAAAAATCAGATGGCAGTAGATAACGAATGCAGAAATAAACAAGGATAAAGGAGGTACAGACGAGGACGGAACACAGAAATTAAGGAAGAAAGACGGACAGAGAGACAGATTTAAAGCGATAAAGTGACAAGAATAGGGAGTTGCAAAGAGAATGGTAGATGGCGGCGTTGCCAAGGACTGGAAATGTGTCAGGTGAAGGTTGAGGTTCGCTACGGACGTTTCCTCTTTCAGAGCCGCTATTCTTGTGGGACTTGGTCTGACGATCGAACTCGAAGCAAATTCAGAGCCAATTTTTCCGGAAAAGTGCTTCGTTTGTCGCTTAAATGAAGCGTGTGTGTAAGCGGTGCTTAATACGCCGACGTTTCTCCCCGAAAAATAGTAAGTTTACAACAACGAATAATATGGTAATCGATTTTTGAATATCGAATTCCCATCTTGTTTCGACCCGCAGCGCCGTCAATGGGCTACGTCTACGTAGGGCTGGACTTAATTGCGTCATCGTTAGAAGAACATTTGGACTGCATTTTGCAATTTGGAAGTATAAATTCTGGCTCTTCTTGAAAAACACTTATAAACATAGAGTAACTAATGGCACGTAAGTTGTTTTTAAAACGGGCTAGAATTGATAGTTCCAAATTGCAAAATGTAGTCCATTTGGCATTGAAGTCTCCTAAACAGTCGTGTGTGTATCCATTCACAGCGCTCTCTAACGCTTTCTGACCCCTGCCTTTGATTGGTTCCTGTCAAATTACAAATCTTCAGGGATCTCGCGCATTAGCATTCCGTGTTCAATCCCATCCCTTTACCTTTTCATTGAGAGCCCCCTAAGTTCTATGCTAAAAAGAAGCAGAAGAATAATTTTCGACAACCTATCTTCCTCCATCCACCATTCTCTATACAAGACCATACTCTCTTTTTACTAAGGGGTAATGACTTTGTTTGTTTGTTTATGTGCTAAAGCATCTTCAAATAACTAACCAACGAATCATCCCACATGAGTTGTTTTATCGGAATTTCACGAGCAATGGCCCCCTGAGCAGATCAATCTACCAAACATTACATCTACAATGTACCGAATTATTTCTTGAAAAAATTTAGATTAAAAATTTACAACCAAGTTAAAGCGGCATCGATCTTTTATCAACCTTCCCTTGCCGAAAAATAACCTCTCAGACCATTCCTCTTTTGTCGTTCAGCATATGCCCGCGGTAAGTTAAAGCTTTTCAATGGGAGGGAGAGGGTAAGGCCGCAGGAAGAATTTCAAATTTCCCTCCCTAACTCATCTCATCTTTCCTAACTTTCCCATATTTTACTTGAAAATGTTCCTTGGATCCAGAGTCAAGGCTCTTAAAACAATTGACAAGACGAAATACTCCTGATTTAGTCGGACTTTTGCTTGAATCGAGAGCCAAAACTCTCAATCCAATCCTTTTGACTTAAGCAAACCTCCGATTGAATCAATAGTATTTTGTTTCCCAATTTTTTTAAGAATCTGGACTTCAGTTTCAAGGGACTTTTGTCCAGTGTCTCAAGGAATTCCCAAACATGTGAAATGCACGCGCCGATCGAGTGGTTTTCCTATAACCATAGTCCTTTTATATCCAGAGTTAAGACAACTCGATTATCAGCTGACCTGGGCTGGCCTTGGCAGGCCGTGGCGTCACAAAAGTGTGCACCCAAACGCACGATATTGAGGGATTAGGATAAAGAACCTTGCGATGTCTATCATCCAAAAACAACAACATCAACAAAACTCATCAAAACCTAACCAAAGAAATTGCAATAAAATAAAGTGAGATTGATTTGTGGATAATTTCTCAATCTATTTTCATTTTGGTGCGATGAAAATAACAATTCACTCTTGATAAATCACAATTAGGTTATACTTTCATTATTTTTGTTCACATTCGAGCCACCGCCATCATGGTGCACTCTTTAATGGCTCCATGAGAACCAATCAGAGTTGAATTTTTTTAGGCCTTCTTCAGTTGTCTCTGAGCCCAACCAAGCACGACTAGAATTGAGATGCCGTAACTCAGGGCATAAAGGGACTCTAAACCACCCTGCTGTATTTAACATAACCCGGAATCCAGGATCTCACCATCCCACACACTGAAAAAAAAATCTCGATGTATTTACTAAGAAAATGGTAAAATTATCAAGAATTCAGGGTTCTATTTGATCCCAGTTTTTTCTTGGTACAATTACCATTTATGAAATTGGTAATTTTACCGAGAAATCTCGGGAAAATTATTGACTTTCCCGGTAATTTTACTGATCCCCGGTGAAAACGCCAATATTTTTTATCGACTGTGGTAGAATTACCGAGATAAAATGGCAAAGTTACCGGGAATTGATTACCAATAAAAGTGGTATTCTTACCTGAAAAAAAAAACAGTAAACATACCGGTTTTTAGGTAAGCTTACCAGTCTGTCTTGGTAAAATTACCGATAATTGGTAAAAAAAAGTGAGATGGTAAAGGTACCAACGGACCTTGGTAAAAACGCCGATAATTTTTTTTCAGTGCATTTTGCACGCCTGAGGGGGAGGGAGAGAGGCTCTCATTCGGACGGTTCCCAGGGGAAGCGGCATCGCTGGGTGGGTGCCCGGATCGATCGGGGGACGAGAGGAAGAGCAGAGGTGGAAGTGCGGCCGGGGCGGCATGACTGGAAGTAGACGTCATTTAAGGCTGCCATTAAGGAGCCAGGGCCGGGGTCGGGGGCTCTTTGGATAAACAAATGACAGTGTTAAATCCCGCGCATACGACGTTGCTCCACGTCGACGTACTTGCCTCTGTGATGTTAATTAGTCCGTGTGTTAAGCATCGCTCCGATATGTCTCCGGATAGATTTCCCACTGCCAGTGTTTGAGCGCTAAGTCACCCGGTCGCCCGCTTAACGACAGCCGCCACCGCGGCCCGGGTCCCGCTCCCGCCCGGATTATCCGACCGGGGCGGCAAGGGCTCTGCCCCAATAAAAACGACCGCGTCGCCTGATCTACCCTTAAAGTACTAAATTTAAATCTCAGAAAACAAATTGTAGCTAGAGCAGGGTGTTTACAAGTACGGAAAGTACGGAAATAATATCGATTTTTAAGGGGGGTCTGGAAGTACTGAAAAAGTGCGGAAATTTCGCAAAAGATCCGGAATTATTTTCATTTTTTGCCCCTAGGACCCACTGAGAGAAGAAGAAGAAGTGAAAACGAATTGTGCGATATTTTATTCATTACTACATTGATAATGTTTGTTTAGTTAAAATAATGTGTCTAATTGTCAATTGAGTGCATTTATTATTATAATACCGATTAAATACTCGACTCTAACTACTTTATCTTCCCGCGCAAACTAGTCGCAGGACTGTATGAGCCCCGTTCCGTGGAGACGGTAACTGGGAAAAATCCCAGAAGTTTCATTCCTGCGATTCGAACTTGGAACAAATCCCATGAAAACGTCCCGTGGAGACAAGGCCTAAGTCATTTTTGTCTCAATTTGAGCGAGAAATTCAAATTTTTGAAATTTTTCGAATTTCGTCAAATGGAGGTACTGAAAAAGTACTGACTTTTTCTTTTGAGGAGGTACTGATTTTTTGGGGAGTGTACTGAAAAAGTACTGTAAAAGTACTGATTTTTGGCCCACCTGTTTTAGTAGACACCCTGTAGAGCCAGAGACGATATCTTGGAGCACACCAATATTTTCTTTATAGTGTGAAAGTTATATTCGGAAGCCAATGCTCACTAATAAAAACGCCTCTTGGATCTATTTTCGTTGTAGTCAAGAGAATCGGTTGAGTCGCTGACAATTTGAAATGATTGCTGGAACGATAATTTACTGGCATTGCTGTGCTGCTACTTTTCATATCCGGCGTCAAAGTCGCCGCGAAGATACTGAAACATCATTCCAGATTGAAGGAGCTTCAAAAATTCATAAAATAATTTTAGTGAAGGAAAAAGAAGAAGGGGGATAACAAAAACAACATCGTATCGGCCCGTTTTGTGGAGTAGAAGAGTCTTCCTGTTTTTTCCCATCACAGAAAAAAAAGTTCGGTGGATCCAAACTAGTTAGGAATACATGGAATCAGGTTTTTTTTTTCAGTACACACAACCGAACTATTCAGTCTGCTCACATACTGTTCGGTTTGTGCAACCGAATTTTTTTTCAGTGATAGGGAAAAACAGGAAGACTCTTCTACCCACAAATCGGGTCAATACGTTGTTGTTTCTGTTAGTTTTTTCCCCTCTCTTTTTCCTTCACTACAATTCTTTTATGATAGGCAGTATTGTCATTTTAAAGACCTTATTGAGGAACACGTCCATGTTTAAATTTTAAAGCTCCTTCAATCTGGAACGATGTCTCGGTATCTTCGTGGAGACTTTAACGCTGGATATGAAAAGTAGCAGCATCGCAATACCAATCGTAAATTATCGTTCCAGCGATCATTTCAAATTTTCATCAATTCAACCGATTCTCTTGACTACAATGAAGCCTGAAAATTTTATGGCGCAATGGTGTGAGGTAGTATAAGCATATTTTTTTTTCAACATTATGAATGGCAGTAGCCACACATGAGCAAGTAGGTACTCGATGCACACAGTGCTTTCTTGTGACATAGCGCCCAAGAATGAGTCGTAGCTAATACCTTCTTTCATTTGCATTACTGTACATATTCAATCTACAGTTATTTCACTGCTCACATCCTGTTTTTCAAAACATTGAAAGTAACTAGGGGGCGCCCACCCGACCGCCTGGCAGTGCATCCTCAACGTGCGCTTCGCGCCCTAACAGGGTCGTTTGGCGATCGACCGTCGAAGACTTGAGACATAATTAGAAAATTTGAAGAGTGAGTGATAGACACACTGAAAAGAAAAAAACTCCGGTCGTGGAAGCCGTCCTTACGGGCTATATGGACATATCGTCCGCGTGCCGGGCTCAGAGGCCGAAAGTTTCGGGCGTAGCACCCAGAGCAATCGAACCTACGGCTTCAGCACCCGAATTTTTCGGCCTTTAAGCCCGAAAAGTGGACTGTGTGTCTGCATAGCCCGTCACTTTTTTTCCTCAGTATTATCACATAATTGATGTATTATTCCTACAGTCACGTAGACGCTAATATCGACGGTGAAACTACCAAACCACGTATCTCGGTTTGCGACGTCGCAGACTTCCTGTCATACTTTATTTTTTAAATAGAAAACTACTCAACGCCAATTCGTGAAAACTTCCGTGATTTTTCCCCTTTGTGCGGTGAAAAATCTGTGAAAATTGTAAGGAATGATATTGATTTGATCTCCTTCAAAAAAATGAAATGTAAATGGAGATTTTTAAACACCGCAAACGAGATACGTGGTCTGGTAGTTGCACCGTCGATATGCGTTTCACACCAACTGACCGACTGTCTTGCGTTTGGTGCAATGCGAGCAGTATCCATGCAGTCTTGTAGGCGCTAGCATGCCTTTGACGCTGACCGCACTGTTCGTATGCACTGTTGTGTGTCGCTGGCGCGATGCGTGAAGTATTCCTACAGTCTTGCGGCGCTAATATGCGTGTAACGCTGGCCAACTGGCCGTAACTTTCGGCCACAGAGCCCGGAACGGACGGTATGTCTACATGGCCCGTAATTTTTTTTTTTTTTTTCAGTGCAATTTACAGTTTTTGCATGTCCTGTTATTTTGGACGTACTGCAGTGTGTCCGAAATAATGCCACTATGCTTCGGATGACAGTACTCGAGAATGTATTATTGGCAACGGCGAAGGAATGGCGAGAAAGATTTAAGTGACCCGTCACCGCGTTATGGAAATCAGGTACATTTGTCATCAGATGCAGACTCCGCGACGCTGCTCTTCCGTGACCGAACTCCCTTGATCTCATCTTTCAACTAAGAGCGCCTCGTAGCGTCCGTCGCCCGTCTCGGGGCCCCGCGCCCGGCCACCGTCCACGAACCGCCCCGTTCGCCCCCGCCCCCGCCAAGGAAGTACCCCAAGCGGCTCAGGCGCCGCCGCCCTGGCCGCCCCGCGCTTGGGTCCCTGCGTCGAATTCTGGAGCACTCGTGTACTCCACGTTCATCCACTACGTTGTCAAGTCAACGGGGAGGGAAAATACCAAAAGCGCATCAGCACTGAAAAAAAATTCTCGGCGTTTTTACCAAGGTCCGTTGGTACCTTTACCATCTCACTTTTTTTTACCAATTATTGGTAATTTTACCAAGACAGACTGGTGAGCTTACCTAAAAACCGGTATTTTTACTGTTTTTTTTTCAGGTAAGAATACCACTGTTATTGGTAATCAATGCCCGGTAACTTTGCCATTTTATTTCGGTAATTCTACCACAGTCGATAAAAAATATTGGCGTTTTTACCAAGGTCCAGTAAAATTACCGAGAAAGTTCAATAATTTTACCGAGATTCTCGGTAAAATTACCAATTCCATAAATGGTAATTTTACCAAGAAAAAACTGGGATCAAATAGAACCAAGAATTCCTTGGTAATTTTACCCTTTTCTTAGTAAATACACCGAGATTTTCTTTTCAGTGAGATTTTGCAAATGCACGGAATGAAAACTCCGGCCAGGGAAGCCGTACTTACGAGTTATATAGGCGTGTTTCCGAGGTCCTAGTCTGATAGTAGGGCGGATAAGGGGAAAAATTTCCCAGAATCGTGCATCTCTGGAAGAAAGCATGAAACTTTCAGGATATCATCTTTACCTATAGAAGGTTCAATTTCGCAAGTGAGCCCAAAATTCTGAGGCCATGGGGGCCGGGGGGGCAGGGGGCCCTGATTACGCTATGTTTTGCCGAATTTTCGCGTTGAATCATTGTTAGAACGCCGTTAACAATGTAAAATGTAATCAAAACTTGAGTAAACATCATTAGTAGGTTCTCTCAAACAGTATTCTAAGATGTTATCATCGTCCGATCCCGGAGCACCCCTCAAAATGCCTAAAATTCAAAATGGCGCCCATGATAAGGCCTCCGGAATATCGGTATTTTCACTTGTGCATATCCTGTCATGTGAGGTATCATTTTCCATGTAATTTTGGTCGCAGATTTCATATTTGAAGTCAAAACAACCCCCCGGTCAAAATTGGTGCCCCCAATCCAAGATGGCGGCCAAATTTTAAAGGCGGGAGGGTGGATTTTTTTCAAATTTTTACGTGATGAGGCAAGTGATATGTCATTTTCCATGTAATTTTGGTCGCAAATTTCATATTTGAAGTCGAAACAACCCCCCGGTCAAAATTGGTGCCCCCAATCCAAGATGGCGGCCAAATTACAAAGGCAGGAGGGTGCATTTTTTCAAATTTTACGAGATAAGGCAAGTGATATGTCATTTCCTATGTAATTTTGGTCGAAGATTTCATTAATGAAGTAAAACAAGTCCTCCGATCAAAATTGGTGCCCCAAATCCAAGATGGTGGCCAAATTTGAAAGGCAGGAGTGTGAATTTTTATGAGAAAAAAAATCACGTGAGATGACAAGTGAAGTATCAATTTACACGCATTTTTAGTCAACAAAACGAATCTAAACGAAATGTAAAAAAAAATCTTTTACACAAAAATGAGGAGAGATAATTAAGAGAGTGATCAGTTTGGCCGTCCACGTTAGTAATGCTGTTAACAGGAGCATATACATAATGAGTTATTTTATTCATTTTTAAGCCCATATAATATCTCAATAAAGATAACGTTTCACGCAACGCACCTGTCGTACCCTCTCCAGTCAGTGTAGGAGAAAATCTTAATCAACACATGCTGATTCACATTCCCAGTCAGGCTCTTCAGGATCTTCCTCCTACGGTTCTTTAGGTTTTTACAGTTGGAGTCTTCAGAACTTCTGCATGAGTCTAAGAACGAAAAGATTATTTTCTTGGAAGTACAGCATGGTGTCACTCCCTTTCTTACAATTACACCGGATAATTTTAAGCGGGGATTCCGGGAGCTGGTGGCATGTCACTTAAAATAGGATGAAGCTCCTTGTTTTTATTCATCCATCCCCAAAGACAAGCATCCAGATCACTTCATCCCATCCACAGTTGAGTATAAAAGTAGCTCCTAAATTAATGTTACCTACTTCATTGCTGATGATGTCGAGGGTGATTTCTCTAATTGAATGAAGAATTTGAAAGCTGGAACTTTTTCCTTCGATATGTGATGACGAAGGTCGTCGAAAGTCACATTTTTTTGGCTACCGTAGAGGAGTAATATTTTGACGGTGAAACAGCAAAAGTGCGTATCTTGGTTGCGGGATTTCAAAATATTCGCTCCTATTTTATTTTGTGAAAGGGGACCAAACCAACATCATGGCTTGAAATTTTTACAGAATATTCCTCACATAGAGAGTAAAAACAAGCGAAGTTTTCAAGAAATGACGTTCAATATTTGTTGATGAAGGAACTGAGGTAAGTATGACAAGAAATCTGCAACACCGCAAACCGAAATACGTATTTAAGCAGTTTCACCATCGATTTACTCTTTTCCAGCTCTTCATACCCGTTCATGGTTTTGATTATAGGTTCCTGGTTCCAAGAACCTTTCTTTAAATTCTTGCCGGTAAGGATCAGATAAAAGCGTACAGAATAAAGTTGCTGTTTCTATTTTATGGATGTGAGGGGTTGAATCGTAACCAGTTAACGCATGCAAGAACACCGATCATCTCGGATTTTGCGCGTTTAACATCACTTCGAAAACGCAAAGAAACATTTGTGTCTGCTCATCAATTTGATGGAACATAGGTTTGTGCAATGGATTCGTAAGTACCTATGCTTTGATCGCACTCGATGGAGTAGAGACCCACCATCTGAAACCGACTGAAAGTTTTCTATATTATTTTCGGTACTTATTAATTGTTCGTCCTCTGAGTCTAGGGCATCTGAAATTGAGTTCAGAGTTTTTGTGCAGTAATCAGTAAGACTCCTCACTATTAGTGGCTCATCACTTTTCACATGTCAGCCATGATGGCAAACATCTTGATTATCTCTTTTCATTTTTGTGTAAAAGATTTTTTTTTACATTTCGTTTAGATTCGTTTTGTTGACTAAAAATGCGTGTAAATTGATACTTCACTTGTCATCTCACGTGATTTTTTTTCTCATAAAAATTCACACTCCTGCCTTTCAAATTTGGCCACCATCTTGGATTTGGGGCACCAATTTTGATCGGAGGACTTGTTTTACTTCATTAATGAAATCTTCGACCAAAATTACATAGGAAATGACATATCACTTGCCTTATCTCGTAAAATTTGAAAAAATGCACCCCCCTGCCTTTGTAATTTGGCCGCCATCTTGGATTGGGGGCACCAATTTTGACCGGGGGGTTGTTTCGACTTCAAATATGAAATTTGCGACCAAAATTACATGGAAAATGACATATCACTTGCCTCATCACGTAAAAATTTGAAAAAAATCCACCCTCCCGCCTTTAAAATTTGGCCGCCATCTTGGATTGGGGGCACCAATTTTGACCGGGGGGTTGTTTTGACTTCAAATATGAAATCTGCGACCAAAATTACATGGAAAATGATACCTCACATGACAGGATATGCACAAGTGAAAATACCGATATTCCGGAGGCCTTATTATGGGCGCCATTTTGAATTTTAGGCATTTTGAGGGGTGCTCCGGGATCGGACGGTGATAACATCTTAGGATACTGTTTGAGAGAACCTACTAATGATGTTTACTCAAGTTTTGATTACATTTTACATTGTTAACGGCGTTCTAACAATGATTCAACGCGAAAATTCGGCAAAACATAGCGAAATCAGGGCCCCCTGCCCCCCCGGCCCCCATGGCCTCAGAATTTTGGGCTCACTTGCGAAATTGAACCTTCTATAGGTAAAGATGATATCCTGAAAGTTTCATGCTTTCTTCCAGAGATGCACGATTGTTATGCTTATCCGCCCTACTATGACATTTCACGCTAGGATAGCAGATGATAACAATTTCCGGACGAAGTCTGTGTGTTTGCCTACCTCGAAAATTGAAGGCAGCGCAGCAATGAGGCTAGCTTCCATTCCATACCCATCCAGGTCTAAAGCGAATCAGAAATAGGGTCTTTTGAGACCGCCTTCTGCAATTGTCCCGTAATGGCGGATAGAGCCGTAAGTACGAAAATGAAATTTTGAGGAAATGGTCTCAGTATATAGCGTCCAAGCAGAAAATTTAATCGAAGAAGCCTCCGTTCTTTGTCAAATTGCCACTAATTAATTATGCGAGTGACTGCGATTGTTTGGATGATTATGAATCGACGAATTTTCTTTCAAATATGTAATTTTGTTTTCTTCTTTACTTCCTTTTTTTCTTTTAATGTTTACACTGGAAAAAAAATACATTGGATCTAGAGTTCAGACTCTTAAAAACATCGACAAGAAAGAGTACTCTTGATTCGATTAGAATCTAGCTTAAATCAAGAACCAAGCCTCTTAATTTAAGCGGATTTCGTTTTGATTCAGGCAAAAATCCGATTGAATCAAGAGTATTTTTTCTTGTCAATGTTTTCAAGAGTCTGGACTCCAGATCCAATGTGTTTTGTTTTTTTTTCAGTGTGTGTTAGGCTCAACGTGCTTTATTTAAAACTATCTTGATTTTTCTTCTCCTTCGGCAGAATATTCTGTATATATTTCAAGCTATATGGATAGCTTCTTTCTCATTTAAAAAAAAATTGAAAAAAGACTTAACAAAAAGCAGGAAAAAAGTGCCGCGACTATTCCAACGCGAGTTCGAATAATCGCGCCTAACACAGTGTGGCCAGCGTTAAACGCATAAGCGCCTGCAAGACTGTAGGAATACTTCACGCCGCATCGCGCCAAACAGTGCGGTCAGTGTCAAAGGCATGTTAGCGCCTACAAGATTGCATGGATACTGCTCGCATTGCACCAAACGCAAGACAGTCGCTCAGTTGGTGTGAAACGCATGTTAGCGTCTACATGACTGTAGGAATACTCCAACAATTATGTGATAATACTGAGGAAAAAAAGTTACGGGCTATGTAGACACACAGTCCCCGTTCCGGGCTTAGAGCAGTGGCGTGGCGTGAATTGCGATCTATCGATTGTTATGCCATTCAAACATGGAAAAGGATCGATAAACAGGGTGTTCGCAGCGAACACCTTAATAATCGATTCTTTGCCATAGGTTTAAATGGCATAACAATCGATATATCGCACTTCACGCCACGCCACTGGCTTAGAGGCCGAAAGTTTCGGGTGCTGGAGCCATAGCCTTGATTGCTCCGGGTGCTACGCCCGGAACTTTCGACTTCTTAGCCTGGAACGCGGACGATAAGTCCGTATAGCTCGTTAGTACGACTTCCAAGGCCGAAGTTTTCTTTTTTCAGTGGGGTAATCCAAGCTCATGTGACGGGAGCATTTCGTTTGAATTCAAATATGGTAACAAGTAACTTAACTCCTTAAAAATTTGGTAAAATTTACTTTAACATATCACCACGAACAACCTCGTGGGCTTAAAATCCATGGAAAACGCTTACCATCTGCACGAATGTGAGTCCAATCGTTTTGCGCCTCGATGTTACTCGAAACTCACTTTAAGTTTTTCAAAATGTTTATCGATCAAATGTTGTGCACCAACAACTTGCGCACTACACAACGTGCTGTGATACTCGGAAAAATGAAATGAAATGTAATGTGCTGAAATCCAGAAACTATCAGTTGATCGTTCGATTATTGATAATTTCTCGAAAGTACGAAAGCACCGACCTAATGTGTGGTAATGAAAATATTTTGGCTCTGAATCTCATCTTGACATTGATTTTCGTGCGGGTGATGTGTGATGTCATTATCCATAGCTAGCCGAAGCGCGACAGGTAAAATGAGCGGTAAATGAGTTGTCTTCACGGTTAAGTGAATGTGTTCAAACATGTGTTCAATGGCTTGTTAGAAGTTGGACGGAAAGGCCGTACGTTCGGTCGCATTTCGTCGTTTCTCTCTCGAGGGAACGTAACTCCATTTCAATGTTGCCAAATCTCCCCTCGTAAATTGCATATTAAACAGGAAAATTTTGGGCATTTCGAACTGGAAATTTCACCGATTTTTCCTCAGATTTCATGCAAAAATCATGGCAAATTTCGATGAAAACTGCATAGATGCAACTTCATAAAATAAATTAATTGTTGAGTCAATTTGGCAACCTTGAGATGGAGTTACGTTGCTTCGCGCGGGTTACGGCGATTTATGTTAAAGAGCGCGGTTCGCGGGGGACACCAATGGCACCAACGTCGTACCATAAGCGCATCGTTGCCGAATCAGAGGATTTTTTTATAAAAATATCATGAAGGGCCAGAGGACGATGCCACTCAAAATCTTCTTCAGAAAATCGATTTTTTTAAAGAGAAACAGTTCTTAAAATTCATCGAGGAATGTGAGTGCCACAATTTTATTCTGAAAACGTCTTTTTTCTTGTATTTTCCGAAGAAAATACACTATTGTTTTTCCTTTGCTTCAAACTTTGCAAAACAATGAAACATTTGACAAAATTTGAAGCCTTACTCCCAGAAATTAAGATAGAATTGCGCAGTGAACGTATGTCCGTCTTCTAAGAAGCGCTTCAAGCGTGAAATATCCGTTGTTCTATCTTCGCTCTACAACGTACTTACTCTCCAGCAAATCTGACATGGTTTTATAAAATATTAATGAAGTCAGAGCAAACGCTGCTTATATGTCGAAACATTTGCTAAATTTTATGTCAAGGCACCCAGAAAAAAGAGATCACACGATGCAATGTGACCGATCCATGACATCATTTGGTTCAGTTCTAGGCCAGTCTGAAGCATTTTTAACGAGGAATAACTCAACTACCAGTCTACAGCATCATGTAAATAGAATTGTGTCGCATTATCCTCCCAAGTAGCGATACCATGACGCATGTTCCATTCGTCGTCGTAGCGATCCGATGGTCAATGAAACGGGGGTCATGACCCCTACCGTTAGCATGGGCTCCGAATTCGCGGTCCGTCGGCCAGCCAATTGCGTCACCGCGCCTGCAGCTCGGAGCTTGAGCCGGCCCGGGCTTTATTTTATCTCGGAGGAATCAATAAATAACCCAAGTGGGTTTTTAAATGATGAGTACTAATAATAGGTGCCATAAATTCAAACGTTGCCAATCTGCTTAGGTGAGGCGCTCTAATCATCCCTCGTTTGATAGGTTTATTAGCGCAAGTCTATGGGAAAATCACTGCATGTGACCAAGTGACTAAGTGCAATTAAACTGCATTGCCCTCTGCCCGTCCGCCTCTGCTATATCCACTCGAACGATTCACAATTTGGTTCCGTTCGTTGAGTTCGTCCTACATCCTCTGCGGTCTTTCAATCTCTATCGATTTTTAAAATTGGCATCTTGACTTGTTTAGAACGGTATTAAATTGAAATGAAAATCTAAAGTGAATTTAATAATAACGTGAACTTGATGATGCCACCTTCTGAAGAGATATATTTTTCAACACTGGTTTGAACTCATATGTTAAATGTGAACAGGGAGATTTGAAAATGATGTTAAGTGTAGACAGGGGAACTAAGTTTAATTTAAAAACAGAATTAAATTGAACTTTGTTTCCCTAAAGGACTGGAGCAAAAATTGTTCAAGACAAGTGCATAACTATACTCAAATCGATTCTTGTTTCTCTTGATTCACTTTCGTTGAACAATTCAAATATAAAATCGGATCAAAATTTCATCTGAGCATATTCCCAACTCTTAACTCATTACGAAATTTCTAGGATAGTCAATGCACATGCTCCTCAGTTCCACCAAAATGATCTAGACAACTCGCGCGAAAACCAAGTCATTCGGACAACAGTAGAGTGTTTTTAACCTTCTAAAATTCTGTAAACAATTTTTTTTTACTCAATAAAACGCTCCATAGAAATACCTAAGGTCCTATCTTCTACGTTTGTTCACAAATGCCGGAATGTCCACGTAAATAATATGAACCTCTCCCACCAGCTATTCCTTTTTCTGTCATCTCTGCATATCTACAGTAAAATTGCAGACACGCGTACCTCGGTTTGCGACGCCGCAGACATCCTATCATAATCTATTTTTTTAAATTGAAAATCTGATGTGCTCAACTCTATTTATTTTAAAAAGTCCCTGATATTCCCTCTCTGTGTGAGGAATTTTACATGAGCATTTTAAGCGATGAAGTTGGGTCGTCCTCTTTTGATAATATAAAATTGAAATGGAGATTTTAAAGTGCCGTAAACAAAATGCGCGTTTTTGTAGTTTCACCGTTGTTCTCTTCCTGTTTCCTGTCACTCATTTTCACCAGCATCACACTGAAAAAAAAAATCGCGGGGTATTTACTAAGAAAAGGGTAAAATTACCAAGAATTCAGGGTTCTATTTGATCCCAGTTTTTTCTTGGTAAAATTACCATTTATGGAATTGGTAATTTTACCGAGAAATCTCGGTAAAATTATTGACTTTCTCGGTAATTTTACTGGACTCCGGTAAAAACGCCAATATTTTTTATCAACTGTGGTAGAATTACCGAGAAAAAATGCCAAAATTACCGGGAATTGATTACCAATAAAAGTGGTATTCTTCCCTGAAAAAAAAAACAGTAAAAATACCGGTTTTTAGGTAAGCTTCCCAGTCTATCTTGGTAAAATTACCAATAATTGGTAAAAAAATTGAGATGGTAAAGGTACCAACGGACCTTGGTAAAAACGCCGAGAATTTTTTTTCAGTGCAGTACAGAGTGGGAAAACGAAAGTTTTACTCTTACTTGTGTTGAACGGTGGGCAGTCAAAGCATAAGCAGCGCTTAAAAGTGTCGGGCGTATGAAGTGCTAAGTGCTAATGCACTCGGCGTTTCAAAAACTCGCGATGATTTATAGGGATTAAAAGTTATCAAAGTTGCAAGTCTGAAAATGCAGCGAGTCACTGATACAATGGCAGCAAGAGAAAGAGCGCAAATAAAAAGAGCCCAGATAGCGTGACCTTCCATTTAATAGGTTTGAACTCTTTCGAACAAGTCGCACCAGCTTAAATCTGAGAAAAATATCTCCGCGCATACCCCTGCGCAGCACTATCGCACATAGTTTATTAATGTTTCAGCCGGTCCCAGTGGTCTTGAATCAGCTTGAATCTATACTCGGTTAGGTTTGTGAAATATTATATTCAGCTGTATCTATTACAAGCGGACAGATACAGTTTTATTCCGAGTTGTTGATTTTGATCGTATTGCCCGCCCCCTCACCATTTTCTCGGGTATTAGTGTTTATATTTTATTGATGAACATTAATAATGTGATTGTTATTGTGCGAGCAATCGCGCTGTGAAATCTGTATCATGATTAGAGCGGCTTGCTAGAGAATCCATCCAATGGAGGACTTGAGTGCATTATCTATTCGGAAAGAGGGTTGCCAACATCATTTCTCTACTCCGGCGATTAGCGTTTGTGCTTTGATGATTCTTCAAGATTCTCTGTCGTCCTCTCTTCAGACCTCGGTCTTCGGCTTTGGCTCGAAGATTTTCCTGTCATTCTAAGCCAGGGTGGCAAAATTTCATGAAAAATAAAATCTTGAAATCTCACGTGAAATATTTTATGAAATTTATGAAAGATTTTGAAAAATACCGTCGAATTCAACAATGGAAGTACATTCGTAAAAGTCAATTTTAGCGTTCCCATTTCCCGGAACTAGTTCCGAATTTCGGAAATTTTAAGATTGTCCTCAATTCTCCTGACTTCTCCCCGGAACTTCTGAAATTCCCGAAATGTTCCGGATTTTTTGCATTTTCCGGAACTTTCTCTGAACCTTTGGAAAACTCTCAAAAGATTCCCAGAGCTTTTGACGGACATGGAATGGGAGCACTGACAATGTAAATTTTTCTAATATAATTTACAATAAATAAATAAATAAATAAATCAATCAATCAATTAAAAACAATAGTGTATTTTCTTCGGAAAATACATTAAAAAATATCGCGTGGTATGAACCTTTGTTTCTACTGACGTTTTTCTAAAACCTATCTCAGGGAGCGTCGAAATTTGCACTGCCTCAAAGCTAATGTTGGCTGGTTGTCCGATGAGTGGACAGAACCACCCCTAAGGTTGTGGGTGGGTGGCATGAGTTAAACGGGTGAGTGGTCTCAAGATTGTTCCACGTTCGCGCACGCTCCCTCCTCGGTGGCAGTGACAGCACGAAACTGTTTAATATATTCTTTTGTTTCAGGTGGTAGGTTCTGCTCGTTTTCGCCGTGCATAGAGCAGGTCAAACGAACTTGCGAAGCGCTCCACGATAGCGGCTTCAGGGAAATCCAAACGATGGAATGTCTCCAGAGGGAGCTCACCGTCCGATCCAGAACCGTGCCAATTTTACACCCTGACAAGGTATTTTCGCTTGTGAACCATTTTCCGCGGGAATGTTTAAAATGCGCCCAGTGTTCGAAACTCCACGCTGAGTTTCAGGAGCCGTGTAGCGCATCATGCTTGATTTTTAGGGGCCCTTGAAGATTTTTAGGGGCCGAATTCACTTTTTGTCTATATGTCACAGCGCATTTAGTGAAAAGTTAAACGCAGTATGTTTTAGTTACAGAACTAGTAGCTGTAACTTGGGGGAAATTTCGAAAAATCACTAAACAGAAAAATTAAAGGGTTTTTTTTTTGGGGGGGGGGGGGGAGTAATTTTTTAGGGGCCAAGTTGGCGCAGAGCCTTCATTTTTTAGGCGCCACGACCGATTTCTTAGGCGCGTTGGCGCCTGTGAGTTTCGAATACTGAATGCGCCCAAGTATTACCAGATACCGCGAAATATTGTATTTTGATAGTTAAAATCAATCGGTTGAGCAGGTAAACCGTAAGAAAAAGTAACAAAACTCTTTTCGTAATCAGGGAAGTAACAGGATTGCCACAGTCATGGAATACCGGGAAATGTCAGGGAGTTCTAAAAAGTCAGGGAAAACCTGGAAATATCAAGGAAAAATTGTTGATTTACCTTTATCCGCTCTCTAGAATGGATTTGAAGTCTAGAACAACAAATTTTATAATACTCACTTTTTCTTTTTCGCCCGATTTGAAATTTCGGTTGTCAACACCTTAAACTTAAAACACAATGGCCATTTCGGCTTTCTCAGCCATCATCACGTGATTAAAAAGTAGAACGAACTAAAGTCAAACGAAACGGAAGTTAAAACATTATATTATCACCGGCGACGCGTCGCGAGTCTCATTCGCACTCGGCACTCGCCAGTTTCGCGACGCGTCGCCGGTGATAATATAATGTTTTAACTTCCGTTTCGCTTTATTTTAGTTCGTTCTTCGTTTTTAATCACCTGATGATGGCTGAGAGAGCCGAAATGGCCATCGTGTTTTAAGTTTAAGGTTGACAACCGAAATTTCAAATCGGGCGAAAAAGAAAAAGTGAGTATGATACTGATACAACCCGATAAAGGAGGAAAAAGAAACACAACAAATTTTGCCTGATAACTATCTCAAATTATGTCTTTTTGGTCACATGGCATATCCTCAATTGTCAGAGAATTTTCATTTTCTAAATTTTGTGGCAAGCCTTCAATGAAACACGGAGTAACACATGCTTTTGGTTGATTTGCTTTGTGGTTGTTTTTCCTGTGTCAAATCGACGAAATTTGAGTGTTGAAAATCTGCGACCTCTTCAAAAAAAAGAAAGAAAAAAAGAAAAAAAGAAGAAGAAAAAGTAGTCGCCAGCTGCCAGTATCAAACCTGGATCACATCGGTGGTAATTCATTGCGCCAGCTACTCGCAAGTTGCAACCTCCGAATGTAGGGAGGAAACCATGAGTACACAAGTCCCGCAGGACACTTTCTTCGTGATCCGATGTCACCGAGTTACCGACGGTTTGAGTCGATTTAACACAAAATAGTGTGGAGGAACCGAGTCCCTTGGGTTGATCTGCCACAAAAAAGTAACACGAAAATGTTTAACTGGGTACCAGGTTCCAATCCTGGTCGTGACGACAAATTTTCGAGAAACGGACGTGCGGGTCTATTGAAGCAAATTTAACATCAATCAGCAATAAAAAACACTCGTTTAAGACTCGTTCAATCAATGAAACAAAAACAGCAATAGAATATTCAGTCATCTTAATGAGAAGAAAACAAGCGGGAAAGTTCTAATACTGTCGTATTAGAAAAGCGCTCAGGTGTTAGTAAATGTATTTAATGAAGAAAGGACGTATAAACTCCGTCGACTTGGCTGGGTAATGGAAATAAAACATCAGCTGATAGCAAACAAAGGTTACCAAGGAAACCGTAAACGCGTATTTTTGTTTCCCGAAAATGAGCTCACCGTTGAGCTCATCAGGCGCGTTTTTTTTAGGCTTCATTTGAGTTCAACGATCAATTTCGATAAGAATTACTCTACCGCTAAGAAATTTTCTTATAGACCAACGATCGAAACTACCTGCGCATTACGTTAAAAGCATAAAATACAGTTTTCACAGGTTTATTTATTTTAAAAATGGACCCCCCCCCCCCCAAAAAGCCTACACATCGATGAGCTGGTGCGCCATTTAAACGTATTAGCACTAGTATACTAGTACTCAGAGGCAAGTCGAAATCAAGAAGCGCTGCCTATCGGCTGAGCGCCTCGTGCAGTATGTTTATTGTCTTAATTTTTTATTCCTGGTTTCAGGAAGAAGAATCCGAAGAGAAAATGACCTTCACTTCCGCTCTACCCCAACCCACGGTTCCCGGACACACCGGTTACTTGACGTTTGCAACCTTACCGCCAAACTGAATTTCTGCCTTCACGTGCCATTGTACCTGAATTACACTCTAAGGCGTCGCAAATTGTGTCCCTCTCCGTCGCTTTTAAAAGATCATTCCCGAGAATTTCAATCGACACGATCTGTTTTCATGTTGACTTTTTTGTTCAATCATATTGATTGCGCCACAGTATTTAATGTGTCAATTCATTTTCACAAAACATTTTGTATCGTTTCTTGTTCATATGAGCGTTATATTTTCTGACTAATACAATTTTTGTTAAATATCATCTCTTTGCAAGTCCTGTTTTTAATTTACTTTCGAATTTTTCATCTTCTTGAGCTAGCTTTGCTGTATGTTGCCCGATGGGCAGACGTTCCTTTGCTATCCGCCGATACAACTTCGAATTACAGAGCGTCTGGCGAAAAGATTTCGAATTACAGAGCGTCCAGAATGTCAATTCGAATTACAGAACCCGCGAAGCCGGTCACTTCGAATCATAGAGCTAATTAACGAGTCGGCTTGGCGCTCAAAACTTCGAATTATCGAGGGGGACAAATTACATTGAAAAGTTCCGAATGGAAGGGTTTTCTCAAGGGAATTAACCTCGCTTTCGAATTATAGAACTATTCGAATTAAAGGTCTTCGAATTAGCGAGCGTGCACTGTATAATTGAACGCAAATGCGAACATTTGTGCAAGCAAACTATTTCTGCTCCTAAGTCGTCCACATTGCCTAGTCATTTATTGAAGGCGAACTAGTCAGAAACACTCTTTACGTCGAATAATTAGTCTGCAACTCCATTGCTACAAAAATCAGCTTCACATGACAAAACTGTTTGAAGCAACTATTACTGCTCCCAAGTCGCTCACATTGCTTAGTCAGTTATTGAAGGCGAACTTGCCAGAAACACCGTAATAAGTAAAATACAACGGTATATAAATGCGAAAATTGATCCCTCCAAGAGATTATACTATAATGTACCGCTACAAAAATTGAAATTAAAGAAGGAAAAATGTGTAGGTTTTTAAAATTTTAAGATAGGTTCGAACTTACCTTGGAGATTCTCAAAAGTACTGAATTTATTCTTTTTTACTGTTTTTTATGATGCAGTGGCGAATCATAGCTATCGATTTCAATAATTCATGATTTAAGTTGTTGTCTTGAATTTTACTCCAGATTCGTTGAAATTATCTTTTGCGTGATGCTGTGTTAAGAAATTCCCAAACCCGTTTTCAATCTCTAAGTAAACCATATGTGACCTCCTAAGGAGATGTGCTGACTCAAGGAAAACCAGAGCACGGCCGTCAGTATGCCTGCACTTGTATCTAGGTATAGCAAGACATAATGCACATTGGCAGATGTGTTGCGAGCAATTTCTACTGCTTTATAGCCGCCTACAATGCCCAGTCATTTTTTTTATGGCGATCAAACTAGAAACACTGCATGTGTAATAATTTGTGTGTAACTTCATCACAATAGAAATCGAATGAACATGGGCAAACTGTTTTAAACAACTGGATTGCATTTAGTAACAAAAAACCAGCGCCACTACAGTGTTTTAAAAATGTTGCTTCTCTAAAATCATCTGAAAAATCTCCCAGAATAGCACATAGTTTTTGCTTACCAAAAAATCGTTAAATTTAAAGGAAAATAATTGTATATATTTTAATAATGTATATATATGCCAAGTCTTTTGAAATGAAAAGGAGAAGTCTTACAAGTTTGAAAACACTGTGATCTCGCTGGTTTCTTTTTGCTGGATGCGATCTAACTATTACTGCTCTCAAGGCACGCATATTGCCTAATCAACCTATTGAAGGCGAACTGGTGCGAGTGTGCGTAAAGAGCGCTGAAAAATCTGAGCTTTCATTAAAACGTTAACGGTAAGTAACATATCCGAGGAAGGGAATTGATAGTAATGAATAAGAGTCAGATCAAGAGAAGTAGGAGAGCACAAAGTAATTATTTTTATTCTTCGTAGGCCGCGCGGTGATAAATCAACCTGGTGAACTAACTAACAGCGAGACAGGTGTTTTCAATTGAAGATACGCCGGAGTATTGAAGTAGTAAGCCTGGACCAGGGGCTTCTCCGTCTCTTGAACACTGCAAAGTTGTGGGTGCATAAAAACTATAACGATCTCGTAGACGAACTGACGCGGAGCATGGACACATGAAACATCTCAGCGATGTCAAGTTGTGCGTTTTCTATGGATTATCCATCCTTCGAAGAAGTATGTTATTAAAGCACCCCTTATAACAGGAGTAAAACAAGGGGGGGGAAACGGACACAAGGCTAAAATACGACACTGAATAACCCGAGACGTTTTGACTCAAAACTGAGTCATTTTCAGACGGAAAATACAATAAAAATTAAAAAATTTCGATGAAAAATACTTGAGACACTTTTTTTGTAATTTTTAATTTTTTTTGAAAAAAAAAAATGACTCAGTCTTGAGTCGAAACGTTTCGGGTTTTTTATTCTTGTATTTTAGTCTTATTGTTTTCCGTTTTCCCCCTTGTTTTATTCCTGTTACCATTGTCTCGGGCTGCTTCGTAAAAATGTGTACCTATAGTACCTGTATAGCGAGAGTATGGACAGCTCGCTTCATGGAGGGTTTACCGTCTCAGAAGGCAGCCAACCTTCTTGTACTCAAATTTCACTGCCAATCTTGAAATTCCAATATTAAACCAAGATGACCAAGAATGATTATAGATAAGCGTTCTCCCGCAAAAATGAGTAAATTTATGCAAAAACTAAGTCAAATACGTGCCATTCAAACGACGGATCGTAACAATTGTAATAACTCGTTTTTGATCATTTGAATTCATGCCTTTTTGGGCCCTAACTTTCTACGCGGAAGCATTAGTGGAGGCTTGATAGATTTTTGGAGTTTCACACCTGCCTATACTCTCACTATACAAATGTTAACACTCTTATATGTCACACACACTTACACTCTCATATGCTGCCCTATATCTGTCATTGGAATTCAGGGGGGAATTCCAATTTTTTTTTTTTATTTATTTTTTTTTTTTGTATTTTCTAGTAATAATGATCATCCTTATTGATTTACATATAAATCACCCAAGCAAAGAAAAATTACAGCGAAAATTACAGTTTGCTTTGAGAATAGACGCCTCCGGATGACACGTTAAGTATTACTTTAAAGGGAAAAAAAAATTCAATTTAGTTTTAAAACCCTTCGACCCTTCGTTTTATGACCTTCCTTTACTCTCTTCCCTCGGTTAGCTCTTCTCTACGGTGAATTTTCTAACGTTTAAACTTCAATTAGATGGGGTTTCAGGTAACTTACTAAAAATGGGGCCGTACCCTTATTATAATACCCAAAATTAAGAGAATAGACAAATTTACCATGACAGTTTTTAGTGTATAGAAACGTCTACTCTCCTACCAGTCGGCAGGAATTTAGCGGCAACATGACGAACTATTTGATAGCCGGAGCAATGTGTGCTGGTCAAGTACGAGCATGGGAAAGGGATCCATGACGCGCCCGTTGGTGAGCGTATACCCGCGGAGAAGCCACAATCGCGGCTCCTCAGGTGCACTTCTCGGCATGGCACAGCGTGGTGCAAATTGCATTCTTTATGATTTATAAGAGGCGCCGTTTAATAGCCACCTTAGTGAAATTTGATCACTCGCACTGCCCTCCGTTTCCTCGTCGATCCATCTACTGAATTTTTATCGCCCTCAATCATTTGCTTATTTCAACCCTCGCCCACTTGCGAAATGGGCGGAGGGGACTTATTTAAAGTCCAGGAAATCTGTCAAGGTGTTTACCATCAGTTAAAACCGGAAAATATCAGGAAATTCGATGCCATCACGAAAACATCAGGAAATTCCGAGTGATCGAAGTATGTTCCAAGTGCATGTAGTTTAGTTAAACATTTTATTTAATTCACCGAACATGATGCGTTCAAAAGTCAAACGAGTCAAAGTATTAGGAAATTTCATTTGAAATAGCAGGAACATTTAGGTATATCCGAAATGAAACCTCAGTTAATACCGCGTATCAAACATCTAAAATGAAAGTTCATTTCAATTTCAGGTTTTAAATGCGGACGTACACTTACATTAATAAAAATCAGCAGGGCCGGATTTAGGAGGTGGCCACATGGGCCGCGGCCCATGGCGGCAAATTTTGCAATTTTTTTAAATGTAGTTATAAAAAAAATCGGATTCAGAAAAAAAAATTACAAACGAGAAAAGGCGACAAAATCTCCACTTCCTGAGAGTATAATTTCTAATTTTGTTGTTTTTGTCAATATAAGAGACAGCACCTTTAATTGGTCGAGTTAAGAGAGGAACCAAACACGCAATTTGGCCTGGAACGTCGCGGCGCAGAGAACAATTATGACGAGGACTTGAGATGAAAAGGAGAAGCCCTCGACGCGGCGGTCGGCGTGTAACACCTATATCGCGATTTCGCAAGTTTCCATTAATTTTAAGTCACTTACCCCAAATCGAGTCATATCTGTGAAAGTCAACCCTAGAAAAGGATGAGTGAAGCCTGAATATCAAAATCAAGAGCTGGCGCCAAGCTGGAAGAAAAAATTCAAGTTATGAGAAAGAAGACAGTGTACAGATACCAGCACAATAATCGCCGCTAGCTCACCATTAGATGTTCTGTTCGCGGTATCTCTGCCCGGCTGAACGATTGTCAATCTAGTTTCTATTATGATTTATGCTCTTCGTAGTATGAAGCATTCGTCGTAATGTCGGCGTCCCTTTAACTTCACTCGTTGGAATCGCTGTTGCAAAATGCTTACCATTTACCGCTAATCAATAGTTTTCTGAGTTCGCGTTGACCTATGGAATATTCTTACCTGAATTCGTAAATATAGCATTTAGTCAAGGATTTTGAAATGAATAACATGCTGCCGTAACATGTTCCTAACATGTTTGCGTCAATTCTCACTTCCTACACCTAAGAAAGCCAAAGTTTACGTCAGTCAAATTGAGCACGAAACTACTTTTGGTTCGTTTTTCAAAAGAGGACTTTGTTATAATAGTTTTCCGGCCTCTTTTTTTCAAGATTTTTTTTTCTTGTCACATGGAGAAGGGAAACACATGGGAAAACATGGGGCTCACATGGGAATAGGTAAGTTAGCTGATGATAGCAAAAGTGTGTTACCTTCGTCTTACTGAGTCCTCATGGCAACAGGTTAGGTATCTTTATTGCTAGGAATTCCGGAAAAAGAAATCTAGGAAAGAGGGAAAAAGAAGGAGAGGAGAAGAAGGGAGTGACTGAAGAGGAGGACAGTAATTATGTCAAGATCAGGAAGCCATGTATCAGAGGAGTAGGAAATGGGTAACTGGATATAAAAACAAGCTCCAGCTATTTGCCCAACATAGTAGTTGCTTTTAATGGCTAATTTGACCTAGAGTCCCTTATATTTAAGAGTAAAGACGATGCGAATCAATTTCTGATTGGTCTCCCATATTTCAGGCCTTCACAGTGTCACAAACGGAAATAAAGATTACATCTCCACCAAGTGCAAAGATTATAAACTGGAATGGACCGGGGCATTGGGGGTAGGGGAACAAAAGGAACGAGAGAGAGCACGGAGACTTGAATTCGGGAATGAGTTGATCAAAGATTACAAAAAACGTCCGCTTTGGGTAATCTTCATTCCCGTTTGTGGCATCCATAAGCCGTGTTATCTCAACTCTCTCTGTAAAGAAATTCTAATTTGACCTAAGCCGGTTGAAGATTTTGCGGGCGGAAAATTTGAATTTACTGTTCAGAATTCAAAGTACAAACCTTCATTTCTCACTACCTTTGATTTTGGGAGTTTTCGATGTCCTCGACGAGTTTCATGTTAAATTTTGACGAAGATACGTGCTTTTTAGAGATCTTTACTTTGCCTTGTGACCTATTTTTTCTGGGACACCTTGTTCGCAGCTAGTTGTTTGCGCCGTAGTATTTTACCTCGTAGCTCCCCGCAAGTGGATTAGCATTGGGCGAAGGAGATTCACATTCGCTGCCGCTAATGAGCCGAACGGGGTTGGCTCTTCATTTAATTGAAGCGCACACGATATTCCATCGTCGAATTATTAATGAGGTGCCATTTTTAACGCCGCGCTCCTTGCTGTGAATTATTTAATTTCAACACCCACCTGACGCCCGAGCTCTCAAGCCGCAGCCGTGGACACAGCAGTGCGCTCCGTTCACCTATATTCTGCTACACGCCGCGCCGCACAGTGGATCGAGTCAATTAGAGAGGTGGAACATGAAATCGTTGACCAAAACTGCCAATTTTGATGTTTATTTCGTCACATTTCAATTTCAAGGGGTGCTTGGAGAAGAAAATTGTACGAAAAAACCAATGAACCCACTTTTAGAATATCTAAATTGGGTATAAACGGAGTCATAAGCTTTTAAAGTTTCCAAATTTTGTCTGACCTCTCCTATTAACTCGACCCACCGTGCGCCGCGTCGTCACCGCCCAATCAGCGCTGTTCTCCGCTTTGCTTTCCATCTAGGCGGGATCTTGAGATCATAAATTCTTTGATCTTACCTCCTAAAAACGCAGACTTCTCTCTCCTCTCCTAATATGCACTTAAATGCCTCCCTCTAACTCCCTCCCCCTCCTCTTTTGCGAAGATGAGCCAAGGTCGTCAACGGCCTATTTTGAATGGATTTATTTTCCTCCTCTCCTTATCCTTCTTCTTCTTTTTGTTTCTTTATTCTTTTTCCATTCGAAGTCAAGTTGCAAAAAGTGCCAAAATCGATCATCCAAGTTCTGCCAATAACTTTCGATTCTTTTAACGAATTTGAAATTTTCATTAATTTTTGACAGTGAAATGTTTTTAATCATTTGATTTTTACGGTGAAAGAAGAGAAAAACAAAATTAATTCGTAGAAACGCAAGTAATTTGGATGTGTTCATGCTTGATAAAACGTTTTACAAATTGATTAAAAATGAATTGTAGACATACATAGAATCTGCATGCTACATTGTTTCTATCGATATTATTCATCTATAAATTGTCTCTGCCGACTTAAGGCTTGTGCACAATATCCTCTTTAGCACCAATATGTTCATATTTTTTTTGCAAATACATTTATCGAACATTCTATGAACAGATTCTAATCAATTCATCATACCTATAAAATGGTATAGTGAAACTCTGAAATAGTATTAGTTGAATATAATCATCAATAGAACACATCCTAACTTGTACAAACCTAACAGCCATCACTGATACCTATATTTATTATGACGAGACCAGCAACTTATCCCAAGTGATTTTTCATTGAAATTTTTTGGTAAATCCATTAGTGCGAAAAACCGGCTATTTTTTTATTCCAGAGCAATGTGTTCGGCAAAGAAATGTAACAAAGAGAGGATAAAAAAAATAAGAAAGGATCATTACTCTCCCTCCCTTTTCTTAAGAACTGTTCTCGGTGACCACGAAAAAGATGCTGCATTAAACTGAAATAACATCCGTAATCGCTACATTTAACGAGATAAATAGATTCGTGCGCGGCTAATTGGGACGTGAAAAGGGTCAAATCGGCTGCAAAACGCAAATCGAATGAAACAATTTTAATGTAAGTAAGACAGAAAGAGACCCAGAACAGCTTGAACGGGGGTGAAGGATTGATTGAAATGTAAACAAGTTTTATTTTCTGCCTCCCTCCTATCCTCCCACAAGCCCATCTCCCGAAAAATATTCGGGCACTTTTTTGCCTCCAACATTCTTCGTCTCGGCCCAGGTTGTAAGCTTTTAATGCGTCGTTGACCTCATCATTTCGGGTTGATTGCACGGAGAAAGGCATCGATCAGTTTCTTACTATACATCGCTGGGTATTGAATGAGGGTATTTAATGCTTTCTTCCGAACTACAGTCGCATGGAATGTCGCTGTTCCTCTGTTTCTCATCTTCAGCAGTGCGCAATATTTTCATCCGTGAAATCTGTTTGACATTAGTGTTCTTATTAAAGTCCGCGTGAATCGGCCTGCTTTATCCTTCCTTATCGCCTTCAATTATCAATTAATTTCTGCATTGAGGTGACCATCTACTCGGCGACAAGGAATTATATCCAAAACCTGCCGATCTTTAAATATTTGATTAATTACAGGAGTAGTCAGGAGTCCTTCACAAATATTCTTATAGGAACGGAAAATGGCAACATGAACGCAATGTGCGTAAGAAGTGTTGATGGGTAAAGTGCAAAACCATGTATCTCCATTGCGGTGTTTCAAAATTTCCCCTCCTACTTTATTTTTTCGACAATTAATATACCAACGTTAAAGCTAGAAATCGTACAGAATATTCTGCCAAAAGAGGAGAGGATTAAGAGAGATTTCAAGATTTTGGGTTCACGGGTTTCTCAAAGAAAAGATAAAGTATGACAGGAAATCTGCAACGTCGCATGAACAACGCTACCATGAGCTATCGATATGTAGACAGTTCTTCAAATGGTAAAATCAAATAATCGATGCTCCATATGAGTGCATGAAGTGTCAGCTACATAAAAATTAATAAGAAACCATTCTATGGATAAACATTAAGTTGATGTTAGCATTTTTTCTAATGCACTATAAATAGTCGATTCGAAGTGAAGAGTTTGCCTTAAAATATGCAGATTGTTTTGCATAGGTACCTACATTTATTAAATGGACGAAACCATTATTTAGTGGAAAGTTGCAAGAACCGCCACTGTTTACATCCAATTTAGCGGGTCGTAAATCATCGGATCTAACAGTTAGTATTTGTATTACGAGAAAATATCTACTACAAGAATATCGTGTTCGCAACATAGATTCCCTTCTCATCATTAAGTTATTTTCCCCCTTTTAATTTAAACGCGGATCAGGTGTTTTGAAGAGGTGCCGAAGTGCTGTGATGAGGGATGAAGGATCGTAAACACCGTAATGGCAATCCCGAAGTACGTGCAAAGTTGAGTGATGCTCATTTATGAAGTGCACTCATAACAACGAGCGCTTTGAAAAACCGCTGGTCAAGGATATTTTAACTACCGATTAGCAACAAAGTAAACTTTTATGCAGTCATATTTTACGGCTAACGCACTGACTATAAGGCTGTTCATTTTGTTGCCTTAAGCTCTCATTATCAAGTTTGACTGTTGGGTTTTACACCGCAGCACCTTGTCAAGGCGTGAACTTTGTGGTCTTTACTGACTGCTGTACATATACATTGAAAAGAAAGATCGGCGTAGTTAATGATTTAATCGACATGCACTAATTGCACTAAAAGTGTTTTATTGAAGTGGCCCATTCACCTATTTGATACAATTTATAATAATGTATCCTGTCTATTTTAGTGCGGGAAAGTATGGTAAAGTGTACCTATGTATAAAAAATCACCATGGAGTCACATTACATTGCTGTGTATTGAAGAAGATTTTAAGGAACGTCAATTGCGCTGTTTTAGAAGTTTATGATTTTCATTTTAAATCTCCAAGCCATCAAGGGGCAGCTTTAAGGTGTGTAGTCGACGCATCGGTTGATCATTGATCAACAAATAACTCAGGATCCAAGCATTTCGTTCCAGCGACAACAGCCATCGGTTTCACTCGATTGACTGTCAATGATACTCATTTTTCTATTTCCGTGGTGCGATTTTACTTTATTACACAGTATCTTCAATTTACTGCTCACAGCATAGAATTTTCCTCTTCTATTTAAGATATGAATAGGTAAAAAAAAAGAAAAATTGTCTAAGACACTTAGATTCTCTCGCATTGTATTAAAAATATCAAGCTATAGGTTAATTAAAGTTAAAAAAGAGACTATAATTTTTCGAAGCTAGTCGGTAATAAGTTAAATTAGGTAGGCGTAAATGATAGGCCAATCCCGGTACAGTATGGAAGATGGACTTAAAGAATGGTTCTCGACTTGGAGACCAGGTATTGACAGTCGAGAGGCGTAAATGATCGATTTTCGATAAATCCCCATATGAAGCCATGGTAAAGAATCGATTATTAATGTGTTCGTTGCGAACACCCTGTTTATCGACCCTTTCCTATAGGTTTAAATGGCAGATTAATCGATTCATCGTGAAGCATGCCACGCCACTGTGTATTGAGACTCTTAAATACCTTCGAGAGAAGGACGGAGAGGCTCACATACCAGGGAAAAAGAGTAAAAAGTAGATAGACCAGAAACCAAAGCAAGCCGGGTAATAACACTTAATTATAAGTCACCCTCAGGGATCCTTAGACAATCACATTTAATTGTAGCTCAGCTTTTGTGATGTACTCGCTCCGCGCTCGGTGCATGCGCCGGCAAAATTTTGATCGGAAATTATAGACCTAAACCAGACTGCATACGGTGAGTCTTCAGAGGTACGAATTTTATTTTGTCCCACGTTATCAATCACCTGTTTAATTGGTTTTGGATTTGTGATTGAGCATCCCTTTTCTCTACGCGAGTTTGTCTGAGAGCATTCGGGTTTTGTGTGTATGTCCAAGACGGATAATTAAGGAAGTAATTCGATTAAACCTATGCGAACATCCTAGTTTTTTTTCTCCTTTTTCTTTTTCTTTTCTTGAGCCTCGCGCTTAACGTTTTGGTATTTGTATGGCCTGATATAGCTGTAAATATAAATACTATGAATTCCGATGAAAACATTAACCTCTGCCTTTTTCAATGGACACTGGCTACCTTGACATTTTGTGAAATTTAAAATTTTGAATAGTTGTAACACGATTTCATACGCAACTAACCTGTAGGGTCTGTCTCTTTTTAGATAGCTGGAGAAAAAGTGAAAATTAAAAAAAAAATTAAGGCAAAATGGATAGAACATTGGAGTGACATGATTGCGTAGAAGATAAACGAATAAATCAAAAAGAAATTTAGAGCCGTGCAAAACTTCGCAAGGTTTCCAAAATTTATCAATCACTGAGACTCTGAGAAAGTAAGCACTCAAGTCTCAACCTACATTGGACGTCGATGGCCTAACCAAAATCCAAGATTAAATTGTTCGGCTGAGAGAAACCCAACGTGAACTATCCAAAGTATCTAATTGGAATGTCCCCCAAAGCCTATTTCAAGATATTGATTTTCTTCTTCAATTAATTGATTGAGAATTTTTTTAAATTTTTTTTATTGAGTTTTATCTTGAATGTACATGTAGGTACACACAAGTGCTGAGAACTTCATTTCGGCAAAGCTGGACCGCTGGAGATCAAGTTGCCCGTAAATCTTTCCTGGTGCATATCCGGTTGCATGTAGATGGTTTGAAGGAGTAATAAGGTGCATCGTCGTCCTATTTGTTCAGAGTGGAAGCTTAAAACCTGTGATTATCCCGTTCATCGATGTGGTAAAGGACGTGCAATTTTTTTAAGCTCCGAAATTTTGCCCGAAAGTATTTGCGTTCAGGTCTGTAAGTTGAAATTTTCTTAATTTTGTTAAGATGTTGGCGTCTTTTACTCGTATGCTTTGATTATGACGACCCCAAGATGTTATGTAGGTAGCATCACGAATTTGATCATTTTTACATCGTTGTGACTTCTTTATACCTCAATTACAATATGGCATCGTTTAACATGAACTTTTTGAATTAAGATCCGATGGTCAAAGCTCGAAGAGCGGCAGGTCAGGGGAAGCCAGATGACCGACCAACGTTTGATGCGAACAATGCAACTGATACGAATTCTCCCGGTCCAGATGATCTTATCGCCACCCCGATATTTTGTTCCCTTTGCGGACTATGGCTGCAAACATCGTCCATTTCTGGCTTCTGGTCTATGGAAGGCTATGCGACGCTGTGGCGTCTTAGCTACTGAATAGTTCTCTCGCGGTTGCCGAATCGCACTCCTTAAAAGCGTCACGACTTTAAGGAGCACATGTACCTGTGAGAGATAGAATAATTTGACCACCTGCAGCAGATCCAACAACTTTTCTTTCAAAAATTACATTCGTCTAATGATGAATAACGAATGGCACGCTGGATTATTTTTACAATGCAAAACTTGTTTCGCGAAATACATATGTCCTGAATATTTTGAACGCGAACGCTAACAGTTGCTAAACTTTGTCCTCATTAAAATTGAATGTTACGGAGGAATAAAAAGTCAAACCTCTTTTTTTCAATTCAAAATGCATGGTGTGTTCCTGTTAAACTATGTGCATTTGCTGTAAAAGAAAAGCAACCTTGCATCTTCTAAATGCTAAAATTGCAACTCACTTCGCCGTTGTGATTGTCCCAGCGGTGGCAGGACAAGTTCAACCTCAACATTTAAAAACATCATATTTAGAAATGTATTAGATTAAGTTTTTCCAGTTCACTAAAAAACTCTAAAAATTCTAACGTTCTAATATTCTTAACAAAACAAAATGTACGAATCCGTAGCAAATGCCCTACTCAAGAATGATATTGTGAAAATTATCTAAAACAGGTATGTAACAATGTTGAGGAATGGTGCTAGATCCACACCATTTCGCGGGGAAAACAAAGTCAAGAAATTCCAAAATATTTTCAATTAGAGTCAAAGAATGTTCTGCTTTAATGAGTACTTCCCTCTTTCAGTTTTGTACTGGTACATATTAGAGCAAAACAGTTTTTGACTCTGATTGAAATTTTTTTGGAATTTCAAGGCTTTGTTTTCCCCGCGAAATGGTGTGGATCCAGCACCATTTATCCACCTTCTTACATACAGTTCGGGCCATTTTTTAGTGTTTTTTCTCATTTACAAATACGTTGGAATAGTTTAGTTTTTATTTGTTGCTTCCGACAAAATCTTTCAGGTTGGACGTGCTCCATTAAAGGCATCATAATATTATACTAACAAAAAATAATAATAATAAATTCTCCTTCAATATGGCAACGTGGCCCGATGAGGGAAGTAAAATTCTGCGGACACTGCACCATTCGGTCAGCAAGCGTACACACCGACCTCATCATTTTAATGCGGCATTAAAATCCAAATATGAAATCGGAAAAGATAGAATCGGGACCGCTCTCTGGACATGCAAATTAGAAAAACATGGCTGGCTCGGTCAGCTTGGAAAGTTTACATCGCTCCGATCCTGGGGCTCCGGCGATTATACAACCCAAGTTAAAAGTCCCCGGCAATGCCTCAATGGTCACTCGATTACCTTTGCCATTGTTTCCCTCGAAATTTTGAAACGGAGCAAAATAACTGCCATAATGATAGTATTTATGTCCGCCGTGCTAAGTAAGAACGCCGTATAAGCATCCGAATGTCGCCAAATTTCTTCTTTGAGACTATTTATTTTTGAAGAAAGTTTAAAGTATTTTTCCTTGAAATTTCCAGAATTTTTAGGCCAAATTACTAGCGAAATCCTGTGAAAAAAATCGGAAGGGAAATATTCACTAATTGTCTGAAAAATTCGTGATTTGTCGAGGGAAACTTTGCAACGCCTGATAGCTCTCACGACGTTCTTACCCAGCAGGATAGATTGTGCCTCACCAAGTGGCTCTCAACTTTCCTCTTCGTGAAAATTCCGCTGATACGATTCTTTCTCTCGATGGCGAGCTTAAAGATTGCCACAATTTTATTTCTTTTCGCCGTTTCTATAAAGACAATACAACATCAAATCGGCTCCATCTGATCAAATTTTAATATATTTGAAACCTAGTCTTAGTAATTGGGAACAGTAGCCATTTGCGCAATGCGTCATGAATTTTACGAAAACGTAAAATACAGTTTTCAATTTTTCTCGTGATTATAATTTTATAGAGGGAAATCACATATTTTTCCAATTAGACGTTATTTTTTGTTCACTTAAAAAAAAATCTTCCCTCATTACGCTTTCATAACGTGTCATCGCATGTATTGGATCAATGTTTGGAGCCAAATCTCTGGTTCGTGGTTGCAAAATGTATTCTAATTCTTCCGTATTGATACCAAAAATATTTCCAGAAATAGAGGCTTCTTCAAACTTCGTCTCTTACAATCATATTATTCGCAAAAATTTACGTGATGAAGAAAGGTGTTTCACTCGCCTCTGGAATTTTTTCATCTTTTGTTTCTTTTTTTTTGCCAAAATGTAAAGAAATTTACATCTAGGATTATCAATGTTAAATTTGAACATCCATTTCAAATCAGGATACTGAGTATTTTTCCTTTGGCGCTACCAGACTCGATATAATACCTTAATTTTAAAATTTTCTGTGATATTTCTTGACTTAAAGTCTTTTTAAGATCTCCTTAAAATCCTCCAGAAAATTCCAAAAGAAACAATATTTTCCTCTAAGTGTTTACCTAAACCAGCTACAACGAACGTCTGAGTTAAACCACTTGAAAAAAAAAAATCATCAGCAATCGACTGACGAGACATGTGACAAAATTGTCATTCAAGAATGAATTTAAAAACTATTCAAAGATTTAACCAAAATTACTGTAACATGCAGACTTTTGCTGACTCACAGATTCAGGAATATTTGAAATCAGTCAATTTTTACGTCCGGATCAAAATTCTTTGACATGGTGATCGAAGAAACAGTAAAATCAATTAGTTCTCGGTGTTCAGATCAACATAGTGTTAGAAAACAAGGGACCCTTTAAAATGTAGAACGTCAGCCTAGCTCTTTCATAAGGGATAAGCATCCGAACTATATCACTTTACAAAAAAAAACCCGATAGTCAATAAGTCGCAGCTTTATGCTAATTTTGATGGATCCGTGGAAGAAACTGTCGATTCCGCGGAGTTTTAGTTCTTTTGTTCCCCTCTCTTTCTCATCACTGCCGTGCTAAGGAGAAACGCCGTATAAACCTTCAGGAGTTGCCAAATTTCCTCTAATAAATCACGAATTTTCGGGAATATCTATAAATATTTTTCTTCCGATTTTTCAGAGGATTCCGTTCGTAATTTGAGCCAAATAGTGCAAAAAAACCAAGGAAAAATATTGATAACTTTCCTCAAGTATAAACATTTTACAAGAGGAAATTTGGTGACTCTCGAAAGCTCATACGGCGTTTTTCCTTACCACGGCAGGTCAGACCATTAACCTTTTTCAAACTGGCTGATGTGTGTCGTTGTGTGGTGTGGCTTCCTCGCATTCCTAGGACTGCTCGGAGATCCCATGCCAGCTTATCTTGTCTAACTCTAAATTTAAATCAATTAACATTTTCTGCTGGCTGCTATCGTGTGTCTCTGCACTAATTTTTGACGTTCTTAGTCCAAACGAGGATTTGTCTTTCTGTAAATAGAATGTTCTGATGCTTGGATCGAAATGGTATAAATTTTGCACGGTAACAGATATCGATAAATGCAAATCAAGGGGGAAAAAGCTGTATCGGTAGCTAAATTAAATAAATTCGTATGTCTTATAAAGACGTTACACATCCTCGCTCAATCATGGATAGCTGTTTTTTTTTTTTTTTTTTTTTTTTTTTTTTTTTTTTTTTTTTTTTTTTTTTTATACTTTGTTTGTTCAATAGAAGTAACTGTTTTTTTTTTTTATTTTCCCAAGAATATCTTTCTTTATAATTCAAAACTGATGAAAGAAAATATCGTACATTTCTTGGTCAGTTTCCTTAAGTATGAAAACATACACTCGGAGATTTTGAAACATTGTAGAGGATACACACATTTTTCAACATTAGCCATTTATATACTACAAAAAATAGTATACTATATTGTATACTATATTATATGATTTATTTTGGCGTGTAGCTCGATTTTTAATCATTGATCGTGTAGAAATAGTACACTGAAAAAATTGTGTATCCCCTACAATGTTTCAAAATCTCCAAGTGTATGTTTTCATATAGCAATGCTCTATTTCATGAGAAAATGACGTCAGCATTGCACTCGAATAGTAATTAATTTTTTTTCCGGGGGGGGGGGGGGGGGTCTTGACTTTCTGAATTCTTGTATCTTTGGACAAATTCAAGCGTATTTTTTTTACCCGGAATTCTTGATTTTCTGAATTATTGTATTTTTGGACAATTCAAGCCTATTTTTTTTTACCCGAGAAGTAATCGACTTCACAATGATAAAATTATCAACGTTATCCATGTGAGTTGGTAAAAAGAATGACGAAGTTCACTAACCTGTAAGTAAACGACCGTTACTTTCCCATAATTGCAGCCGCGTTCCTATCCATCTATGCAGCCGACTGCGCCTGCTAATCCTGGATTTTCATAAAAGAACCAAAACCGCTAAATTAAACATCTCCCAAATTTCTATTAGCCACATCCGCTTTCACAGATACGAAACATAGTAATCAGCGGCTGGGACTTGAAACACCTTCGCACCTACTTCTGATACGAAATGCACCGACCTAGGCCCCATTTTCGAATGTAATAATGAGCTACGGGGGAGATATCAGATTTTAAAAAGCGTAGACAAATTAAAGCCATTTCTTGGGAATTTATGGGTCGGGGTCCGGAGATCGATAATAGGCTGCTGCAGCCGCCTGAGCCTGCCCTCTCGAGGCCTGTCCCAGAGCACTCGTAGCTTAGCGCAGTAATAGGAAGTTCGACAGGCTGCGCTGCGAATTGAGATGAAACGATAAGCTTTATTAGAAAATATTTTTCCATATTTCATGGATCTTTATGGATGAAAATGTATTCGTAATTAATTATTTTTATCATGTTCAACGAGGAACTCTCAACTTCGTTGCACTCCTTGCTGGATCGACCTGATTGACCGTTCAACAAAAGTATGGCTGAAGTTTAAAGTTTCAGACATGAGCCTGAAATCGAGACCATTGAGCGACGGTAATTCTAACAAAAGGGTCTGGCACTTCTATTCCAGGTAATCTCCCATGTTCGAAAAGAGTTACCTTGCCTGTATGCAACTATCAAATTTAGACATGTATTCTTTACTGGAAAACCTGTATGGGTAGAGAGATTTACTGTATCCGTGTAACTCTCCCATTGATTCAACAGTTTTAGGCTTTTCATAAGGTTCTGAAAAACCAAAGTTAACACACCCGAGCAGAAGGAATTTTTATTATTATGCAAGTAGATATTAATGCAAAACTCGAGAAAAAGTGTATTTGTGGAAAAATATCCATCAACGTTTGATTGGAACTTATTCCAGAAGTTGGACGCCAAGAACCCTTAACAAATCATCTAGGACTCTGTTGCTATACTTTTTTTTACCTTGGTCAAAAACTTAAAGCGGAGGGATACCATCAAAGTCTGATACTCATCAATCAACCAAAGAGAGGTTAACCTTATCTGCGCGAAGAAAAAAATACATCGATCATACTCTAACATAATAGTTCAGTAGGCGTTTCTCGATTCAGAGGACTGAAATCTTAGTCGAGCTGACTAACCGTTCCAGTTGGCAGAATTGAACTTTAACTTGATAAATCAAGGCTTTAATTCAACAAACCGAACATCTTCGTTTGATACGGAACATGCACCACGTGAACGATTCGTAGAACTGAATCATCGCTTTTTAGTTTAGTTCTGTCAACTGAATATTAACTGATATCAAAATAACCATATCTAACGCCGTGCCACCGGCAAATATATTACATTTTCTAAACTTATATTTATCAAGGGCTGCCACGAGGCTAAAAGTTTTACTCACACCTTTGATATTTATTTCAACAATCAATGATTGATGCGTACGCTTCCTCAGGTTCTGAAGACACAAAGAGACTCAAACGCATGGGTAGAAAAATAGGACTCCTCAGCCCGCGATGATTCACTGGATGCTCAGTTTTTCGTAAAAGCCAATACATTGTTCTTGGGGTGAGATTCAAATACATTTCGATGGTGTGAGTCTGCAAACACGTATCACGTATTGCGACGTTGCAGACTTTCTGTCTTACTATATGTTGTAAATGGAATACCACACGACGGCAATTATTTAAAAAAAAAAAAAAAAAAAAAAAAAAAAAAAAAAAAAAAAAAAAAAAAACTGTGGAGATCTTTCTTCTCTGTGTGAAGAAAATTTTTCAGAAATTTCATGGAATGATGTCAATTTGTCATGGGGTGAGTATTTTTCGCCCAAAACTCAAGTGCTAATTTTCAACGTAACCAGAGAAAAATTGCTCTCTTAAAAAAATTCACTCCTATGAATATGAACTGAGCCATTTTTGCCGAGACGGCCACAGCCTTTCTTTTCGGCGTTATGCGAGACCGTTATATGTTATTTTTTAACCCTGACACAATCATTTACCTGGGGCGAATATTTTCCGCCCAAAACTCTAATGCCGCAATTTTCAACGTAACCAGAGAAAAATCGTTCTCTCAAAAAAATTCGCTCTGATGAACTGAGCCTCTTTCGCCGAGACGACCGCCGCATTTCTTTTGGGCGTCATGCGGGACCGCAACGTCGGAAGGAAGCGTGTGAACGCGCCTCCGGACTTAGTAATATGAGGTGCAATTCCTAGGCGGTCGCGGAGGACTCCTCAGCCCGCGAGGCGCAAGGCCGACGCCGATGAGGATGTTTGTTGATTGTGGTCGGGCAGACATCACCGGTATCACGCACCCACCCGACCGGCCCGCCGCCGCCGCCGCAGCCAGGCACCAACCGCCCGATCCACCGATCGATCTTGTTTACCGGCAACTTTGATGTAAGCTCATGCTAGCCGTCCAACTTTTCAAGTTTTTGATACTAACCTCCATGTTGCCATGCTCTTCAGAATTTCCACGCGGCTGGATTCGTGCTTTGTGGGTTTCTTCGGTGGATTTGACTATGACCTCACCGATCCTCTCTTCGATGTTGTGATTCCGTTGATCTATTCACCGAGGAGGCTCACTTGCTGCCGCACGGTGGTCTTGAAATTCAATTTTCACCACTATTGAAAAGTGTCTTGTAAAACGTCTCCCTCTCTGTTCCGATTACAGTTGCACGGAACAAAATAATATGCTCCTGCACGGAGAAAAAAACTTCGTGCATGGGACCCGAAGTTGAGGTCATATGGATCTCTGGAGTTTTCTGATCACGCATCCGAAAACTTGAGGTCGAGCTGCCGAAGTTCGGGTCAGACATCGAGGCACTTCGGTATGTACCGGAGTGCTTCAGATGTGTGACCCGAACCTTTCAGTATATATCGAAGTACTTCCTCAGATGTCTGACCTGAACTTCGGCAGCTGGACCTCAAGTTTTTAGATACGAGATTCGGAAACTTCAGAGATCCATATGACCTCAACTTCGGGTCCCACGCATAAAGTTTTTTTCTCAATCTGTTATGGGCGAATTCAGACATTTCCAAAGGTGGGGGGCGTGAGTAGGTTCTGGAGGACTCGCCAACAAAATGTTCAAAATTTTAAAGCATCTACATGCAATTTGAGTCAATTTCGCCATGCATAATCACCAAATATAAGCGTCTTCTATAAGCGAAAATCTCACCTAGGCGAGGTGAGATTTTCGCACCCACTGCGTACAGTGTGGCGGCACCTACGCGAATAAAGACTGCAAGCCAGTGGCGTGGCGTGAATTTCGATATATCGATTATTATGCCATTTAAACTTATGGAAAAGGATCGATAAATAGGGTCTTCCCAGCGAACACCTTAATAATCGATTCTTTACCATAGGTTTAAATTGCATAACAATCGATACATCGCAATTCACGCCACGCCACTGCTGCAAGCATCCAGAATGAGCTGCGTAAGTCGTGTACCAAGGCTCAAGCGTTTGAGCTCTCCGTCCAGCCCCGCGTCGAACAAGGAGGCATTCATCAAAGGCGATAACAATCAGAAAGTAACAAGCAAAATTGCTCGAATTTTTCTATGAAATCTCACAAATTGCATTTTAATGTTCCATCGAGCCGTGAGGCCACACGTAGCGAGGCTGGATCTAGCAAGACCGGCACCTGCCGACCGCTATCGTTTCATTGTCAGCTCGCCGTCAAGGGGTGTGTTAACGTGTTTACGCGCCCGCATGTTAACATGTTTACGTTTAACGTTTAGTTCTGTTGACACAGTTCCGACTATGCTGCCTCAGGCTCCCTGCCTCATTAGTCGCCTTGATCAATTCTTTCGGTGATCCAAGTTTCACCAATTCGCCATTGATCCAACTTGTTATGAAAAGAAGACGGCTTCAATCGGCCGATGATCTGCGGGATGATAGGAGGCAATGGCGACTGGGTGTCGCAGATCGCGATGCTGCGCTGTAAAAGCGAATCTTATGTATGGAAAGAATATTTTGGGCTGATGAGCAAGTTTGTCATAAATTAAATTTAAATTTTTATCAATCGAAAAGTTTTCGTCAGAGGGTAAATTCAAATCAAGAGTCTGCGGGTTTTAGTGCTAAAATTTAAGCTGGTCAATCAACAGGAGGCACTTTTCACGCCCAAAAAAGTTGGACAAACCTAACTGGACAATAAATATCTGTCGACAATTAAACTCCCAAACCACTATTTCATTTGCGGTGTTAGAAAATCTCCGCTCTTGTTTTCATTTTTTTACAGGAGAACATGTCCACATCCATTCTTTGTTTTTTTTTTCAGAATTTGCTTCACATGATGAAGAAGAATTACTGAAGTTTCGAAGAAGTGACTTTGAGTGGTTTTCCATCTAAAAAATTAAGTTTGACAGGAAGGCCGCACCGTTGCAAACCGAGATTCGTTACTGGGGAGTTTCATCGTCGATATTCACATCACGATGTATCGAAATCTTGAATCAAATCGTCCTATACCTTATCGATAAATTAACCAACAGCATTGTTTAAAATATGAAACAAAAATCAGTATTTTTCTGCAAAAAAAAAAAAAAAAAAAAAAAAAAAAAACTTAAAAAGCTTTTTATTATTGCTGATTGGAGCTCCCATGCAAACAAAAAATGAGCGGAAGTTTTACAACGTCACAATGTAGTATTGCCCCGGACGAATTCCTAATCTGTGACACAGAGGAAACAACTGTGCGATATATGTCAGTGGGAGCTTGGAGACTGTGTTGTTCCTCCATTGTACCCGGTAATTATAATAGTTGTAAAAAAAAATGACACTAATCAGGCATGGAAACACAGAACTTATGATTATGTAGTTAAGAGCTATGATTGGTCTCCAAAGCGAGGAAGAAGAAAGAATCAAAAGTTAGGTCTTACCTTTCATTACGTGGGGATGATTATCCCTGTTTGTCTTGCGTAGGTGGGATCCTGGACATCTGATGAGCCCCCTTTTTACCACGCACCGCTGGGAACGGGGGGCCACAGACGAGGACCATTCTTGATTGGAACGGTGTTCTCGATAGTTCGTGACCTCTTATTCACAATGAGCATTATAAGAAAATTCCTATCACCACTGATGCTATTCCTGCCTCCCCCCGCCCGTCTCTCGCCTCCGTTTTCAGCCTTCTCCCCCTCCCGCCTTAAAGCGGCGCTATATGCGCCTCAACAGAGTTATGTTCTTGGTAGCGCTTGTTGGCATCAAAAAGGGTCGATGTAATTTTAGTTCCAGGGAAAATGTAAATGAAAACTACGAGAAGGTAACTCTTAGAGGCTAAATTATTTTTCATACTAATGCTGCGCTCTCGTACTCTTGGATAAAAACGCTCAACAAAGTTCCCGTCCGACTGATCACTGTAAATGCAGCGCGAACTTAACCAGTATCGAACTAACTTCTGATAATGTTGAGTTATGAGGCAAGTGGACTACACTTTGCAAAAAAGAACCACTAATTCATGAATCATCCAAAACTTCCGTTCTGCGTGGGAAAACTGACGACACATACGTTGTTTCTAGAGTGAGCCAGAAATATTAGTTCCTCGTTGCTTAATGCAGTCCAAATATTCTCAACTGAAAAAGGGGGAAAATATGGTTTGATTTAAATAAAGTGTCGTATGTAGGGAGGACACTTCTCGATTGCGGTGTCTCAGAATTTCCGTTAACATCTCACTGATCACAAGGAAAACAAAAAAATATATATCCTCGCAACTTAGCCCATTCTGCAGACTGAAAACTCAGTCACGAAACTCAGGGCACTGAGGAAAATACTTTTGTTTTTGCGTTATCGTCGATTAGTATTGGAAATGAAACACGGAGAAAAAATTGTTTGAGGTTATCCTCTAGAATTGTGGTGCTACCCCAATTCGTTGGATGATATGGGCATTTCCAATTAATTGTGGTAGTGCCGCAACATTTGTGTCAGTATAACCTGATTTTTTGGGGTATTACCACGATTAATTGGAAATTCCCGTATCCTTCAGCGATTTCTTTCTTCCGTGAACATTAAGCAACCCACATTTTGTGATGATTTTGCACAGGTTGCATTAAATTTAGCCCTAAGAACAATGCAAAAACAGAGAAAACCGACAGTGAATGAAAGGGTTGGGTCAATTTAAGCGAATTTTATTAAAGTTCCGAACCTCTTCGGTAACTTCCGTCCCGGTTTGTCTCATCAATCGCCAACGCCAGTGGACACCGTTGTTACCAGATTCGACTACTCAGATCCGTTGGTTTTCGATGGGTCGAACCTTTTTTAGAACCACCTCGCGAGGTGGTACCAAAATCACGCACCGACGGTGCGATTAATTATCCCCCGAATCGGAAGTTCCGAACTCAAATTGAATGACAGCTCGGAGGTTCGGGCACAAACGTAGTACCGAGCCTCTACGTAAAATTCGTTTTTTGTGCTCACTGGAAAAGAAAAACACATTGGATCTAGAGTCCAGACTCTCGAAAACATTGACAAGAAAAAATAGTCTTGATTCAATCGGATTTTTGCTTGAATCAAAACGAAATCCGCTTAAATTAAGAGGCTTGATTCTTGATTGAATCGAGAGTACTTTTTCTTGTCGATATTTTTAAGAGTCTAGACTCTAGATCCAATGTTTTTTTTTTCCAGTGCTCCACTTCCGATATCAACTGAACTTGCGTGTCATGTTCCCTTCCAAACCGACGGATCCTCACTCCTTTATACAGAGCATCGTCCCAACTGGATCCCGCATAATCCCATGCAAAGTCGTATCATCCTCGCCCGCCACGCCATCATAAACAAAAAGAGACTGGAAGCGGAGCCATCGGAGTCAAGCGAGTCTTCAGATGTCACTCCGTCGGCTGAGCGACGGAGCCGAAGCCGATAATTTTATTGATTGGTGAGGTGGACAGCGGGCGGATCGACAGTGGATACACCGAGTTTACGACCCGCGCGGAACCGCGTCGCGCGGCCGCGGCTCAAGCGCGGCGCTCGAGATCTATGGGATCTCGTTCGGGATGGCACTGTTCTCAGATTGATGAATGTAGCTGATATGTGTAGTGCAGACTCTGCAGATGCCACACCGACCGATCACCAACAAAACCTCCCGGAAAACCATCAAGGCAACTGTGCGGACCACGCGATACCGGGAATGCACTAATGTGCGTGTAACGTGGTGTAGTATAACCCGGCGCACAGTTCACTCAGAAATTCGGTTTTTCGACGGTGCAGGTGGATTTTCCTGGAGGTTAGGCAACGTTGCGGGCGAGTGCGGGTTGCGGACGCTGCGTCCTCCATCCAGGCCCAGGATTGGGTTCGGGTCCCAGTATTCTCAGTGTTTAATAACATGTTAGCTCCATGCCCGTCGGTTCTAACTATTTATAATAGTGATCTTGTTGTTATTATGGGTGTTCGGCCCTCAGGCCTTCGACTTCCCAGCCGCTAGTATCAACCCACCTACAACGCCTTTAGCAGGTTATCTATGCCGCATGCCCCCTCCCCCGCCTTCGCCGGTCCTCGTGAACTTTTGCTTGTCGACCGGGTCTTCTCACCAATTCCTGCCCTACAGAGTTCCCAACGGACCCTCGATTTTCTTCTTCGGAGAGACGGTCTTTAGGGCTGGATTTATAATGTGAGCTTTGATAAAAGGTGGTAGGATTAGGGTTTGCTCTTAATTAGCTCTTGACTCGCCTCTTTTTCGGGATCGGATTTTGACTCCTTCCGAATTTCTCAATTTTGGCATACATTTTTCAAGTATCATATGTTGGTATCAGATACAAATCCTAAATGAAATAATATGCAAATTAAATACCAACCCAAGGAGGCAGCCAGAGATGAAAGTACTATTAGCGGCTCTGGTGCTTGCACTAGAGCTGCTATTCCGGACGGTCCCAGCTGGGGAGTATCAATGCAGCATGTTACATTGTAGAGACCGCGCGTTGGTTGATGGGAATCGGCGCCATTTTCGGCTATGTTCCTTGTCATGACTTTATTTTATTGCATACTGTTTTATTGTTAGTCAATGCTATGTTGTGTATTGTATTTTTGGAATCATGGTGATACAGTCAACAATTCAAAACTTGTTTGTGCTTTTATCTCGTGATGGAAAAAATGTACTTTACGTTCAAAATTTGAAAATTTGAATTTTAAAGTTTTCGCGGTTAAGGAAGCTTTAACCACTGGGTTGGAGCTTCCTAGTCATTTACTCGATATCAGCTGATAGCAAACAAAGGTTACCAGGGAAACCGTAAACGTCTAACAACTATCGTGGCCATTGGGGCGATTATTGAAATGATATCGACTTTATGTCGCCGCTTACGACAGGACATAGCCCTATCTTAACTGTGTAATATATCGCAATTCGATATTGTTTTGATTTTTAAAAGGAGCAATTCATTCATACAGTTCCGATTAGTTTTGGCGAACGGGCCCTTAGCCTGCTTAGTACGTATAATCCCAAAACGCAGGAAAATAGATTGTAGGAAAATATTTGCATCGGAAAATCGTAACAATTTTCCCCTAGATGTCTTCCATTCCGGGTACATATTTATTGAAAACGGCGACTTTTTCAACAGTCCTATTTTTATCTACAACATCTAAGTGGCCCTTCATAATCATTTAATTTTGGCCCCTGGCCAGAAAAAGGTTCGGAAATTGCAGTGATTTTGCCGAAAATGCTGAAGTAAGTAAATTTGGGCATTTTTTTTCCTTCTTCAAACTCTGTGGAGAAGCACTTCTCCTCCAGTACATCTATTTTTTTACTTATCTCTCGCAAGGTACATTTACAGAAGGTGTGTTCCAGTATTAACAGTTCAGATTCGTTGTTTTTTTATTATAACGCTTATTTCGGAAAGCAATTATTACATTGTTCAATTCTACTGACTTTCAACACTCGATTATACTCCCGGCAAATTCTGCAGCAGCGTTTCAAATGTTGACTCTAATGCTTCCAACAGCCATCCGATGTCTAAGAGTTTATTCCTAGATTTAGGGATTTTCCGGAATTTCCAGGGATTTAGGGATTTTTCAGGAAATCTAGGGATTTTTTTTTGATGAGGTAAAGTTACCAAAAATCAACTTTTTAACCTCAATTCTAGCTTCGACAATCGAAAACATTTTTTCATCTATATTTTGTAGGCCTTTTTGGCAACACTATTTTCCCCGCAAATAAGCCGGAAATTAAAACGATTGCGTCCTTCGATGTACTTGACATTCAACTGCATTCAACCTGTTAATAATAAGAAATCAACTAATATTCTTTCATTTTATTGGTCTGGATTAGCACTGCTTTCAGAGAGCGCCAAAATTCAAACGAGCCAATCAGATTTAAATATTGCAAATCGCTACATCGAATGACATCATGATTCTTCATAAAAAAATGGCGCTTTTTGCAAAATCTAGGGATTTTTTAAGTATATTTGAGCAAATCTGGGGATTTAGGGATTTTTAGCGAAATCTAGGCATTTTTTTTCTTCCCCGCTAGGGATTTAATATCGGAAGACTGGCTTCCAGTATCGTAGCGTTGATCGTCGCTGATGTCGAAATGGAACCTAATGCCGGACTTACTGTAACACCTCCATTCCTCAATTCCGGTGAGGAATACGTCTCTACCCTTAACTCAATATAAATATACAAATTGATAAGTGAGTGCTTTAGTCTCCTGAAAACAGAATTGCGAAACTTAAAATTGGAGAAAAATGATGAGTAAATGAAAAAATGGAACCAATTGATGGGATATGTCGCATGCCATTCTGACACAAAATATGGCGTCTATCGAATCACCTTAACTAAATAAAATAACCAAATTTTCAACTCTCAAACTATCAACTATCAACTATCAAAATTCAAACTATCAAAATTTCCAACAATGACAAAAATGATTGTAATATACCTATAATGTAATGAAATATACACGCTCTAATCATTTAATTTGTATTACCTTTATGTTATGTACCTACATGTTATACTATTTTTATAATAAATTTTGCCAACATGCTTTTCAATTCAGTCTACAACATTTCATTCCGACGTGGCAATAATGATTTATAATGCCCCTAAACATTAAAATGAATTACAATAGTAATGCCGCATTATAATGTCGTATTATACATCGCAACGATTCATGTCCTACTGATTATTGATTATTGTAAGATGAATTCTGTTTTCTCTGATTGTATGTTTCATACGTGCGAAGCAAGTACGGGTCACTAGAAACGTGGTTCGTACGGGTGGCTGATGAAATTGATCTTCGAATACCTTTTGATGAGCTAGGGAAATGGAACCATCTGCATCTCATGGACAATAAATAGTTGCCGTAATTAAGGTCATCCCGTGATTAAGGTGCCGTGATTTAAGTCATAAATTCTTCATCTAATTCTTGATTCATCTCCAAAATGTCTGCTAAAGCTTTCATGCGCTTCTCCTTGTATGCATGAATGAGCAAATTGGGTATCGAACAAGCGGACACTTTTTGAAAATTTAGATGATTCTGGACAATATCGTACAGAAGTCCACGAGCTGCAGATAGAACCATTACCTCTAGCTCATCAAAAGTTATTCGAAGATCATTCAACAACCTCTTTGACAAGTTGCAAAAACTTTTCGTTAACAATAGTGTCACACGGTACTAGGAATATTTACTATTTAACGAACCTTATATTTCCCTGACTCAGTCCTAAATTATAGAAGTATGCGTTACTTTTCCAGCAATCCAAAAAAACAATTATACAAAAAACCAATACCTACACTTTCAGATATAAAAATGCAAATTTTTTGCAGCCTCGCTAAACGACTTATCAACCAGAGATTTTTTAGGAAGCGGACCTCCAAAGAGCTTTCAAAATTAAAAGTATACAACAAGTGATAATGCCATGTATTCGCCATATCAAAGCCCAATACACATTTATACACCGGCTACGTAAATCTGCTAAGTTACAAAACATGAATCGACAGTTGTCGGATTGTACATCAATGACAAAATGTGTCTAGGCCCTCATTCTTGACTACAACTACTGCCCCCAGAGCCGCTCTCCGACGCCAATGCGTTGGAGCTTCCTGCTTGTTTTTTTATTCCTACCTTTTAACATTCAATGATTAATGCGTACGCTTCCTCAGACCGCAAAGACTCAAGGAGACTCAAACGCAAAGGTAGGAAAATAGGACTCTTCAACTGGCGATTGTGTGCCGGGTGCTCAATTTGTTGAAAACGTCAATGTAAACTCTTGGAGTCGAATTCAAATATATTTACCGTGTCGATCTGAAGAAAAACATAAACTAATTGACACTGGTTCTCATTCCCTTATTAACTCAAAATCCCGACCTGAAAAATTTTGATTCCCCAAAAAAATTGTATTACCCTTTGCAAGACAGAAAAAGAGATTTCTGAAGTATACATAGCCCTTTTTCGCATCTTGCGTATTTTTTAGTGATAATCACTCGAATTTTTAAATACATCTCCGTAATTTGATACAATTTTCATGGAGAGGCCCATGGAAAAACCAAAAAGAAACATTTTTCAACTTGAGAAAAACACACATCAAGCAAAGAAAATTGGAGACAAAATACTTAAATGAGGTTTGTTGCTTATTGGTGTACACTGAATGAGATCATTAAAGTATACACAACATTTTCAAACTAAAAATAACATTTTTTACCTCTCTGACAAGAAAAAATTTCAAGCTTTATTTCGTATCTTGCTAATTCAATCAGTGATTGTTATACGCTCGTTTAAATGAATTTCCAGAATCGAATGCAATTTTCAATTAGTAATTAAAAATCCCCCAATGGCTAAGTTCTTTTTCACTCGAGCAAAGTACACAAAACAGAAAAAATTGTAGGCAAAATACTTGGATAAGGCTTCGAGAGAAAAATAACTAGAAAAGAGAAAAAAATCGAGATGGGAGGAGTATTTAAAAAAAAACCATCAAGCTGAGGAGAGTGATTAAATTAGGCCCATTTAAAGATTAGTTAGTAAGGAACTCCCACTTTCACATGAGGCTTTAATCTCGCATCAGCTTGCAACGAAGAACAACTCCTGAGCCTTCAACGCTTGCGCGACCAGTTCGCCGGGTAGCTCTTGCCTCCTCTGATCCGTAATAAATCATACAAGTATAGTTCACACCGCCAACTTATAATACTGGACCTAAGTTGAACTTAAGGTAATTCTAAATCACTTTATTACCAGACCGCGTTTCACTCACGGTACACCTCCTTTTTCTTCCGCTAAACTCACGGCATTAACAGTAACTAGGCTTCTTGGCGACTCACTTAAAATGTAATTACTCAAATAGCCGATAATTATTCATCCCTCACTGTCAAAACTTGTAATAGCTCCTGTACCTCGAACTTTTGCCGGTTTTATTCCAGGTTTCAGCGCTTGCACCGAGCGAAAAAAATGAAGTGAATTAACAATGAGTGAATTTAACAATTTTGCCCTCTCCCCTGCCTCAAATCAATGCTTTTTTAACACAGGTATAGAGAAAAGAATGTCAAAATGAAAACCTTTGAGATTTATTCCGTCGAAATTATCTTTCACAAATGGGTCGCCGCGTCGCATGCTCCAAGACAAACGTGTTTTGAGACGGTGTATTGTTCCATACTAGAGTTGAGACAGGGAACATTTTATTGGAAATATTTTTATATTCTTGCTCAACCTTCAATTTTGTTTCCTCTTCCTTTCCAATACTTCGTCTAGAGCTCTGTTATTATAACGAAGAGAGCCGTAAGTGCAACCTTGAAAATGAGTTCTGTAGCATCTGAGCTGAAAATTTTATTGAATGAAAGAAGCTTTCATCTTTTGACAAGTTGACACTAATCATCCGGTAGACTCTCAGAAATAGTTCGGATGATTAAAAATTGACGAATATTTTATAAAAAGGGATATAAGATAATCATAAGTACTATCTTCTGCACGCTTCTATGGTTACGCTTTGGACACACATGACATTGTCAGGCTAGAAATTGGCAGAAAAAGACGTCATTTTGCTTAAAAGTACTGTTCTCATTGACTTTCTGGTGGAATAATGCTCTTTATGGCTGTTTAATCTAAAACAATGTCAATGTTTGCGCACTGACGGTTTTCTAACATGTCTCGTTTCAATACAAATAAGACCAATAATTGTGCTCTTTTAGGTGTTTCATCATCTAAAGGAGATTAGACGAATTTTAAAAGGAATGCGATTGTAAAAATTTGAGAGTTACGGCTCTCTTCGCTATCACGGCAGAGCTTACGATGATTGGGACGTACTTCTGTCAAATGGAACTATGTGCATTAAGAAATGAGCCCTGAGACCCATAAGAATATATGCATAACAGGGCTCACGTCATAACACACATAGTTTCGTTTGATAGACTTATAAGTCCATTTGATCCTGGACAGCAAGCTCCTCCACTTTACCTTAAATCGTATCCGCCACGGTCTCAAGAGGACCCACTATAATCTGCCGTGTGAAGGAAAAACGCCGTATGAACATTCGAGAGTTGCCGAAAATCCTCCGATAAAAAGTTTATTTTTGAGGAGGGTTATGAATATTTTCTCTGGAAATTTTCCAATAGTATAGATACAATTTCAAAGAAATTTCTCTGAAAAACTCATCGGAAAACGTTCCCGAGTTTTTCTGAAAATTTGTATTTAACCAAAGGACGTTTGGCGACTGACAAACGTTCATACGGCGTTCTTCTTTAGCATGTAGTGATCAAGCGTGGCGATTCTCTTTTGGTCACGCATTACTAGAGCTCGATTGCTACTGCTTCTCTTATACTCGTAAAATGCTGTGTTTTGAATATTATGAGTAACTCTTAATTGGTCAGAAGCGCAATTTAATGAGAAGTGATTGAAATATTGAGCCTTTGGAGGTCACGCAGCTGCGATGTCTCGCTAAAAGCTTACTGGTCTTATAATCAAATTACCGACGAACCTCTTTCTCATTTCACACCTGATTATGACGAAAACAACGGTGCCTTACTAATCGAAGTATCGTCAACTTGAGAACTTACGTCTGTGATGTTTTCAAAAGCGTATAGGATAATTTACCGATTGAATGACGCCTGTTACAAAAAAAAAAAAAAAAAAAAAAAAACGGAAAAAACAACATAGCGCTGAGCTATAAAACTTTAAGTAAAATAGCGCCAACGAAAGGCAATATTGCTGAGCCCCACAGCTTTAGGGCCCAGCCCCACAACGTTAGGGTCCAGCCCCACAACGTTAGGGTCCAGCCCTCCAGGCTATAGGGCTTAGTCCTACTGCTTATAGTTAGCCATATTTTACTTATTAAAGTGTTAGGGCTCAGCGCTAAGTTGTTTATTTCGTGTTGATAAAAATAGGTAGATGTTAAGGCGAAAAATACCATCAATCTAACAAGAAATCCACAATTAAAAACTGAAGGATCACCAACACATACTTCTTATTACGAAGCAACAACTTAATCGGCCCGAGACATTGACTAAGAAACAACTTAAATCGGGATTAAGGCTGCAAATAATAAAAAGAACAAATAAAATAAAAAACCTGGGACTTTTTGAAGGGATCACACCCGCATTTTCAACCGGCAAGAAACAAAAAACAAAACAAAAATTATAGGAAGAAAGACACTATGAGCCTCGCCGCTGTTAATGTGAGACCAGTGGTGTGGCGTGCTTTGCGATATATCGATTGAAATGCCATTTAAACTTATGGAAAAAAATCGATAAACAGGCTGCTCGCAGCGAACACCTTAACAATCGATTCTTTACCATAGGTTAAAATGACGTAACAATCGATACATCGCAATTCACGCCACGCCACTGTGTGAGACTGATAGTGCAACCAAAAGAAACGAGCGAGTAACTTCTTATTACGATGTAATGACAACTTCTTCATTCTTTCTCCCGTGGAGGGGAAATGTTGCAACGTCGAAATCGGGTGAAATTTTGTCATCCGGGGCACGACGATATTGTCTCGCAGTGCTAACATTCTATCAAGTCTGCTGTGCCGAGGAAAAACGCTGCATGAACCTTCAGGCGTTGCCAAATTTCCCGTCGTAGATCACGCATCTTCGGGAAAATTGGTAAATGTTTTTCTTCCCATTTTTCAGATAATTTTGTTCGCTATTTCACCTACAGTTTCTGAAAATTTCAAGGAAAAGTATCCATAACTTTCCCGAACAATAAACATTTTATCGAAAGAAATTTGGCAACTCTCGATCGCTCATACGACGTTCTTCTTTAGCACGGCAGAAGTGGTCTATTAAGGGAAGAAGAAGAAAAAAACGGATAAAAAAATCTCAATTTGGGTCGGGAGTTCGCCAACGGGACCAGAAGGAAAAGCGGAAGCGGAACGGAGGATGCGGTGGTAAGAGTGAGGCGAATGTAAATTTGTAGAAAGACGGAAAAGGCAGAGGAAAAAACTGCGGACGAGAGAGGAAAGCAGAGGCGGCCGAGCCGGGTCGTGACTCCGGATCGGAACAATCAGCGGACTAATTCACGATTAGAATACCAGAGCACAGCTGATTGGCAAGACATCAGCAGCAGGGGAGAGGAGCGAAGAGCCCTCTTTGAGGATATTTTTATTTTCGCATCCCACAATATTTCACACCGCGGCGCACAGTTGAGAAATCCAGTCGGGGAGTCGGACATGGTGTGCAGTGGCGTGGCGTGCTTTGCGATAGATCGATTGATCTGGCGTTTAAACTTACAGAAAATGATCGATAAACAGGATGTTCGCAACGAGCACCTCATTAATCAATTCTTTATCGTAGAGTACCTTTACAGACAGAGTATGGCCATTTCTGTTCCGGTTTTTCATTGGTCGCGTGAAAATAGGCTGACACGATGTTCTTAGGGCCGTAAATAAACCAACAAGATGGCTGTTATCAGCAAGCAAGATTGAGGTTATGCACATCTTACATCCTCCTGTGATAAAGGTGAAAGGCGATTTAACAATGTTTTCATGTGTTTTTCGTGTGACATTCGTAGACATGCTAGTTTAAATAAAATTGTTACTGCCGCATAATTGAAATTTTTGTCAAATTTAGCTTCTTATCGATGTTACGGTGAGCCGCCATTTTGTTTGTTTAGTTACTGCCCTTAGAGCATCATGAAGCCTAAAAACTCGTCGACCAATCAAAAAGCGGAACAGTTTTCCTGTAGTAAAAAGATACGAATGGCCATACTCTGTCTATAAAGGTACTCTAGTCGGACATGGTGTGCAGTGGCGTGGCGTGCTTTGCGATAGATCGATTGATCTGGCGTTTAAACCTACAGAAAATGATCGATAAACAGGATGTTCGCAACGAGCACCTCATTAAGCGATTCTTTAACATAGCTCTGAAAGGGGGAATATCGATAATCGATCGTTCACGCCTCTCCATTGGATCGAACATGATTCGGGAACTCCGCGTACTAGGTTGATTCAATGATAGGATACAGGGGGAGACCGGACCCCACGATGGTTAAACTTACAAATTCAGGGTCCACCGCTCTACCTCATCAAAGAAGTCTCTGGTGATAATGAGACCCTCAAATTAGGGGGTTGGTTTGGGTTGATTACCCGTGTTGTTATATTTTCTCCAAGCTTTTACGTCAATTTAGCGAACTTGCAGTTTTTGAAGGAGGGCTTTGCACCCCACCTTTTGGGGCCAGTATTTCGGGAATGAATGGACTTTTATTAGACTGCTTGGTGTCGATGTTGGTTAAAATTTTCCGTACTTTCCGATTCCGATGACATTGTATCAAATCTTGACGCCAACCCAGACTTTTAAAGTAAGGACCACCTTCTTACCATACAAGGGAGGCCGGAGGGAGGGAGGGCTCGGGAAAATAAAATTTGGATTCCTCGGGGTCGTTTTTCAATTCATCCCCGCGGTCCCCTGGGTAGACCAAAAATAATCAAGAAAAATACCTGGTGCATTAGATCTCGGCCATTCTCTTGTATTATATATGTTAAGGATCTTCCTGAACTTTTCTTAATCACCTCGCAAACCATGCGGTGCTCCCCTCCCCTAAAATAAAATTAGTGAAAAAAGCGACCATGAATACGGTCCTATGGCTTCATTAATGCAAAACTTAGATTTTTAAATAGTAACTTCATTGGTTTTCTCGTAAAATTTCCTTTTTGAGGCACCCCGTGAAATTTTCATTTACATAAAAATTTGTAGTTTTAGACAAAAATGTCATGTCCGATCTCTCCAAATGGTTCTTTCTACCGTGCGGCGTCGCGCCATTCCGAGCCCTGATCCTCTTCACGATCACGGGCGCGAGGGAGCTTCGCGATGCTGCCGTCAGACCGCGCCACAGATGTCGTTTAAAGTCATTTCCGACCATTCAGCGCTATAATTTCTATATAGACATGGATGAATACCGGAAACGTGAGTACTTTGGCATCTCTGCTCTACAGTCTTCCTCATTCCACTGCAGCGTTGCCCACTCATCTGTATGAGTGGGTCCAATGGAGGGGGGGGGGGGGCGTCATGACTCTATTTTTAGGCTAAATGAAAAAAAGCAAAATAAAAGCGCGAGAGTGGGATGAAGCATCTAAAGATAAGAGGAAAAAGAATAAAAAAAGGTTTTCCGGCTGCAATTAATACCTGATTACTCCTTTTCTAAGCCTTTTTAGTTCTTATCGAAGCTCAAGTAAAGTAGATCGACCCAATCATTGCTCTGCCATTGAAACAAATCCATAACTTTTGGAAATTCTCATTAATTTTGATAAGTACAAAGTCATTGTATACTCGAAAATAACCTACGAATCTTTTAAAAGTATTTAAAAGACATACATATTGATTGGTACTTTTAAATAAGTTCGATCGGAGACTTCAACGATTGGATAGAAAAGTAGTCATATCAACTCAGAGAAGGTACGTTCCTTCTTATTTAAGCGTGAAACAATGGATGCAAGCAATTTGAATATGTCTCGATGTCAATATACCTTAAGTATTTCGCATAAATGAGTAAATTCAGAGAAGTTCTAAACGATATATGGTAACTGATCGGAGAAAACTCTGACTGCCGTTGGTGGCATTCCTTTGAGATCACTATACTGCTGATAAAAAAATTCTACGCAATGAAACGCCTGAATAAAGTGCATGGAGACGGTGGTGAGATGGTACGGTATCCAATTTGTAACGGCCAAAAATGCAAGTCGGTGAATTCTTCTGATGGATTTTTCGATCAGTCGTGACGATTTTTACGGATAAAACGCTTGGATGTCCAAAGCAGTTTTTTACTCCCTGTTTCATTATCCTTGGTTCGGACTTCCATGATTAGGACCTGGTTTCGCAGTGTTCATTCGTAACTCATACTTAGATCGAATTATTGTCCAAAATGTTGACTTTCGAGCCACGCTTTGAAGGTAACGCATGAAGATGGTACCAGTTCAAGTAGACTTATAAAGAGGGAAAAGGGTTCTTCCAGAATACCCGGCTTTCCGCGTCATTTTTTGAGGACCTAAGTCAGGTTCTGCCAAGATATGAAGCATTTGCAAATCATACCAACAGTTTTCACGAAGGTTTTTCCCGACTAAATTTCAGACCACTCTTTATGAATGTTTGATAAGCGATTGAAAAAATCTACACGTCAGTACTAAGATGCACAAAGACGTTTAATACAATTATATATATTAATTATAATTATTATAATTATTATATTACTATATTTATATTATTATAAATTATATTATTATATTTATATTATTATAATTATTATATTAACTCCGGTGTGGACGGTAAAGTATCGCTCGAAATTGAAGGCGTTTTCATCTTGTGAAAACACTATCTTGTAGCTCACAACATTGCGAATCGCGTATACAGTTCTAATAACAATACAAGATAATACTTTTCTGTAAAAGTATCTTTCTTTTTCTCCTTCAAGCAAAACTGCAGAAACGCGTATCTCGGTTTTCGGCGTCGCATACTTCTTGCCTTTCGGTTCGAGAACCACTCAACGTCATTTTTTAAAAGTTTCGGTAAATTTTCTTCTCTATCTGGGTAATGCTATGAAAATCTCAAGCCAAGGTATTGGCTTTGAACATTTTGAAACAAAGCAATCTACGTACACGTTTTTCGCAGTTTCACTGTAGCAGGAATGTTATAACTAATGTTCAATTTTCGGAATGTTCGCATACGTTTTCAAATTTTACAACAGGTAGCATCATTATACATTTCACCGGCGGTTTAGTTTCTTGACCAAAATTTCACCGAAAAATGCTCAGCAGACATTCGATTCAAATCACCATACACTGGAAAAAAAACACATTGGATCTAGAGTTCAGACTCTTAAAAACATCGACAAGAAAAAATACTCTTGATTCGATTAGATTTAAGCTTAAATCAGGAACCAAGTCTCTTAATTTCAGCGGATTTCCTTTTGATTTAAGCTTAAATCTGATTGAATCAAAGTCCATTTTCTTGTCAATGTTTTCAAGAGTTTACACTCTAGATCCAATGTGTTTTTTTTCCAGTGTGTAAATGCAAATCGATTACAACCCAAATGCAATGATTTCATTGGTCAGAAGCATGTTTGGAAACTACGGGCACAATGAATGTTTACGACAATTTCCTAGACTTCGACTGTGGTAACTAATGAAAAATCTCCGTTTTCCGAAAGGATATTAAAATTAATTACAGCCGTCGCGTATATAGCCTCCTCTATCCCCCTCTATCTGAACATTAATCCAACTTCTCCTCCTTCTCTTGCATACGAGGAAGATCTGAGCCCGGGCTGAAAGAATAAGGATCCGAACACATTGTTATTAAAGCCTGAAGGGGAGCGTGGGCAATTTTTTATGTCACGTTATCTCATTTTGAAGTTTGCATTTAGCAGGTACGCGCGTATTGTTCGCCGGGAGCTGGGAAAATGCTACCGACGACGACGGAGCAAGGAAGCAAACGCTGGGGAGCGACTCGCTGTGGGGACGGGGAGGGTGCCAGAGGTAGACATAGACGTAGACGGAGGACACTGGTAGATAGTGAATCCAGAAAATGCGCAGATTCCAATACCATAAAGCGCACTCAGCACATGCGCCAGTAGACGAAGGGGGGAAGGGGGGACGAGGGAGGCACAGGAAGAGAAGCGGAGGAAAAGGGCCCTCGGTGGCCGGCGCGGTGAGAACGGAGCGGGAGCCGTGGTTGCTATGGGTCTATGGGCACAATGTGGCGAAGCGAGCTGGCAAGCGAGTGATATATTTTATTGACCAGCGAATACATACAATAAGAATAAGAATATGCAGAATAGGTCAAGTTCGTTGGCTGCAAGAATGACATTAGGGGAAACACAGTAGCTTGCACGTAATATATATGTAAGTATTGTCCGTTTTGTTTTGATAGACGAGGTTCGGTGCTCACACACGACTATCCCGGTGGCCGCCACCGGTTCGGTTCGGTCCGGTCTTTGCCCGGGGGCTCTCGCCCCAATCAAGGTCATCTGCGGCGAAAATCTTTCGCCGCTCCAGCCCACCAATAGCAACTTTATTCGTCACATCCCTGCCTCAGAGAGTCTGCGACCGCGCGAGCTTGTTACTCGCCGTGTAGTACATGCACCGGTGACCGTGGCGTGGCGTCCCGCTCTCCCGTCGTCGGCGGAAACCGCGTATGTGCACCCGAGGCTCTTGGGGAGTTGCGTGGTTCTCCGCTCGCGGGGGTCCAATTGCTTCACTGCCCGGTTCCTTGTTAATGGTACCTTATGACCGCATCCCCTCAATAAATATCAATAAGCCAACCTGCCGCTCTGCTGACGCCGAGTCCCAGTGGCTATGTCGAAAATACGCTCCGCCGAACTCCGGTCTCGCTTTTTCCCTTACGACTTATTTTTACCCTCGTTCTAGTTTGTAGAACGTAGAGTCCCTTTATACTGAGAGTCAAGACAATGTGAATCCATTTCTGATTGGTTCCCGTATTTTAGGCCTTCACAGTGTCACAAACGGGAATAAAGATTACATTTTCACCGATTGCAAAGATTATAATCTGGAATGGACCAGGGAATTACGGGTTCGGCAAGGAACAAACGGAATGAGAGAAGGAACGGAGAAAGGAAGTTTAGAATGGTCCGATCAAAGATTACAAAGAACGTTCAATTTCTGTAATCTTTATTCCCGTTTGTGACTCCATGAGGGGTGTTGTCTCGACTCTCAGTATAAAGGGACTCTAGTAGAACGTAGTGAAAACTATGCGACAAGTGGTACTGCGAAATGACGAGAGAAACTTGATCAACGTCTCAGCGTATACGATGATCTTTCCATTGATCCATGTTTGAGGTGTATCTTACCCTTAATAAAGCTTTTATATGCCACGAAAGCTCCCACAAAGAAGAATCGCGTAAAAAACGCTATGGTATGCCACTGGTTATCTCTGAAACGACCTCCCAAACTCTAAAAAGCTCTCAAAGTTGAGGCTCTAATGGAGGCTACCACATATGTCATGAGAGAAGTCCATCTTCATATACTTTTAAACTATCCATATAGATAGGGGGGAAATACCTTAGCAAGGTTGCGGTTGCAACTTTAGTATAAGGTTCCCAAAGGTACAACCCCGGCACCCCTTTGCACCCTGTGTTCTGTGACTAGAAAGTTTGACTCGTTGTCTTAAGTTCAAGGCCCCTATTGCCTCTAGTGCGGCTTCCTTTTTGAGAGCTCTTTTGAGTTTGGGAGTCAATTTCAGAGATCGTGAGAAACACGATTCGGCACAGTCGTGTTTCTCGCGAAATTTTAAAGAGGACAAATATTTAAATCGCCAATGCCTGAGATAGACTCAAACTCCATTGGAGGGAACCGAGCGGAATGTTAAAATTCAGATTTTTTTTTTTTGGGGGGGGGGAGGGGGAATACCTTCGGAGAATCGTTTAGGACTGATTACATAATAGCAACACATATTATACATTATTATAACATAATAACCACAATCCAACAGAGAAAGTTGCTGTTTGGACGAATCTTAATCTTTTTAGCTGATTCAGAGGAATTGAGCATCAAAACACGATTCTGTGTCCAGTGCAACTGATCGATTCTCTCGCAATATTTTAATTAAAATATTGAACACTCAACTCAAGACAGGGACATGTGCAACTGAACCGTTTTTAGAAAGAAAGTCTGCAAGTCTAACTTTGTATATCTATAATTTACTAGCGCGTAGTTTTCCCGTGAGAGTGATTTGAGGGAGGCATTAATGAAGACGAAATTAGAGGACGGGCAGTTCCCATTGGTGAAGAAGCACGGAAACGGGTTGGCTCCGTGCTCAAGCTCACACTCGTAAATAAACAATAGGGTACTGACTCACAATGGCCAGCGGAGCAGGGACCCCCTGATTTTACCAGCGGACAATAACTTGTGCACCGGGCTACGTACACAGCACGGTATTGACTCGAGAACCTAGCGACACTGAACACAGCGAGCAGGCGAAACCCGCGGCAAAAAAGTGAAATAAATTATAAGAGTTTATCTGGCTGGTGGCGCTGCACTCCTCTTGACGGCTCATTTAAATTCAGGGATGTTCCGAAGTGGTACAGCGCCCCCCTCCGCTCCCCCCGCTAGGGTGAGGGTCAGATTTGTATCGATCCGAATGAGAATCGGAATGAATGCACGGATTTGAGACAGGTAAATCACCCGCGAAGAAAGTAGCTGTGGCGGCGTGCTTTGCGATATATCGATCGAGCTGCCATTTAAACCTATGGAAAATGATCGATATACTTAGCGCACTCAAATAATCGATTCTTCGCCATGTCTTCAAATGGGAATATATCGACAGTCGATTGTTCACGCCTCGCGACTGCTTGAAACAATAAGCCACAGAGGGATTGCGAGGGAGACAAAAAGTAAATAAATTAAACAATGGTGTGCGATGTTGCTTTAAGTCGCGGGGAAATTCAGGTGAGCGCCCGTGGCTGGGGAGCTGGAGCCATGGGGTCCGCAGAACCCGGAGTTAACAGAAACAATACATTATGTAATCACTTTTCCGACCGACACTATCATTAACCGACCTATGGTGTATTTCATCGCTCGGTAATTCCTGTCTCAGCGTCTGCTTTCTGCGTCTCCTCTACCTTTATTTTGTGTTGTCAAAATCGCGGTTCTCTGCATTCCACTGCACTGCCTGGCGCTAGAGGCTCGACCGGCACAACTAAATCGATCGATAACTACATGCGTACCGAAGAGAAGGGTAGAAATAGGATTTAAAGAATCTAGGAACATTGATCATAGGTTGCTCAATGTAAATGACAAGATAAGTACAAAAATACCGCACATTTCTCAACGGAAGAACTAAGCTGATGACGTGATACATAGAAGCTGTGTTTTAGATGTTTTGAGGTCTGGGGTTGTCGAAGCATTTCGGCCTCGGCCATGGTTAGAACTCTTTCACAGAGAAAAACATTGTAAAGCTTTACATAACTTTGAGTAACATTAGCACAAAAGGAGCTTGTCAATATTTGTCTACAAATATTGACTAGCTCCTTTTGTAACAATTTTTGCACAAATTGTTTAGTTTTAAATTGTTTCTCTCTGCTGTGGATAAGTTCTGACGATGGCCAAGGCCGAAAAGTTTCGACAACTTCGAATAAATATAAAACACTTTCAAAGTGGGTTAATCTTACTTTAGTTCAAAACACAGGCTACCTCGTAACACAATAAAATGTAATTAATACTTCGAGATCTTCGAGATACCCTCAGAAATTCGTGAAAAAATCAAAGTCTGATTTTTTACCCAATTCGACGAGGATAGCTCTCCAGAACAATCGTCTCCATTCTTTGCGGATCTTTCCCATCGACGATCACATATACTGCCGTGCTGAGGAAGAACGCCGTATGAACATTTAAGAGTTGCCAAATTTCCTTCGTTAAAATGTTTATTTTCGAGGAAAGTTATGAATATTTTTCCTTTAAATTTCCAGAATCTTTAAGTGAAATTGCAAACAAAATTACCTGCAAAATTGGGAGGAAAATTTTCATAAGTTTACCAGGAAATTCGTGTTTCATCAAAGGAAATTTGGCAACGCCTGAAGGCTCATACGGCGTTTTTCCTTAGCACCGCAGTATATACACCAAAAATTTTCCTAGGAAACATGTTCTTTTTAGAACTAATTCCAAGCAAGAGCAAATGCAATCAAATGAATGATATCATTCCGGATCCAAGTGACACGAATTATGAACAGCGGCTCGATTGCTGAATCGATATCGAATGCCGATCGATGAAAAGCATTGTTACGATAGGGATTTATCGATCATGATCATAAGATAGCGATTTATCGATCAGGGTTATTTGATAGCGATTGAACAATCGACCCGCAGGCAACAGAAAATGTGGCGGAGGAGGATCAATACGTACACATTTAAAACATCCGAACTGCAACGCAGACAGGGCCGCATAAGAAAATTTCGAAACAAAAAAGAACCTCACGAAAGACATTAAGAGGTGACACTGGATTCGGACAAATTAACGTCAAATTACGCGAAAAACGTGTTTTCGGCGAATGAAGATTTAGAGGCAGTTTGTCCAAAGGTGGTTACGCTGGCGATGCGGCAGGCGGCACGGTCGGCCGGCGCGACGGGGGTCTGGATTTAAAAGCGCATTTCTAAACGTACACGTGCAATGAAGGGTATTTTGTACAAAAATGGATGCTTATTTTATCGGGCGTGCGGCAATTATCATGTGTGAGCATGCTCCCAAACCAGCCCCGAATAATTCCTGTATTTCAATCAAACGGTGTAACTAACGCACTGTTGCCTCAATGAACGCGTTATAATTTGCATAAAAAAAGCGTTCGGTGATCATGCTCAGAGAGGAAGGTCAATTGGCATAAACTAGATTTCGGGTGGGTATATCAGCCCTGCGTATTCATTTTTGAAATTGACAGACAAATCTATAGACAAAGCGATAGACAAAGAGAAATGAGAGGGATCCTGCCGGTGGAAACGGATGGTTGCAATGGCAGAAGAGGTAAGTAATAGACTAACCAATGGCAACCCGAGAGAGTTAGTCCATAATTTTCTGTATTCGTCTGTAACTACCAACTGTTTTAGCCAGTAGGATTGCTCCATTTTCCCGTGCCTTCTTTATCTATCAATTTCAGCAATCAGCCCGCTGACCGGATTAGTGTTTAGAGTTGTGTCTCTCGGCCTGAAAATCTCGCTGTAGAACTAGTCCCAGAGTAATTTTTTCCGAGAAACATGACTCGGGGAATTTTTTTTTTTTTTTTTTTTTTTTTTTTTTTAAAGAAAATGTCTGATTCGAAGAAAAAATCTTGGAGGCTTGTGTTTAATTATGATGTTCTATTTCTTGCATTACTAAAAAGTCCGGGTTTTTATCAGAGTGTGCGGTTTCAGTAGATTATGAAGGGCAAGCATAAATTGATGATTTTCTTCAAAATCTAGTTATCCTCTCTCGATAGCTTTTTTGGACCATATTATAAAACCTTTTCATCTGCTCTTCTTTTTTAATATGAAGTCTCAAAACAATTTTACGAAGAATGTTTCAAAAGCAATTTTTTTTTCTTTTTACATTAATACATTATTTTCCCTCGCTACAAAGTGTTAAAAGTTTCTTTTTTTCATATACCCACAAACGATTTAAGTTTTATCGTTTTTTATTTAATAATTTATACTGGGTAAAAAGTATGCTTCTATTTGAAGCCTTCTACAGTTCATTTCTATTAGTAAAGAATGATGTGAAATAAGACGAAGACATGAAAATTTGTGGGTCATATATTCTCTTGCTTGCAAAAAAACACATCAACACGTACCCATCGAATGAAAATATTTTTAATCTTAGTAAGTCTGCTTTAATAAGTTGTAGGATGAATTGCGGGGAAGTGTGTTATTAGCAAAATATCGGGTTAGTAAAGAAGTAAGTGGTTTGTACTGGACCAGCATACGAATGGAAATGCTAGGTAAACATTTCCAGATTGTGAGAATTATTTGAAATGGATCGAGTTTAACAGAAGTTTTTTCGAGGGGTCTACTCCTCGAAAAAAATCCTGCACAGCATTATAATGCAGCTTGCTTGACTCTCTGAATTGATTTTATCCATGGAAAACCTCATCCTATTTTGCTCCATCTTCTGAATTAATTTCGCTATTGTTGCATGCATAATAGGGGAGCCAATTTTTTTTTTTAAAAATTGCGAGAAAATAATTATTTTCCGGCAAATATGATAACCATAGTCAGAGGTAAAGAAACAAGGCTGGTTCACTTTGTCAAAATCGAACCATCAAATACAAATTTTTCTCGATGTGAAATATACGGGGAATTCTACTTCTAGCACGCAGACTCCCTTGTTATGAAAAAAATAATTGTTCCGTTGGACTCAGTGCAAATATTTCAAGAGCACTTTGCAAATGTCGATATGACAACGACGGTAAAAATAAAGGATAATTTCTGGTTGCGCATGCGGTCAATGGGAGTTTGAACGCCTTTTTGTAATTCGTTAAGTGCTACAATGTATTCTGTCAACAACTCCCTCTGATCGGCCATTTGAATGCGCTTCAAGTTCACTCGGGTTCTTCGGATCAGTGACCATTTATCCGAAAGAACAAAGGATGAAAAAACAAACCGAGCTCGAAATCAATCACCGGTTTTTGTGCCTCAATTCGGAGTATAGCCAAGATTCGATTAGCGTTTATAAATTATCTAATATTGCCAGGCAGGCTATTTTCTGCGCACGGGATTCCCTTGCGCTGTTTTTTTATCGTTTTTTCAAGAATTGCTTGGTAGCCTAATCATCGACCTCACATTTGTTTTTAAAGAATTAAAATCATCCGTGATTTTACTCCTCCATTAAAAATCATCTTAGTTTCTGAGTCATCTATTTACATTTTACAATCCTATATAGACACTTATACTCCTTTTTCATACATCTTACTCGTCGTTTATTTCAATTGTCTAATATTTTGCAAATTGATTTACTGCAAAGAGCATGTATACCGAAATATGCATAGTTTTTAACTGCCTTAAGGAGAGTAAGATGATCGCTCCAATGAAATTATTTTGTTTGCATATCCACTTCAAAACTGCGTAGTCATTAATGTTCCGCATAGACCCTAAAAAGTATTTATAAAATCTATAATCAACTTTTTTTTTTTTTTTTTTTTTTTTTTTTTTTTTTTACCGGAGAATCAGGTAAAACTTAGCAGGCATTGAAATTGTGAGTATTTTCTTCACAGTTCAGGAAAAATTCAAAGAAATTTATCAGGCTGCTCCGTGCCGAAGTTTTTGGTTGAAAAAATACAATGAGGGTGAAAATTGAGTTACATGAAATACAGTTTCTGGTTAAATCCTTTCTTTTAGTAAAATCCAATCTTCTGAATTCCACGTAAACCGTAAGCATGTTTAGTGTGCCTTTACCGTGTGAAATATGTTTGAAAAACAAACATAAGGCTTTTCATTAAGATCAGTTTTAGGATAGCACCCCGTTGGAAAATAAGCAGCACCAAAGCGACTTGCCGACTTTGCTATTCGCTATTACGTTTTATTCGAAGCAACAACTATAATACACTACCCGCGCAACATAGCTCTGTGGGAAGGAGACCAAATCGCCTTCACTCATTCAAGTAGGCAACGTGCGTGTCTCTTGAGCTCGAATAGTTGTATCAAGGCGCTGAAATAAGCTTCAGGTCACTTCGAGCTCATCAGTCAAGGCACGGCCCACCCTCTCATGCATGTCTGCCTATGAACACAGTCGGTTTACTATTTTCAATAATTACATTCATTATTAACATGACCATCATATTCCTGATTAACATAGTAAATCATAATCTGATCATCATGCTGACATTTGATCATCACTTAACTTTCATGTCTGAAGGTAACACTAGAAAATTTAAAGTATTATGTCGTTTGTGCATACTTCGGAAACCGTAGTCTTTTCTGAATAAATATGTGTAGACAAATAGTGTGCTTTTGGAATGAAGGAAATCAGCCTCAATAACGAAAACCATACTTTTAAATCCAGGCACGGATCACTTGGATTACCCTTATAATCTTAACACTAAAACAAACAAAAATGCCTTGCTGTCTAAGGGCTGCCTTTTTTCAACAGGGAATTTTTTTATTACTCGTCATATTTTAATACTACTGTTTATTTTTCCTCTCACCTCCTTCCACCATGATAGATTATAATCATCTCTTGAGATCATCAGATGCAATTTCCTTTTCATATCATTCCTACCTAAAATACTCATCGACCTGTAGTGTGTCAATCGTTATAAAAAGTTTTAAACCACCATTAGATACAAGTTCAAATCGCAAGATGAAACTCAGGGGTATTTTCCTTGCTAAGCAAAACAACAAATTTCCACATCTTCTCTCTGAGTCGCTCTCAGAACTCGACTAGGCACTCTCATTTCGACGTATTTATGCTGTGCATAGGGTTTGTGTGAAACATAGTTCCTTTTAGCATAAATACGTCCATTTGTATTGAGCGACTCAATATTTTTCCCAACTTCGCAAGTGTGATTTTTCTCTGGGACAAATCCCACGAAACGTCCCGTGGAGACGAGGCCTATGAGTGTTATATTATAGCATTGATCCCAAGAGTTTTGTGTGTCAGTTGAATTGAGTCCACCAGAAAGGAACCCACATTAAGTTGAAACCAACAATAAGAAAAAGCGGTTTGAAGTTTTATTCTTCCTGTATAAGGCTCAACGCAGAAAATGAACTTCAACCGCTCTCTCCTTAAACTAATTTCTTATTGGAAACTTTCAGTTTTTGGCAGGAGAAACTACATGGTGGAACTGAAAAACATTCTGAACTCGATTTTTTCGAAAATGTGGGTTGGTTCCTTTCTATCATACTCGGTCCATTTAATCTTTAAAATACAGATTCATATTGTCATATGGACCGCGCTTAGCAGAAAGGAACCAAGCCACATCAGGTATTGCCAAATTTAACCGGGTAATTTAATTTTTTACGAGGTAGCGTTTTTGCGGATTCCTTTGAAAATTTTAAGGAATTCGCCTCGTGCCGCGCAGAAAATTCACCGAAATTTGCACAAAAATCCGCACAACCGTTTTCGTGTAAACAAATAAATTGTCCAATGAAACTTGGCGATCGCTGATGTGGCTTGGTTCCTTTTTGCTTAACGCGATCCATATATCGCGCGTGAACCAAGACAAGGGACTTCAAACAGACCGTTCGGGTATTTAGTACCGGGCGCTGGAAACCTGGAATCCACCGCTACCTAACCCTCCACCCCTCCTTTCCTTTTTTTTTCTCTCCTCTATGTGGGTGAACGAAATTGGGCAAGTGCTGAATACAAAGGAGACGGGCGGGGGGGGGGTGAGGGGGGTTAAGGGGGGCCTTGGAAAAGCAAATGACACGAGGGACGTAACGTGCAAGTTTACATGGAGCGAAGCTCCGGGGACCCGGGTGGAGGGATCACGACTGTTGCACACCGATTGTGGGGTACCCGTACCCACCAGAACTCGCGAGAGGGAGGCGGGGTGGAAGGGGTGGGTGGGGTGGGGGTGAGACTGGGGCTCGTGCAGAGCTCCGGATCAGAAGGGCCTTAATATCTTCCCATTGACACGGTGAGTCACTAAGTCAGGCTCCCGTAAATTAACCGCCCATCAGTTTAATAACCTATGGAGCTATTGCAGCTACACTCCGCACTCTTTCAGTCCTCCTTGTTGCCCGACTGCCCTCCCGATTGGTGACCTGCGGGCTGATTATTGGAACTGATAGACAAAGCGATAGACAATGAGGACATAGTAAGTATAGAGCGATCCTATTGGTTGACATGGTTGGTTCTTATAGACTAAGGAAAAAAATGATGGACTAACTGTCGGGTCTTTGGTGGGTTGCCGTTAGTTAGTCCATTACCTACCTCCTATGTCCATTGCCACCACCCGCTTCCACCATTAGGATCCCTCCAAATCCCTTTCGTCGTCTTTGTTTATAGCTTTGTCTATCCGTTTCAATAATCGGCCTGCTGGTGACTCGGTGATGCATCGTCGGAATACGCAATGAGCACCGAGGGCAAAAGTTCGGTTCGGTGTATTGAATGCCACACCGTTTCGGTTCACACCGAAAACAAGGGATGCTGATTTAACATTTTTGATGTGAAAAAGTGTGCGACAACTCACAAAACGCTGAATTAACTGCCACAGCAGTTCGATTTACATCTTGACTTTGCTAAAGCAACTGTTGTAGCTGTTAATTCAGCGTTTTGTGAGCTGTTGCACACTTTTTTACATCCAGAATGTTAAATCAGCATCCTTTTTTTGTCGGTGCAGGTTATCGAAGTTTTCGGTCGCAGAAACCGAACTTCGGTTCAGCTTACCGAAATTTGGTTCCCGTGATCAAAGCCTTCGGTTCCTTGGAAGTCTCCGAAAGCTACAGTTACCTGAGCTAGAAAAGGCCGGTGTTTAATACCTTAATATTCATGTCGGTCTGGGAGTAACGTAAACAGTAACGGCATTATCATGTTACTTGAAAATATCTTTCATCAACGGAATCTTTCAACTTTGCCTCTCGCAAATGTGCGATACAGACACCAATATTTTGTATTGGGTTTGACGACAGTGAATATCTCGGAGTAAATATTTTACATGATCGGGGAAAAACGGTCGAAAGGATTGTTTGAAGTTTAAAAATGGTGAACGTTTTGAGGAGGGGAAGTTTCAGGTTTTGTGAAGGATCGCTGTGAAAAATTGAAAAAAGAAAATTTCTGGAAAACATTTGTGTTAATCGGTTTATTATTAAGGCTTTCCTAAAATGTCTGGGACTATAATTTCAATTTCTTTTTAAAAAAGTGGCAAACCATTCGAGAGACCTGCTTTTGGAAATGGAGGTCCCTTTCTCCACGTGCAATTGGACTAGGAACAACAAGAGAAAGAAGCCAATGTGCATTTAAACGGCATTCACTTTAGTAATGGATTCGATTGCTCACTGCAAAATTTAGATTGGTTTCTTGCAAAGAATTTCGAAAGAAAGGCTACCCGAACAGTTTTGGATTGGGTACTACCTGGGAAAAGGCGACGCGACGATAGTGCGTCCGACGAAGGTGTGGTAGCAGGACGTTGACGAAGAAGTCGCGTTGTCAGTTACCGGATAACCTCCGAGAAGATAAGCACATGTGGCGTTTGGATGTCGCAGAACGCCACAGTGCGTTGTAGGAGCGACTTTTATGCATGTAGACTGGGTGACAAAATTTCATGAAAAATAAAATCTTGAAATTTCACGTGAAATATTTCATGAAATATCAGAAAATGAAAGATATTGAAAAATATCGGCTCCTTTCCATGTTTTGCGAAATGTAAAAATTGCGACTTTCTTCTATTCTTGTGTGTTTGAATGCGGGTTGCATACTCTAGCCCCTGAAAAATATGAAATATACCATAGCCGCGTGAAATTTCATGAAATATTTCTCTGAAACTTCCAATCTTTCATTTCTTCCTTTCGTTTCATGCCGCCCTGCATGTAGATACATTCCTCTCGCTCACACCTGTATTTTACGAAACGTGGCAATGCAGTGGCTGGCTTGTGTTTCTCACTCGCTCCAGAAAAATCAATAAAATACTTAAGTAATTAACTAAGTACCCAGACCCCACCAGCGTGGCACCGGATTTGATCAGCGGTCGCAGGATCATCGGAACCACCTCACCGCGGCGCCCCCTCGCCTATCGGCGAGGCAGGGATCCCGGCGTCTGGCCCGGAGAACCATTCCCAAAGGAATCATGCCGAAGCTCGCTGGCTTATCTCTGAGAATCGCACGTAACCTTTGGACTGATCCTTTCGCCAGGCAGCCAAAGGTAAAATCGAGACCGTTAATAAAAAATCTGACGCTTTTCGCGACCGTGTCTCTGTCGAAACAAGGTATCTCAGTTTGTTCGGTGGCACAGCGCGTCGTGGTGTGGTGTCTTTTGCATCATGCCCCGGGTTTGCTCACCTCGCTCGATCCATGCAGTAACGCCACGGATTACGGTCTACAACCCCTCCTCTCTCACACTCTCTCTCCCTTCTGCACCCTCCCCCTCCTTTACGCCGAGGATTAAGAAATCTTTGATGATTGTGGGTTATTAACCCTCCATGATCTTGATCTCATTAAAAAATATTCGTATTCTAATATGCGACCACCCATCGAAAAAGGCATTTTAGCCTATAGGGGAAAAATTGCAGTTGTGCAATTTTTGTCCAATTGGGTCGGAGAATCCGATTTTGAGTTTCCGATCACTGGAAAAAAAACACATTGGATCTAGAGTACAGACTCTTGAAAAAATTGACAAGAAAAAGGACTCTTGATTCACTCAGATTTAAGCTTAAATCAAAAGGAAATCCGCTCAAATTAAGAGGCTTGGTTCTTGATTTAAGCTTAAATCTGATTGAATCAAGAGTATTTTTTCTTGTCGATGTTTTTAAGAGTGTGGACTCTAGATCCAATGTGTTTTTTTTTCCCGTGATGAAAATCGCAGGTGGATCCAAGCACTTCGAACGGGGGGGGGGGGGGGGGGAGCTCCCCTTGAAATTTTCCGAAATTTTAAAGCATCTAACGTGTAGTTTAAGTCAATTCTGTGATGAATAATTACCAATTACAGGCGTCCTTCCCTCCTCTTTCGTCCGTTCCTTCCTTCTTCCTTTCTTCACTTTTTTTCCACCATATTTTCGGGCGAACAGGGGGAGGGGTTCACCCCTTATGTCCCCTCCCCTGGATCCCCCTTTGATGGAAACATCTTTCTAGCACCCTGAAAAGATGTAGCAAGTGGTTCACGGAACAAATTAAGTGCAAATCAGTTACTGAAGACGGCATAACAATCTGTTGAAGAAAATTCGATAGCGTATCTTTGCGCTAGGCGCCGTGTATGAGTATCTTGGGTCGCTAGGCGGCTTTCAGTCGCTGACTTTCAGGCCTTAAGTTTTTTCATTCTTCTTCCTTTTTTCCAGCTATTTCGCATACCCCCGCAGGCCGAACCCTGCGCTTACGATCTTTAAGGCGTTAAATGTCCCATAATTTTCAAAGGGCACAACTTTCTACTCTTTTTATAATAATTCACTTTTGAGTTTTTGTGGATTAGGGTCCTTTCTCCCATGAACCCCTTATTCGCGTTTTAAAATTTTTCCATTCTTGGTGGAGAAGTGAGTACAAAACTGATACTTCTGTTATTTCAGGAAAGGTTATTTGTCGCCTCCCTCTTTTAATGGAACTGTTTGGTCGAATTCACTTGAGAAGAAATCATAGGATCTATTTCTCCACACAAAAAATTAGCACTTTCGTTGTTCAATTTTACGTTAAAAAAGTGGGTATGAAATTCGATTGGGTTGGTGATGATTTTATATTAATAGAGCATGATAAGCAATCATTCTAAAGCTGCTGTATCTTAGCAATGTAATAATGAATCAATCAAGAAGTATTTCTCTGTTTTTTGTAAAATTGTCAAAAGTAATCCAAAATATTCTTTTTCGTAGTTGATGAAAAGTGACAGTAGTTTTCTTCTTTCATTTACCAGTTTTTCAACTGATCAAATTTATCTCAGAAAAGCCAACTTCTTGGGACAATCTAGATTTTTCGGAAAGGCCCCCTCTGGACTTAGTGACCTAAAATTAATAACACGTAGCTATCAGTTCTTGTATTTTTTTTTCCATTTCTTTTGCGCTCGCTAGTGTAGTCAGAATTATTTATACAAATCCATAAAAGTAAAACATTTCGTAAAATATTGACATAGAGAAAAAAAGGAGGTGTTTGTATCTTGAGGTTTGTTTACCCTGTGACGTAGGTCGTCACAATCTAGCCAGCGAAATCCGGAATTCGAAGTATGAAAAATGAACCATAATGTCCCATTGTTTTGCTTAAATCAACTCATGATATAATTTCAAGCACTTTTTATAGAATGACTTTTTTCCATAAATTACACCATTTCCAAGAAAATCGATGATAAAAGTCGCTGTACCGACCTACGTCATCAAAAAAATCCAAGATGCCCGAAATGCAAACACCTCCTTTTTTTCTCTATGAAATATTGGAGCTTGTTCCATTTGTATTCTTTTCCGTGTGTCACTATCTCACCATAACAAAATGTAAATTTAAAGTATTAAGTTTCATGCCCCACTCAATGTCGCGCCATTGAGTATATATAATAGAGGATATGTAAGGTTGAAGTTTACTGTTGCTTGTGTTTCTTTTTCTTTTCCTTTACACGCTTGGATTCCTTCAAAATTATACTATTCCACATCCTTTTTTTTTAAACTTGTCGATTGTTGAAGGAGGAGGGGTTGGAAATGGTTGTAAAAAGAAATGTTACATAAATTTTAAAATTAAACAATTTATTTTTACAACATATTCAACAATTGTTTTATCTTTTGACATTAGATGCAAAGCGATTGATTTCAGAAAAAGATCACAACTGCGTTTTTCTTTTTTTCAATATATTTCCTACTCCGACAGGTTTATATAAAAATCTTTCACATATGTACATCTCATTTACGCCATCATAAATACGCGCGTAAACAGATTTTCCAAGAAATACTTCGAATGTTTTAAATAAACAGAAAAATAAATAAAATTGTACAAATAACATCTAATAAGGCGCAGTTAAGAACTTTACATTTTCTTGCTTATTTTTTGAAGAAGCACATTTTACAGCCATAAATTTCTAAAAATCACAATCTTTGATGAATATTGCGCGAGTGTAAAAGCACGCTTTTATTATAAATAAATCTAAGATTAAATGAATTATATTCTTGAGACTTCTTTAATTTGTTTTACTTTTTCAACCAAATGCCAATCAATCTCCCAGCACGATTAAACGAAATAAAATACTCCTAGGCACACACAAAGTTCAATTCACCCCCGTATTTCGAAAATCTTCATTCTAATCGTCTGTAAAGTTGACTGAAAATTCAGATGTGTCATTCAAGTACAAGTAACAGATGAAAAAAAGTAACATCAGCTAAGAGTAAAGGAGAAAGAAAAATATTTGGTAAAGTTAAAATGTAAAATAGTAATAAAAACAAAATACGAAATAAATGAACTTGAAACATGATAAAACACAAATCATTCAACAACTTTTATATTACAATATAATTTTAATTTACTCATAACTTCGAATTTATCTATTAATTTAACTAATTGTCTAAAATATTGCAAAACCACAAAATCAGTGGACACAATGTAAATAAATTAAACAAGAAATATTTTTAAAAAAATATCTTCAAAAACATCTATGATAAATGCTACACTTAGAATCACAGCTTACTCAGAAAAGAAAAGAAACTTTTTCCTCAAAACAAAGCAAATACTACCGATTTTCGTTTCAGATTTTATCCTTTACTTTTTTTATATGAGTCGCAACGGAGCCATATTTCTGGCATTGTATTGATCAAGTTAATATTTATTCAAGGATTAAAAGACGAGTTGGATTTTTTTTTCCTAAGGAACAACTCTCTCTGAACATTCATAATTATGATGACATAATCTCATATTCAAATAAAAACGCATGCTTAGCCGATTTAGCGGATGGATTTTTTTTAGAAAATATTGTCTGCATTTAGTAATAGTAAGGTCACTGGTTCTGATTGATAAAAAGTTTTCAACGTATTTTCAAATGCACCATGTTTTTAATGTTTCAAAAACAGAAAGATGATTGGAGGGAGGGAAAATCTTTAAAAAGAGTAGGTATTTCATAAATTCATAATTCAGGTAACCAGAATGACTGATTACAGCACAGCTTACTTAGCACAAATTAAGAGGGCATTTTTAATTCTGTGAGTTTTAAATCGGGCGTGATTTTACGAAACTCGGGTCAACTCGAAGTTAATTTTTAGAATACGCTGAAAATGCTTACATTCTATTAAATATTTTTAAAATATTGAATTTCAGCAGATTCTTCCACAAGAATTATAAGAAATATAATTGCGCAAGTGAACGAAATGGAACATGACGTAATACCATAGCTATTTCTGAGAGCAAAAAAAGATAGGAGGAGATGTCGTAGTATCGAAAATGTATATGCTAATGGTGCTCCTTGCAATAAAAACGGGAAAGGAGAGAGAGAGAGAGCGCTTGTTCTCGAATCATAAATATTTTAATGATTCTTCATTCAAACCTTGTAGAGTTGCAAAGAGTGACTCGCTTGAAAAGAAAAAGAGTAATTAATTCAAAAAGCTTGTGGATGATTTTTAATTACTTACTACTTCAAGAGTGTTTCAAAGGTATAAATTTTTCTTTACTTTAGCATCCTGCTCTTCTCAGTCTGAGTGGTTGATACTCGTAAAAATCCAATGAAAGCCAGACATTGAGGACATAAATTTACTGTAGCTCCTGCATTATATAAATTTTAAATTCCGGCTCAAAATAGGTATCACAATCACTTAAAAGGTGAAAAAGGGGAAATACTGTTTTCTTTTCTCTTCTGCCTTTTTACATTTGCTTCTTTGCGTTGATAAGTGTTATTTTTATGTGGGTCAAGATAAATCAATTTAGGTTTTTAAATTTTTGTAGATACAGAAAATTTATAGAACTATGTTTCTTTAAAATAAAGGAGCTACACTATTCTTTGGTGTATTCTTTTGAATAATAGTTTTTTTTTTTTTTTTTAAAAAAACTTGTTAAAAATTTAAGCGTGAATATAATTTTAACCAAGCGCCCAAGTCATGAGTTGGACTGTTGGAATTGAAGTTATAAGATGGTATTTCATTGATATCTTAACTTAACTTTCAATTTTCTTACATGGTTCGAAAATACATTTTTTCTTTGCTTAAAGTTGTACAACAAAAAATGGAAATAATATAGAGAGCTGCATAATTAATGAAACTAATATACCCGCATTCACCGAAAAATCACTCTGTCGGGAAGGAATTGCTAATCACTAACCAATGCTTGCAATGTAGAGAACCTCATTGCGCATGATAGCCTCAGATGATTAGAGTCTAATCTAACGGTGGGCTTTGTGAGTAAATGGGTTAAAAAAAAGTCGTATGTATTACTTTCTATAACGGGTCGATCGGCGATGAACATGTTGCATACTTATTGAGTTATCAGACTTTTGGTTCAAGGTGGGCTAGCTTCAACATTGCAACTGCACTTTTTTGGTGCTATAAGTAATGAAGCACGGATGCAACTCCAGTTTAGTGTAGTAGTTGGAAGTTTTTGGTCAAATTGTCCTCTTCAAAATAGAGTCAGCTATTTCACGTGTTACTATCTCCGATTTCTCTAGAATCTGCAACAAAGCAATAATTTCATGAAATGACAGTTGTAAAAATCAATGACCTAACTGACTACGTAAGAGAATTGATGCAAAATTAAATGTTTGGCCACCGGAAAAATTTCAAATTTCGCAGTAGTAGCGAATTTTTAAAGAAATCTTATTGGAAGTTTCAAATGAGACAAGGAAATTTTTAGGCAACTGTTCAACACGTAAAAGAACTTATCCACTGAAAAAAAGTTACGGGCTAAAATAGACATACCGTCCGTTCCGGGCTCAGAGACCGAAAGTTCTGGGTGCTGGAGCCGTAGCTTCGACTGCTCCGGAAGGCACGCCCGAGACATTCGGCCTCTGAGCCCAGAATGCGGACGATATGTCTCTATAGCCTATTAGTTCAGCTTCCACGGCTGGAGTTATTTTTCAGTGTAGGTTTGTGGGTTTTTTTTTTTGCATTTTATTCAGATGAGAACCGAATAATAAAATCGCCTCGATTTTTTTCTCGAAAGTAGTTCCGATAAAGCAAGGCTCAAAGCCTGAGAGCGTTAGACCACTAAATACCTCAATCTTGGTCACCGCGCCAGACCAAGATGCTCGACAATGGTTCCTACTTCACCAGCGCGTGGCGATTAACAGTAATTGTCCTGCGCGGACAATTATACTTGACCCGTCGCGTTTTGCGCTCCAATATCGCGAAGCGGTACCGGACATTTCCCTGTTTAAAATCACCATCCCAGCCCGGCAATTCCAATCATTTTTGGCGTGCCAGTTCAGCTTTCTTTGTTTTCACAATTTATTCGCCGAGCTCTCTACCAATTCAAGACTCGTGACTACTTATTCACACCAACAGTGACGCAAACCTTCTCAAAATATTTCCTGGATATCGCAATGAAATCTCAGCGTTCTGCATTACCGGAGTGTTGACTTATCGTGAAAAAACGAATAAAATAATAGAAAACACCAAGTAAAAATTAACCCGATTCATGTTTATATATATATATATATTATATATATATATATAATTGTAATGGGGGGGATGAAATGATCCAACGCTCGTCAAATGGTAGAGCTGACTCTATATCTCGAATATCAATACAACGGTAATACACTTGGTACACTGGCTAGGTGCTACCTATACTCGCTGCCTCGAAGATACGAATGAATCCGCGGCGAATCTCGAGAGCATACATCTCGTAGCATCCGATGACGCGATGACGTCAAAGACGTGATTGCGAGAAACATCGGCGCTCCGAGATGTAAACTCTAAACATCCAAATGCTGACGCCAGAGCCTGCACTTGCGAAATCGATGGCTTTCGGCCCGAATGAGCTAGAATGCATAATGGAATGTGGCATATGGAATATGGCCCCATTCTATTACACCCTCCGATCTTGGGCAAAAAAAAACGAAAAAAAAAAACGATTTAACCATCCCTTTCGAAGCAAAGGCTCTTGCGTAGCAAGTGCAGCGTGTCATCGTAAAAAAAAATAGTAAAATAAAAGTAGGTTAAAAAAAAAATTATAAATAAAGAAGGCTAGCGTAAAAAAAAACATTAATTGAATTGGTAATAGAAATGTTGACGTTTTACAAAAAAAATAATAAATAAAGCGGCTACATTTTTATATTTGCCGGCACCCGATCAGAACTTTGGTTCGAGAGGTTTCATAGCCGTTCTGTTCATGTAACAAAATCCCAAAATTGCTATGAAATCTGTTCACCGCAGTTTAACCTGGCGCATTCGTGGTACTCAAAAACAAATTTGAATCGAAAAAAAAACGTAAATAAAAAATTGAGTACGAGTACCCGATTTCGGTTCTTAAAACTACTACAAAGAAATTTGCTGTCGCTCCGAAAAATCTCAGGTGCCATGCCCGTCCAACACATTCTGCTGACTCAGAAGCGCCTCGTTCAGTCCTTCGCGATGCCCAATGTTGATATTTGCACCATCAGCTGTCCTCCATGAAGCGCCGTGATGCTTCGCGGTTGCCAAATCGCCGTGTCGCCTTCAGGAATGGATGTCCCTCGATTGTCAGGATATCCGGGTGATGTCCAGATGCCTCCGCCGATCAGTTGAGAGAAGCACGCCCGGATCCCGCCGAAAGTGGAGGTAGGATGAGCCGGGTGTGAAGAGTGCCTCCAACGTCCCAACGTGCCTCAAAGCCCATGCTGTCTTAGGGATGCCTGCCTGGCGACCGGTGGGAGAAGGCTGCCCGCCTCGTCGATTGGTCGATACGTCCAAGGGTTGCTGAGACTGCGATCCGCCAACCAGTCGCTGGATGCCGAAGCTACTCTGGTTACGGTAACCAAGGGATGATGAACCAGGGGGAGATGTTTCTACCCCGGAAGCAGGGCTGCCCGCTGGGGAAAGGGCCGCTGATCCCTTCGACAGGAGATGAGCCGGCTGGTGTCCTGCCTGACGATCAGTGAAGTCAAAGTTCCCGCGATTTGGGCGCTACTTTGGTGTGAATCATTGAGGATGCGTGGACTGGAAGTGCGGTTCCCATCAGAGATGCGAATTCCGAGACGGCATCAAGAAAACTTCTCTTGCGAACAGGAGTCCTGAAACGTTGCCAAAAACACAGGATTAGACTACTGCGCTGTCATTTCCTATTCTCAGGAGAAAAAATTACATTAACAAAATTTAGAAGCGCAACTGTAAAATATCAGCGCAGGATTCTTAAAATCTAGTGATATGCTTAGTAAATTACATAAAATAATATATTAATAAATTAATTAAGCAACAGAAAACCATGGTAGCATAATTTACCGATCATTCCGGAAATATGAGTATAAACCAGTAAAAATAACAATAAATTAATTTCCAATATTATATAAGGTTTCGTTTTTAAAAGTAATACAAGTAATTTTTCGAAACCATTCTACACTTTTAAACGAAAATAGAAACCTAAAAACGGGGGCAATAGCCTTTTCTCCACCACGAAATTTTTCTCAGACAAAAAATCGAAAACTGTTATGGGTTTCCTTGTTGTTACAATACGTTCGTGAATATTTCCATCCTAACACCAGCATTTCTAATAAATTGATGGTTGTTCAAAGAAATCAAAAACCATCGGGCTTACTTTAAGTATCGCAATTGATACAAGTAAAGAGGGAAGTTTGATAAGTAAAATTTGCAGGTACCATGAAATATTAGATAAATGAACATTCATAAAATCAAGATTTAAAAAAAAATCTGACAACGCTGCACACAACGTGCTGCGGGTTTACAAAACTGTCCATGCTTAGTTACTGCTGATATTCCGCAAGGAAGAGGAAAAAATCCTGACCTTTCCTAAGAGAGAGTGTCAATTTTATAAAATTAGTAATGAAGTTAGGTAATTTTGGTCTAGTTACAGGTCGTAGGCAATCCACAACGAAAATTTATGAAAATTGCTAACTTATACTTCTGCTGTGATAAAATGAAATTAGCAAATCCATAGCTGGTGCTCCATTAAAGCTGACGCAATTGTTTTCCATTTCTGCCAATAACACATCGAACTCGTCCCCTCGGTTGCGGAAATTGCCGGCTAATTCCATCTTGCATAACACGGAAAATTCAGCGAGCGCCGCTCTTGTTTGAAATTTCGACATGAGAAATTTTTTCGCCAAATTGACGGCCAACGCCCCAAAAATGGCGCAACTGCGGTATGCCCATGATTTGTTTTTCCTTCAGCCTCCGCGTACTGACCTAGATTGGTGGCTGGGTCCTCCGAGAATTATTTTTAGGGAAAAAAAAAACTTCAAGGAAGATGGAAAATGGAAAATCTTTGAAAAGAAAAACATGAAGAAACTAAGAAAATAAAGAACAATGAGACGGGTCTCCTAGAATGAAATAAAAATACATACATACAATTTAAAAATTTTGAAATGAAAAATGAATAACGAGACTTGTGACGAGTTTCTAACGGAGCTAAAGAAAACTTAAAAACTTAAGACTTAAAAATCATCTTTTCTCAAAACATAAGACGTTCAAGAAATGGAAAAGATTTTTTTTTTCTTTAAACCTGTCCTTCTGCAACAGCTTCTTTCTTTTTTTTTTTTTTTTTTTTTTTTTTTTTGTTTTTTTTTTTGGACTTTCGCCCTTCGGAGAAGTCTTTCAAGAAGAGTAAAAATTAAACAAACACGAAAAAAAAATTCTGAAAATCAAAGGATATTCTGTCGTGTCCTGTTAAACAAAAACAAAAAATATCATCATTAGGATAAGAAAGTTACACGTCTTGGTACCGAAAATTCTGGATTGATACTATTCTCCAGGATCGAATTTTCTCCTAAATCTCCAATTCTTGGGACTCCTCCAAGAAAAATCATGATCGGAATTGTGCCCATTAAAATAGCCATTATTTTTCAAACATATTTTCTTTTTGAACTCAGATTTGGCATCATCTGTGTAATTCGCAGTAGAATAGCCTCGCTTTTTCTTACTCACTCTTTCAAATTTGTAAACTGCGCGACCGGCGGTGTCCGTGTTTTGAAAATTGCTGACCTCACCTTGCTTACCTGAAACGCGTAAACCATACGCAAGTTCAAGTCCATCGCTTGTTACTGTGAGCATCTCGACCTCGTTTCCGAACTTCGATGCCTCTTTTCCACTTTCCTGCTGATCAAAATGATCATTTTTACGATTTTCTTCAGTGGAACTCACAAATTCCTCAGGGAATATTTGTATATTGTGAGGGTCTCCTTCCTGAATCTCACATGGGGCTGATTCCTCCTCAGATTTGCAACTCTTGAACGCGTCGGGATCCCCACGCTCCGTAACGGGCTCGACTATCCCTTTGCTTGCGCCAATTTCCTCACAACTATCTGAAACACTGCTCAAAGATGCATTAGACCCAACATTCGAATCATTAAAATCAGACAAGGAGCGAGCCTGCTCTGTGACCTCCTTAAATTTGGAAGAAAACTTATCGTTCGAATAAACTTCTTGCTCAAAGTTTTTATCCTGCATGAAATTAACACTTCTTATGTAAATAGGCTCCTGATCCACAGTATCTGAATCTGGAGAATCATATGCAGATTTGTCCAAAATCTTTTCATTGGTTTCAGCAAAAGACTTATGACCCTCATTTTTTACAGGAAAATCACTTCTAGGATAAATTTTAGTAACAAAATTATCACGAGATTTTATTGTACTGATTGAAGGATCATGATTTTGCTGAATGGAACTTTGCTGACTAAGATGAGGATTTACGGGTTGCGCCCTTAAAACGGCCTGGTTCGCGTTTCCGTTCCATCTACACAACTCTGCGGGGTTTGCTTCCTGGCTTCGGGTCCATTTTCTTTTCTTGAAGGGCATCCCTGCCATTTGTTGCTGTCCCTGATAGAGCGCGTCACCGCTTGTTGCCTCTCGTAACCTCTTTTCTGCGGCTACTAATGCGTCAACTCCCCTGGCCAAGTCCTGCCTCATAGCGTTCAATGCTCGACTATTTCTCTCCGTTTCTGCACGATTTGAATCTACTGCGGCTACCAACGTTGCTAGAGTATTCTCAGTGGCTTTCACCCGGGATTCTAAGGATGATTCCTGCCCAGTATAGTGATTCACAGCCAAAAAAGAGTTTCTTCCCTTGCTGGTTGCGGCAACGGCCAGTTTAGCATTTTTTACTGATTCTATTAACTCCTTAATTGTTGAATCACGATTATTAATCACCTGGGCCAAATACTCCGGTGCCAATCCCATTACTATACTCCTCACTAACTGTGCTTCAGTCGAGTTCACTTTAGCCAAGTTCGCCAGTTTTCTCTTCGCTTGCACAAAATCCAACGGGTCCTCATCGCTCCTCTGCGTTCGCGTAGAGAACTTCTGGAGGGCATCCTCATCATCATCGAAATATTCGATCAGTTTTTGTTTGGTTTCCTCAAAAGACTCGCAGTTTTGGAACGCTATTTCCTCGTTGTCATAATACTGCACGGCTCGTTTTCCTAGGTGACTCCTGAGCTGGTCCCGCTTTTCTTGATCCGAACACTTGCGATAGTGCGTTTCGAAGTCTTTCAAAAAGTCTCTGATCTCATAGTCACTTTCACCCTTGAAACGTCTCTTGAAGGGAGGTGCCTTAATTGAAATTATTGGTCCTTCTGCTGATCGGGGAACGTTGGATCCTGCTATCAACTGGTTCCATTCCATTATGGATTGGCTCAACGTTCTCGTCACCTCCAGCTGGGCTTTAAACATTTCTTGAATTTCTCGGTTTTGTCCCGGTATTTCCTGGAAGGCCCTGTGTCCTCGAGGATCCATCTGCGCGGAACTTTGCCCCCATAAACCAGGTTGAAATGTTTGGTTCCAGTCTTGAGTCATTTTTCGGCCGTTGTCTCTCGTCTCCATGCCCTCTAACAGTATGTCCCATGGTCTTGGAACTGCGCCTGCACAAGTTCGGTTTGCCATTCAAACCCAACCGCATCGTACTCGTTCTCGATTAAACCGGCATGAGGTAGTATGAACTCGGTCGGTCTTTCTTTGTGTTTACTGGCATCGACGTTTTTTGCAACCGCTCTTGGTGCAACGAGCGCGATTGGAAACATAGCTACGAGTCTCTGAAAAAGCGATTTTGAAAAAGATGTTTTCGTATTATGCTATTCTCTTCATTGAGTTGCTTCCCGTAACTCTCACACAAGTCGCAATTCAATGTAGACAAGGAAGCTTTTACTGTTTATTTACTCGACGCGATTTTTATGGAACGACGTAAATTTCCCGACGAGTAGAGAAAATTTTGACTTTAGGAAAAAAAAATTTAAGTTACTTCCGCGTACTCGGCACTAATTTAGCAAACACTGATAGAAGCAATGAAAGAAGAATCAGCAGAAAGGCTTAAAGAAATCCCAGATTTCGTCGCGCGTCCAGATTCTCTGCGCAATCAGCGTCGTGACTTGAAAAGTTTGATCACAGCTGCGTACGAGAATCAGCACGGGAAGGTAAATCTGAGACAAAGTCGCCAAATTGCTGCGATAGGCACAAGGAGATGATATGCTTCAACTAAACTTTCTTTAAAATAATGCCAGTATGAAAGTTTGAAGAAGAAACCAACTTTCAGAACTTTCAAGTATGCACAGGTTAAATTTCACATTGATTTAATCTTGCTTACAAGTTTGAAACAGAATTTTAATAAATAGCTGTTCTGCTGCCCAGAAATCATTTGAAGCTATCTGTGATTCTGTAAATTTACTACGTAAAGTAAGATCTGCGAATTAGATTCGACTGATAATTCAAAACTTCAATGAAATTTACTCAAGACTTTCGTCTAAATTTCTTGAATTACTTTTCTGCTGCCCCAGAAATTTTAGAATCAACGAATAAAATAAACGAACTTTATTCAAGACTTTCGTCTAAAAAAAAATTAAATTCCTTTCTGCTGCCCCAGAAATGATCTGCAGTAAAATTTGCGAATAAAATTTCACTGATAAAAATCTTCAAATTTCGACTTTTCGTCTAAATTTTTGAAATAATTTTCTGCTGCCCCAGAAAATTCAATGGAAAATCGGTGAATAGAATTTCACTGAATACTTCTTGAAAAAAAATCTTGAAAATTACGCTACGCTTTCTATTTTCAACTTTGTGAAGCTTGAAAATTACTAACCGTTTCCGTACTATCAATTGATTAATGAAAATTACTTTTGGTTTTCGTGAATTTTTGACTTGGTGAAGCTCGAAAAATTACTACTAACTCTGTAGATTTTCTAATTTAAATTCAAATTATCCTACTTACCTGGGATCTTCGGATGACGGTGCTCCTTACCCGGAGTCTCCACTATGTAATGGGGGGGATGAAATGATCCAACGCTCGTCAAATGGTAGAGCTGACTCTATATCTCGAATATCAATACAACGGTAATACACTTGGTACACTGGCTAGGTGCTACCTATACTCGCTGCCTCGAAGATACGAATGAATCCGCGGCGAATCTCGAGAGCATACATCTCGTAGCATCCGATGACGCGATGACGTCAAAGACGTGATTGCGAGAAACATCGGCGCTCCGAGATGTAAACTCTAAACATCCAAATGCTGACGCCTGAGCCTGCACTTGCGAAATCGATGGCTTTCGGCCCGAATGAGCTAGAATGCATAATGGAATGTGGCATATGGAATATGGCCCCATTCTATTACACTTATGTCATTGGAACTCAGGGGGAATTCCAATTTTTGTTTTATTTTTTTTTTTTTTTTTATTTTCTAGTAATAATGATCATCCTTATTAGTTTACATATAAATCACACAAGCAAAGAAAAATTACAGCGAAAATTACAGTTTGCTTCGAGAATAGACGCCTCCGAATGACACGTTAAGTATTACTTTAAAGAAAAAAAAAATTCAATTAATTGTTTTAAAACCCTTCGTTTTATGATCTTCCTTTACTCTCTTCCCTCGGTTAGCTCTTCTCTACGATGAATTTTCTAGCGTTTAAACTTCAATTAGATGGGGTTTCAGGTAACTTACTGAAAATGGGACCGTACCCTTATTATAATACCCAAAATTAGGAGAATAGACAAATTTACCATGACAGTTTTTAGTGTATAGAAACGTCTACTCTCCTACCAGTCGGCAGGAATTTAGCGGCAACGTGACGAACTATTTGATAGCCGGAGCAATGTGTGCTGGTCAAGTACGAGCATGGGAAAGGGATCCATGACGCGCCCGATGGTCAGCGTATACCCGTGGAGAAGCCACAATCGCGGCTCCTCAGGTGCACTTCTCGGCATGGCACAGCGTGGTGCAAATTGCATTCTTTATGATTTATAAGAGGCGCCGTTTAATAGCCACCTTAGTGAAATTTGATCACTCGCACTGCCCTCCGTTTCCTCGTCGATCCATCTACTGAATTTTTATCGCCCTCAATCATTCGCTTATTTCAACCCTCGCCCACTTGCGAAATGGGCGAAGGGGGACTTATTTTATTTAAAGTCCAGGGAAAGATCGTCAAATTTGTCAAGGTGTAAAAACCGGAAAATATCAGGAAATTCGATGCCATCACAAAAACATCAGGAAATTCCGAGTGATCGAAGTATGTTTCAAGTGCATGTAGTTTAGTACGTGCAGAAGTAAAACATTTTATCTAATTCACCGAACATGATGCGTTCAAAAGTCAAACGAGTCAAAAAATTAGGAAATTTCAGTTGAAATAGCAGGAAAATTTAGGTGTATCCGAAATGAAACCTCAGTTAATACCGCGTATCAAACATCTAAAATAAAAATTCATTTCAATTTCAGGTTTTGAATGCAGACGTGCACTTACATTAATAAAAATCAGCAGGGCCGGATTTAGGAGGTGGCCACATGGGCCGCGGCTCGTGGCGGCAAATTTTGCAATTTTTTTAAATGTAGTTATAAAAAAAAATCGGATTCAGAAAAAAAAATTACAAACGAGAAAAGGCGACAAAATCTCCTCTTCCTGAGAGTATAATTGCTAATTTTGTTGTTTTTGTCAATATAAGAGACAGCACCTTTAATTGGTCGAGTTAAGAGAGGAACCAAACACGCAATTTGGCCTGGAACGTCGCGGCGCAGAGAACAATTATGACGAGAACTTGAGATGAAAAGGAGAAGCCCTCGACGCGGCGGTCGGCGTGTAACACCTATTAGCGCCTACGAGACTGCATGAATACTTCACGCATTGCGTCAAACACAGTGTGGACGTGTGGTCAGCAACGGTCGGCGTGAAACGCATAGCGCGTACAAGACTGCATGAATACTTCACGCATTGCGTCAAACACAGTGCGTTCAGCAACAGTCTGTGTGAAACGCATAGCGCTTACAAGACTGTGGGAATGATTCACGCATTGCGCTAAACACAGTGCGGTCAGTTTGTTCTTTCATACTTCTTTCGTTCATTTCTTAAAAATGGAACGCCTCGTCCAGACAGCGATAGGTTAACGGAACTTAACTTTCGCGCAAAGTTCCGTGAACTTTTGCTAGTATTGTTGACAGAGCTTGCAAAAAATATGTCTAACACGAGTGAACAAACGCGTCTTATACACTCCTCCCCGCTGCACGTTCACTTGATAGTTTTTATTGATGTTTCAAAACGAATGAGAATAAGGGGACGGAAAAATACAGGCGGCCCATGGGCGGCAAGTAGGTAAATTCGGCCCTGAAAATCAGGTCAAATTTTCGCATTGAGGTAAAGGAATGTTTCTGACAGGACCAGGAAAATTTACCCCTCAGGAGAAAACAAATATGACTTATGAAAAATAAAGAATAAGAGTAGTAAAAATAATTATTTCTCCACCATGTGTATTGAATTCGGGACGAAATTCGCGATGTCGCAAGTTTCCATTAATTTTAAGTCTTTTACCCCAAATCGAGTCATACCTGTGAAAGTCAACCCTAGAAAAGGATGAGTGAAGCCTGAATATCAAAATCAAGAGCTGGCGCCAAGCTGGAAGAAAAAATTCAAGTTATGAGAAAGAAGACAGTATACGGATACCAGCGTAATAATCGCCGCTAGCTCACCATTAGATGTTCTGTTCGCGGTATCTCTGCCCGGCTGAACGATTGTCAATCTAGTTTCTATTATGATTTATGCTCCTTGTAGTATGAAGCATTCGTCGTAATGTCGGCGTCCCTTTAACTTCACTCGTTGGAATCGCTGTTGCAAAATGCTTACCATCTACCGCTAATCAGATAGTTTTCTGAGTTCGCGTTGACCTATGGAATATTCTTACCTGAATTCGTAAATATAGCATTTAGTCAAGGATTTTGAAATGAATAACATGCTGCCGTAACATGTAACATGTTTGTGTCAATTCTCACTTCCTACACCTAAGAAAGCCAAAATTTACGTCAGTCAAATTGAGCACGAAACTACTTTCGGTTCGTTTTTCAAAAGAAGACTTTGTTATAATAGTTTTCCGGCCTCTTTTTTTCAAGATTTTTTTTTCTTGTCACATGGTTAGGTACTTTATTGCTAGGAATTCAGGAAAAAGAAATCTAGGAAAGAGGGAAAAAAAGGAGAGGAGAAGAAGGGAGTGACTGAAGAAGAGGACAGTAATTATGTCAAGATCAGGAAGCCATGTATCAGAGGAGTAGGAAATGGGTAACTGGATATAAAAACAAGCTCCAGCTATTTGCTCAACATATTAGTTGCTTTTAATGGCTAATTTGACCTAGAGTCCCCTTATATTTAAGAGTAAAGACGATGCGAATCAATTTCTGATTGGTTCCCACATTTCAGGCCTTCACAGTGTCACAAACGGGAATAAAGATTACATCTCCACCAAGTGCAAAGATTATAAACTGGAATGGACCGGGGCATTGGGGGTAGGGGAACAAAAGGAACGAGAGAGAGCACGGAGACTTGAATTCGGGAATGAGTTGATCAAAGATTACAAAAAACGTCCGCTTTGGGTAATCTTCATTCCCGTTTGTGACATCCATAAGCCGTGTTATCTCAACTCTCTCTGTAAAGAAATTCTAATTTGACCTAAGCCGGTTAAAGATTTTGCGGGCGGAAAATTTGAATTTACTGGTCAGAATTCAAAGTACAAACCTTCATTTCTCACTACATTCGATTTTGGGAGTTTCCGATGTCCTCGACGAGTTTCATGTTAAATTTTGACGAAGATACGTGCTTTTTAGAGATCTTTACTTTGCCTTGTGACCTATTTTTTCTGGGACACCTTGTTCGCAGCTAGATGTTTGCGCCATAGTATTTTACCTCGTAGCTCCCCGCAAGTGGATTGGCATTGGGCGAAGGAGATTCACATACGCTGCCGCTAATGAGCCGAACGGGGTTGGCTCTTCATTTAATTGAAGCGCACACGATATTCCATCGTCGAATTATTAATGAGGTGCCATTTTTAACGCCGCGCTCCTTGCTGTGAATTATTTAATTTCAACACCCACCTGACGCCCGAGCTCTCAAGCCGCAGCCGTGGACACAGCAGTGCGCTCCGTTCACCTATATTCTGCTACACGCCGCACAGTGGATCGAGTCAATTAGAGAGGTGGAACATGAAATTGTTGACCAAAACTGCCAATTTTGATGTTTATTTCGTCACATTTTAATATCAAGGGGTGCTTGGAGAAGAAAATTGTACGAGAACACCAATGAACCCACTTTTAGAACCTCTAAATTGGGTATAAACGGAGTCATAAGCTTTTAAAGTTTCCAAATTTTGTCTGACCTCTCCTATTAACTCGACCCACCGTGCGCCGCGTCGTCACCGCCCAATCAGCGGTGTTCTCCGCTTTGCTTTCCATCTAGGCGGGATCTTGAGATCATAAATTCTTTGATCTAACCTCCTAAAAACGCAGACTTCTCTCTCCTCTCCTAATATGCACTTAAATGCCTCCCTCTAACTCCCTCCCCCTCCTCTTTTGCGAAGATGAGCCAAGGTCGTCAACGGCCTATTTTGAATGGATTTATTTTTCTCCTCTCCTTATCCTTCTTCTTTTTATTTCTTCATTCTTTTTCTATTCGAAGTCAAGTTGCAAAAAGTGCCAAAATCGATCATCCAAGATCTGCGAATAACTTTTGATTCTTTTAACGAATTTGAAATTTTCATTAATTTTTGACAGTGAAATGTTTTTAATCATTTGATTTTTACGGTGAAAGAAGAGAGAAACAAAATTAATTCGTAGAAACGCAAGTAATTTGGATGTGTTCATGCTCGATAAAACGTTTTACAAATTGATTAAAAATGAAATATGTGACATACATAGAATCTGCATGCTACATTGTTTCTATCGATATTATTCATCTATAAATTGTCTCTGCCGACTTCAGGCTTGTGTACAATATCCTCTTTAGCACCAATACGTTCATATTTTTTTGCAAATACATTTATCGAACATTCTATGAACAGATTCTAATTAATTCATCATACCTAAAAAAATGGTATAGGGAAACTCTGAAATAGTATTAGTTGAATATAATCATCAATAGAACACATCCTAACTTGTACAAACCTAACAGACATCACTGATACCTATATTTATTATGACGAGACCAGCAACTTATCCCAAGTGATTTTTCATTGAAATTTTTTGGTAAATCCATTAGTGCGAAAAACCGGCTATTTTTTTATTCCAGAGCAATGTGTTCAGCAAAGAAATGTAACAAAGAGAGGATAAAAAAAATAAGAAAGGATCATTACTCTCCCTCCCTTTTCTTAAGAACTGTTCTCGGTGACCACGAAAAAGATGCTGCATTAAACTGAAATAACATCCGTAATCGCTACATTTAACGAGATAAATAGATTCGTGCGCGGCTAATTGGGACGTGAAAAGGGTCAAATCGGCTGCAAAACGCAAATCGAATGAAACAATTTTAATGTAAGTAAGACAGAAAGAGACCCAGAACAGCTTGAACGGGGGTGAAGGATTGATTGAAATGTAAACAAGTTTTATTTTCTGCCTCCCTCCTATCCTCCCACAAGCCCATCTCCCGAAAAATATTCGGGCACTTATTTGCCTCCAACATTCTTCGTCTCGGCCAAGGTTGTAAGCTTTTAATGCGTCGTTGACCTCATCATTTCGGGTTGATTGCACGGAGAAAGGCATCGATCAGTTTCTTACTATACATCGCTGGGTATTGAATGAGTGTATTTAATGCTTTCTTACGAACTACAGTCGCATGGAATGTCGCTGTTCCTCTGTTTCTCATCTTCAGCAGTGCGCAAAATTTTCATCCATGAAATCAGTTTGTCATTAGTGTTCTTATTAAAGTCCGCGTGAATCGGCCTGCTTTATCCTTCCTTTTCGCCTTCAATTATCAATTAATTTCTGCATTGAGGTGACCATCTACTCGGCGACAAGGAATTATACCCAAAACCTGCCGATCTTTAAAAATTTGATTAATTACAGGAGTAGTCATGAGTCCTTCGCAAATATTCTTATAGGAACGGAAAATGGCAACATGAACGCAATGTGCGTAAGAAGTGTTGATGGGCAAAGTGCAAAACCATGTATCTCCATTGCGAGGTTTCAAAATTTCCCCTCCTACTTTATTTTTTTCGAAAATTAATATACCAACGTTAAAGCTAGAAATTCGTACAGAATATTCTGCCAAAAGAGAAGAAAAATTAAGAGAGATTTCAAGATTTTGGGTTCACAGGTTTCTCAAAGAAAAGATAAAGTATGACAGGAAATCTGCAACGTCGCATGAACAACGCTACCATGAGCTATCGATATGTAGACAGTTCTTCAAATGGTAAAATCAAATAATCGATGCTCCATATGAGTACATGAAGTGTCAGCTACATAAAAATTAATAAGAAACCATTCTATGGATAAACATTGAGTTGATGTTAGCATTTTTTCTAATGCACTGTAAATAGTCGATTCGAAGTGAAGAGTTTGCCTTAAAATATGCAGATTGTTTTGAATAGGTACCTACATTTATTAAATGGACGAAGCCATTATTTAGTGGAAAGTTGCAAGAACCGCCACTGTTTACATCCAATTTAGCGGGTCGTAAATCATCGGATCTAACAGTTAGTATTTGTATTACGAGAAAATATCTACTACAAGAATATCGTGTTCGCAACATAGATTCCCTTCTCATCATTAAGTTATTTTCCCCCTTTTAATTTAAACGCGGATCAGGTGTTTTGAAGAGGTGCCGAAGTGCTGTGATGAGGGATGAAGGATCGTAAACACCGTAATGGCAATCCCGAAGTACGTGCAAAGTTGAGTGATGCTCATTTATGAAGTGCACTCATAACAACGAGCGCTTTGAAAAACCGCTGGTCAAGGATATTTTAACTACCGATTAGCAACAAAGTAAACTTTTATGCAGTCATATTTTACGGCTAACGCACTGACTATAAGACTGTTCATTTTGTTGCCTTAAGCTCTCATTATCAAGTTTGACTATTGGGTTTTACACCGCAGCACCTTGTCAAGGCGTGAACTTTGTGGTCTTTACCGACTGCTGTACATATACATTGAAAAGAAAGATCGGCGTAGTTAATGATTTAATCGGCATGCACTAATTGCACTAAAGATGTTTTACTGAAGTGGCCTATTCACCTATTTGATACGATTTATAATCATGTATCCTGTCTATTTTAGTGCGGGAAAGTATGGTAAAGTGTACCTATGTATAAAAAATCACCATGGAGTCACATTACAATTTGCTGTGTATTGAAGAAGATTTTAAGGAACGTCAATTGGACTACATTTTGCAATTTGGACCTATAAATTCTGATTCATCCGAAAAAACACTTATGTGCATGGGGAAACTAATGGCACATACGTTGTTTTTAAACCGGGCTAGAATTTATAGTTCCTAATTGCAAAATGTAGTTCAATTGCGCTGTCTTAGAAGTTTATGATTTTCATTTTAATTATCCAAGCCATCAAGGGGCAGCTTTAAGGTGTGTAATCGATGCATCAGTTGATCATTGATCAACAAATAACTCAGGATCCAAGCATTTCGTTCCAGCGACAACAGCCATCGGTTTCACTCGATTGACTGTCAATGATACTCATTTTTCTATTTCCGTGGTGCGATTTTACTTTATTACACAGTATCTTCAATTTACTGCTCACAGCATAGAATTTTCCTCTTCTATTTAAGATATGAATAGGTAAAAAAAAAAGAAAAATTGTCTAAGACACTTAAAGTCTCTCGCATTGTATTAAAAATATCAAGCTATAGGTTAATTAAAGTTAAAAAAAGAGACTATAATTTTTCGAAGCTAGTCGGTAATAAGTTAAATTAGATAGGCGTAAATGATAGGCCAATCCCGGTACAGTATGGAAGATTGACTTAAAGAATGGTTCTCGACTTGGAGACCAGGTATTGACAGTCGAGAGGCGTAAATGATCGATTTTCGATAAATCCCCATATGAAGCTATGGTAAAGAATCGATTATTAATGCGTCATTGCGAACACCCTGTTTATCGACCCTTTCCTATAGGTTTAAATGGCAGATTAATCGATTCATCGTGAAGCATGCCACGCCACTGTGTATTGAGACTCTTAAATACCTTCGAGAGAAGGACGGAGAGGCTCACATACCAGGGAAAAAGAGTAAAAAGTAGATAGACCAGAAACCAAAGCAAGCCGGGTAATAACACTTAATTATAAGTCACCCTCAGGGATCCTTAGACAATCACATTTAATTGTAGCTCAGCTTTTGTGATGTACTCGCTCCGCGCTCGGTGCATGCGCCGGCAAAATTTTGATCGGAAATTATAGACCTAAACCAGACTGCATACGGTGAGTCTTCAGAGGTACGAATTTTATTTTGTCCCACGTTATCAATCACCTGTTTAATTGGTTTTGGATTTGTGATTGAGCATCCCTTTTCTCTACGCGAGTTTGTCTGAGAGCATTCGGGTTTTGTGTGTATGTCCAAGACGGATAATTAAGGAAGTAATTCGATTAAACCTATGCGAACAACCTAGTTTTTTTTTCCTTTTTCTTTTTCTTTTCTTGAGCCTTGCGCTTAACGTTTTGGTATTTGTATGACCTGACATAGCTGTAAATATAAATACTATGAATTCCGATGAAAACATTAACCTCTGCCTTTTTCAATGAACACTGGCTACCTTGACATTTTGTGAAATTTAAAATTTTGAATAGTTGTAACACGACAAAATGGATAGAACATTGGAGTGACATGATTGCGTAGAAGATAAACGAATAAATCAAAAAAAATTTAGAGCCGTGCAAAACTTCGCAAGGTTTCCAAAATTTATCAATCACTGAGACTCTGAGAAAGTAAGCACTCAAGTCTCAACCTACATTGGACGTCGATGGCCTAACCAAAATCCAAGATTAAATTGTTCGGCTGAGAGAAACCCAACGTGAACTATCCAAAGTATCTAATTGGAATGTCCCCCAAAGCCTATTTCAAGTTATTAATTTTCTTCTTTAATTAATTGATTGAGAATTTTTTTAAATTTTTTTTATTGTGTTTTATCTTGAATGTACATATGTAGGTCCACACAAGTGCTGAGAACTTCATTCCGACAAAGCTGGACCGCTGGAGATCAAGTTGCCCGTAAATCTTTTCTGATGCATATCCGGTTGCATGCAGTTAGTTTGAAGGAGTAATAAGGCGCGTCGTCGTCCTATTTGTTCAGAGTGGAAGCTTAAAACCTGTGATTATCCCGTTCATCGATGTGGTAAAGGACGTGCAATTTTTTTAAGCTCCGAAATTTTGCCCGAAAGTATTTGCGTTCAGGTCTGTAAGTTGAAATTTTCTTAATTTTGTTAAGATGTTGGCGTCTTTTACTCGTATGCTTTGATTATGACGACCCCAAGAATATGTAGGTAGCATTACAAATTTGATCATTTTTACATCGTTGCGACTTCTTTATACCTCAATTACAATATGGCATCGTTTAACATGAACTTTTTGAATTAAGATCCGATGGTCAAAGCTCGAAGAGCGGCAGGTCAGGGGAAGCCAGATGACCGACCAACGTTTGATGCGAACAATGCAACTGATACGAATTCTCCCGGTCCAGATGATCTTATCGCCACCCCGATATTTTGTTCCCTTTGCGGACTATGGCTGCAAACATCGTCCATTTCTGGCTTCTGGTCTATGGAAGGCTATGCGACGCTGTGGCGTCTTAGCTACTGAATAGTTCTCTCGCGGTTGCCGAATCGCACTCCTTAAAAGCGTCACGACTTTAAGGAGCACATGTACCTGTGAGAGATAGAATAATTTGACCACCTGCAGCAGATCCAACAACTTTTCTTTCAAAAACTACATTCGTCTAATGATGAATAACGAATGACACGCTGGATTATTTTTACAATGCAAAACTTGTTTCGCGAAATACATATATCCCGAATATTTTGAACGCGAACGCGAACAGTCGCTAAACTTTGTCCTCATTAAAATTGAATGTTACGGAGGAGTAAAAATTCAAACCTCTTTTTCTCAATTCAAAATGTATGGTGTGTTCCTGTTAAACTATGTGCATTTGCTGTAAACGAAAAGCAACCTTGCGTCTTCTAAATGCTAAAATTGCAACTCACTTCGCCGTTGTGATTGTCCCAGCGGTGGCAGGACAAGTTCAACCTCAACATTTAAAAACATCATATTTAGAAATGTATTAGATTAAGTTTTTCCAGTTCACTAAAAAACTCTAAAAATTCTAACGTTCTAATATTCTTAACAAAACAAAATGTACGAATCCGTAGCAAATGCCCTACTCAAGAATGATATTGTGAAAATTATCTAAAACAGGTATGTAACAATGTTGAGGAATGGTGCTAGATCCACACCATTTCGCGGGGAAAACAAAGTCAAGAAATTCCAAAATATTTTCAATTAGAGTCAAAGAATGTTCTGCTTTAATGAGTACTTCCCTCTTTCAGTTTTGTACTGGTACATATTAGAGCAAAACAGTTTTTGACTCTGATTGAAATTTTTTTGGAATTTCAAGGCTTTGTTTCCCCCGCGAAATGGTGTGGATCGGCGATCCAGCACCATTTATCCACCTTCTTACATACAGTTCGGGCCATTTTTTAGTGTTTTTTCTCATTTACAAATACGTTGGAATAGTTTTTAGTTTTTATTTGTTGCTTCCGACAAAACCTTTCAGGTTGGACGTGCTCCAAAAAAGGCATCATAATATTATACTAACAAAAAATAATAATAATAAATTCTCCTTCAATATGGCAACGTGGCCCGATGAGGGAAGTAAAATTCTGCGGACACTGCACCATTCGGTCAGCAAGCGTACACACCGACCTCATCATTTTAATGCGGCATTAAAATCCAAATATGAAATCGGAAAAGATAGAATCGGGACCGCTCTCTGGACATGCAAATTAGAAAAACATGGCTGGCTCGGTCAGCTTGGAAAGTTTACATCGCTCCGATCCTGGGGCTCCGGCGATTATACAACCCAAGTTAAAAGTCCCCGGCAATGCCTCAATGGTCACTCGATTACCTTTGCCATTGTTTCCCTCGAAATTTTGAAACGGAGCAAAATAACTGCCATAATGATAGTATTTATGTCCGCCGTGCTAAGTAAGAACGCCGTATAAGCATCCGAATGTCGCCAAATTTCTTCTTTGAGACTATTTATTTTTGAAGAAAGTTTAAAGTATTTTTCCTTGAAATTTCCAGAATTTTTAGGCCAAATTACTAGCGAAATCCTGTGAAAAAAATCGGAAGGGAAATATTCACTAATTGTCTGAAAAATTCGTGATTTGTCGAGGGAAACTTTGCAACGCCTGATAGCTCTCACGACGTTCTTACCCAGCAGGATAGATTGTGCCTCACCAAGTGGCTCTCAACTTTCCTCTTCGTGAAAATTCCGCTGATACGATTCTTTCTCTCGATGGCGAGCTTAAAGATTGCCACAATTTTATTTCTTTTCGCCGTTTCTATAAAGACAATACAACATCAAATCGGCTCCATCTGATCAAATTTTAATATATTTGAAACCTAGTCTTAGTAATTGGGAACAGTAGCCATTTGCGCAATGCGTCATGAATTTTACGAAAACGTAAAATACAGTTTTCAATTTTTCTCGTGATTATAATTTTATAGAGGGAAATCACATATTTTTCCAATTAGACGTTATTTTTTGTTCACTTAAAAAAAAATCTTCCCTCATTACGCTTTCATAACGTGTCATCGCATGTATTGGATCAATGTTTGGAGCCAAATCTCTGGTTCGTGGTTGCAAAATGTATTCTAATTCTTCCGTATTGATACCAAAAATATTTCCAGAAATAGAGGCTTCTTCAAACTTCGTCTCTTACAATCATATTATTCGCAAAAATTTACGTGATGAAGAAAGGTGTTTCACTCGCCTCTGGAATTTTTTCATCTTTTGTTTCTTTTTTTTTGCCAAAATGTAAAGAAATTTACATCTAGGATTATCAATGTTAAATTTGAACATCCATTTCAAATCAGGATACTGAGTATTTTTCCTTTGGCGCTACCAGACTCGATATAATACCTTAATTTTAAAATTTTCTGTGATATTTCTTGACTTAAAGTCTTTTTAAGATCTCCTTAAAATCCTCCAGAAAATTCCAAAAGAAACAATATTTTCCTCTAAGTGTTTACCTAAACCAGCTACAACGAACGTCTGAGTAAACCACTGAAAAAAAAATCATCAGCAATCGACTGACGAGACATGTGACAAAATTGTCATTCAAGAATGAATTTAAAAACTATTCAAAGATTTAACCAAAATTACTGTAACATGCAGACTTTTGCTGACTCACAGATTCAGGAATATTTGAAATCAGTCAATTTTTACGTCCGGATCAAAATTCTTTGACATGGTGATCGAAGAAACAGTAAAATCAATTAGTTCTCGGTGTTCAGATCAACATAGTGTTAGAAAACAAGGGACCCTTTAAAATGTAGAACGTCAGCCTAGCTCTTTCATAAGGGATAAGCATCCGAACTATATCACTTTACAAAAAAAAACCCGATAGTCAATAAGTCGCAGCTTTATGCTAATTTTGATGGATCCGTGGAAGAAACTGTCGATTCCGCGGAGTTTTAGTTCTTTTGTTCCCCTCTCTTTCTCATCACTGCCGTGCTAAGGAGAAACGCCGTATAAACCTTCAGGAGTTGCCAAATTTCCTCTAATAAATCACGAATTTTCGGGAATATCTATAAATATTTTTCTTCCGATTTTTCAGAGGATTCCGTTCGTAATTTGAGCCAAATAGTGCAAAAAAACCAAGGAAAAATATTGATAACTTTCCTCAAGTATAAACATTTTACAAGAGGAAATTTGGTGACTCTCGAAAGCTCATACGGCGTTTTTCCTTACCACGGCAGGTCAGACCATTAACCTTTTTCAAACTGGCTGATGTGTGTCGTTGTGTGGTGTGGCTTCCTCGCATTCCTAGGACTGCTCGGAGATCCCATGCCAGCTTATCTTGTCTAACTCTAAATTTAAATCAATTAACATTTTCTGCTGGCTGCTATCGTGTGTCTCTGCACTAATTTTTGACGTTCTTAGTCCAAACGAGGATTTGTCTTTCTGTAAATAGAATGTTCTGATGCTTGGATCGAAATGGTATAAATTTTGCACGGTAACAGATATCGATAAATGCAAATCAAGGGGGAAAAAGCTGTATCGGTAGCTAAATTAAATAAATTCGTATGTCTTATAAAGACGTTACACATCCTCGCTCAATCATGGATAGCTGTTTTTTTTTTTTTTTTTTTTTTTTTTTTTTTTTTTTTTTTTTTTTTTTTTTTATACTTTGTTTGTTCAATAGAAGTAACTGTTTTTTTTTTTTATTTTCCCAAGAATATCTTTCTTTATAATTCAAAACTGATGAAAGAAAATATCGTACATTTCTTGGTCAGTTTCCTTAAGTATGAAAACATACACTCGGAGATTTTGAAACATTGTAGAGGATACACACATTTTTCAACATTAGCCATTTATATACTACAAAAAATAGTATACTATATTGTATACTATATTATATGATTTATTTTGGCGTGTAGCTCGATTTTTAATCATTGATCGTGTAGAAATAGTACACTGAAAAAATTGTGTATCCCCTACAATGTTTCAAAATCTCCAAGTGTATGTTTTCATATAGCAATGCTCTATTTCATGAGAAAATGACGTCAGCATTGCACTCGAATAGTAATTAATTTTTTTTCCGGGGGGGGGGGGGGGGGTCTTGACTTTCTGAATTCTTGTATCTTTGGACAAATTCAAGCGTATTTTTTTTACCCGGAATTCTTGATTTTCTGAATTATTGTATTTTTGGACAATTCAAGCCTATTTTTTTTTACCCGAGAAGTAATCGACTTCACAATGATAAAATTATCAACGTTATCCATGTGAGTTGGTAAAAAGAATGACGAAGTTCACTAACCTGTAAGTAAACGACCGTTACTTTCCCATAATTGCAGCCGCGTTCCTATCCATCTATGCAGCCGACTGCGCCTGCTAATCCTGGATTTTCATAAAAGAACCAAAACCGCTAAATTAAACATCTCCCAAATTTCTATTAGCCACATCCGCTTTCACAGATACGAAACATAGTAATCAGCGGCTGGGACTTGAAACACCTTCGCACCTACTTCTGATACGAAATGCACCGACCTAGGCCCCATTTTCGAATGTAATAATGAGCTACGGGGGAGATATCAGATTTTAAAAAGCGTAGACAAATTAAAGCCATTTCTTGGGAATTTATGGGTCGGGGTCCGGAGATCGATAATAGGCTGCTGCAGCCGCCTGAGCCTGCCCTCTCGAGGCCTGTCCCAGAGCACTCGTAGCTTAGCGCAGTAATAGGAAGTTCGACAGGCTGCGCTGCGAATTGAGATGAAACGATAAGCTTTATTAGAAAATATTTTTCCATATTTCATGGATCTTTATGGATGAAAATGTATTCGTAATTAATTATTTTTATCATGTTCAACGAGGAACTCTCAACTTCGTTGCACTCCTTGCTGGATCGACCTGATTGACCGTTCAACAAAAGTATGGCTGAAGTTTAAAGTTTCAGACATGAGCCTGAAATCGAGACCATTGAGCGACGGTAATTCTAACAAAAGGGTCTGGCACTTCTATTCCAGGTAATCTCCCATGTTCGAAAAGAGTTACCTTGCCTGTATGCAACTATCAAATTTAGACATGTATTCTTTACTGGAAAACCTGTATGGGTAGAGAGATTTACTGTATCCGTGTAACTCTCCCATTGATTCAACAGTTTTAGGCTTTTCATAAGGTTCTGAAAAACCAAAGTTAACACACCCGAGCAGAAGGAATTTTTATTATTATGCAAGTAGATATTAATGCAAAACTCGAGAAAAAGTGTATTTGTGGAAAAATATCCATCAACGTTTGATTGGAACTTATTCCAGAAGTTGGACGCCAAGAACCCTTAACAAATCATCTAGGACTCTGTTGCTATACTTTTTTTTACCTTGGTCAAAAACTTAAAGCGGAGGGATACCATCAAAGTCTGATACTCATCAATCAACCAAAGAGAGGTTAACCTTATCTGCGCGAAGAAAAAAATACATCGATCATACTCTAACATAATAGTTCAGTAGGCGTTTCTCGATTCAGAGGACTGAAATCTTAGTCGAGCTGACTAACCGTTCCAGTTGGCAGAATTGAACTTTAACTTGATAAATCAAGGCTTTAATTCAACAAACCGAACATCTTCGTTTGATACGGAACATGCACCACGTGAACGATTCGTAGAACTGAATCATCGCTTTTTAGTTTAGTTCTGTCAACTGAATATTAACTGATATCAAAATAACCATATCTAACGCCGTGCCACCGGCAAATATATACATTTTCTAAACTTATATTTATCAAGGGCTGCCACGAGGCTAAAAGTTTTACTCACACCTTTGATATTTATTTCAACAATCAATGATTGATGCGTACGCTTCCTCAGGTTCTGAAGACACAAAGAGACTCAAACGCATGGGTAGAAAAATAGGACTCCTCAGCCCGCGATGATTCACTGGATGCTCAGTTTTTCGTAAAAGCCAATACATTGTTCTTGGGGTGAGATTCAAATACATTTCGATGGTGTGAGTCTGCAAACACGTATCACGTATTGCGACGTTGCAGACTTTCTGTCTTACTATATGTTGTAAATGGAATACCACACGACGGCAATTATTTAAAAAAAAAAAAAAAAAAAAAAAAAAAAAAAAAAAAAAAAAAAAAAAAACTGTGGAGATCTTTCTTCTCTGTGTGAAGAAAATTTTTCAGAAATTTCATGGAATGATGTCAATTTGTCATGGGGTGAGTATTTTTCGCCCAAAACTCAAGTGCCAATTTTCAACGTAACCAGAGAAAAATTGCTCTCTTAAAAAAATTCACTCCTATGAATATGAACTGAGCCATTTTTGCCGAGACGGCCACAGCCTTTCTTTTCGGCGTTATGCGAGACCGTTATATGTTATTTTTTAACCCTGACACAATCATTTACCTGGGGCGAATATTTTCCGCCCAAAACTCAAATGCCGCAATTTTCAACGTAACCAGAGAAAAATCGTTCTCTCAAAAAAATTCGCTCTGATGAACTGAGCCTCTTTCGCCGAGACGACCGCCGCATTTCTTTTGGGCGTCATGCGGGACCGCAACGTCGGAAGGAAGCGTGTGAACGCGCCTCCGGACTTAGTAATATGAGGTGCAATTCCTAGGCGGTCGCGGAGGACTCCTCAGCCCGCGAGGCGCAAGGCCGACGCCGATGAGGATGTTTGTTGATTGTGGTCGGGCAGACATCACCGGTATCACGCACCCACCCGACCGGCCCGCCGCCGCCGCCGCAGCCAGGCACCAACCGCCCGATCCACCGATCGATCTTGTTTACCGGCAACTTTGATGTAAGCTCATGCTAGCCGTCCAACTTTTCAAGTTTTTGATACTAACCTCCATGTTGCCATGCTCTTCAGAATTTCCACGCGGCTGGATTCGTGCTTTGTGGGTTTCTTCGGTGGATTTGACTATGACCTCACCGATCCTCTCTTCGATGTTGTGATTCCGTTGATCTATTCACCGAGGAGGCTCACTTGCTGCCGCACAGTGGTCTTGAAATTCAATTTTCACCACTATTGAAAAGTGTCTTGTAAAACGTCTCCCTCTCTGTTCCGTTTACAGTTGCACGGAACAAAATAATATGCTCCTGCACGGAGGAAAAACTTCGTGCATGGGACCCGAAGTTGAGGTCATATGGATCTCTGGAGTTTTCTGATCACGCATCCGAAAACTTGAGGTCGAGCTGCCGAAGTTCGGGTCAGACATCGAGGCACTTCGGTATGTACCGGAGTGCTTCAGATGTGTGACCCGAACCTTTCAGTATATATCGAAGTACTTCCTCAGATGTCTGACCTGAACTTCGGCAGCTGGACCTCAAGTTTTTAGATACGAGATTCGGAAACTTCAGAGATCCATATGACCTCAACTTCGGGTCCCACGCATAAAGTTTTTTTCTCAATCTGTTATGGGCGAATTCAGACATTTCCAAAGGTGGGGGACGTGGGTAGGTTCTGGAGGACTCGCCAACAAAATTTTCAAAATTTTAAAGCATCTACATGCAATTTGAGTCAATTTCGCCATGCATAATCACCAAATATAAGCGTCTTCTATAAGCGAAAATCTCACCTAGGCGAGGTGAGATTTTCGCACCCACTGCGTACAGTGTGGCGGCACCTACGCGAATAAAGACTGCAAGCCAGTGGCGTGGCGTGAATTTCGATACATCGATTATTATGCCATTTAAACCTATGGAAAAGGATCGATAAACAGGGTGTTCGCAGCGAACAACTTAATAATCGATTCTTACCATAGGTTTAAATTGCATAACAATCGATACATCGCAATTCACGCCACGCCACTGCTGCAAGCATCCAGAATGAGCTGCGTAAGTCGTGTACCAAGGCTCAAGCGTTTGAGCTCTCCGTCCAGCCCCGCGTCGAACAAGGAGGCATTCATCAAAGGCGATAACAATCAGAAAGTAACAAGCAAAATTGCTCGAATTTTTCTATGAAATCTCACAAATTGCATTTTAATGTTCCATCGAGCCGTGAGGCCACACGTAGCGAGGCTGGATCTAGCAAGACCGGCACCTGCCGACCGCTATCGTTTCATTGTCAGCTCGCCGTCAAGGGGTGTGTTAACGTGTTTACGCGCCCGCATGTTAACATGTTTACGTTTAACGTTTAGTTCTGTTGACACAGTTCCGACTATGCTGCCTCAGGCTCCCTGCCTCATTAGTCGCCTTGATCAATTCTTTCGGTGATCCAGGTTTCACCAATTCGCCATCGATCCAACTTGTAAAAGAAGACGGCTTCAATCGGCCGATGGTCTGCGGGATGATAGGAGGCAATGGCGACTGGGTGTCGCAGATCGCGATGCTGCGCTGTAAAAGCGAATCTTATGTATGGAAAGAATATTTTGGGCTGATGAGCAAGTTTGTCATAAATTAAATTTAAATTTTTATCAATCGAAAAGTTTTCGTCAGAGGGTAAATTCAAATCAAGAGTCTGCGGGTTTTAGTGCTAAAATTTAAGCTGGTCAATCAACAGGAGGCACTTTTCACGCCCAAAAAAGTTGGACAAACCTAACTGGACAATAAATATCTGTCGACAATTAAACTCCCAAACCACTATTTCATTTGCGGTGTTAAAGAATCTCCGCTCTTGTTTTCATTTTTTTACAGGAGAACATGTCCACATCCATTCTTTGTTTTTTTTTTTCAGAATTTGCTTCACATGATGAAGAAAAATTACTGAAGTTTTGAAGAAGTGACTTTGAGTGGTTTTCCATCTAAAAAATTAAGTATGGCAGGAAGGCCGCACCGTTGCAAACCGAGATACGTTACTGGGGAGTTTCATCATCGATATTCACATCACGATGTATCGAAATCTTGAATCAAATCGTCCTATACCTTATCAATAAATTAACCAACAGCATTGTTTGAAATATGAAACAAAAATCAGTATTTTTCTGCAAAAAAAAAAACTTAAAAAGCTTTTTATTTTTGCTGATTGGAGCTCCCATGCAAACAAAAAATGAGCGGAAGTTTTACAACGTCACAATGTAGTATTGCCCCGGACGAATTCCTAATCTGTGACACAGAGGAAACAACTGTGCGATATATGTCAGTGGGAGCTTGGAGACTGTGTTGTTCCTCCATTGTACCCGGTAATTATAATAGTTGTAAAAAAAAATGACACTAATCAGGCATGGAAACACAGAACTTATGATTATGTAGTTAAGAGCTATGATTGGTCTCCAAAGCGAGGAAGAAGAAAGAATCAAAAGTTAGGTCTTACCTTTCATTACGTGGGGATGATTATCCCTGTTTGTCTTGCGTAGGTGGGATCCTGGACATCTGATGAGCCCCCTTTTTACCACGCACCGCTGGGAACGGGGGGCCACAGACGAGGACCATTCTTGATTGGAACGGTGTTCTCGATAGTTCGTGACCTCCTATTCACAATGAGCATTATAAGAAAATTCCTATCACCACTGATGCTATTCCTGCCTCCCCCCGCCCGTCTCTCGCCTCCGTTTTCAGCCCTCTCCCCCTCCCGCCTTAAAGCGGCGCTATATGCGCCTCAACAGAGTTATGTTCTTGGTAGCGCTTGTTGGCATCAAAAAGGGTCGATGTAATTTTAGTTCCAGGGAAAATGTAAATGAAAACTACGAGAAGGTAACTCTTAGTGGCTAAATTATTTTTCATACTAATGCTGCGCTCTCGTACTCTTGGATAAAAACGCTCAATAAAGTTCCCGTCCGACTGATCACTGTAAATGCAGCGCGAACTTAACCAGTATCGAACTAACTTCTGATAATGTTGAGTTATGAGGCAAGTGGACTACACTTTGCAAAAAAGAACCACTAATTCATGAATCATCCAAAACTTCCGTTTTGCATGGGAAAACTAACGACACATACGTTGTTTCTAGAGTGAGCCAGAAATATTAGTTCCTCGTTGCTTAATGCAGTACAAATATTCTCAACTGAAAAAGGGGGAAAATATGGTTTGATTTAAATGAAGTGTCGTATGCAGGGAGGACACTTCTCGATTGCGGTGTCTCAGAATTTCCGTTAACATCTCACTGATCACAAGGAAAACAAAAAAATATATATCCTCGCAACTTAGCCCATTCTGCAGACTGAAAACTCAGTCACGAAACTCAGGGCACTGAGGAAAATACTTTTGTTTTTGTGTTATCGTCGATTAGTATTGGAAATGAAACACAGAGAAAAAATTGTTTGAGGTTATCCTCTAGAATTGTGGTGCTACCCCAATTCGTTGGATGATATGGGCATTTCCAATTAATTGTGGTAGTGCCGCAACATTTGTGTCAGTATAACCTGATTTTTTGGGGTATTACCACGATTAATTGGAAATTCCCGTATCCTTCAGCGATTTCTTTCTTCCGTGAACATTAAGCAACCCACATTTTGTGATGATTTTGCACAGGTTGCATTAAATTTAGCCCTAAGAACAATGCAAAAACAGAGAAAACCGACAGTGAATGAAAGGGTTGGGTCAATTTAAGCGAATTTTATTAAAGTTCCGAACCTCTTCGGTAACTTCCGTCCCGGTTTGTCTCATCAATCGCCAACGCCAGTGGACACCGTTGTTACCAGATTCGACTACTCAGATCCGTTGGTTTTCGATGGGTCGAACCTTTTTTAGAACCACCTCGCGAGGTGGTACCAAAATCACGCACCGACGGTGCGATTAATTATCCCCCGAATCGGAAGTTCCGAACTCAAATTGAATGACAGCTCGGAGGTTCGGGCACAAACGTAGTACCGAGCCTCTACGTAAAATTCGTTTTTTGTGCTCACTGGAAAAGAAAAACACATTGGATCTAGAGTCCAGACTCTCGAAAACATTGACAAGAAAAAATAGTCTTGATTCAATCGGATTTTTGCTTGAATCAAAACGAAATCCGCTTAAATTAAGAGGCTTGATTCTTGATTGAATCGAGAGTACTTTTTCTTGTCGATATTTTTAAGAGTCTAGACTCTAGATCCAATGTTTTTTTTTTCCAGTGCTTTACTTCTGATATCGACTGAACTTGCGTGTCATGTTCCCTTTCAAACCGACGGATCCTCACTCCTTTATACAGAGCATCGTCCCAACTGGATCCCGCATAATCCCATGCAAAGTCGTATCACCCTCGCCCGCCACGCCATCATAAACAAGAAGAGACTGGAAGCGGAGCCATCGGAGTCGAGCGAGTCTTCAGATGTCACTCCGTCGGGTGAGCGACGGAGCCGAAGCCGATAATTTTATTGATTGGTGAGGTGGACAGCGGGCGGATCGACAGTGGATACACCGAGTTTACGACCCGCGCGGAACCGCGTCGCGCGGCCGCGGCTCAAGCGCGGCGCTCGAGATCTATGGGATCTCGTTCGGGATGGCACTGTTCTCAGATTGATGAATGTAGCTGATATGTGTAGTGCAGACTCTGCCGATGCCACACCGACCGATCACCAACAAAACCTCCCGGAAAACCATCAAGGCAACTGTGCGGACCACGCGATACCGGGAATGCACTAATGTGCGTGTAACGTGGTGTAGTATAACCCGGCGCACAGTTCACTCAGAAATTCGGTTTTTCGACGGTGCGGGTAAATTTTCCTGGAGGTTAGGCAACGTTGCGGGCGAGTGCGGGTTGCGGACGCTGCGTCCTCCATCCAGGCCCAGGATTGGGTTCGGGTCCCAGTATTCTCAGTGTTTAATAACATGTTAGCTCCATGCCCGTCGGTTCTAACTATTTATAATAGTGATCTTGTTGTTATTATGGGTGTTCGGCCCTCAGGCCTTCGACTTCCCAGCCGCTAGTATCAACCCACCTACAACGCCTTTAGCAGGTTATCTATGCCGCATGCCCCCTCCCCCGCCTTCGCCGGTCCTCGTGAACTTTTGCTTGTCGACCGGGTCTTCTCACCAATTCCTGCCCTACAGAGTTCCCAACGGACCCTCGATTTTCTTCTTCGGAGAGACGGTCTTTAGGGCTGGATTTATAATGTGAGCTTTGATAAAAGGTGGTAGGATTAGGGTTTGCTCTTAATTAGCTCTTGACTCGCCTCTTTTTCGGGATCGGATTTTGACTCCTTCCGAATTTCTCAATTTTGGCATACATTTTTCAAGTATCATATGTTGGTATCAGATACAAATCCTAAATGAAATAATATGCAAATTAAATACCAACCCAAGGAGGCAGCCAGAGATGAAAGTACTATTTTTTTATTCCTACCTTTTAACATTCAATGATTAATGCGTACGCTTCCTCAGACCGCAAAGACTCAAGGAGACTCAAACGCAAAGGTAGGAAAATAGGACTCTTCAACTGGCGATTGTGTGCCGGGTGCTCAATTTGTTGAAAACGTCAATGTAAACTCTTGGAGTCGAATTCAAATATATTTACCGTGTCGATCTGAAGAAAAACATAAACTAATTGACACTGGTTCTCATTCCCTTATTAACTCAAAATCCCGACCTGAAAAATTTTTGATTCCCCAAAAAAATTGTATTACCCTTTGCAAGACAGAAAAAGAGATTTCTGAAGTATACATAGCCCTTTTTCGCATCTTGCGTATTTTTTAGTGATAATCACTCGAATTTTTAAATACATCTCCGTAATTTGATACAATTTTCATGGAGAGGCCCATGGAAAAACCAAAAAGAAACATTTTTCAACTTGAGAAAAACACACATCAAGCAAAGAAAATTGGAGACAAAATACTTAAATGAGGTTTGTTGCTTATTGGTGTACACTGAATGAGATCATTAAAGTATACACAACATTTTCAAACTAAAAATAACATTTTTTACCTCTCTGACAAGAAAAAATTTCAAGCTTTATTTCGTATCTTGCTAATTCAATCAGTGATTGTTATACGCTCGTTTAAATGAATTTCCAGAATCGAATGCAATTTTCAATTAGTAATTAAAAATCCCCCAATGGCTAAGTTCTTTTTCACTCGAGCAAAGTACACAAAACAGAAAAAATTGTAGGCAAAATACTTGGATAAGGCTTCGAGAGAAAAATAACTAGAAAAGAGAAAAAAATCGAGATGGGAGGAGTATTTAAAAAAAAACCATCAAGCTGAGGAGAGTGATTAAATTAGGCCCATTTAAAGATTAGTTAGTAAGGAACTCCCACTTTCACATGAGGCTTTAATCTCGCATCAGCTTGCAACGAAGAACAACTCCTGAGCCTTCAACGCTTGCTCGACCAGTTCGCCGGGTAGCTCTTGCCTCCTCTGATCCGTAATAAATCATACAAGTATAGTTCACACCGCCAACTTATAATACTGGACCTGAGTTGAACTTAAGGTAATTCTAAATCACTTTATTACCAGACCGCGTTTCACTCACGGTACACCTCCTATTTCTTCCGCTAAACTCACGGCATTAACAGTAACTAGGCTTCTTGGCGACTCACTTAAAATGTAATTACTCAAATAGCCGATAATTATTCATCCCTCACTGTCAAAACTTGTAATAGCTCCTGTACCTCGAACTTTTGCCGGTTTTATTCCAGGTTTCAGCGCTTGCACCGAGCGAAAAAAATGAAGTGAATTAACAATGAGTGAATTTAACAATTTTGCCCTCTCCCCTGCCTCAAATCAATGCTTTTTTAACACAGGTATAGAGAAAAGAATGTCAAAATGAAAACCTTTGAGATTTATTCCGTCGAAATTATCTTTCACAAATGGGTCGCCGCGTCGCATGCTCCAAGACAAACGTGTTTTGAGACGGTGTATTGTTCTATACTAGAGTTGAGACAGGGAACATTTTATTGGAAATATTTTTATATTCTTGCTCAACCTTCAATTTTGTTTCCTCTTCCTTTCCAATACTTCGTCTACAGCTCTGTTATTATAACGAAGAGAGCCGTAAGTGCAACCTTGAAAATGAGTTCTGTAGCATCTGAGCTGAAAATTTTATTGAATGAAAGAAGCTTCCATCTTTTGACAAGTTGACACTAATCATCCGGTAGACTCTCAGAAATAGTACGGATGATTAAAAATTGACGAATATTTTATAAAAAGGGATATAAGATAATCATAAGTACTATCTTCTGCACGCCTCTATGGTTACGCTTTGGACACACATGGCATTGTCAGGCTAGAAATTGGCAGAAAAAGACGTCATTTTGCTTAAAAGTACTGTTCTCATTGACTTTCTGGTGGAATAATGCTCTTTATGGCTGTTTAATCTAAAACAATGTCAATGTTTGCGCACTGACGGTTTTCTAACATGTCTCGTTTCTATACAAATAAGACCAATAATTGTGCTCTTTTAGGTGTTTCATCATCTAAAGGAGATTAGACGAATTTTAAAAGGAATGCGATGGTAAAAATTTGAGAGTTACGGCTCTCTTCGCTATCACGGCAGAGCTTACGATGATTGGGACGTACTTCTGTCAAATGGAACTATGTGCATTAAGAAATGAGCCCTGAGACCCATAAGAATATATGCATAACAGGGCTCACGTCATAACACACATAGTTTCGTTTGATAGACTTATAAGTCCATTTGATCCTGGACAGCAAGCTCCTCCACTTTACCTTAAATCGTATCCGCCACGGTCTCAAGAGGACCCACTAATCTGCCGTGTGAAGGAAAAACGCCGTATGAACATTCGAGAGTTGCCGAAAATCCTCCGATAAAAAGTTTATTTTTGAGGAGGGTTATGAATATTTTCTCTGGAAATTTTCCAATAGTATAGATACAATTTCAAAGAAATTTCTCTGAAAAACTCATCGGAAAACGTTCCCGAGTTTTTCTGAAAATTTGTATTTAACCAAAGGACGTTTGGCGACTGACAAACGTTCATACGGCGTTCTTCTTTAGCATGTAGTGATCAAGCGTGGCGATTCTCTTTTGGTCACGCATTACTAGAGCTCGATTGCTACTGCTTCTCTTATACTCGTAAAATTCTGTGTTTTGAATATTATGAGTAACTCTTAATTGGTCAGAAGCGCAATTTAATGAGAAGTGATTGAAATATTGAGCCTTTGGAGGTCACGCAGCTGCGATGTCTCGCTAAAAGCTTACTGGTCTTATAATCAAATTACCGACGAACCTCTTTCTCATTTCACACCTGATTATGACGAAAACAACGGTGCCTTACTAATCGAAGTATCGTCAACTTGAGAACTTACGTCTGTGATGTTTTCAAAAGCGTATAGGATAATTTACCGATTGAATGACGCCTGTTACAAAAAAAAAAAAAAAAAAAAAAAAAAAAAAAAAAAAAAAAAAAAGGAAAAAACAACATAGCGCTGAGCTATAAAACTTTAAGTAAAATAGCGCCAACGAAAGGCAATATTGCTGAGCCCCACAGCTTTAGGGCCCAGCCCCACAACGTTAGGGTCCAGCCCTCCAGGCTATAGGGCTTAGTCCTACTGCTTATAGTTAGCCATATTTTACTTATTAATGTGTTAGGGCTCAGCGCTAAGTTGTTCATTTCGTGTTGATAAAAATAGGTAGATGTTAAGGCGAAAAATACCATCAATCTAACAAGAAATCCACAATTAAAAACTGAAGGATCACCAACACATACTTCTTATTACGAAGCAACAACTTAATCGGCCCGAGACATTGACTAAGAAACAACTTAAATCGGGATTAAGGCTGCAAATAATAAAAAGAACAAATAAAATAAAAAACCTGGGACTTTTTGAAGGGATCACACCCGCATTTTCAACCGGCAAGAAACAAAAAACAAAACAAAAATTATAGGAAGAAAGACACTATGAGCCTCGCCGCTGTTATTGTGAGACCAGTGGTGTGGCGTGCTTTGCGATATATCGATTGAAATGCCATTTAAACTTATGGAAAAAAATCGATAAACATCAGGCTGTTCGCAGCGAACACCTTAACAATCGATTCTTTACCATAGGTTAAAATGACGTAACAATCGATACATCGCAATTCACGCCACGCCACTGTGTGAGACTGATAGTGCAACCAAAAGAAACGAGCGAGTAACTTCTTATTACGATGTAATAACAACTTCTTCATTCTTTCTCCCGTGGAGAGGAAATGTTGCAACGTCGAAATCGAGTGAAATTTTTTCATCCGGGGCACGACGATATTGTCTCGCAGTGCTAACATTCTATCAAGTCTGCTGTGCCGAGGAAAAACGCCGCATGAACCTTCAGGCGTTGCCAAATTTCCCGTCGTAGATCACGCATCTTCGGGAAAATTGGTAAATGTTTTTCTTCCCATTTTTCAGATAATTTTGTTCGCTATTTCACCTAAAGTTTCTGAAAATTTCAAGGAAAAGTATCCATAACTTTCCCGAAAAATAAACATTTTATCGAAAGAAATTCGGCAACTCTCGATCGCTCATACGGCGTTCTTCTTTAGCACGGCAGAAGTGGTCTATTAAGGGAAGAAGAAGAAGAAAAACGGATAAAAAAATCTCAATTTGGGTCGGGAGTTCGCCAACGGGACCAGAAGGAAAAGCGGAAGCGGAACGGAGGATGCGGTGGTAAGAGTGAGGCGAGTGTAAATTTGTAGAAAGACGGGAAAGGCAGAGGAAAAAACTGCGGACGAGAGAGGAAAGCAGAGGCGGCCGAGGCGGGTCGTGACTCCGAGTCGGAACAATCAGCGGACTAATTCACGATTAGAATACCAGAGCACAGCTGATTGGCAAGACATCAGCAGCAGGGGAGAGGAGCGAAGAGCCCTCTTTGAGGATATTTTTATTTTCGCATCCCACAATATTTCACACCGCGGCGCACAGTTGAGAAATCCAGTCGGGGAGTCGGACAGGGACGGATTTCCCACCAGGCAGACCTAGGCAGCTGCCTAGGGGCGCAAAGTTTTGAGGGGCGCAAAATTTTGAGACACGTGCATACTTTTTTAAGGGTTCTATAGAATTGAAATCGGTAAAAAAAATATGAAGGACGAAAAAAGAGGCGCGCGAAAAGAAGAATATCTGTGAATCTGTCCTTGTCTACTACTAAGGTTCGTAAAACCCGCGCCCCCTCTGCATTAATGAGTAAAATTTTATTTTTATTTTTTTCAACCTTTTCTCGCATTTGTTTCGTTCTGCTTTGTTTTAATTCCCTATACCTTTTGAAAATTATGGTAGCACAAGAGTCATCTCAGCCACCAAATTTTTCTCTTAAATAACCTAAAAGTAGCTTTAAATTCCGTTAATCAAATGCCCGATTTTAAAAATTTTCCGGGAGAGGACCCCCGAGCTCCTCTTTTGGCTTGGGTGTACTTCCCAAACTCCCAACACGGTCGTCTGTTCTGTGAGGGGCGCGACAATAAGATTTGCCTAGGAGCGCTAAAAAGGTCAATCCATCCCTGGAGTCGGACATGGTGTGAAGTGGCGTGGCGTGCTTTGCGATAGATCGATTGATCTGGCGTTTAAATTTACAGAAAATGATCGATAAACAGGGTGTTCGCAACGAGCACCTCATTAAGCGATTCTTTAACATAGCTTTAAATGGGGGAATATCGATAATATAATCGATCGTTCACGCCTCTCCATTGGATCAAACGTGATTCGGGAACTCCGCGTACTAGGTTGATTCAATGATAGGGTACAGGGGGAGACCGGACTCCACGATGGTTAAACTTACAAATTCAGGGTCCACCACTCTACCTCATCAAAGAAGTCTCTGGTGATAATGAGACCCTCAAATTCGGGGGTTGATTTGGGTTGATTTCCCGTGTTGTTATATTTTCTCCAAGCTTTTACGTCAATTTAGCGAACTTGCTGTTTTTGAAGGAGGGCTTTGCACCCCACCTTTTGGGGCCAGTATTTCGGGAATGAATGGACTTTTATTAGGCTGCTTGTGTCGATGTAGGTTAAAATTTTCCGTACTTTCCGATTCCGATGACATTGTATCAAATCTTGACGCCAACCCAGACTTATAAAGTACGGACCACCTTTTTACCATACAAGGAAGGCCGGAGGGAGGGAGGGCTCGGGAAAATAAAATTTGGATTCCTCGGGGTCGTTTTTCAATTCATCCCCGCGGTCCCCTGGGTCGACCAAAAAATAATCGAGAAAAATACCTGCTGCATTAGATCTAGGCCGTTTTCTTGTATTATATATGTTAAGGATTTTCCTGAACTTTTCTTAATCACCTTGCAAACCATGCGGTGCTCCCCTCCCCTAAAATAAAATTAGTGAAAAAAGCGACCATGAATACGGTCCTATGGCTTCATTAATGCAAAACTTAGATTTTTAAATAGTAACTTCATTGGTTTTCTCGTAAAATTTCCTTTTTGAGGCACCCCGTGAAATTTTCATTGACATAAAAATTTGTAGTTTTAGACAAAAATGTCATGTCCGATCTCTCCAAATGGTTCTTTCTACCGTGCGGCGTCGCGTCATTCCGAGCCCTGATCCTCTTCACGATCGCGGGCGTCGAGGGAGCTTCGCGATGCTGCCGTCAGACCGCGCCACCGATGTCGTTGAAAGTCATTTCCGACCATTCAGCGCTATAATGTCTATCGAGACATGGATGAATACCGGAAACGTGAGTACTTTGGCATCTCTGCTCTACAGTCTTCCTCATTCCACTGCAGCGTTGCCCACTCATCTGTATGAGTGGGTCCAATGGAGGGGGGGGGGGGCGTCATGACTCTATTTTTAGGCTAAATGAAAAAAAGCAAAATAAAAGCGCGAGAGTGGGATGAAGCATCTAAAGATAAGAGGAAAAAGAATAACAAAAGGTTTTCCGGCTGCAATTAATACCTGATTACTCCTTTTCTAAGCCTTTTTAGTTCTTATCGAAGCTCAAGGAAAGTAGACCCAATCATTGCTCTGCCATTGAAACAAATCCATAACTTTTAGAAATTCTCATTAATTTTGATAAGTAGGTACAAAGTCATTGTATACTCGAAAATAACCTACGAATCTTTTAAAAGTATTTAAAATACATACATATTGATTGGTACTTTTAAATAAGTTTGATCGGAGACTTCAACGATTGGATAGAAAAGTAGTCATATCAACTCAGAGAAGGTTCCTTCTTATCTAAGCGTGAAACAATGGATGCAAGCAATTTAAACAAGCAGTTCCAACGCCAAAGCGTTGGAGGGCGCTTCTTTAACACTGCGCATGCGAGGAACGTTTTCATACGGCCAAGCGAGAGTATTGCGGACGGACGATGTATAACAAATTGCCTACGTGAAGGTGGTCCGGCAGCAACATACCCGCCGCTAATCTCTGGAAAACAATAGAAAATAGTAGTTACGTACGTTGCCAGCGAGCGCGCTGCGAGCGCATCTGTTTCAATTACCTAGCATCGAGTCGGGCCTCTAACTTTCTATTCTCTCTGACATAACCTTAAACCTTCAACCCAGAGCCGCAAACAGCTGACGCTTGACGATGCTGCGCCGAGAAAATGAACCAATCACAAAATAGCACAGTAATACGTCACTAAAATGAAGAGATCACGTGACTGTTCGTGATTTTTTCGAATCAATCTGAAACTACAACCTCGAATATGAGGCATTTAAGCATAACGAAGCCCCAAAATAGTTTAACCAGGTAATACGTCCGTGCGAGATTGTTATGCTTAAAAGCAAAACATTTCACGAAAACTTTTACGAATACCAGATGCAGAAGAAAATCAAATTTTCCCGGGTGTACCAGAATGGCGTCATTACCCATAAGGCAAAACGGTATGTAGTATAGTACATGTTACATCGGGGGAGTCGAACGGCTGGAAAGGGCGCATCTGGTACCCAGAAGCGCCCAATATGTCTCGATGTCAATATACCTTAAGTATTTCGCATAAATGAGTAAATTCAGAGAAGCTCTAAACGATTTATGGTAACTGATCGGAGAAAACTCTGACTGCCGTTGGTGGCATTCCTTTGAGATCACTATATACTGCTGATAAAAAAATTCTACGGAATGAAACGCCTGAATAAAGTGCATGGAGACGGTGGTGAGATGGTACGGTATCCAATTTGTAACGGCCAAAAATGCAAGTCGGTGAATTCTTCTGATGGATTTTTCGATCAGTCGTGTCCATTTTTACGGGTAAAACGCTTGGATGTCCAAAGCAGTTTTTTACTCCCTGTTTCATTATCCTTGGTTCGGACTTCCATGATTAGGACCTGGTTTCGCAGTGTTCATTCGTAACTCATACTTAGATCGAATTATTGTCCAAAATGTTGACTTTCGAGCCACGCTTTGAAGGTAACGCATGAAGATGGTACCAGTTCAAGTAGACTTATAAAGAGGGAAAAGGGTTCTTCCAGAATACCCGGCTTTCCGCGTCATTTTTTGAGGACCTAAGTCAGGTTCTGCCAAGATATGAAGCATTTGCAAATCATACCAACAGTTTTCACGAAGGTTTTTCCCGACTAAATTTCAGACCACTCTTTATGAATGTTTGATAAGCGATTGAAAAAATCTACACGTCAGTACTAAGATGCACAAAGACGTTTAATACAATTATATATATTAATTATAATTATTATAATTATTATATTACTATATTTATATTATTATAAATTATATTATTATATTTATATTATTATAATTATTATATTAACTCCGGTGTGGACGGTAAAGTATCGCTCGAAATTGAAGGCGTTTTCATCTTGTGAAAACACTATCTTGTAGCTCACAACATTGCGAATCGCGTATACAGTTCTAATAACAATACAAGATAATACTTTTCTGTAAAAGTATCTTTCTTTTTCTCCTTCAAGCAAAACTGCAGAAACGCGTATCTCGATTTTCGGCGTCGCATACTTCTTGCCTTTCGGTTCGAGAACCACTCATACGTCATTTTTTAAAAGTTTCGGTAAATTTTCTTCTCTATCTAGGTAATGCTATGAAAATCTCAAGCCAAGGTATTGGCTTTGAACATTTTGAAACAAAGCAATCTACGTACACGTTTTTCGCAGTTTCACTGTAGCAGGAATGTTATAACTAATGTTCAATTTTCGGAATGTTCGCATGCGTTTTCAAATTTTACAACAGGTAGTATCATTATACATTTCACCGGCGGTTTAGTTTCTTGACCAAAATTTCACCGAAAAATGCTCAGCAGACATTCGATTCAAATCACCATATACTGGAAAAAAAACACATTGGATCTAGAGTTCAGACTCTTAAAAACATCGACAAGAAAAAATACTCTTGATTCGATTAGATTTAAGCTTAAATCAAGAACCAAGTCTCTTAATTTGAGCGGATTTCCTTTTGATTTAAGCTTAAATCTGATTGAATCAAGAGTCCATTTTCTTGTCAATGTTTTCAAGAGTTTGGACTCTAGATCCAATGTGGTTTTTTTTTCAGTGTATAAATGCAAATCGATTACAACCCAAATGCAATGATTCCATTGGTCAGAAGCATATTTGGAAACTACGGGCACAATGAATGTTTACGACAATTTCCTAGACTTTGACTGTGGTAACTAATGAAAAATCTCCGTTTTCCGAAAGGATATTAAAATTAATTACAGCCGTCGCGTATGTAGCCTCCTCTATCCCCCTCTATCTGAACATTAATCCGACTTCTCCTCCTTCTCTTGCATACGAGGAAGATCTGAGCCCGGGCTGAAAGAATAAGGATCCGAACACATTGTTATTAAAGCCTGAAGGGGAGCGTGGGCAATTTTTTATGTCACGTTATCTCATTTTGAAGTTTGCATTTAGCAGGTACGCGCGTATTGTTCGCCGGGAGCTGGGAAAATGCTACCGACGACGACGGAGCAAGGAAGCAAACGCTGGGGAGCGACTCGCCGTGGGGACGGGGAGGGTGCCAGAGGTAGACATAGACGTAGACGGAGGACACTGGTAGATAGTGAATCCAGAAAATGCGCAGATTCCAATACCATAAAGCGCACTCAGCACATGCGCCAGTAGACGAAGGGGGAAAGGGGGGACGAGGGAGGCACAGGAAGAGAAGCGGAGGAAAAGGGCCCTCGGTGGCCGGCGCGGTGAGAACGGAGTGGGAGCCGTGGTTGCTATGGGTCTATGGGCACAATGTGGCGAAGCGAGCTGGCAAGCGAGTGATATATTTTATTGACCAGCGAATACATACAATAAGAATAAGAATATGCAGAATAGGTCAAGTTCGTTGGCTGCAAGAATGACATTAGGGGAAACACAGTAGCTTGCACGTAATATATATGTAAGTATTGTCCGTTTTGTTTTGATAGACGAGGTTCGGTGCTCACACACGACTATCCCGGTGGCCGCCACCGGTTCGGTTCGGTCCGGTCTTTGCCCGGGGGCTCTCGCCCCAATCAAGGTCATCTGCGGCGAAAATCTTTCGCCGCTCCAGCCCACCAATAGCAACTTTATTCGTCACATCCCTGCCTCAGAGAGTCTGCGACCGCGCGAGCTTGTTACTCGCCGTGTAGTACATGCACCGGTGACCGTGGCGTGGCGTCCCGCTCTCCCGTCGTCTGCGGAAACCGCGTATGTGCATCCGAGGCTCTTGGGGAGTTGCGTGGTTCTCCGTTCGCCGGGGTCCAATTGCTTCACTGCCCGGTTCCTTGTTAATGGTACCTTATGACCGCATCCCCTCAATAAATATCAATAAGCCAACCTGCCGCTCTGCTGACGCCGAGTCCCAGTGGCTATGTCGAAAATACGCTCCGCCGAACTCCGGCCCCGCTTTTTCCCTTACGACTTATTTTTACCCTCGTTCTAGTTTGTAGAACGTAGAGTCCCTTTATACTGAGAGTCAAGACAACGTGAATCCATTTCTGATTGGTTCCCGTATTTTAGGCCTTCACAGTGTCACAAACGGGAATAAAGATTACATTTTCACCGATTGCAAAGATTATAATCTGGAATGGACCAGGGAATTACGGGTTCGGCAAGGAACAAACGGAATGAGAGAAGGAACGGAGAAAGGAAGTTTAGAATGGTCCGATCAAAGATTACAAAGAACGTTCAATTTCTGTAATCTTTATTCCCGTTTGTGACTCCATGAGGGGTGTTGTCTCGACTCTCAGTATAAAGGGACTCTAGTAGAACGTAGTGAAAACTATGCGACAAGTGGTACTGCGAAATGACGAGAGAAACTTGATCAACGTCTCAGCGTATACGATGATCTTTCCATTGATCCATGTTTGAGGTGTATCTTACCCTTAATAAAGCTTTTATATGCCACGAAAGCTCCCACAAAGAAGAATCGCGTAAAAAACGCTATGGTATGCCACTGGTTATCTCTGAAACGACCTCCCAAACTCTAAAAAGCTCTCAAAGTTGAGGCTCTAATGGAGGCTACCACATATGTCATGAGAGAAGTCCATCTTCATATACTTTTAAACTATCCATATAGATAGGGGGGAAATACCTTAGCAAGGTTGCGGTTGCAACTTTAGTATAAGGTTCCCAAAGGTACAACCCCGGCACCCCTTTGCACCCTGTGTTCTGTGACTAGAAAGTTTGACTCGTTGTCTTAAGTTCAAGGCCCCTATTGCCTCTAGTGCGGCTTCCTTTTTGAGAGCTCTTTTGAGTTTGGGAGTCAATTTCAGAGATCGTGAGAAACACGATTCGGCACAGTCGTGTTTCTCGCGAAATTTTAAAGAGGACAAATATTTAAATCGCCAATGCCTGAGATAGACTCAAACTCCATTGGAGGGAACCGAGCGGAATGTTAAAATTCAGATTTTTTTTTTTTGGGGGGGGGGAGGGGGAATACCTTCGGAGAATCGTTTAGGACTGATTACATAATAGCAACACATATTATACATTATTATAACATAATAACCACAATCCAACAGAGAAAGTTGCTGTTTGGACGAATCTTAATCATTTTAGCTGATTCAGAGGAATTGAGCATCAAAACACGATTCTGTGTCCAGTGCAACTGATCGATTCTCTCGCAATATTTTAATTAAAATATTGAACACTCAACTCAAGACAGGGACATGTGCAACTGAACCGTTTTTAGAAAGAAAGTCTGCAAGTCTAACTTTGTATATCTATAATTTACTAGCGCGTAGTTTTCCCGTGAGAGTGATTTGAGGGAGGCATTAATGAAGACGAAATTAGAGGACGGGCAGTTCCCATTGGTGAAGAAGCACGGAAACGGGTTGGCTCCGTGCTCAAGCTCACACTCGTAAATAAACAATAGGGTACTGACTCACAATGGCCAGCGGAGCAGGGACCCCCTGATTTTACCAGCGGACAATAACTTGTGCACCGGGCTACGTACACAGCACGGTATTGACTCGAGAACCTAGCGACACTGAACACAGCGAGCAGGCGAAACCCGCGGCAAAAAAGTGAAATAAATTATAAGAGTTTATCTGGCTGGTGGCGCTGCACTCCTCTTGACGGCTCATTTAAATTCAGGGATGTTCCGAAGTGGTACAGCGCCCCCCTCCGCTCCCCCCGCTAGGGTGAGGGTCAGATTTGTATCGATCCGAATGAGAATCGGAATGAATGCACGGATTTGAGACAGGTAAATCACCCGCGAAGAAAGTAGCTGTGGCGGCGTGCTTTGCGATATATCGATCGAGCTGCCATTTAAACCTATGGAAAATGATCGATATACTTAGCGCACTCAAATAATCGATTCTTCGCCATGTCTTCAAATGGGAATATATCGACAGTCGATTGTTCACGCCTCGCGACTGCTTGAAACAATAAGCCACAGAGGGATTGCGAGGGAGACAAAAAGTAAATAAATTAAACAATGGTGTGCGATGTTGCTTTAAGTCGCGGGGAAATTCAGGTGAGCGCCCGTGGCTGGGGAGCTGGAGCCATGGGGTCCGCAGAACCCGGAGTTAACAGAAACAATACATTATGTAATCACTTTTCCGACCGACACTATCATTAACCGACCTATGGTGTATTTCATCGCTCGGTAATTCCTGTCTCAGCGTCTGCTTTCTGCGTCTCCTCTACCTTTATTTTGTGTTGTCAAAATCGCGGTTCTCTGCATTCCACTGCACTGCCTGGCGCTAGAGGCTCGACCGGCACAACTAAATCGATCGATAACTACATGCGTACCGAAGAGAAGGGTAGAAATAGGATTTAAAGAATCTAGGAACATTGATCATAGGTTGCTCAATGTAAATGACAAGATAAGTACAAAAATACCGCACATTTCTCAACGGAAGAACTAAGCTGATGACGTGATACATAGAAGCTGTGTTTTAGATGTTTTGAGGTCTGGGGTTGTCGAAGCATTTCGGCCTCGGCCATGGTTAGAACTCTTTCACAGAGAAAAACATTGTAAAGCTTTACATAACTTTGAGTAACATTAGCACAAAAGGAGCTTGTCAATATTTGTCTACAAATATTGACTAGCTCCTTTTGTAACAATTTTTGCACAAATTGTTTAGTTTTAAATTGTTTCTCTCTGCATGTGGATAAGTTCTGACGATGGCCAAGGCCGAAAAGTTTCGACAACTTCGAATAAATATAAAATACTTTCAAAGTGGGTTAATCTTACTTTAGTTCAAAACACAGGCTACCTCGTAACACAATAAAATGTAATTAATACTTCGAGATCTTCGAGATACCCTCAGAAATTCGTGAAAAAATCAAAGTCTGATTTTTTACCCAATTCGACGAGGATAGCTCTCCAGAACAATCGTCTCCATTCTTTGCGGATCTTTCCCATAGACGATCACATATACTGCCGTGCTAAGGAAGAACGCCGTATGAACATTTAAGAGTTGCCAAATTTCCTTCGATAAAATGTTTATTTTCGAGGAAAGTTATAAATATTTTTCCTTTAAATTTCCAGAATCTTTAAGTGAAATTGCGAACAAAATTACCTGCAAAATTGGGAGGAAAATTTTCATAAGTTTACCAGGAAATTCGTGTTTCATCAAAGGAAATTTGGCAACGCCTGAAGGCTCATACGGCGTTTTTCCTTAGCACCGCAGTATATACACCAAAAATTTTCCTAGGAAACATGTTCTTTTTAGAACTAATTCCAAGCAAGAGCAAATGCAATCAAATGAATGATATCATTCCGGATCCAAGTGACACGAATTATGAACAGCGGCTCGATTGCTGAATCGATATCGAATGCCGATCGATGAAAAGCATTGTTACGATAGGGATTTATCGATCATGATCATACGATAGCGATTTATCGATCAGGGATTATTTGATAGCGATTGAACAATCGACCCGCAGGCAACAGAAAATGTGGCGGAGGAGGATCAATACGTACACATTTAAAACATCCGAACTGCAACGCAGACAGGGCCGCATAAGAAAATTTCGAAACAAAAAAGAACCTCACGAAAGACATTAAGAGGTGACACTGGATTCGGACAAATTAACGTCAAATTACGCGAAAAACGTGTTTTCGGCGAATGAAGATTTAGAGGCAGTTTGTCCAAAGGTGGTTACGCTGGCGATGCGGCAGGCGGCACGGTCGGCCGGCGCGACGGGGGTCTGGATTTAAAAGCGCATTTCTAAACGTACACGTGCAATGAAGGGTATTTTGTACAAAAATGGATGCTTATTTTATCGGGCGTGCGGCAATTATCATGTGTGAGCATGCTCCCAAACCAGCCCCGAATAATTCCTGTATTTCAATCAAACGGTGTAACTAACGCACTGTTGCCTCAATGAACGCGTTATAATTTGCATAAAAAAAGCGTTCGGTGATCATGCTCAGAGAGGAAGGTCAATTGGCATAAACTAGATTTCGGGTGGGTATATCAGCCCTGCGTATTCATTTTTGAAATTGACAGACAAATCTATAGACAAAGCGATAGACAAAGAGAAATGAGAGGGATCCTGCCGGTGGAAACGGATGGTTGCAATGGCAGAAGAGGTAAGTAATAGACTAACCAATGGCAACCCGAGAGAGTTAGTCCATAATTTTCTGTATTCGTCTGTAACTACCAACTGTTTTAGCCAGTAGGATTGCTCCATTTTCCCGTGCCTTCTTTATCTATCAATTTCAGCAATCAGCCCGCTGACCGGATTAGTGTTTAGAGTTGTGTCTCTCGGCCTGAAAATCTCGCTGTAGAACTAGTCCCAGAGTAATTTTTTCCGAGAAACATGACTCGGGGAATTTTTTTTTTTTTTTTTTTTTTTTTTTTTTTAAAGAAAATGTCTGATTCGAAGAAAAAATCTTGGAGGCTTGTGTTTAATTATGATGTTCTATTTCTTGCATTACTAAAAAGTCCGGGTTTTTATCAGAGTGTGCGGTTTCAGTAGATTATGAAGGGCAAGCATAAATTGATGATTTTCTTCAAAATCTAGTTATCCTCTCTCGATAGCTTTTTTGGACCATATTATAAAACCTTTTCATCTGCTCTTCTTTTTTAATATGAAGTCTCAAAACAATTTTACGAAGAATGTTTCAAAAGCAATTTTTTTTTCTTTTTACATTAATACATTATTTTCCCTCGCTACAAAGTGTTAAAAGTTTCTTTTTTTCATATACCCACAAACGATTTAAGTTTTATCGTTTTTTATTTAATAATTTATACTGGGTAAAAAGTATGCTTCTATTTGAAGCCTTCTACAGTTCATTTCTATTAGTAAAGAATGATGTGAAATAAGACGAAGACATGAAAATTTGTGGGTCATATATTCTCTTGCTTGCAAAAAAACACATCAACACGTACCCATCGAATGAAAATATTTTTAATCTTAGTAAGTCTGCTTTAATAAGTTGTAGGATGAATTGCGGGGAAGTGTGTTATTAGCAAAATATCGGGTTAGTAAAGAAGTAAGTGGATCGTACTAGACTAGCATACGAATGGAAATGCTAGGTAAACATTTCCAGATTGTGAGAATTATTTGAAATGGATCGAGTTTAACAGAAGTTTTTTCGAGGGGTCTACTCCTCGAAAAAAATCCTGCACAGCATTATAATGCAGCTTGCTTGACTCACTGAATTAATTTTATCCACGAAAAATCACATCCTATTTTGTTCCATCTTCTGAATTAATTTCGCTATTGTTGCATGCATAATAGGGGAGCCAATTTTTTTTAAAAAATTGCGAGAAAATAATTATTTTCCGGCAAATATGATAACCGTAGTCAGAGGTAAAGAAACAAGGCTGGTTCACTTTGTCAAAATCGAATCATCAAATACAAATTTTTCTCGATGTGAAATATACGGGGAATTCTACTTCTACCACTCCCTTGTCATGAAAAAAATAATTGTTCCGTTGGACTCAGGGCAAATATTTCAAGAGCACTTTGCAAATGTCGATATGACAACGACGGTAAAAATAAAGGATAATTTCTGGTTGCGCATGCGGTCAATGGGAGTTTGAACGCCTTTTTGTAATTCGTTAAGTGCTACAATGTATTCTGTCAACAACTCCCTCTGATCGGCCATTTGAATGCGCTTCAAGTTCACTCGGGTTCTTCGGATCAGTGACCATTTATCCGAAAGAACAAAGGATGAAAAAAAAAACAAACCGAGCTCGAAATCAATCACCGGTTTTTGTGCCTCAATTCGGAGTATAGCCAAGATTCGATTAGCGTTTATAAATTATCTAATATTGCCAGGAGGCTATTTTCTGCGCACGGGATTCCCTTGCGCTGTTTTTTTATCGTTTTTTCAAGAATTGCTTAGTAGCCTAATCATCGACCTCTCATTTGTTTTTAAAGAATTAAAATCATCCGTGATTTTACTCCTCCATTAAAAATCATCTTAGTTTCTGAGTCATCTATTTACATTTTACAATCCTATATAGACACTTATACTCCTTTTTCATACATCTTACTCGTCGTTTATTTCAATTGTCTAATATTTTGCAAATTGATTTACTGCAGAGAGCATGTATACCGAGATATGAATAGTTTTTAACTGCCTTAAGGAGAGTAAGATGATCGCTCCAATGAAATTATTTTGTTTGCATATCCACTTCAAAACTGCGTAGTCATTAATGTTCCGCATAGACCCTAAAAAGTATTTATAAAATCTACAATAAACTTTTTTTTTTTTTTTTTTTTTTTTTTTTTTTTTTTACCGGAGAATCAGGTAAAACTTAGCAGGCATTGAAATTGTCAGTATTTTCTTCACAGTTCAGGAAAAATTCAAAGAAATTTATCAGGCTGCCCCGTGCCGAAGTTTTTGGTTGAAAAAATACAATGAGGGTGAAAATTGAGTTACATGAAATACAGTTTCTGGTTAAATCCTTTCTTTTAGTAAAATCCAATCTTCTGAATTCCACGTAAACCGTAAGCATGTTTAGTGTGCCTTTACCGTGTGAAATATGTTTGAAAACAAACATAAGGCTTTTCATTAAGATCAGTTTTAGGATAGCACTCCGTTGGAAAATAAGCAGCACCAAAGCGACTTGCCGACTTTGCTATTCGCTATTACGTTTTATTCGAAGCAACAACTATAATACACTACCCGCGCAACATAGCTCTGTGGGAAGGAGACCAAATCGCCTTCACTCATTCAAGTAGGCAACGTGCGTGTCTCTTGAGCTCGAATAGATGTATCAAGGCGCTGAAATAAGCTTCAGGCCACTTCGAGCTCATCAGTCAAGGCACGGCCCACCCTCTCATGCATGTCTGCCTATGAACACAGTCGGTTTACTATTTTCAATAATTACATTCATTATTAACATGACCATCATATTCCTGATTAACATAGTAAATCATAATCTGATCATCATGCTGACATTTGATCATCGCTTAACTTTCATGTCTGAAGGTAACACTAGAAAATTTCAAGTATTATGTCGTTTGTGCATACTTCGGAAACCGTAGTCTTTTCTAAATAAATATGTATAGACAAATAGTGTGCTTTTGGAATGAAGGAAATCAGCCTCAATAACGAAAACTATACTTTTAAATCCAGGCACGGATCACTTGGATTACCCTTATAATCTTAACACTAAAACAAACAAAAATGCCTTGCTGTCTAAGGGCTGCCTTTTTTCAACAGGGAATTTTTTTATTACTCGTCATATTTTAATACTACTGTTTATTTTTCCTCTCACCTCCTTCCACCATGATAGATTATAATCATCTCTTGAGATCATCAGATGCAATTTCCTTTTCATATCATTCCTACCTAAAATACTCATCGACCTGTAGTGTGTCAATCGTAATAAAAAGTTTTAAACCACCATTAGATACAAGTTCAAATCGCAAGATGAAACTTAGGGGTATTTTCCTTGCTAAGCAAAACAACAAATTTCCACATCTTCTCTCTGAGTCGCTCTCAGAACTCGACTAGGCACTCTCATTTCGACGTATTTATGCTAAAGGAACTATGTGCACAGGGTTTGTGTGAAACATAGTTCCTTTTAGCATAAATACGTCCATTTGTATTGAGCGACTCAATATTTTTTCCAACTTCGCAAGTGTGATTTTTCTCTGGGACAAATCCCACGAAACGTCCTGTGGAGACGAGGCCTATGAGTGTTATATTATAGCATTGATCCCAAGAGTTTCGTGTGTCAGTTGAATTGAGTCCATCAGAAAGGAACCCACATTAAGTTGAAACTAACAATAAGAAAAAGAGGTTTGAAGTTTTATTCCTGCATAAGGCTCAACGCAGAAAATGAACTTCAACCGCTCTCTCCACAAACTAATTTCTTATTGGAAACTTCCAGTTTTTGGCAGGAGAAAATACATGGTGGAACTGAAAAACATTCTGAACTCGATTTTTTCGAAAATGTGGGTTGGTTCCTTTCTAGTATACTCGGTCCACTTAATCTTTAAAATACAGATTCATATTGTCATATGGACCGCGCTTAGAAGAAAGGAACCAAGCCACATCAGGTATTGCCAAATTTAACCGGGTAATTTAATTTTTTACGAGGTAGCGTTTTTGCGGATTCCTTTGAAAATTTCAAGGAATTCGCCTCGTGCCGCGTAGAAAATTCACCGAAATTTGCACAAAATCCGCACAACCGTTTTCATGTAAACAAATAAATTGTCCAATTGAAACTTGGCGATCGCTGATGTGGCTTGGTTCCTTTTTGCTCAACGCGATCCATATATCGCGCGTGAACCAAGACAAGGGACTTCAAACAGACCGTTCGGGTATTTAGTACCGGGCGCTGGAAACCTGGAATCCACCGCTACCTAACCCTCCACCCCTCCTTTCCTTTTTTTTCTCTCCTCTATGTGGGTGAACGAAATTGGGCAAGTGCTGAATACAAAGGAGACGGGCGGGCGGGGGGGTGAGGGGGGTTAAGGGGGGCCTTGGAAAAGCAAATGACACGAGGGACGTAACGTGCAAGTTTACATGGAGCGAAGCTCCGGGGACCCGGGTGGAGGGATCACGACTGTTGCACACCGATTGTGGGGTACCCGTACCCACCAGAACTCGCGAGGGGGAGGCGGGGTGGAAGGGGTGGGGTGGGGTGGGGGTGAGACTGGGGCTCGTGCAGAGCTCCGGATCAGAAGGGCCTTAATATCTTCCCATTGACACGGTGAGTCACTAAGTCAGGCTCCCGTAAATTAACCGCCCATCAGTTTAATAACCTATGGAGCTATTGCAGCTACACTCCGCACTCTTTCAGTCCTCCTTGTTGCCCGACTGCCCTCCCGATTGGTGACCTGCGGGCTGATTATTGGAACTGATAGACAAAGCGATAGACAAAGAGGACATAGTAAGTATAGAGCGATCCTATTGGTTGACATGGTTGGTTCTTATAGACTAAGGAAAAAAATGATGGACTAACTGTCGGGTCTTTGGTGGGTTGCCGTTAGTTAGTCCATTACCTACCTCCTATGTCCATTGCCACCACCCGCTTCCACCATTAGGATCCCTCCAAATCCCTTTCGTCGTCTTTGTCTATAGCTTTGTCTATCAGTTTCAATAATCGGCCCGCAGGTGACTCGGTGATGCATCGTCGGAATACGCAATGAGCACCGAGGGCAAAAGTTCGGTTCGGTGTATTGAATGCCACACCGTTTCGGTTCACAGCGAAAATAAGGGATGCTGATTTAACATTTTTGATGTGAAAAAGTGTGCGACAACTCACAAAACGCTGAATTAACTGCCACAGCAGTTCGATTTACATCTTGACTTTGCTAAAGCAACTGTTGTAGCTGTTAATTCAGCGTTTTGTGAGCTGTTGCACACTTTTTTACATCCAGAATGTTAAATCAGCATCCTTTTTTTGTCGGTGCAGGTTATCGAAGTTTTCGGTCGCAGAAACCGAACTTCGGTTCAGCTTACCGAAATTTGGTTCCCGTGATCAAAGCCTTCGGTTCCTTGGAAGTCTCCGAAAGCTACAGTTACCTGAGCTAGAAAAGGCCGGTGTTTAATACCTTAATATTCATGTCGGTCTGGGAGTAACGTAAACAGTAACGGCATTATCATGTTACTTGAAAATATCTTTCATCAACGGAATCTTTCAACTTTGCCTCTCGCAAATGTGCGATACAGACACCAATATTTTGTATTGGGTTTGACGACAGTGAATATCTCGGTGTAAATATTTTACATGATCGGGGAAAAACGGTCGAAAGGATTGTTTGAAGTTTAAAAATGGTGAACGTTTTGAGGAGGGGAAGTTTCAGGTTTTGTGAAGGATCGCTGTGAAAAATTGAATAAAGACAATTTCCGGAAAACATTTGTGTTAATCGGTTTATTATTAAGGCTTTCATGTCTGGGACTATAATTTCAATTTCTTTTTAAAAAAGTGGCAAACCGTTCGAGAGACCTGCTTTTGGAAATGGAGGTCCCTTCCTCCACGTGCAATTGGACTAGGAACAACAAGAGAAAGAAGCCAATGTGCATTTAAACTGCATTCACTTTAGTAATGGATTCGATTGCTCACTGCAAAATTTAGATTGGTTTCTTGCAAAGAATTTCGAAAGAAAGGCTACCCAAACAGTTTTGGATTGGGTACTACCTGGGAAAAGGCGACGCGACGATAGTGCGTCCAACGAAGGTGTGGTAGCAGGACGTTGACGAAGAAGTCGCGTTGTCAGTTACCGGATAACCTCCGAGAAGATAAGCACATGTGGCGTTTGGATGTCGCAGAACGCCACAGTGCGTTGTAGGAGCGACTGTTATGCATGTAGACTGGGTGACGAAATTTCATGAAAAATAAAATCTTGAAATTTCACGTGAAATATTTCATGAAATATCAGAAAATGAAAGATATTGAAAAATACCGGCTCCTTTCCATGTTTTGCAAAATGTAAAAATTGTGACTTTCTTCTATTTTTGTGTGTTTGAATGCGGGTTGCATACTCTAGCCCCTGAAAAATATGAAATATACCATAGCCTCGTGAAATTTCATGAAATATTTCTCTGAAACTTCCAATCTTTCATTTCTTCCTTTCGTTTCATGCCGCCCTGCATGTAGATACATTCCTCTCGCTCACACCTGTATTTTACGAAACGTGGCAATGCAGTGGCTGGCTTGTGTTTCTCACTCGCTCCAGAAAAATCAATAAAATACTTAAGTAATTAACTAAGTACCCAGACCCCACCAGCGTGGCACCGGATTTGATCAGCGGTCGCAGGATCATCGGACCACCTCACCGCGGCGCCCCCTCGCCTATCGGCGAAGCAGGGATCCCGGCGTCTGGCCCAGAGAACCATTCCCAAAGGAATCATGCCGAAGCTCGCTGGCTTATCTCTGAGAATCGCACGTAACCTTTGGACTGATCCTTTCGCCAGGCAGCCAAAGGTAAAATCGAGACCGTTAATAAAAAATCTGACGCTTTTCGCGACCGTGTCTCTGTCGAAACAAGGTATCTCAGTTTGTTCGGTGGCACAGCGCGTCGTGGTGTGGTGACTTTTGCATCATGCCCCGGGTTTGCTCACCTCGCTCGATCCATGCAGTAACGCCACGGATCACGGTCTACAACCCCTCCTCTCTCACACTCTCTCTCCCTTCTGCACCCTCCCCCTCCTTTACGCCGAGGATTAAGAAATCTTTGATGATTGTGGGTTATTAACCCTCCATGATCTTGATCTCATTAAAAAATATTCGTCCTCTAATATGCAACCACCCATCGAAAAAGGCATTTTAGCGGCTCTGGTGCTTGCACTAGAGCTGCTATTCCGGACGGTCCCAGCTGGGGAGTATCAATGCAGCATGTTACATTGTAGAGACCGCGCGTTGGTTGATGGGAATCGGCGCCATTTTCGGCTATGTTCCTTGTCATGACTTTATTTTATTGCATACTGTTTTATTGTTAGTCAATGCTATGTTGTGTATTGTATTTTTGGAATCATGGTGATACAGTCAACAGTTCAAAACTTGTTTGTGCTTTTATCTCGTGATGGAAAAAATGTACTTTACGTTCAAAATTTGAAAATTTGAATTTTAAAGTTTTCGCGGTTAAGGAAGCTTTAACCACTGGGTTGGAGCTTCCTAATCATTTACTCGATATCAGCTGATAGCAAACAAAGGTTACCAGGGAAACCGTAAACGTCTAACAACTATCGTGGCCATTGGGGCGATTATTGAAATGATATCGACTTTATGTCGCCGCTTACGACAGGACATAGCCCTATCTTAACTGTGTAATATATCGCAATTCGATATTGTTTTGATTTTTAAAAGGTGCAATTCATTCATACAGTTCCGATTAGTTTTGGCGAACGGGCCCTTAGCCTGCTTAGTACGTATAATCCCAAAACGCAGGAAAATAGATTGTAGGAAAATATTTGCATCGGAAAATCGTAACAATTTTCCCCTAGATGTCTTCCATTCCGGGTACATATTTATTGAAAACGGCGACTTTTTCAACAGTCCTATTTTTATCTACAACATCTAAGTGGCCCTTCATAATCATTTAATTTTGGCCCCTGGCCAGAAAAAGGTTCGGAAATTGCAGTGATTTTGCCGAAAATGCTGAAGTAAGTAAATTTGGGCATTTTTTTTCCTTCTTCAAACTCTGTGGAGAAGCACTTCTCCTCCAGTACATCTATTTTTTTACTTATCTCTCGCAAGGTACATTTACAGAAGGTGTGTTCCAGTATTAACAGTTCAGATTCGTTGTTTTTTTATTATAACGCTTATTTCGGAAAGCAATTATTACATTGTTCAATTCTACTGACTTTCAACACTCGATTATACTCCCGGCAAATTCTGCAGCAGCGTTTCAAATGTTGACTCTAATGCTTCCAACAGCCATCCGAGCCTATAGGGGAAAAATTGCAGTTGTGCAATTTTTGTCCAATTGGGTCGGAGAATCCGATTTTGAGTTTCCGATCACTGGAAAAAAAACACATTGGATCTAGAGTCCAGACTCTTGAAAAAATTGACAAGAAAAAGGACTCTTGATTCACTCAGATTTAAGCTTAAATCAAAAGGAAATCCGCTCAAATTAAGAGGCTTGGTTCTTGATTTAAGCTTAAATCTGATTGAATCAAGAGTATTTTTTCTTGTCGATGTTTTTAAGAGTGTGGACTCTAGATCCAATGTGTTTTTTTTCCAGTGATGAAAATCGCAGGTGGATCCAAGCACTTCGAACGGGGGGGGGGGGGGGGGAGCTCCCCTTGAAATTTTCCGAAATTTTAAAGCATCTAACGTGTAGTTTAAGTCAATTCTGTGATGAATAATTACCAATTACAGGCGTCCTTCCCTCCTCTTTCGTCCGTTCCTTCCTTCTTCCTTTCTTCACTTTTTTTCCACCATATTTTCGGGCGAACAGGGGGAGGGGTTCACCCCTTATGTCCCCTCCCCTGGATCCCCCTTTGATGGAAACATCTTTCTAGCACCCTGAAAAGATGTAGCAAGTGGTTCACGGAACAAATTAAGTGCAAATCAGTTACTGAAGACGGCATAACAATCTGTTGAAGAAAATTCGATAGCGTATCTTTGCGCTAGGCGCCGTGTATGAGTATCTTGGGTCGCTAGGCGGCTTTCAGTCGCTGACTTTCAGGCCTTAAGTTTTTTCATTCTTCTTCCTTTTTTCCAGCTATTTCGCATACCCCCGCAGGCCGAACCCTGCGCTTACGATCTTTAAGGCGTTAAATGTCCCATAATTTTCAAAGGGCACAACTTTCTACTCTTTTTATAATAATTCACTTTTGAGTTTTTGTGGATTAGGGTCCTTTCTCCCATGAACCCCTTATTCGCGTTTTAAAATGTTTCCATTCTTGGTGGAGAAGTGAGTACAAAACTGATACTTCTGTTATTTCAGGAAAGGTTATTTGTCGCCTCCCTCTTTTAATGGAACTGTTTGGTCGAATTCACTTGAGAAGAAATCATAGGATCTATTTCTCCACACAAAAAAGTAGCACTTTCGTTGTTCAATTTTACGTTAAAAAAGTGGGTATGAAATTCGATTGGGTTGGTGATGATTTTATATTAATAGAGCATGATAAGCAATCATTCTAAAGCTGCTGTATCTTAGCAATGTAATAATGAATCAATCAAGAAGTATTTCTCTGTTTTTTGTAAAATTGTCAAAAGTAATCCAAAATATTCTTTTTCGTAGTTGATGAAAAGTGACAGTAGTTTTCTTCTTTCATTTACCAGTTTTTCAACTGATCAAATTTATCTCAGAAAAGCCAACTTCTTGGGACAATCTAGATTTTTCGGAAAGGCCCCTTCTGGACTTAGTGACCTAAAATTAATAACACGTAGCTATCAGTTCTTGTATTTTTTTTTTCCATTTCTTTTGCGCTCGCTAGTGTAGTCAGAATTATTTATACAAATCCATAAAAGTAAAACATTTCGTAAAATATTGGCATAGAGAAAAAAAGGAGGTGTTTGCATCTTGAGGTTTGTTTACCCTGTGACGTAGGTCGTCACAATCTAGCCAGCGAAATCCGGAATTCGAAGTATGAAAAATGAACCATAATGTCCCATTGTTTTGCTTAAATCAACTCATGATATAATTTCAAGCACTTTTTATAGAATGACTTTTTTCCATAAATTACACCATTTCCAAGAAAATCGATGATAAAAGTCGCTGTACCGACCTACGTCATCAAAAAAATCCAAGATGCCCGAAATGCAAACACCTCCTTTTTTTCTCTATGAAATATTGGAGCTTGTTCCATTTGTATTCTTTTCCGTGTGTCACTATCTCACCATAACAAAATGTAAATTTAAAGTATTAAGTTTCATGCCCCACTCAATGTCGCGCCATTGAGTATATATAATAGAGGATATGTAAGGTTGAAGTTTACTGTTGCTTATGTTTCTTTTTCTTTTCCTTTACACGCTTGGATTCCTTCAAAATTATACTATTCCACATCCTTTTTTTTTAAACTTGTCGATTGTTGAAGGAGGAGGGGTTGGAAATGGTTGTAAAAAGAAATGTTACATAAATTTTAAAATTAAACAATTTATTTTTACAACATATTCAACAATTGTTTTATCTTTTGACATTAGATGCAAAGCGATTGATTTCAGAAAAAGATCACAACTGCGTTTTTCTTTTTTTCAATATATTTCCTACTCCGACAGGTTTATATAAAAATCTTTCACATATGTACATCTCATTTACGCCATCATAAATACGCGCGTAAACAGATTTTCCAAGAAATACTTCGAATGTTTTAAATAAACAGAAAAATAAATAAAATTGTACAAATAACATCTAATAAGGCGCAGTTAAGAACTTTACATTTCCTTGATTATTTTTTGAAGAAGCACATTTTACAGCCATAAATTTCTAAAAATCACAATCTTTGATGAATATTGCGCGAGTGTAAAAGCACGCTTTTATTATAAATAAATCTAAGATTAAATGAATTATATTCTTGAGACTTCTTTAATTTGTTTTACTTTTTCAACCAAATGCCAATCAATCTCCCAGCACGATTAAACGAAATAAAATACTCCTAGGCACACACAAAGTTCAATTCACCCCCGTATTTCGAAAATCTTCATTCTAATCGTCTGTAAAGTTGACTGAAAATTCAGATGTGTCATTCAAGTACAAGTAACAGATGAAAAAAAGTAACATCAGCTAAGAGTAAAGGAGAAAGAAAAATATTTGGTAAAGTTAAAATGTAAAATAGTAATAAAAACAAAATACGAAATAAATGAACTTGAAACATGATAAAACACAAATCATTCAACAACTTTTATATTACAATATAATTTTAATTTACTCATAACTTCGAATTTATCTATTAATTTAACTAATTGTCTAAAATATTGCAAAACCACAAAATCAGTGGACACAATGTAAATAAATTAAACAAGAAATATTTTTAAAAAAATATCTTCAAAAACATCTATGATAAATGCTACACTTAGAATCACAGCTTACTCAGAAAAGAAAAGAAACTTTTTCCTCAAAACAAAGCAAATACTACCGATTTTCGTTTCAGATTTTATCCTTTACTTTTTTTATATGAGTCGCAACGGAGCCATATTTCTGGCATTGTATTGATCAAGTTAATATTTATTCAAGGATTAAAAGACGAGTTGGATTTTTTTTTTCGTAAGGAACAACTCTCTCTGAATATTCATAATTATGATGACATAATCTCATATTCAAATAAAAACGCATGCTTAGCCGATTTAGCGGATGGATTTTTTTTAGAAAATATTGTCTGCATTTAGTAATAGTAAGGTCACTGGTTCTGGTTGATAAAAAGTTTTCAACGTATTTTCAAATGCACCATGTTTTTAATGTTTCAAAAACAGAAAGATGATTGGAGGGAGGGAAAATCTTTAAAAAGAGTAGGTATTTCATAAATTCATAATTCAGGTAACCAGAATGACTGATTACAGCACAGCTTACTTAGCACAAATTAAGAGGGCATTTTTAATTCTGTGAGTTTTAAATCGGGCGTGATTTTACGAAACTCGGGTCAACTCGAAGTTAATTTTTAGAATACGCTGAAAATGCTTACATTCTATTAAATATTTTTAAAATATTGAATTTCAGCAGATTCTTCCACAAGAATTATAAGAAATATAATTGCGCAAGTGAACGAAATGGAACATGACGTAATACCATAGCTATTTCTGAGAGCAAAAAAAGATAGGAGGAGATGTCGTAGTATCGAAAATGTATATGCTAATGGTGCTCCTTGCAATAAAAACGGGAAAGGAGAGAGAGAGAGAGCGCTTGTTCTCGAATCATAAATATTTTAATGATTCTTCATTCAAACCTTGTAGAGTTGCAAAGAGTGACTCGCTTGAAAAGAAAAAGAGTAATTAATTCAAAAAGCTTGTGGATGATTTTTAATTACTTACTACTTCAAGAGTGTTTCAAAGGTATAAATTTTTCTTTACTTTAGCATCCTGCTCTTCTCAGTCTGAGTGGTTGATACTCGTAAAAATCCAATGAAAGCCAGACATTGAGGACATAAATTTACTGTAGCTCCTGCATTATATAAATTTTAAATTCCGGCTCAAAATAGGTAACACAATCGCCTAAAAGGTGAAAAAGGGGAAATACTGTTTTCTTTTCTCTTCTGCCTTTTTACATTTGCTTCTCTGCGTTGATAAGTGTTATTTTTATGTGGGTCAAGATAAATCAATTTAGGTTTTTAAATTTTTGTAGATACAGAAAATTTATAGAACTATGTTTCTTTAAAATAAAGGAGCTACACTATTCTTTGGTGTATTCTTTTGAATAATAGTTTTTTTTTTTTTTTTTAAAAAAACTTGTTAAAAATTTAAGCGTGAATATAATTTTAACCAAGCGCCCAAGTCATGAGTTGGACTGTTGGAATTGAAGTTATAAGATGGTATTTCATTGATATCTTAACTTAACTTTCAATTTTCTTACATGGTTCGAAAATACATTTTTTCTTTGCTTAAAGTTGTACAACAAAAAATGGAAATAATATAGAGAGCTGCATAATTAATGAAACTAATATACCCGCATTCACCGAAAAATCACTCTGTCGGGAAGGAATTGCTAATCACTAACCAATGCTTGCAATGTAGAGAACCTCATTGCGCATGATAGCCTCAGATGATTAGAGTCTAATCTAACGGTGGGCTTTGTGAGTAAATGGGTTAAAAAAAAGTCGTATGTATTACTTTCTATAACGGGTCGATCGGCGATGAACATGTTGCATACTTATTGAGTTATCAGACTTTTGGTTCAAGGTGGGCTAGCTTCAACATTGCAACTGCACTTTTTTGGTGCTATAAGTAATGAAGCACGGATGCAACTCCAGTTTAGTGTAGTAGTTGGAAGTTTTTGGTTAAATTGTCCTCTTCAAAATAGAGTCAGCTATTTCACGTGTTACTATCTCCGATTTCTCTAGAATCTGCAACAAAGCAATAATTTCATGAAATGACAGTTGTAAAAATCAATGACCTAACTGACTACGTAAGAGAATTGATGCAAAATTAAATGTTTGGCCACCGGAAAAATTTCAAATTTCGCAGTAGTAGCGAATTTTTAAAGAAATCTTATTGGAAGTTTCAAATGAGACAAGGAAATTTTTAGGCAACTGTTCAACACGCAAAAGAACTTATCCACTGAAAAAAAGTTACGGGCTAAAATAGACATACCGTCCGTTCCGGGCTCAGAGACCGAAAGTTCTGGGTGCTGGAGCCGTAGCTTCGACTGCTCCGGAAGGCACGCCCGAGACATTCGGCCTCTGAGCCCAGAATGCGGACGATATGTCTCTATAGCCTATTAGTTCAGCTTCCACGGCTGGAGTTATTTTTCAGTGTAGGTTTGTGGGTTTTTTTTTTTGCATTTTATTCAGATGAGAACCGAATAATAAAATCGCCTCGATTTTTTTCTCGAAAGTAGTTCCGATAAAGCAAGGCTCAAAGCCTGAGAGCGTTAGACCACTAAATACCTCAATCTTGGTCACCGCGCCAGACCAAGATGCTCGACAATGGTTCCTACTTCACCAGCGCGTGGCGATTAACAGTAATTGTCCTGCGCGGACAATTATACTTGACCCGTCGCGTTTTGCGCTCCAATATCGCGAAGCGGTACCGGACATTTCCCTGTTTAAAATCACCATCCCAGCCCGGCAATTCCAATCATTTTTGGCGTGCCAGTTCAGCTTTCTTTGTTTTCACAATTTATTCGCCGAGCTCCTACCAATTCAAGACTCGTGACTACTTATTCACACCAACAGTGACGCAAACCTTCTCAAAATATTTCCTGGATATCGCAATGAAATCTCAGCGTTCTGCATTACCGGAGTGTTGACTTATCGTGAAAAAACGAATAAAATAATAGAAAACACCAAGTAAAAATTAACCCGATTCATGTAAGATGTATATATATATATATATTTTATTTTTTCATAAATTCGGATGAGCAATGCACGGATGTAAAAGCTAGTCCTCAGAAAGTCCTAATTGTGTAGGCGTGAAAGGCGAGGGTTCCTAGAAGTTATATCGATTTATTCAGTAATTTTTTTAATTCCATTGCTAACGCAACCCGCGAGATACCCCCGTTTTAGTCCATCATTTGTCCCCGTAGTCTATCAGAGGCTCCCACTTAAACCAATAGGATCGTCTCGCACTCCTTATGTATTCTTTGTCTAAAGATTTGTCCATCAATTTCAACAATCAGCCCGCCGAGCGTTGACTTCCAAAGGTACTTTTTACACCATAGGGAAGATATCAGTACAGGGCCTCTAAATGTCTCTGCTTTCAGAGTAACCTTGTTTAAGGGGGTAAGACAAAGATTACTAAGGACTCCAGATACCGCATTGGAATAAAAAACGGTCCCCTAGTCCCCTGCAGCTCCAGGGTAGGCAACCTGTTTAGCGGTATGCCATACTTCGAGCTAACGAATATACTGTTTGCCGTGTGTTTGACCGGTTTCGCCGTGCTGTGCTAAGTTTGGTTAAAAGTTCACTGTAATAAATTTTCTTATGTTTTAAATCGTTAAAAAATGCCGAAAAAACCAAAAAACCAAAAAAAAAAAAAAAAAAAAATACAAATATCTCTGCTCAATTTTCTGAGTCCATTTACCATGACTAGTGACTAAAATGAACAATTTTCGCAATTTGCCGTTCATAATCTGCACATTCGAAGTGCAATTCCCCATGCACTTCCATTACAGGTGGGCTAAAGTATGGCATACCGCTACACAGGTTGCCTACCCTGGCGCTGCAGGCGACTGGGGGCCGCTTCTTTCCTACGGCAAGTATACGGCGTGCGGTATCTGGAGTCCTCAGTAATCTTTGGGGTGAGACGAAGTTTCCGGTTTGTACAAAAAAATGCGCTTGGTAGTATCGGAAGACATCTTACCTTTGACTGGTATATGATGGTGATCTATAGGCTCGGAGTCGAGACGAACTATGAGTGAGGGCCTGGCGACAGCAGGAGGCGGCTGGAGGGGGAAGAGCCTGTGCTCGGAGCTCCACGGGAAAGAGGCCAGGAGCGTCGGGTAGTGATCCTCGTCCATCGGCGAGGCGGCCGAGTCCCCGTGAGTGCTGGGCACGTACTGCTCGGCCGAGCCGGACCAGTCGAAGGAGAACGCCGAATGCGGGGGCGGCTGCAGGGACGACGGCGTCGGTGGCGTCGTCGTCACGTACGGGCTCACGATGTCCGGGACCTTCTGGACGGCGCTATCCGACCACGGGGGACTAGGGTTCCACTGCTCCATGAACTCGGCAGGGTCCGGCGCCGGGGCCGCCGCGGCTTTGACTAAAATCCGCGGTCGCCGCAGGCTGGCCGCCGTCGTCAGGAGAAGAGTACCTCCGCCGGACTCGTGGCACCCCCGGTCCAGGTCCACGATCACCTCCGAAGAGGGCGAGCTTTGGGGAGAGAGCTCCGTCTTCATGGGTTGCGCCAGGGGGATTTCCTGCTTGATGAGAGATCTGCCTTCGGGAGGCGTGGGTGCTGGGGTGGTGTCCTCCTGGGAGGAGTGGAGGGAGTAGTCGACCGGCTCCGGCTCGGTGCGCTTCCCGTAGCGGAAATTGGACTCTATGCTCTGCTGGAGGGTGCTGTTCTGGTAGTGGATGTGAGGTTGGGTTGGTAGGGAGGCCGAGATCTGGTGGTAGGAGCCGGTGTGCTCCTGGTAGGGCGACATGGCGTGCGGGTGTTGGTAGTAGGCCACGGCCGCCGCGGGCATCCGCGCCGTCTCGTACGCTAACCCGTATTGCAGCTTGCTCTGGACCAGGTAGTAGTGGTAGAGCCAACTATTCGCTCGCAAAACCCCAGCCTCTTCCTCGCTGGAACAAAAAATCGAACAGGAAAATTAAATTCATTTCTGCTTAAGGTGAATCCAGGCTTGGAACTTCGCGATTTCGCCACCACGTCGCGCTGCTCAGAATAGCCGCATACGTATATTGCCAAATAATAAAACCGTATACATATTCAAGATTGGGGATCAACGGATATAGCAACATACTTGAGGAACACTCAATAAAAGAACTGCTCAAATTCCAAAATAAAGTCGAACTTAAGTTCCCCAGTAAAAGAAAGTAAAGAAGTAATTCCATTGCGGCAATGGGAGTGAGAGAGACAGAACATAAGGATTCGTGCGCACCGCCGCTGAGCTGAAAGTTTCAGCCGTACTTCTCTGCGCTGTACTTCTAATTGCAATGATGTTTGGTCAACAATCAGCAAAAATAATCTATCTGTGGATCTCCTTTTGTAATTGAACAAGATTATTTCGTAATCGTCGAAGAAGTGAGATTATCAGTGTGACGTGCGCTATCAATCTGATTATCCAATCGAACCCGGATTCACCTAATTTATTACGCATAGACAAAATTTGGGCAAAGGATGCCGAATGATAGGTTGCCTAAGAGAGGCTGGGTCCCCCCTGGCAGATTACGTGGAGGATGCCCTAAAAATTCGTGGATAGACGGTAAGGCAGGAAATACGAGTTGCGATTTGCCAGAGACACTCTAGCAAGATCGCTACCTGTCGCGATTAGCAGTGCACGACAGCTCCATAGAAGCGGCTTGTCAGTTGTAGTAAACAAATATTTTCAATTTCAGTGAAAATCTGATTAATTCACACTTAACACTTTATACAGTGAACATTTTTGATCGGGATATATAAACAGACTCTCGATAGAATTCAGAAAATATTAATCTTTAAAATCCACAGCAATGAGGTAAGTGTTCCAAGAAGTCTATTGTTGATTATCAAAAATATACCCGTCAGGTATGAAAGAATCTATCACATCTTTTTTCCATGTTTGGAGGCAGAAAAATATTCAAACTTTGTCCCGGGAACTAAGGAAAAACTAGAAGCTTGCAGAATTAGGAGAGGGCCCCGTGTGACCAGCCTACTATTTCTAATAATCACACTTTGACCTAAACTCCAGGAGAGTGCGCCCCCCCCCCTCCCGGCCAGAATTATATAGAATATTGCCAGGTTAATCAACAAATCTAGGGTCTATTCTTGAGATTCACTCGGTATAAATGAACTCGCTTACGTTTAAAAAATAGCTTTCAGCTCTCAAAATATTGAAGTATTCCAAGGAAAGACGTTTTTTGGTTTGTCAAATATATATCGTGAAAAATCACTTATCACAACTGCTTTTCAGCTTTTCCCATTTTTCGCGACTTTAATTCCCTTTTTAATCTTCGGAGGACATTGTCCAGAAAAGAAACCCCAGAGATTTTGCCGGAACACGTATTTAGATTGAAAAGCACGTGGAACCGATCGATTAAGAAGATTCTTCAAATTTTTATGAAAAGAAGTAAGCTCAAATTTTCTGACGTCAATTAGAACTTGGCTGAAAGATATTCCGAGGACAAAGGCTCTCGTAAATTTATGAACACCTCACTCCAATTACATGTTTCCTCGTCTGTTTTACGTCAAAGAATTTTATAATTTCCTCGTGGTATTTGGAGATTCCTCTCTTTCCTCTCTTTTTCCTTCCTTCTCGCCAAAAAAGGCTTATAGGATTTTTACAAAGAAGGGAAAGTAATGGACTGGAAATCCTGAGTTATAGCGAGAAAAAATCATCTAATTTAACGGTCATTGTTTTAGAGAGCACTTCAAAAGCAATTATATCCGTCCCCATTCAATCGAATGCGCTCATTAGTTATCGGAACGATACCGAATCCAAACTGGTGCAGTTAATGCTCACTCATCTGACAACTACCTCCGGTTGAGTTATACAATGAGTGAGGCTCCAATTACTAATTCGCCCTCACATGACACCAGCGAATTTTGGAAATGGCTGGTGCATTTGTGTCGCGCGCACCTCTCTGTGAGTTCGTTTTATTGGTGAATTAATAAAATAATGGCACACTTTGAAACCATAAGAACGCGGAGAGAGGCAAAGACTGACCTCCCATTGCGCTTGTGCTCCCGACACTAAATATTTATGGCACCCGAATTATAACCGGTTGTGTTTACAAGTCATAACATTAAGCCTAATTATTACATTCCTCGAGGAAGAAACATGGCACTCTCCCAGACAGTTTTATTCGACTCACCGCCGGGCCGTGCCGCACCGCATCAGCCGAAACCCATTAGAATAAAATTACACGCAAGTTATTCGAGCGGTTATTTTATCACAAGAGGACGCTTGTACACGTTATTTTAACACAACCGAAGATTGTACCCTTGATCCATGTGTCTTGAGCTCACATTATCATCCTACAAGACCTCTTTGCATTTCAAAACGCCTTCAGGCCGTTATTGGCACTCAATTTTTTTTTTTTTTTTTGCGGCGAACGTTGGTGGTGTTGAAATTGATAGATAATGAAAAAAGTGGACATTTATTTTGTGCCAGATTGTTCGAATGACTTTTTTTTATATTAATTTCTTTTACCCATGCAAGCTCATGAATCACGCATTGTTTGAAGAGTGTCTACGCGTGCAAAGACTCACTATCGAGAATGATAGATTGACCACGTAAGGTTTTTGTTTTTGTTTTGTGTATTTTTATTTTTGGTGGTCAAAGTTTTGGAATACACATCATAATGTCACGAATTTACAATTATTATGTCTCCTTCCCTTTGAAAAAAAAGTTCGGTCACATGAACCATAAGTATAAGGCGTTTTGCATTGGCCATAATATCCGGTTCACTGTATTTTAAGTCCTAGGAACTGCATCCGTCGTCCGTGTAACCGATCTTTTAAATCGAACCGAACTAAAGAATAAAACTGGTTACATGAACCGAAATCACGGTTGAATGGACCAAACGAATCGGTCGATTTTGAGAACCGTACTGCCGTGTCACGGAAAGAGAGCTGTAAGAGCAGTCCGGGAGAGCCTTGAGGCACATCAGATGAATTACATTTTGCAATTTGGAACTATAAATTCTAGCCCGGTTTAAAAACAACGTATGTGACTTTAGTTTCCCTATGCACGTGTGTTTTCCCAGAAAAGCCAGAATTTATAGTTCCAAATTGCAAAATACAGTCCAGATCATGTGCTAACCATAACTCATGCAGAAATTCCCTTACGGGGCTCTTTACTATCCTGTCAGCATACTTGCGATTCATTTTAACTTTTTCCCTCAGTGGAATTTTTTGGACCGGTCGAGTAACTATTTTCAGCAAGCTGGCGGGACCGGTAGAATGGCTGACTCCAAACTTTCGAAATGAGTTTTCTTTCTCTGTGGCATTAAGGCTACGCGGCTACAGCCGGTAAGTGGTCGACAAGGAGAATTCGTCAGCGAGAAATCCCGAATCCAAAACTGACGAAACCACGGCACGGCGCATTAGATGCGTTGATTCGTAAAGGAATTCGACTAAAACTACTGTTTATTGCTGGTTATTTCAATTAAATTGTTAAAGTTTGCCGGATGGGTTGTCGCCCGACGCGGCGGTTTTACCGCACGTTACCACACCGCAACCAGCGCTGCGAGCTGTACCGTTTTTTTACCGACAGGCCTGCGCTTGCGCGCCATGTACAATTAACCAAAGCCTCCGGAACGTTGCCCGTGAAAGTAGTTTCGTTTGAAGGCCTGACGCCTACGCCGCCGTTAAAGATTAAATCATCTCTAATTTACTTATTCGTACAAAAATAATATTTTCTTGAATTCATTTTTCTCGAGATTCGAGGGGCAGGTGTCACGAATGCATAGCGATTTATCGAGATTGTTTTCTTGATTTCTGTCCAGAGGCGGATCCAGCAATTTGGCAACACCGGATTCCCTCCATTTAAACCTATGTTAAATAATCGATTCTTGTCGGAGCACCTGGCCCCTTTAAGAATCGATGCATTTTCATATGTTTAGATGGAGAAAAACAACGTTGCCAATTTGCTAGATCCGCCAATGATTCTGTTAGCATGCTATCAAAAAAGGTACGTTTTTAATTATTCTTAGAGAATATACCCAAAACTGCGGACTGATTATGGAACTTAATAGACAAAGCGATTGACAGAATACGTAGTTAGTATGGAGCGATCTTATTGGTGGAAACGGGTGGTTCTTACAAACTAAGAGGTAAAATGATGGACTAACACTATGGTCTCTTGTCGGTTGCCGTCAGCTAGTCTACTACTTACCTCTTTTGTCCATTGCAACCACCCGCTTCAACCAATATGATCCCTCCCTGTCCCTTTTGTCGTCTAAAGAATTGGTAATTTGAAAAATGTATAACATCAGAGGCGTGGCACGCTTTGCGATATATCGATTGATCTGCCATTTGAAGCTATGGAAAGGGATCAATAAACGGGGTGTTCGCAACGAACACCTTAATAATCGATTCTTTACCGTAGCTTCAATGGGGAAATATCGATAATCGATCATTCAAGCCTCGCCACTGTATGACATGCGTGCGTAACAACAGTTGTAGACGCTGCATCTTTTTTTTACTTAAAATATAATATGCACGCATTGATCAATCGTGTAACAATACATTTTCTTATTTACAGGTTATTTTCATACGCAGGAAAAATGTATAATGCTGCTAGAGATACTATATCTTCTATATCCGTGTTGATAATATTCTTGAGCCTTCTGAAGCAGAATTCCAATAAACGTTTCGTCTTAAAAAATGAAGAAAAAGCTGTCTTAATCATGCAGTTTTTAAGAATATTTAAACTAATTATAATCCTCTCGCCATCAATATTCGAAGATGGGCCAGGTAAATTCCTGAGAAGAGAATAAAGTAGGGAGGGAAATTTCTAGCAGGGAATGAACGAGAGAGTTGCATCAAAACGGAAAGAGTACTAAGGACAACTGGACAGAGGACAGCGAGTGTACAGGAGCTGAAAATAATGGCATAAGAGAGGAGAGATAGAATCAAGGGTATGATTTATGCAGACGAGAGGATGTAAGCAGATACTGTTTTAATCTGAAAGCTGGATCATAGTCGAGGAAAAGGGTGCACACGCGAATTGATAGAGTGGATGCAGTGACCAGTCGCGCTGCAGCTACCGGAGTTACTGCCGCCGCTACTCTGCCGTGCTAAGGAAAAACGCCGTATGAACCATCAGGCGTTGCCAAATTTCCTGTGATAAAACACGAATTTCCCGGTAAACCTATGAATATTCTCCTTCCAATTTTTCAGATAATTTTGTTCGCAATTTCACCTGAAGTCCCTGAAAATTTCAAGGAAAAATATGCATACCTTTCTTCAAAAATAAACATTGTATTGAGGTAAATTTGGCAACTCTCGAATGTTCATACGGCGTTCTTCCTTAGCACGGCAGTACTGCTCCAGCCTCCCACGTCTGGGAAACCTAGGCACCGCGACCAGAACACCTAAGAAGTACTCAGAAAAACTCTGCTCCGGCCGAACATCGATAGCTCGAAGCTGGGAGCAAGAGATGAATAAGTCGAGCAATCGAAGTTTCGAGCTAACCGAGGTTTCGAGTTCATGAGGTTAAGAAATGAAAATTCAAATACTGCGACTGATTCGGGGTAGGGCACTTGTTTGTTGTGAAAAGATGTGTACAAGAAGAAATTATACCTTACACAAATTAGTTATTTAGCTTTGCTTTAAAGGTTGCAAGAGCTCACTACCTCGTTCTCAAGTATCACCTTCCTTTGGGTTGATGAGGTAGAGAAATGTATCACGTTTAGCTGAAAGGAGCCAAGCCGCATTAGCTTTTTCTAAATTTAACTGGGCAATTAAATTTTTTACAAGAGAGCATTTTCGTGGATTCCTTTAGAAATTTTAAAAAATTTGCCTCGTACTATGCAGAAAATTCACCGAAATTTGCACAAGAATCCGCACAATCGTTTTCATGGAAAAAATTACATTGCCCACTTAAACTTGGCAATAGCTGATGTGGCTTGGTTTTTGGTTTTTCTGCCGAATGAGCCTGAAATTTCAATAATTCAGTGGAACAATTTTTTTCGAATTATCGGAGTTTTTGGGCTTCCGCAGAATAAAATGCCCGTTTTCATCGAGTGATCGAGGTTATCGAGTTATCGAGGCACGAGCTATCGAGGTTCGAGTGTATTTTATCGGCTTTCGCTTAATCGTAACTTGGTCTCAACATGGTCCCTGTACTCCGTCATGGCTCATTTTACCGAGGGCTCATTTTAATTAAGACTGCTCCGGATTCGATCTTCAAACCTATCGGAATTCCTCGCCGTATGCACTGAAATACCAAGTGAAGTCTCAATTCTTTACACATAGGATTCTTTTTAATGTTATATACTTAGTGCGATTAGGCATATTTTAAGAAGTTGCTCAGTGGTGGTCTAAACAAGTAATACCCCGAGTCTAAACGAATGTCTTTTCAATTGAAGATTGACTGATAAAGTCGCAAAAAGGTTGTACATCACGTGGCGTTTCGCGAGGAGATGAACCTCAGTTGGATTACATTTGGCAATGAGGAACCAGTATCTCAGGCCTATTTTAGAAACAACATACATGCCAGTGGTTTTCCTATAAGATATGTGCTTTTGTGAGACAGCCAGAGATAGTGGTTCCTTATTGCAAAATGCGAACCAGTTTTAAGAAAAAAAAGTTTTCGACAGAGTATTTCTTTCGAATTCTGTCAAGAATTCAAACCTCCGTGCATGCATGAGTGAAAAGCTAGCGCTAAGGGTATCTAACAGGATTAATTAAGGTGATTCGATTATTTTTGTGCGTGTAAAAAAGGTGCAATGCATTTCCATGTAAAGATTTTGAATCTCAAAAACGAGTGCTAAGAAAAGCTGTATGAGAACTGAGTCCTCTATTACCGTGCTAGATAAAAACGCCGTGTAAGCATTCGAATGTTACCAAATTTCTTCTGAAAAAATATCTATTTTTGAGAAAAGTTATGAATTTTTTCCCTTGAAATTTTCAGACTTTTTAGATCAAATTACAAACAAAATCGTCTAAAAAACCGGAGGAGAAATATTCACAAATTTTTGTGAATATTCGGGATTTATGAAATGGAATTTGGCAGCGACTCATGGCTCATACGGCATTCTCACTTAGGACGGCTGCACTGTGGCGGTAGAATGTCGCAGAGCGCCACAGAGAGCTGTGTAAGTGACTATTAAATATTTTTCACGTGCAATCATAGGAAAAATCGGTGACATTATCAGTCAGAAATACCTAAGCGTTTTCCCGTGAAAATACAATTTACAAGTGGAAATTTTCCCAGATTGAAATGCAGGATTGCAGGCACGGTATTTTGGTTTAAGAATCGAAAAAATGCCTCACTGTCGGAGACGAGAGTTTCGTTTTCGGAATTCCCGAAAAGGTGTTGTTTTGTTTATCCATACTGTGGATCTGTGTGTTGAATTAGGAGACTAGCGAGGACGAACGCCCTCCATTGAGTTTAGCATCAGATGCAAGAGAGGCGTGCATGTGATGACCCTAAAGCTTGAGGAGCATTCCGTAGAAAGTTTTACTTTGATGAAAAAAGAAATCCGCGGTGCAGGGGGGGGGGGGGGGGGAGGCGAGTGCTGTGTGACGTAGCAGGCGCGCCGGAGTGGAGTGCAACGCGGTACGGCGACGGCGCGGCGTTGTGCCACAAATCGAAGCATGATTAAAAGAGATAATTTAGAATAGATTCACCTCCCACTTTTTTGTAAACGTAGACTTCAACAAAGGAGTAAAAATGAGAAACCGGACAGCTCGAAAATGAAATAAAAGGCCGGGGAGGGGGAGGGGAGAGGGCGGGCGATTAAAGTGGAACTAGAAGCGTGAACCGAGATCCTATCGGGGATCCAATAAAAAATGTTGCAAGGAAGGAAGCGATGTTTGTCTATGCAGTATTATTTATATTTTCTTGTTTATATTATAAACTCTTCAATCTAACATCGATTTCTCATAAGCTACGGTCAATAATGTTCCCGACCGGATTGAAATCCATAATTTGTTCCTAGATGGATTGTCAGAGAGGTGTTGCAGTGAGTTTTAAATGAGCTTGTAACTCATAAAAACACTTGCAGAGTCGAAGATGAGCTCTCGCTGATAATGGCGTAAACACTTCTTCTTACTATAGGTAACACACCGCTGTAATAATAACATCAATAATCACAGTTTTAACAGCTCTGACCACAATAATATACCAGCGTCTAACGTCCTCCGACGGGGCCATGATCTATCTAACCTGTCCAGTCCGCTATTAACCTTTTATTATTTAATCTAGCATCATCTCCCCTCATATACCGTTCCCTCTCCTCCTAATGTATGCAGTTCCGAAACCTCGCACCTCGGACCTCGGGTCTCTATGGCTCTTGCATCCCGGCTATGGGAGCTACACACACAAGCTCACTATCACTCGGTAATTTCCACTAAAACGCGCCATTAATGAGCGCAACACGACGCTAACGCTTTATCGATACCCTAATATAAATAATTCACACCACACTAACTGAAATCTATTTTTCTAATACGAGATCGATGGGATGGCCGCATTAAAACCGAGGCGTACTACGTTGGAAGCGCCACTTCATCGAAAACGTTAAGGAGGCGGACAAAAGTTGAGGGAGGGGGCAAAGTTTGCTTGAAGGAGAAAGATAAAACAAAATAGCTCAAAAGTTTTCTCAGAGACTGAACAGAGCTGCGCCAAAAAAAGGGTCAAATCCTAAATGCTGGGAGGGCATCAATTGGTGTTTTTGGTGCCCTATGGATACAAACTTATTATTTAATAATGACTGCGGAAATGAATGCTGACTTGCTAACTTTTTTGGTGAAAATTTGTATTTATTGATCAGAGGGAGGTTCTCAAGACCAATTTGAATGAAAAAATATTTGTCATTTTGAAAATCGTGCCGTTTTTCTTTTGGATAAGCTTCTTCGCTTGTTTTTGCATTCATGAAAAATCGACAGAGCACGTGATTTTGCAGAAAATGATTCTCAGTCAAATACTGTGCATTGCATTCATTGATCAGAGGTTGGTTCTCAAGATTAATTTTAATACAAAAAATATTTGTCATTTTGAAAATCGTGCCGTTTTTCTTTTGGTTAAGCTTCTTCGCTTGTTTTTTGCATTCGTGAAAAATTGACGGGTCACGTGAATTTGCAGTAAATGATTCTCAGTATGATACACCGGAAATTTCAGGAAATTACAAATTTGTGAATTTTCTCGGCAAACTGCATGTTCAATACGAGAATTATGCGTCATCACCATGCGTAGATGCATGTTGCTAAGGGGGGTGCTGAGGAATCTTCTTTGGCCGCAACGCAACCCAACCCCCAGCGGAAGCTGAAAGTCTCGGAGGACCGCTCCGCGGGAAGGGTGAAGTTGACAGCGAGCTAATGTAGAGATTATTTCCTGCCAATAGAATAGACATGAAAATCGGCCCGGTACGTCTCTAACCATAAATCACGATAAGAAATGAAATATTAGGGAGACGAAAGAGCCCGGAGGAATGGTGACGGATCTCCAAAATGACTTTTCGCTTAATTTAAACACATTTCTCGCATAACAAGTGTAAAATATGTTGTCTCCGTTGACGGGCAAACGGTGACTGCCGAGCAACACCGGACCGGAGCTTGACAATCCCATCCGAATGTTGCGAACAGCGAGATCTCCCAGAGGGCGGCGGGGGGGGGGGGGGACTTTCTTCTTTTTCCCGGTGGTTCCTTTTAATTCGGCCCCCTCATTTTTCTTCCTCGTCGCTCTTTCTCCGGCGGAATATGACACAAGACGCGGCGCGGCGGCGGGACCGTGAGAAAAACGGACGGACAATGTTGGCCGCGCTGAAGATAACAAAATAATGATTATCCGCCCCTCCCGGTATGGCCTGGTAGTCTCAAGTTTACAACACACCTCACTCATTTCGAGCATTATTTGTGTCGTCGCGTCGGAAGCATTGACGCTGAGGGACCGCGGGGTCGTCCACCCTCGCCCCCCCCCCCGCCTCCTCTGCCCTCCGAGTCACTTCATCACCTCGCTCTTGGTTGGCCTCAGCCTTGATTTTCATCCCGAATGTCACATCAAAGACTACTTACGCTTCATTAGACGATTCGAATAAACGGGGGACGTTGTACCCATAATGGACCCTGCTCCGAGCGAGGATTATCGAGATAATTCCGGATTCATCAGTAAGTGAACAGTTTGGCACCACCCTTGCCGTCTAAAGCAAAAATGCAGCGACTCCATTCAAAATTTGTTAATTTTTCTCCCGTTAAAATATTCTTTACTGGGAAAAAAACCACATTGGATCTAGAGTCCAGACTCTTGAAAACATTGACAAGAAAAGGTACTCTTGATTCAATCAGATTTTTGCTTCGATCAAAAGGAAATCCGATCAAATTAAGAGGCTTGGTTCTTGATTTAAGCAAAAATCCGATTGAATCAAGAGTATTTTTTCTTGTCGATGTTTTTAAGAGTCTGGACTCTAAATCCAATGTGTTTTTTTCCAGTTTTCTTCAAGAAAACCAGCAGACATGGTACCTCATATTTTGACTGTGAAACTCTCAAATCACTTATCTTCTTTCCGGTGTTTAAAAATCTTCGCTCCTATTTTATTTTTTTAAAAGAGAACGAAATTAAAGTTATTCATTGAGGTTTTCTCGGAATTTGCTTCGCTGACTGAAGAAAAATCACGGAAGTTTATACGAGTTGACGTTGAGTTGTTTAAAATTTAGAAAATAAAGTAAGGCGGGAAGTCCGCGACACTGCAGACCGAGATACGTGGTTTAGAGTTTCACCATAGATTTTGAGAATTGCTGTAGCATACTGTTGAAAATTCATTCGACGCAAATGCCCTCCTGAACAGATCAACTTTTCAAGCAAAAGAAAATTTTGTCCAAAAAAGGGTTGCAAGATTTGTGATGGAGGAACGGCTCTTTTGTAATGGACGGCAAGATACTTCTCTGGTAGTGGTTAGATTCATTTGTAGGAGGGGGAAAAAATACAATTTCACCCCTTCATTCATGCTGTACATTATAACTACTGGTGAAAATTCCGTGACTGAAGTCACGACTCTAGATGCTTCACCATGAATTATAATTGTAATAATTGATCACTTCATTAACCGAGTAATTTACAGTTTACTGCTTCAAATGAGCTTATCATTGCACTATTTACCCACATGGAAGCTCGTGTTCCCTCCATTGAAAATTGAACCGAACCGAAATGAAGTTCAAGTAACCTTTTCCTGTTTTGTAAAAATCTACTTTTTCACTAAGTTCCGAGTGAGCGTACCGTTTCACAACGATACCACCATTCGACCACTTGGGACCTTGTGTTGCCTCTACTGAAATGGAAGGCGAACTGGCATACGTCACCTTATCTTTTCCTGTTTGGTAAATAGCTATTTCTCCAGTGTTCTGGGCGAGCGTACTGTTTCAAAAGACCACTAATCAACCATAAGGGAGCTTGTGTTGCCTACAGTGAAATTGAAGGCGAACTAGCCCAGCTAATCTTTTCTTGTTTGGTAAATGGCTATTTTTCCGGATTTTTGAGTGAGCGCACCGTTTTACAATGATTCCACTATTCAAATACGTAGGAGCCCTGGTTGCCTACACAAAATGTTAACGAGGAACTGGCATGGCGTGACTTGTGGTCAAATTTTTTGACTCCTGTTGATGTAATCTGCATGAGTTTTCGAACTTCATTGAAAAAGTCAAGCAATCCGAAAATTATTTGTAAAAACGGACGTATTTCTATCAAACGGAACTAAGCGCCAATTTGAGTTCTTTTTGAGGAATTTAAAATGCCAGATAGCGCGTTCTGTCAAAGGGAACTAGTGCCATGGAAAAGCATTGCGAGTATAGGACGGGACGAGCCCGACACCCGGTTCCGCCTACCTTTTTCCCCTGTGGCGCTTAGTTCCTTTTGACAGAAATAGTCCAAATATGATAATATAAAAACAATATTAATAAAACACAGTGCACGCATATCTAAATAATTATGATAAACTCACCATAATACTTGATTTGTAGAGACTATGACTGGTTGCTGACTATTTTCCATATTTTCTTTGACTTGAAGCACACAGTGAATCCACACCCAATCCCCCGTCCGCCTTTGCAGCCTTAAGAGTAAAATACACGACCTATCTTGCTCGGATTGAGTAACTGTAAAAAAATAAGGAGAGAAAAAACAAGTGGTGAATAGAAGAACTCTTGCGCGAACAGAAAATTTGGATTATTCAATCGAAGTTCATAGAAGTAATAATCGTGCCTTTGAACTACCAGGGATTGATGCATGTCATACCAGCTGAAAAATACCACTCAAAAGTGTACTTTTGTTTACCTTTTGAGTCCTGCACTATGAAAGATAGCGCAACAATTGAAACAAGGTGTCTTGCTGATATCTTTGGCCAAGATGTCATAAAAATTACTCATCATTCCTTTTTGAGCTCAACGAAGCTTTATTTTGCATCAGCACTGCTCAGAGTAATGTGCGTGAGAGTTTCTTCTCACCCTTCTCGCATTTTACTGGCTTAATTGGACTGCATTTTGCAATTTGGACCTATAAGTAAATTCCGGCCCGGTTTAAAAACAACGTATGTGCCATTAGTTTCCCTATGCACATAAGTGTTTTTTCAGATGAGCCAGAATTTATAGGTCCAAATTCCAAAACGCAGTCCAATTTATGTCCTAAGGTCGCATCATGCGGCTCAAAATACAGCTACTTCACCTCCTGTGAATTCGAGATAAAAATAATATTCGGGTGTATTCAATACAATTTATTCATGCTTGCATCAAGCATTTTTACTAGCGTGGGAATGAATCAAATTATACTCGAAATAACGTATTACAAAATATGCTATTTTCAAAATAATATTCCAGTTTTTAAGATATTAAAGTAGAGAAAACTTACTTAGCCTATGTTTACTTTGAGCCTCTCGCATGCAGTCCCAGTGTAAGAGGTGGTACCACGATGCTCCTTGCAATTCGCTTCTTGGAAATCCTAAATGAAACTCTCCACTGCAAAAACAAAAGAAGAGGGAAAATATAATAAGTTTCTTTCTAGACTAATCGAGACGTTAAGTATTAAGTAAGAGCCAAACGAAAATGCAATATCAAAAAACTATATAGATGATCATAATTTTCGTCCTCTCGTCTATTTTCTGTTTCTAAGTTGCTTCTTTTCTCTCAGGAAAATCATATTTTTCTTATCGCTCCTAGGGAACAGTATATACAAGCGTTCGCTCAGAAAGTTTGGAATTTTATTTTAATTCAATCCCATACTTTTACATCTGTGTGTCCATTTGAATAACAAGAAGACATTTTTATTGTGTTTTTCTCACTAATGTCCGATACGTATTCATTATTCATCAGTATCCGTAAAGAAAAATCTGGAACATGAAATGCTGCATGTATGAACTCCATTGTTCAAATACCAAATACTATTCACGGGGACTGAAAATAAACGGAAAAGCAGGAAAGCAAAGGAAAACGAAAACAAAATAACAACACTGTTTGCTACCTACAACTGCTGTGAGCGCCGAGCTCCCGGATTACTCAAGACACCTGATATCTACTGAATGTTTGCGATTCTTAGGACCAAGATGTAGCATAATGGTCACGTAGACTCCATTGTATTTGGTTGCAAAAAGCGAGAAATAAACCTTTACAGCCTTGCCACTCTGACAAAAAAACTTCTCATTTCTACTGCAGTGACACTGAATAATTCGAGTAATTGTGCAAGAGGTCACAATAATGAGAGTATACGTGGACCCGAGGAACTTGCAAGTCGTGATAAAATCGGTGTAATGTGCAGAATATCAAATTAGCTCATATACCTATGGTCTGTATTCCCCTCCTGCCACCTCCTGGCCCGACATCTGCCCCTGCTTCGATATAGACTTCAAAAGTACAACGCGAACATTTAAACTTTCAGAGGCCGAGCACGAGAATCAAAAGGATCGTGAAAAAGAAGATTAAGCATTGCCTTCATCGATTCGACATGATTATATGAAAGCTACCGTTCATGAGCACATCCCTGGAATGTTTCGGCCATCGAACCCACCATACATTGATTACGTTTTTATGAAATTACGAAGCCTCAGTTCCTCGGGTTTACAGTAGTTTTCAGCCTTACGTTTTATCAACTCAAGATTTTACATTAGTTTGCTAATGTCACTTTTCCCGACGGACGGTTACGTGTTTAGAGATGACTTATTCAGCAAAGAGTGCACAAAGTCGTAATTGGAACGGAGGAGCTGGCGCCACTTTTAAGTGTTTTCCAGTCGCACCGAATTCCAAGACTCCTGGGCGGTGACGGGTCACCATTTCGATACATAATCGATTGTTTTCGATACATAGGTACCCGGTCATCTGATTTAAACAAAAATGATGTGAATTATTATGTATTCTACATGCCATTTTGGAGCGAAAGTATATCGGAAAGGTGTACGAATGTCGGCGCACACCGGGCTCGGAACTCGTCGACCTGAACATGACCCCAGGTCACTTCATTTATATTGCGACTCTATGTGCTCTATGTTATTCAACCACATAGAATAGCAAAGCAGCGAGTCTTCTGCAAAGCACTGAGAGTTCCAAGACGTGAGAACATCAATTGATTCTCGAAAAAGAGGAAGAGAGGGGAAGGAGTGACTTCACGACGCAAGGAATGAGTGTGAGCGACTCTGATGTCCAAGTAGTTGAAAAATCAGCGAGCGGAAACGACAATCCTCGAATCTCACGAATAATATGGGTTGAAACAAATTGATTTAGCTATTATTCGCCAGTGGCCTTATCACGAAGAAGCCGGAAGAGTAGTTTTGAATACAAATGAGTCAGGTTTTTCGGGGTTTATTTGTGTTCGAGCCACCTGAGAGTGATGAGAGGCATAGATTGTGCCCTGGAACTTCATTAGGGATTTGCAGATGAATGGTGTCATGCATACATCATTATTAACACCAAGGGTGGACTGGAAGGAGGTTTGGGGATTCGCCGCTAGATGGCGCAACACGATGGGGAGGGAGGCGCCGGCAAACGCGCTCCGATCGTGAGCTGGTGCTGCGCTTCTCACCAAAACACGCCGCGATCCCACCTCCCGATTATCTACTTATTAATATTTATATTCTCACTTGCAAATCTCTCCAACAGATGACGGCTCTATCAATTTCGCCTTGAAACAGGGCCCCGAGTGAGGAATACTTCGTGAGTCCTTGTGGGGTGACCTAACCTACTGCCTTTTCACCACTCATCGAGAGAGGTCAGAATAGGGATGTTGCAGGCGGTAGAGCGCATCATCGAATTAGAGTCGCTGATTCCGAGTAAAAACTGCATCTCGATTACCGAGTTGCAGGTAGAAACGAATCAAATTGAAACATAGTATCGTTGGTTTCTTGACAAAAAGACGTATCGCACACGGGAAAAAAAACACATTGGATCTAGAGTTCAGACTCTTAAAAACATCGACAAGAAAAAGAGCTCTTGATTCAATCAGAATCTAGCTTAAATCAAGAACCAAGCCTCTTAATTTAAGCGGATTTCGTTTTGATTCAAGCAAAAATCCGATTGAATCAAGAGTATTTTTTCTTGTCGATGTTTTCAAGAGTCTGGACTCTGGATCCAATGTGTTTTTTTTTCCAGTGCAATCTTGACGTGAGTCCTAAAAAACGTGAAGTTATAGGAGCAAAAGCACTCATCTCAACTGAGAGTAGTTACGCTTAATTATGTTCGCGGGTGATTTTGGTGCCAGCTTGAAGTATGATTGATTCGACCACGTTATATCTGTCTGACACAATGATGCCTCCAGCTGGTGCAGCCGCATGTCCGGCTGACTCAAGGATTAGCCAGGAGTATAATTTGACAACAAATTTACAATTGGGAACTAAAATTGCTTGCTCATCCGTAGAACCACTTATGTTCATAGTGAAACTAATGGACCATACGTTGTTTCTAAATTGAGCCAGAAATTGTAGTTCCTTGTTGCAAAATACAATCCAGTTGAAAGACATATTCTGTTCAGAAGCAAAAATCGCATTTTGTTCGAAGTTATTTTGTGTTGTGGGGTGGGGTAGCTTGGTTTTGCACCCCAAATTCAGAAACCCCGGAAGTAACATTATTGTACCACAATTGAATCGAGTTCATAGACCAACCTACATTAAGTTGAAACTGAGAAAAAGAGGTTTAAAGTTTTATTCCTGCATAAAACTCAATTTAAAAAATAAACTTTAACCCCTCTTTTCACGAACTATTTTCTATTATTCGACTTTCAGTTTTTGGCAGGAGAAAATATACGGCTAGTGGAACTCAAATACATCCTTGACTCATTTTTTTCAAAAAGAGGGTTGGTCCCTTTCTGATAAATTCAGTCCCATTGAAACATGTTTAGAGGATTTGTGTATGTTGCTTTCCAAACCAACACCGGGGAGAACTTTTTTCAGTCGTGACCTTGAACTTTGCTCTCTCGTTGGCTAGGTAGAATCTAGTGAAAAAGAAACTAATTAATACATGTTGCTGCTTTGAACAGAATACGTCTTATCGTACTTTTTACCGTGTAAAAACAGCACCATATTTTTTCTTTACAATTCACAACACTGCTCTACCCATTTGAGCTGGGAAAATGAATAATTGGTTGGCACTTACTTCCTATCAATGTGGATGAACTTCATGTCCATTGAATGGATGGCGGTGAAAACATTGGTGGCGCCCTGGACGACACACTCCCGGGTCTCAGGCATGGCCACGGGCGTACACGTCGCTAAAAAAACAGGCTCGTTCCGACTGCACAACGGCAAAAATGATAAATAATGTCCCTTGACCAGCACCACCTTCAAACAAAAGCAGGGAATAAATCAAATCAATTAAAGTCCCACTCTAAAATACATACATCATCCAAAGGCAGTCGTAACTATCTCGTGGGAGGCGATAACAGGATTTATGTGTTGTTTATGATAGCCCAAGTAGCTAAATATATCGCGCTCCATCATATACTTCCTGCCTCGGTCCTCAGCAATATTCATGTGCTCTTCACTTTCATCTCAGAAAGCATATCTAGCGCGGGAAACAAGGATATAACTTCGTATTTAACTATATTTTAACCATAACTAAATTGGGTTGAATGAAGCCAAATTTTTCCAAATTTTTTTATCAATGTTCAGTAAATAATTTGTTTTTTCAAATTTTCGTGATCACTGACTAACTTTGCTAATAAATGTTTTCGATGCTTCAATAAAATTCGCGACTTTTCCTTTTTTTACAGTACACTGGAAAAAAAACGCATTGGATCTAGAGTCCCTACTCTTGAAAACATTGACAAGAAAAAATACTCTTGATTCAATCGGATTTTTGCTTGAATCAAAACGAAATCCGCTTAAATTAAGAGGCTTGGTTCTTGATTTAAGCTAGATTCTGATCGACTCAAGAGTACTTTTTCTTGTCGATGTTTTCAAGAGTCTGGGCTCTAGATCCAATGTGTTTTTTTCCTAGTGTAGGAGCAATCTCAAGAGAATGTCTCCAAGTACGTCAGCATTTTCTCTGATCAGTTTACTTTATCGTTTAGAACTTCTGTATTTATAATTTACGCGAAATACTTTAGATATATTGACATTGAAACACAATCAAATTGTCTGCATCCATTGTAGTACTCATAAATTGGAAGGAACCTTCTCTGCGTTCAATGCGACAACTTTTCTATCCATTCGTTGAAGTCTCCAGTCGAATTTTTTTCAGTGTAACTATCAACATGTATGTTTTTAAAAAAAAAAAAAAAAAAAAAAAAAAAAAAAAAAAAAAAATAGTTTGGTCATGTCCGATTCTACCATGACTTTGTACGTATATAGATTAATGAGGATTTCCGAAATTTATGGATTTGCTTCATTGACTGTGTCTACTTTACTTGGGCTTCGATACGAACTAAAAAGGCTTTCTAATTTTTACGGTATTGTCCCATTCAGTAGTAAGTTCAAGCGTCTATTTGCAATCGATTTGTGGTCCATGCCTCGGGTATTCCTATTGTTTCTCCGCTCAGAATAGAACCAAGTTTGCCCGATAACAATGCCCAGGTGTAGGAGTATGGAATAATTCCTGTAGCAGGCAGTAATAACAGTGAGATTCGAATGTAAAATACAACGAAGGCCAGTGGCGTCGCGTCTTTTGCGATTTATCGATTGATCTGCCACTTAAAGCTATGGGAAAGGATCGATAAAGAGGGTGTTTGCAATGAACACCTTAACAATCGACTCTTTACCACAGCTTCAAATTCTGAAATATCGATAATCGATCATTTACGCCCCGCCACTGGGAAACTTACGCATATTCCCACGGCTTTTGCTACCAGGTTATTTTTCCGCCCTTTTCGTCTTTCACCTTTTTGAGTATGTTTCCGTTCCTTCTCACGGGAAGGTTAAAAATTAAAAAGCCTTTAGAATTAATGGTTATGATACATCGGTTCGTCGATATTTCCACGAAAAACACAGACCCGTGTATGCATAAGTCCGTGTGCAATCCCAGAAAATCATTTTTATCTTTAAAAAAACCCATGCATAAAATCAAAATTTTGACTAAATTGTTTAGGCGTTGCAAGCTATTTTGGATTATGAAATAGCTTAAACTTAAAGACCTTAATTCTGTAGGAATGAACTTTGTGTACGATGGAACCACTCAGGTTGTAACGCTTTCTTTTACTGAGGCAACTTTACCCTTAAAAGTATTTAAAATTAAATTTTATCCTTTAAATTATAGCAAAATGCCCCTAGAATGGATTATTTTTAGGAGTTGATAGATCGATTTTTTCCCTGTAAGGTTCAAACTATTTCAACTGCGATCTTTGATGATGGACTCATGAAAGTGAAAAAAGTGTCAACGACTTGAAGGCGAAATAATTTAATCTGCCGAGGCATTTATCTGTGGTGTATGTTTGAAATAATTATGATACTTGACTCCTCATTAGATAGGTTAAATGATAATTTGACAGGAACATTAGTATTGGTTACAGAAAATAATGAATGCACTAATGAGGCGTAAACAGCTCCCATCTAGGTGGCGCACAACACTCATCAGCTCCATCACTGCCGCGCTGTGACGATCTCCGCAATCGAGTTGGCGAAGTGCGGTTTTCCTCGACACGATCTGGCAACGTCGGAATCGCCACATATCGTTGCTTCAATCTATCACGTCTATATTACCCGTCCAATTAACTTGCCAACCATTGCCCATTAGATCCACCTATTTATAATCGTCACTCCGGCGAGTATTAATACGCTTTGAGTGTGCACTAACACCAAAAACAGCGAGCTTTGTACATGCCTTCGTTTAAACGTTTTGGGGGTGCTGCCATTCGGAACCTTCCACTTACTCCAGTTCAATCCTTATCTGATACTGTCATCACCTACCACCTACCGTTATGCATCAGATAAAGAAGGCCGTAAAGGCCCTGCCCTTACTTTTTCTCCTCTCCCGAATTTTTGGGATTGACTAGTTACTTGCCCATTTGAAACAGTCTAAAAAGAGCCTATGCGGAATAAAATCCTTAACTGGCGGAATTTTTTTCAGCAATTAGTGAACATCGTCAAAAATTAAAGTTCTGGAGGGCTGTAAACTACTACTGAATTTTGAATTTAGCAATCCAAAAGGGGGAAAAACACGAATTTTTTCCCAAGCTGCATGCTGAATCGAAGAGTAGAAATTCAAAACCAGAGTCATTGCGTGTAGTTACACTTGTGCTAGGAGTTATACGCAGAGTAAAAAAATTAATGGATTTATTTTTGGACTTGTTATTCGAAAGTGGTCTCTAAAATTTTACGTGATAAGAATCGTTTCTTCTAGAAAACTGACTCCTCGTTAAATGAGAGGATGCATTTGCACAACCTGAATGACACCGGATGGTGCTTACCAGGTTTTGAATTTCCTCTTTGCAAATATGATGATGATTCAGATAAGGAATGGCGTCATAATCATTAGAAAGATAAGAATGGTAGCATAATGTTTCAACTTTTAATCTCATTTGTGTCCAATATCCAGCACAAGTAACAATTTAGTTCTGAAAAGGATACTCTCAAAAAAAGTTTCATTTCAGCATTTGCAGGAATTTAAAATTAACCAAATTTAGCGATCAAATAAATGTCAAGATTTAATCGTAAAATATTTTCAACTAACTTTTTGGTCGCCGAAACGCATTTGTCTCCTGGCATTCCTGGAAACATTCATTCTACATAGGAACAGCCGATGGTCGTCTCCCTGGGTCGCAGGGCTTCGCATGAGCTCGGTTTGAATTGACTGGTGGTCTTGTTTGTCTATCATGTCGTAGACACTGTCTCCGTGAATCAGTAAATCCTCCTGAGAACAGACATTACAAGTATGTTAATGAGCGTCATATCATTTCTCAAAAAGAATTGCCGCAAATGGGTTAATATTATCGAAAGTTTCAAGTTTGATTCCATCACATTGACACTTTTTGATCTTCCAAACTGGGAAACGAGGGTGCTTCCGAGAAAGTAGATCAAATACGAATCCTGTCAATACCTTTATTAGCGGCTTCTCAAAGAGAATTCTTAAAAATTAGTAAATCCCAGAAGAAACCGAAACTGTCCCATTCCATAATCTTCATGAAAGTTAATGTCACGTTGCTTTTCCTACCTGTCCGTGTTTGTCGGTTTTGTTGATCAGTTCCAGTATCGATTTAAGCTTTTTCAAATATTCACTCATTGTTTTTCCTTCGATAGTTGTCAAAGTTGTTTCAGAATTTGGGAGAGCGAGGGATGAGAGGGGGAGGAAATTCCAGGTTGTGAGCTTAAAAATGTTTCTTATCATCTCTGCACAATCCCTTCTCTTAACATAGTAGTGAGCATGAGGTCTTCATTTCTGTATCATGATCCTGCAGCCACCAATAATATCATTCGGAAAGTTTTTACATGAAGATTATGGATGAGACAACTTAGTGGTGGCTACTAGATCCTCTGGCTATGTCTGCTCGCAAACAAATCTTGTAGCAACAGATTCTTACCAATAGACTAATATTCACCATACGTATAAAAGATCTGTTAAGCCGTACGGATAACACAATGTAAAGTTTAATACTCGCTGTTAGGTTTTTTAAAGGTATCATATATTTCCAACGGTCAATTTCACAAACATTCCTCTTTTTTCTCCCTTGGTGAGTTTCTGAGGATCTGTGCTATTTCAGATTGAAGCTTTTTCTAGAGCCTGATGATTGACTGCAAATTTACAGATCATAAGAAGGATATTACGAGTTCCCTTTGCGCCGCATGTTGGAACGAGACAAAGCAAAGATCCTCAGTCACTGGAAGAAGAATGCTAAGAACTGTTCACAGCAACACAGATAATTTAAAACCGTGACCATTGAAAAATATACGGTCCGAGGATTCCTTCAACGATTGTCAAAAATCGGAGGACCCACGGTCACCGAAATTTTAGCGACGTGGGACAACGTGAAGAAACGTCGCCTCCCTGGAGAAAGGGCGTATCTCTATTCCCACATGAGCCTCGGAAAGCATTGATTTATACGGAGAACAGGGCTCACTTGGAAATCGAGATATGTCTTTTTGTCAGAAGAGCGAGGAAAAAAGATGCTGCTGCTGTCTGACTAAAATTCTGCCGTGCTAAGGATAAACGCCGTATGAACCTTTAAGAACTGTTAAATTTCGATTTATAAAACACGAGTGTCCTGGCAAACTCATCAATATTTTTCATCAAATTTTTAAATAATGTTGTTCGCAATTTCACCTAAAGTTTCTGAAAATTCCAAGGAAAAATATTAACTATTTTCCTCAAAACTAAATAATTTAATGAAGGAAATTTGGCAACTCTCGAATGTTCTTACGGCGTTCTTCCTCAGTACGGCAGAATTGTGGGTAATTAGGAATTTCTAATACGCGACCGTATTTTCGTTCTCGAATTATCAAAGGCAGCTGAAAACGTATAACTCGAAACTTTTGTATAGATTTAGAAATATTTTGTGGCTTAAATTAGGGCGCCGGAAAAAATAAGCAGTTAGGACGTAAATAGAGAGAAGAGGGGAGAAACAACGAAAACAAATAGATGGAATACACGATTAATATAAAGTGAACTATGCAGTACGAATCGTATAAGCCGAGGCAAAGACGTCTGGTGACTCCCGTGATTTCCCATTAAGATAAATCAGTACAGAGCGAAAAAGAACTGGCGCATAGAGGCTGTAGGAGGGGGAGGGGTCATTAGGCGGGAGGGGAATTCCGCGGGGCTGAGCAAGAGCGCGGTCTTGTGAGAGGTTTCCGTTGGAGATATGTGGTTTTTAACAGGCTAATATTCTTTTCCGTAGATGGAACACGTCTTACTCCTTAACGACTATAACTGCACTTTACTTCGGCATTTCCTACAGTTTATTGAATTTTCAACATTTGTAAGAAAGTGGCATTGAACTCGTTGGCTCTGCAAGGGCGCGATTCCTTTTTTTCCTTAAGTAACTTAAAATAAGTATACATGAGAGTTTGTTTAGAGAGGGTAAATTTTCTTAAAAACTAGAGAATTTTACATCAGGAAGCACGCAGTAGAAAAAGTAACCCAAATCTTGTCTTATTATGGGAAGTAAAACACGAAGTAACAAAAGCTGTTGGTTGGTCTTTTTTTGGCGTTAGTTTTCCCTATGTCAAATCGATCAAATCTTTGGGTCGAGGTGACCAAATATTTGTGTTGAAAATCCACGACCTCGTTATAAATTATTCGCCAGCCGCCATGATATTCTCAAGTCGCGACCTCTGACTATGGGAAGGAAAATAAGAATGCTCAAGTTCAACACTTTCTTCATGATCCGATGTCCCAGAGTAACTTGCGGTATGGGTTGATTTAACAAAAAATTGTGTTTAGCAACCAAGACCTTTTGATTGTTCCCACACAAAAAAATAACGCAGAATAACACTGCCAACGCCGAAATTCTAAAGTGTGTAGTTTACTTTTCTAACCTTGCGTTTAAGTCTCCAAAGCTATACATTTTATTACTCGAATTTAACTGCGTATGTCCAACCAAAAACTCTTTGAATAAAGTGACGAACCCCCTCTTTTCCCATTTCCACCGCCTTGCTCTTTTGGTCTACAACCGCGTGATCTTGATGAAACTATTTGTCAAATATCCTTTGTGACTAACCAAAAGCCAGGATGGTCAAAATTTGATACACGTTGGATTCCTATTTCATGAAAATTGACAAACTTCTGATCAAAGCCCACTGCATTCTTCTCCACAGTGCGACATAATGATGTCATTAACTAAGTGACATTGATTTACTCTCTTTTTCTTTTATTATTTAAAATTTAAATCCGAAAAAATTTGATCGTAGCCGGAACATTATGCCATAACTGAAGATCCATATTCAACAAGAAGAAACAAAAGAAGCAAAATGTCTACATGCTACTCGGTTTCTCTTCGTTCTCTGGTTTGACAACTCCGCCGATAGTTCATCCCCGTTGGTAAAGGACGTTGCTCCGAATGCAACGTCGTATACACCGCTCTGCTTTTATCCTGCGCCTCCGTTTAACTTTTCCAGTGTTCCAGTTTCGTTCACATATTGTGTCAGGGTCAAATTTAAGAGCCCTCGCGGAATTCTCACGGAGGTCCCGGGGAACGGTGATGAAATGCGACGATACGGAGAGGCGCAGAGCAGAGCTCAGGCAGTGATGGTGTGATGAAGGTACAGCGCACGCTACTTGAAAAATTTCATTGGCTGCAGGACTGAAATACACAGTTGCAGAGTTGCCGTTTTTTTAAAAATAGAATTTAATCCGCGTTTCTTAGCGAACAAGATTTACCAATATTTGAAGAATGTAAATTCAAAACATGATAAGAGCCTAAGTTGCTAAGATCAAGCTAATGTTCCTCTCATTGACACGAATTCAGTGACCTGAGAATGGAGATTCACGTCATAAAAGAAGACTAAAATCTGCGTAAAATTTCTCATTAAAAAATCCACGATACAAAATCATGCATTATGGATCAGCGTGCACCATCTTATCATTATTAGATGGCGCTCACCCGATTTTGAATTTTTTAAGGTCCCTTCTACCAGAGAATTCTGCCGTGGAGAGAAAAACTTCGATTACGAGGCCCGCGAGCTGATTTGTGAAATCGATAGACAAAAAAATCAAGGAAAAAATGTAGCGATCCCAATAGTAGAAGTGGTTTGTTGCAGTGGACAAAGAAGGTAAGTAATAGACTTACTAACGGCAATCCACGAGAGAGCCTGTTCTCGAGAGAGTCCATCGTTTTCCCCCTTAGTTTGCGACAACCACCCGTTTCAAACAACAGCGGGGCGATTATTGAAACTGATAGACAAAGCGATAGACAAAGATGACATAGGGAGTATGGAGCGATCCTATTGGTTGACATAGTTGGTTCTAATATAGACTAAGGGGAAAATGATAAACTAACTGTCGGGTCTCTCGTGTGTTGCCGTTAGTTAGTCTATTACCTACCTCCTTTGTCCATTGCAACCACCCGTTTCCACCAATAGGATCCCTCCACATCCCTTTTGTCGTTTTTGTCTATAGCTTTGTCTATCAGTTTCAATAATCGGCCCGCAGGATCGCTCCATTTCCCATTTTCCTCCTTTGTCTAGTGCTTTGTCTATCAATTTCAATAATCAGCCCGCTAAATTGCAGTTCATAAAGTTTTTGACCGTACAACCCGAATTATTGGTTCACACAACCGAAGTACTCGGAAAAAAATACGAGCCTTTGCATTCTTAACAGAAACTCTGGTTCCTTAAACTGAAGTTGGGTCTCTATGATCGAGAAGTAGAGTTGCATAAAGCGAATTTTATTTGAAGTTCCGAACCTCTGCGGGAAGTTCTGTCTCGGTTTGTCTCATCAATCACCAGCACCGATGTACACCGTTTTTACCAGATTCGACCAATCGGATCCATTGGTTTTCGATATGTAGAGCGTTTTTTAAATCCACCTCGCGAGGTGGCACCCAAATCACGCACCAACGTTGCAATTCGTTAGTCACCGAGTCGGAAGTTCCGAACTCGAATAGAGTGGCGCCAAAGTAGTATCGAACCTCTGAATAAAATTCGCTGTTGGAGTGAAAACTTTTGCAAGTATCGGATATGGGGCAAAGTTTTTTGCCGGGTGATTGGAGGTCGCGGCAACGGTGCGTGCCACCCAAGGAAGGAGGCAAGGAGCAAACGGCTGTAGGAGTGTTTACCGTCGCGGCACAACTCATCGGGTATTTATGGAGCGATTGAGATTGCCCGGGAGTTGTTTTTCGAGAATTCCGCCTTGGCAGGGCCCTGGCGGAGGGTCAGCGATGGATTTGAGGATATTTACAATAGAGAATAAGCGGTGGATAAGGGAGAAGTCGGTATGAAAATGGATGCCACGGCGAGTCAATATATTAGTGGCTAAGCTCTGTTGCTTTGGTTGCTTTGGCTTCGGCGCAGGAGCCGGGCGGGGAGTGTAATTTACTCAAAGTTGTGTATCAAGGGAAATGTCAAGATTTCTGCAGGGACGGCGACATCCGCAGACCGGGGCCCGAAGCTGGGGGGTCATAGCGTGTTCCAATAAATAACACGCTCCATGTTTTAATTGGAACATCCGAGCAACGGCCTTTCACAGTCGCGTAATGCTTTTGGCCTCATCTGTGGCAACTTCATCTAATCTTGTTATTCACAAGCAGCTAACAGATATTAGACCCGCTCTAAATCATATTTCCAACTTATACGAGTGCGCCTTAAATCATTTCCACGTTGCCTGAGATTATGTTCCAGCCGGCGCGGAGCCTCCATTCGCCAGAAGTGTTACCTGTTAATTTATATTGCACATAATTGATTACACATTACGGCGATAATGGTGAAAAATAATGTTGGGATGCTTTATGGCTCTCGCCCTCCGCTCGGCGCAACTCAGCCACTGCCTTCTCGCCCTTGTTTGCCCCCATTTCCAGATCAAACCCGCGTCTCTGATGTCTTTTACTCCAGAGTCCCATTAAAGTATTGCACAATCCTTCCACAAGGTTTTCTCACGATGTACTTAAAGGCGCAGTTGAAATTGGAAATTTTTTGGTTGTCCAGACGAGGGCGTTGTTTACCTCCATGCTTTTAGTCTTTAAAATTTTAAAATTTGATATTTTTTTACTCTGCTGTAACGAGAACTGCCCGATTTATCTTTGATGGAGGAGACAGTTCTCTCTGCGCCTTAAGTTATTTTGAAGCTAATCTTCCAAATTCTTTAAGATTTCTGACATACCTACGAAATCGATTCGCTCTTAAAAAAATACAACAAAAAATTGTTCTTTCGACAACATACATTTTTGCATTGAAATGAGAAAACTTACCAAGAAGACCGATCTAATCACTAGACTCATGAAAGGTATTAAACAAGCGTATGTGTACGCCTGAACTTTTGCTTGAAAGTAAAAGTTGGTCTAAAAAAATGCATTGCGGTAAAGAACGCACCTTTTTTACAACCTCAGGACTGTTGCTTCAAACTAGCGGTCGTAATAATTATTGGTTGAAATTGAATCTTTGAATAAAAATTACGTATCTAGGCAGCGCTGCTAGCGGAATATAATTTATTCCCGAAAACTGAGGCCAAGAGCGCCTAAACCCTCAATTAAATTTCATCTTTGACAGTTGTTTTATCTGATCAGTGCCGGTGCCAGACCCTTTTCTCTTAGTAATCGAGGCTAACTTTTTTCTCAAGATGAGTAGTTTTGATCATTGTTGGATAGTATTTCAGAGTTAATTTAATCTGGACGATACAAAACAATGCTTGACATTAAGACAATTGTCCATTTGCAGTTCCTTCTTTAAAGGATATTTCTGCGATCAAGTAAATTAAACCTTAACTACTTCTTATAAATACTGAGAGTTAAACATGATAGAAATCGTGCATCTAGTCTTAAAATCGAGGTGAAGTACGATCTGTCCTCATTGTCAGTGTTCGAAATGCTACTAGAACTTACTTTTTAGGTTTTCTAAAGTACTCAAATAACTGTGAATCTGAAAAACATTTGATGTCACATTCAACATTTACACTAATTCTGATAAGATTTGTTGCATCATGCTAATTAGTTTCTTAATTTTTTCACTATAAATCATGCTCGATCCATTCTCGATGAACGTTAAACCCAAAAAATTGAAAAGCCCATAAACGGTAGCGATAACCGTTGCTCGTCAAATATGTGTCAAAATGTTTCAAAATCACTTTTCTGATAACATATGCACTTTGTAATCATAACGCTTTTGAGGCGTTATCAATTGGAGAGTCTAAGCCTCCAAAATAATTCATCATGTTACTCGACCGAACTATTTTAACGCGGCGAGAGACTTAGTCCGCTCTAAATCACTCGCTGTACGATCCAATTGAATAATCATCACCTGAGCTACCATTATAATAAACTGAAATGAGTATATAATGTGTCGGTTCGGCCGTTTGATATACGGTTCGGCTGCTCCATGCACAGCTCGTGATACTTGGCTCTTACAGCAATGAAGGATCTACACGGCTCACGGTGCTTTTTAAGCTCCATCATTACTCCAAGATGTATGACATCAAAAAGAAACATCAATCTTTTCACCAATGTTTCCGTGTACGACTTCATCCTGGATTCCCATTGAACACACTATCGTCCAAGCTGAGTCTGTCATTCTCTCAATTATTTATTATGAAATTTACTTTTCCATTTATTAATTTTTCTGCAGTAATAATATGCGTTTAATGACATGCTCTTCCCTGACTCATTTACTCCTGCTAAAGGGAAAAAATAAAACATCTCTTCACTTTTTTGATAAACATCGATAACATTGAATACAGAGAAAATCTCGTTTGAGGTTTTTCAAAAGCCCGCTCCTGTTTGAATTTTTCGAAGGAAAAACAAATCATCATAATTTTATTGACGTTTTTTTCAGAATTTACTCTGGAAAGAGAAGATCAATGATAAGACGCATATAAATCAAAAGGAACTATATTCATTGTGACATGAGCCCTGTCATGTATCTGCTCTTATGGCTCTCAGGGCTCATGCAAGAATGGATGTGGTTCTTTTTAAATCAAATGCGTTCAATAGGAGTCCCGCTGAGTCGTTCTTCATTTAAAAAATAGAGTATGACAGGAAGTCAGCAACGTCGCAAACCGATATGTGGTTCGAGAGTTTCATCGTCTGAAAGCTTTGTCACTCTTCTGTGCGGCTAAAAAATGTCTCAACGTTCACATTAAGTTTCAGATCTCGGAAAAATTCAAGACGTTTACGTTTGTTTGAGAGCTTAAATGGAAAACTTTATGACGCAAAGGCATTCTTCAGCGTCCGGGTGATTTGGAACTTCAACTCAAGAGTACATCGAGAATAGTTTAGAGGATCATCAGATATGTCCCGAAACATTTTACTCTATTTATGGAACTAGAGTCCCTTTATACCCAGAGTTAAGACAACTCGATTATCAGCTGACTGGCCTTGGAAGGCCATGGAAGCCGAAACGAGTGCACCCAAACGAACGATATTGAGGGATAAGGATCAGGAATCCTGCGATGTCTGTCACACAAAAACAACAACATCAACAAAGTGATCAACTAAAAAGAAAATGAGATTGGTTTGTGAATAATTTCTTAATCTATTTTCATTTTGAACCTATGGAAATAACAATTTACTCGTGATAAACCACATTAGGTAATATTTTCATTATTCTTGTTCCATTCGAGATACCGCCATCTTGGTGCACTCGTTTCGGCCTCCATGAGCGAGAACCAATCAGAATTGGATTTTTTTTAGGCCACTTTCAGCCCAACGCTGGCCCAACCAAAAGTGAGTTGTCTTAACTCTGGGTATAAAGGGACTCCATATGGAACAAATCAAGATTGTACGAGACACTCTCCTGGAGAACATCTCATAGGACGCTTACTTGGCAAAAAAGACTTCGCGGCGCGGCGCGCACCGTGAACCTGGGACCGAGGAATGAGATCCGTCTCACCAGCTGTCTGATTCTCCCATTTATGTCACCGCGAATCAGGTTGCCGCGGTAGATAAAACTCACTAGGACCATTGCAGAATTATTCATATCCCCAGACGCCCATTATAATTCCTACAAATTTGTCTTAATCGGTCGGCATTTTTGTGTGTTTCAAGACCGCTCATTCTGCTTTTTTCCCTTCATAATTTGACTGCCCACTAGGTTAGACAGCTTCTGCATTTCACAGCGATGTTTTTAAATGTTCCTCCGAAAAATTTTATCGCTCTTTTATCTCGGCTGAATGAATTATTCATGAAGTAAACTGTGGAAAGACAGTACTTAAGAGAGGACTAGTGTCCCGACGGCCAGCAAGGTGTTCCTCAGACTTTGCAGATTTTTTTATCAATATAATACGCAGGGGAAACATGGTTATGCTCTCTGTAAATTTTCAACTTAGGCCTTCTTTTCGTCCCGCTTGAAGGTGGATATTTATTGTAGCTTCACAAAACAAAATGAATAGGGAAACATCGGGGAAAATTCGCAAAAGACGTACGACTTGTGTGACCTTCTCATGAGTTCCGCTTAAGGCAATGTGCAATCTTTTTACAATAATAGCTGAGACTCGATGAATAGAGAGCTCTCAGAAAAATTGACTATCAAAATGAACAAACAAAATAAATGCATTTGCAAAATTTTTAGGAAAGAGTTCTCTTTCTGCTCTTTGAATTTAACATCTATTACATAGGGTGACAGGCATGAAAAAGAAAATGGATAAAAAGTAAGGGTTAATCAAGAAATTTTCAGGAAAACACCGCGATAATTGAAATGAGGCCTAACAAATGAGCTTGTTTTGTTTTTATCAATCTTGATTCAAGCAATATTACGCGCAAGTACGTTCTCTAGCGCAAATTTTACGGAAAGTCTTAGGATTTTTTAATGGGGATACAAATTAATAAAGAAATGAAAATCAGAAAATGATTATAAAAAAAGCTGGATGAACAAGTTCATTCTTATGTTTTATTATTTTTCTCTATTTTTAAGAGAAAAGACTTGCCAACCTCTTGCTTCAATAAAATGGCTGCGCAGGCGTTTGTACCAAAAATCTTCATCATCAAGGGAGACTCAACTGGGTGTCCTATTAGGAGGAGAAATATTCTTATTGCGGTCCACATCGTCCATTAGAATATCTTTTGGCTGAAGTCTGGCGTAAGGACGTACCTCAATCTCCACGTGAGCCCTGTTTTACGTATAAATCAATACTTTCTGGGGCTCATGTGGAAATCAAGATACGCGTTTACGCCAGAGAGCGACGACAAAGTGTGAAGTCTTGATCGCAAATACGCGGTGGAATTGGTATGAATGAATCGTGGTTGTTATTTGAGCGTGAAATTAAGCTGTCCAAATTTTCTGTCAGATACAAAATGGATCAGGTGCCATCAAAACGGTCGCACTTGTCATGAATAAATGACAAAAAAAAGAACAGTTCCATGTCGCGATCGAGCACCCGTCTAGACATTTGTGTGTTTCGTTTTACCTTCGAAGCTTCCTAGAATTTCAAGAGAAATTGAATAACTGCCAATTCAATTATGGTACATGCAAGGAAGAATGAGTAGCGATAAATAAATTAATCAACGGTGTTGGTCAAACTCTGCATAACTTATAAGCGTTCATTACGCGACCTGCATAGCTAAAGTTCATCCCGGAGTTGAAAGGAGGAATCAAAAGTCTTTTTTCAGCGATGACTAATTGACCAATTCATAAGGGATCTCGAAGGTAAAGAGGCGAGGGAATATTTATCGAGATGCTCAGTGACTAACAGAAATAATTAATATAGACAAGTCTTTACAGATAGCCCGTGTAAAATAGGTGTGTGGTTGTAGGTGAAGGTTGAATTGCATCATCGCGTATGGAACGATCTAATCAGTACCGAAGAAGCATCTCTCTGAGCCTTTAAGTATGTTTACGTACAAATTATGCGGGAAGAAACAAGATGAAGGAAATAGGAAATAAATGCGGAAAAACCCGGGTATCATCGCTATAAAAGCTTTCAAAGCTGTGAAACAAACCTGTTTAAATTTTAGTTAAACACTTTTACCATTCAACATTTTTACATTATTTTTCTCACAACTACTTCTCCTGCAAGAAATCCGTGTGTATTTTGATCGTTTCAAAATAATGACACAAATTAATGCCCGGTTCTCAAATTGAACGACACATTTCGCAGGAAACTGTGCCCCTCAATCTGGATCAATTGTAGCGTTGGGTTGAGAGCATTAGCTGATCTTACTGCTCTTACTTCTAGGAACTCACATATCAAAATTTAAATATCAAGCAATTTAATTAAACCTCCTCCATGAGCAGGTCTTGAAATTGGACCATGAGACAATCCAAGAGGCAGACCAGCAGTCCAGCACTTCAGAATCGAAGTGAAATTCACACCTTGCACTTGACCCGAGACCACTCACTTAATTGCCGTTAAGTTCAGAAGGTCCACGGTTCCCCCTGCATCGAAGCCCTACCCCCCGCCCTACTCTCCCACCCTTGGGGCATTTAACTCACCGCCCTATCCAGTGCATCCTTGTACTCTTGCAATTAAAGTGATGCGCTGTTTAAACATGCTAAAAGACCACCAACCAACTCGATATTGACGTGACGCCCTCTCCTGAGTGGAGGTGGTCCTTAAGTTTGACGCCTCGGTGCGCCACAGTCGTCGTAGGATTCACACGTCGAGACTCACCTTACCAATATTATGCCTGTCATTCATTATTCATAGCCGGCGTTTTGAGCTGTATTTATTTACGCTCCGGGATCCTCCGCTAGACTGCGCCACTTTTGACGCAAATACGTTGGAATTATGACGGGCGCGACGTCGAAAACCGCACTTGCTCCTCCAACCCAGCCTCGCCTCATATTAGATCCTTTCTTCATACTCCGGAGCTTCAACATATTTTGATGGTATAGGCGGAGTGTAATGTGGCTCAACAGACATTAGGAGCATTTATGAGCTTTCCCTCACTCACACATTCGTCTTGCGGCGTTTTAGATGTGTCGGATTTATGACCGTTTACAAACCTTCCTTAATGCAATGGAAGCCAATTTTCTTTCTTTGCTATTCTCCTTCTTATTCTTTTTTCAGAGTTTGACGTCCTCATCCGCTGATGAGAACCCAAAATCGAAACAATAATAGAAAGGCATTTTTTATCATGTGGGAAGTTTAAAGAATTTGGTTCGACGCAGAAAATAACAAATCATCGGTTGTATTATTACAATAAAGAAGATCGAGTGATTTACTTTGTTGAGTGGAAGAAGGGCAGAAAATAACTCATGAAAATTTACTGATATATGCGCACAAATGAAAATTGAGTGATAATCCTTAAAAAATTTCTGTCAGAAATAACGAAAAATAAAGTGAATATGCATTCTCTTTCATTATTTAATTATTCTCTTGTTTGTTTTATTTTTTAAATAAATTATTCTGCTGGGCTGAGAGTGACCTAATTAAGACGAAATATGAATGAGTAGGATGATGAAATTTTTGAAAAATTTTAAGTCAGGAGAAAACAACGAAAATCCTGTTTTGGGCTATTGTAAGGAATAAGTCCTCGGAAAGTTACTTCCGTCCGTTCCTCAATTGATTAACGTCCTCATTGACGTCGACATGCCCTGAGACGCAACCATTCCTACAGGTCCTTTTCCCGAGTTATGAAAGTAACAGTGGCGTGGCGTGCTTTGCGATATATCGATTGCTGTGTCATTTAAACCTATGGTGAAGAATCGATTATAAAGGTGTGTTTCGCTGCGAACACCCTGGTTACCGATCCTTCTCCATAGGTTTTAATGGCACAACAATCGATAAATCGAAAAGCACGCCACGCCACTGAAAAGTAACTAAAAGCAGTCTGATCTTTCTATCAAAATGACGCTTGAGACTTCCTATTCTTGCAAGTTTTGGTGTGGAATTTGAATGAAAATAACTCTCAGCGGAATTTCATGGTTCGGGCTAACCGTTAAACCTCAGAGCGTTTTCTCACATTTTCCTTATGTGGAAGCCAGGCTCCGGTTTCTCTTGATTCATTATCAATGTTCTCTTAGATTTCAGCTTAATAATGAGATCAGTGTAAATAAAAGGGGCATCGGTAACAGGCAAGTCAGAGGCTTTAAAAACAAAGCACGGAAGATGATTAAGGGGTAAACCAGGAGCAATTCGGGGTTTGACCCAAGTGTATCCGCCGAAGGTATTCAGTGAGTGCCTATACGCTCCTAAGAAAAACAGATTCTGGTGTTGAAAGAATATCAAGGTGGGAGAGGGAGTCACTAATAATACGATAAAAACAATTATTGAGGCAAAGACCTGGAGTTATAAAAAGCACCGAAGAGCTGTAACACGAGTGAGGCGATGGGCCCTGATTCACACTCTGAAGCTGTCAAAATGAGGCTCATATTTTCGTTTTTATTACTCATGGAGCATTTTTTATTGGTGTTTATTGAGAAAATGCTCATCACCTGGTAATTTAAAGATCATAAATAAAAGAACCGAGAACAATTATGGATGTTATGGACGGCGGTGATGTGCAGAGTGCCCACTTATCAATTACTCAGCTCGGAGCTCCAGATGACTCTCTCATCTCTATAATCCCCTTCCCGCTCTAACTATGGCTTATGTAGGAACATTTCAATTCATTTACGTGCACATTCATCATATTGTTATAGCCTTCTTCAAAAATAGAGCAGGTCTTCAAAACTTTTGCCGAATTATTCTTCTCGAAGTGTTATAGCCTAATGATGAACTCCTGTTTTTCACGATATAAAAACTTTCTCTTTTTGTCCCAACAACTCCTTAAAATGTATCCAAACTTTCTCCATCAAGAAATTTTTCTTCCTGGAATAAATTGCAAATCATCGTAGAGAGACAACAACGTAAAGATCATCTGCTCAGATGTATTGTCACTTCAAGTGGAGTTTCAAACGTAGAAAGTTTCTGGGTACGTTAATCTATTTGACGTTATAGCATCAGGACATTTGGATGTGCACAACCGCACAAATTTTATGGTTATAACAGCCATCGTAACGCTTTTGAACGAATAAAAAAAGTGTACCTTGATACTGGACGAACTATCCACTTATCCAGTTTAAAATGTTATTCGTAAAGTGTTCATTCCATTATACGCACAATCGAATCTTTTTTCGAATTTTCGAGCATAGCTCTGCATGAAATTAGTCTCGATTTATTTATTTTACTCCAAATGTTGATACAACGTGGCAAATATTAAATCGAAGAAATGAAATACATTTTTTCTTCCAAAGATATGTATTCCAAATGTAGCATAAAAATGTATAAACTTCACGCACCTATTATTTACAAGCACCGCGAATTGAGTTCCCTGCCTAACTCACGCTGTCGTACGCCGGTAATAAAAATTAGACTATGAAAGGAGCATTTCATTTTGCACCTTTCACTACAAGATTTTGGCGTTCACAAACATTTTTCACGTAAAGTATAAGCTCGGAAAATTTATTTGGTCTCGCTGCTCGGTGCAGAAAAAGAGCGGAAACACCAGCGAATATGCGTTCGCTCGGGGCTTTCATGTCTCACTCCGCATCCAGGCTACGGCCGCGAGAATGATCAATTTTTGAGAGAGGCGTAAGTATGACACATGACTCGCGCCGGGACAGTCTTCCTGTGATTTACATGACAAAACGGGCGCATGAAACGATGGTTCGCGCTTTGCCGATTCATCTTAAGTCTCGGAACCGGAGACATCCATGCGCCTCGTTCTCGATGGTTGCCGTTTCCATCGGAAATGAATTTTTTTGAGAGATTTCTCACAAACAGGGTCGTGTCTTTAAATAAATGAATCAGTACGTGCAAAAAGGGTGAAAGTCCAAAAACTCATAAGCCCTTGCGTTGTTAATATGGTCCAGCATGGCTCATGGATACTTGATCTTACGCGTTTTTTGCATGCTTGCTATAATATTAATTGAATTATTGAATGAGCAAGATGGATGTCCTCGCACACGGAGAAAAAAACTTCGTGGCTGGGACCCGAAGTTTAGGTAATATGGATCTCTGAAGTTTTCGGATTGAGCATCTGATGACTTTAGGTCCAGCTGCTGAGGTTTGGATCACACATCTGAAACTTCAGTTCTTATATCTGAAGTACTTCAGTTCTTATATCTGAAGTACTTCGGTTTTCACATCCGAAAAACTTCGGTTCTCACAACCGAAAAACTTCGGTTCTCACATCTGAAGTACTTCATATGTAAGGACTGAAGTTTCAGATGTGTGATCCAAACCTAGACAGCTAGACCTAAAGTGTTCAGATGCTCAATCCGAAAACTTCAGAGATCCATATGACCTAAACTTCGGGTCCCACGCACGAGGTTTTTTTCTCCGTGTACCATGAGCCATACCAGACATCATTAGCAACGAGATCCTTGACTTATGAGTTTCTGGGATTGTCTCCAAGAGACCTCTTCAGAGACTCAAACGCAGATATAAGAAAGTTAACTATCAGGCTCTGCAGCTTTCGAATAAGTTGCAGTAAAATGTCTGAAATTAAACAACGTACCCCATATTTCACCATCAAATGTTACGTTAGAAGCGATCAGCATTTTGAAAATTTTCAAAACTGGCGCTGAAGTGAGAAAGCAATGTTTCCTTTTTCCATTATTTTAAATTTTTCATCCAACATAAGATAAAATTTCACTAGGTCTGATTGCATTTTTTAATTTATAACTTTTTTCCCTCAGATTTCACAAACACAGTTAAATACGTATGAGAATTCCGAACTTTTATATTAATCTGTTATATGCCCAATTAACTGAATTTTCTCAAATTTGTATCGTTTTTCAGTTCAAATTGCGGGTTCGTGTATGATCTTCGTCGTCTCTTCCTCCAAAATTTCGCTCGAATTTTCCCCGTGACCTCACTCGACACGATACACAGAGAATGGCAACATAGCTCGAAGCTCAGTTTCAGACTCATTTCAGCGCGGTCGTTTGAGACGTTTTTAGCGCTCATTTATCAACTTGACACCTACATTGAGGCGCAGGCGCGGGCACAGATGCAGACGGAGCACCTGCCCGTGAGCCATGCCAGTGCGAGTACACACCTCACCTGGAGACGCTCGCCGGAGCTCAGAGCGGCTACATTAATTCGTTTTTTCTCAAAATAGAAATGTAACTCGGGCCGCCATTTCGGAATTTTCACATTATACATCAGTTTTATTGCACTGTCCGCGCTTCGCTTCGTGTCGGATCCTCGATGCTCGGTGCATAAGGCACAACGATGCCTGGTGCATGGTGCTCTGGTCAAAGTGCAACACTATTTTTTGTTGAGTGGTGAGCAATCAACGCTAATCGGACGCGGGCACGGGGGTCCAGTCATGGTTGTCGTCTGGTGTGAGAAAATATTCTTTATCGCCAGCAAAACGGGGAACCGCCATTGAGGACCGTTCAAGTATTGAGTAAGCCGCATAGGGGAGAGAAGGCAGTTCAAGTTCAGTCTTTTCGAAAGCCTCCTACTTAAAAGAAAGAAAGAAAGAAGAAGAAAAACGGGTCAATTAAGAATATTTGGAAAGCTATTTTTTAAGATTTTCCCTTGTATTCACTGAAAAAATGGAGGGAGGGAGTAAAAAAGGGGGTTGAGATACTGTGGTAAGGATGTCTTACAAGGGAAAGAAGGGATAAGCCATGAAGGCTTTTAAGGCTCTTAAGGCTTTTAAGGCCCTTAAAGCTCTTAAAGCTCTAAGACCATGAAGGCCATGAAGGCTGTTTAAGGGAACAGAGAAAAAATATCTCATGCAGAAAATTCACATCGACTATCCAGGAAGTATGAATATGAGAGGCACAAGTTACTCCCCAGGATTCTGCAAATTCAGACATCAACACTCTTTATTAGTATCCTGGCAAGCAGGATTGAACAGTTTACTTTTGGGGGCACAGAATGTCTCGATGCGTAGCAGTGGTAATTTTTTTGCTAGCTCGTGAGATGTGTGTCAGAAGGTATGCCCATCACTGACGAAAAATGTAATTGTTTGCCAATAACCAAGTAATAACCGGCCGACAGCAACATAATTTCAAGGATTCAATGGTAAAGCCCCAAACTTAGAAGTTTCCACCAGTCGATGAGTAGCCAGTGGATAATCTAGTTGTCCCTGTGCTTTCATAGTAATAGGGAGTAGGCAGCAGATTTTGTTCGCTTTTTCTACGCCCCCCCCCCCCCCAAAAAAAAAGAGGTTCGGAGATGGAGAACATATTGTTGATTCTTAAAGTAACGATCACGATTTGGGGAGCTCTAGGTTTACGGTCTATGAAATGGACCACATTTTGCACCTAGGAATTACTATTTCTGTTTCGTTGTAGATGCTGATAGATGCTTCAAAATGTAGTCCAAATATTTTCGGCACTTAGCACGGTTTAGTTGACCAATGGATGGAATATATTTAACAGATGGCTATTCTTGCACAGCTACGGTCTCATTTACCAAATTGGACGTATTTCTGGCAAACAGAACTATGTGCATTAAGACGTGAGCCCTAAGACCCATAAGAATATATGCTTGACAGGGCTCACGTCATAGTGCACATAGTTCCATCTAACAGAAATACGTCCAATTGACAGTTTGACGGCATTTCCTCTGATCTTTCAGATCTTGTAGTTGTCTGATCAATTTTCTACTTCCATTGCTGAGCGGCTCATCTACAGTAGATAAAATTTGTCATTTCCTCTTATAGTTTTGTTCTTCGAACTGATCGGGTTTCGCTCGTTAATATTTCTCAAATATTTTAAAAGCTGTGCGTCCGCTACTTTAAGCGGCCCACTCTTGTTCCCACTACGACGCGATGTTCTCTATGGTTGATTTAGCTGAAGTCCAGTTTCTTACGACAATTTTTTTGATTTCTTTTGCCAACTTGGCATCCTCGATAAGGGTCCGTGCCGCGGGGCCATTTGAGTATCGCTGAACCTGACCGACTGACGTGTGAGATCTGGTCCGTTTCCCCTATCCAGTTACCTCTTTCATATTAGTAGGATTAATTTCTTGATTGATGTGACTCCCTCGGTGTGAATCAAGCTGAGCTCTTTCGCTTTTTGTTTCCGTATTGGTTTACATTTATCACTTTGCCTTGTTTAGGGAAGGATTTATCGCAGCGTGTGATATCGGTGAATAAACGATAGTCATTGCTACAAACAGACACTGTCCAAAGAATCGCTCCATAAAAGAGAGAATTTCAAAGGATGTAGGAATTTTGACTTTTCCATTTCTAGAGTTACTACTCACCAACCTTATTTTTAAATTCGCAAACTTAAGACTTGTTGACACACAAGATCTGTATCACTGTTTTGTTTTTTGCGCGGCCAAAATTGTCCATGAAAGAAGATGCATGAAACGGAGAGGCGTCAGATTAACTTTACGAAGTTAGATGATTTACTCCCAACTCAATTTTTCTTCAAAATGCAACTTGATGCGTTTCTGTTAATTTCAGTCTACTTCAGGTCCAAGAGAAGCAAAAGAAAGAAGATAACATTATAAAATGTGGGTAAACGCGCGAATGAGATGAATAACATGCACGAGACAGAAAGTAAGTTTGATTATGTGTGAATGCACCTTAATACGATGCAGGAGGTAGAAGTTGACGTGCGAGGAAACCCTTCAGCTCACAGCTGAGTCATGATTTGACACCTGACGTATCATCGCAAATTAAACAAGTGTCTAGCGAGTAAATAGATTCTGAATGAGTGCAATTTTAATGGTGTTGGTGTTGATAGAATTAGTCCCTCTAAAAGCACAGGAGAAAGCCAGGATATGATGGGAAAATGAAAATAGCCACGCGTCGGATCCCGCGATCCGGGAATGAAATGATTGAACGTGAGTGTCGTTAGGACAGGTAGAAAATTTGAAATACCTACATCAGGTAATGAGATGTGTTTAAAGGCAACTGACTTTGCTCTGCGCTGACTTGGATCGGTGGTGTCTTCCTTTCGTTGCACACTGGGATAATTTGGTTTCGAAGTGCACCAAATCAGGGCCGGGTTTACCTACATGCCGCCCATGGGCCGCCTGTATTTTGCCGCCCCCTTCTCATTCGTTTTGAAATATCAATAAAAAACCATTAAGTGAACGTGCCGGAGGGGGAGGGGTGTATAAGACGCGTTTGCATACTCGTGTTGGATACATTTTTGCGAAAGCCGGCCTGTCAACACTACTAGCAAAATTTCACGGAACTTTGCGCAAAAGTTAAGTTCCGTAAACCTATCTCTATATGGACAAGGTCCTCCATTTATTAGAAATGAACCAAAAAATTATGAAAGAACAAATAAATGTGGTTTAATAATTTTAACTTCCGCCGCTGCGCCAAGCTGATCGCACTATGATTGGCGCAATGCAATTGCAAGTATTCCTGCAGTCTTGTAGGCGCTATAAGTTTCACGCCAACCGCTCCTGACCGCACTGTGTTTGGCGCAATGGGAGCAGTATTCATGCAGTCTTGTAGGCGCTAACATGTGTACATGCCGATCGCCGCGTGGAGGGCTTGTCTTTTTCATCTCAAGTCCTCGTTATCATTCCTCTCTGCGTTGAGCTCCAGGTCAAATTGCGTGTTTTGTTCCTCTCTTCACTCTACTAATTAAGGATGCTACTTCTTGTATCACCGAAAAACGACAAAATTAGAAATTACTATACTCTTAGGAAAGAAAGATTTCGTCCCCTTTTCTCAATGATAATTTTATTTCTGAATCCGATTTTTTATACCTACATTTAAAAAAATTGCAAAATTTGCCGCCCCCCATGGGCCGCGGCCCATGGGCCACTCCTTAATCCGGCCCTGCACCAAATCTATAATTTATAAATGCATTGCCAAGAAGGGCAAATTCATTGTGAGGCATTTTCAGTAAGTACGTAAAGATGAAAAAAGAAAAAAAAGAATGGAAAAAAAAATTGCAAGCAATAAACTTTTTCTGGCCTGCAGATTTCAAAGTCCATGTTTAAACTGAATACACCTTTGAAATCGATTTTTTTCTACTTCCTTCCGAACTACCCTCTTAAAGCAATTTTTTCTTCAATGCATTTGAATTTTTCTCATCGAGTCTTTGCATTTACATGTATTCTGCTCCGTTAAGGAATAACGCCATTCAAACATGCGGGTTTTGCCAAATTTCCCCCGATAAAATATAAACTTACAAATATTTCTTTTGAACATTCTCATACACTTCATTTTGAAAATCACAGTGAAAACTTGGTAGGAAAATACTAATCAGTTTTCCAGAAAATTTTCTTTTCATAAAGGAAAGTTTGGCTACATTTTAAGACTTATACGGCGTTTTTCTTCAGCACGGCAGTACATATTCCATAGATTTTTTCAGATACCTGACAACATGAGGGCCTTGCGTTGAAATAATCGCAAGTATCGTCCTCCCGTGCCAGAGTTCAGAAGATCAGCACCCTAGCGCCAGCTACGACTGCAGGCACCGCTGCCAGACTGTCGATTCCTACGCGGCCGAACCGAGCGAAAAACTCCGGATCCCGGGCATGCCGGCAACTCGGTAGCAGCACCCGCTCGAACTTACTATGTTGACCGGAATAAATCACTTTCCCCTCGTATGAAATATTATCGTTGCTACACATAGTTTTATTATTAATAACTCCCCGGGAACAGTTATAAATCGACGGAGCGGAGCCGACCGATCGCGGCCGATCGCCGCGACGCATCGCGACACGACTGCGACGCCGCCGCCACCGCGTCGCGTCGGGGTGGAGTCGCGTCGCGTCGCATCACGTCGTTCCGACGCGCGATTCAATGGCCACTGCCCCGGGCGCTGGCTCAGTTTTGCATTCGCTCCTCCGACCATGGATATTACGTCCATCCGTTCCGCAACACATGCTACCCTCGCTTACCGAGGCGGGAACTTGCGGAAAGACCAGCGGGCTGATTATTGAAATTGATAGACACAGCGATAGACAAAGAGGACATAGGAAGTATATGGAGCGATCCGATTGGTTAAAACGGGTGATTCTTATTGATTAAGGGGGAAAATTATAGCCTTACAGTAGGATCTCTTGTTGGTTACCATCAGTTAGTCTATTACTTTCCTCATTTGTCCATTGCAACCACCCCCTTCCACCAATAGGATTGCTTCATTTACTCATGTCTTCTCTGTCTATCGTTTTGTCTGTAAACCTCAACAATCAGCCCGCAGGCTGGAAATCACCAGGGACAAACAAACTGTATTCGGTGAAAAAAGAACTCATTTTTCATTTATTTCCCCCTTTTTCTGCTTTTTCTTATCTCCCTATCTATTTCTCTCTTTTCTATGTTTTCCTTTTTTTCCATAGTTTCTCTTTCCTTTCCTTTTTCATCGATTTTTCCCCTCTCCTATCCCTCTTTTTCCTCCCTTCTCCTCCCTTTTCCTTCTGTCAGTTTTCATAACTTCTATTTAGACTACATTTTGCAATTAGAAACGACAAATTTTGGCTTACCCTTAAAGAACATATGACTATAGGAAAACTAAAAGTACATAAGTCGTTTCTACACTGAGCTAGAATGTAGAGTTAGGAACCCACGCCTCCTATTCATTGTCTCTAGGCATTAGATATAGGCACATCGTGATCTAGGCACATCATTATCTATAGGCTTTCCAAGTTTTCTGTGATAAAAACAGAATGAGATCTACTTTTAGGTAAAATTAGAAGCAATAGTGATCCGGCTGTAAATTTTAGGTTTTTGTTTTTACAAAATTAAAAGTTATTTTCACAGAATGAAAAGGATTATATATCATTTCCACCTATTAAAATATCGGTCAAGTTTGAATAGTAAAAAGATCGAATACTGCAGTGGGGTTGATCGGATGGTACGTATAGGAAATCCGACAACTGCGATGAAAATGATAAGTAATGAGACAGGTTAAATCAATAGTATCTTAGCCGACTGAAAAGTGCCATAACTTCCAAGTCGTTGAAAACGTCACCGCTCATGTAAAATAATTTCGCATCAATGGCGAGCGGTGATGAACGGCAATAGTGAGAAGTGTACTTTATGCGTCGTAAAACTGTTGTGCGCCTGTTTTTAATAATGCCTCAAAGTTGTTTGTATATTTTTCCACCGGCCTGGATACGGGACAGGCATGCTGCCATGCTGAGGAAGAACGCCGTATGAACCTTCAGACGTTGCCACATTTCCTTCAATAAAGACCCAATTCACCGGGAAAATTGTGAATGTTTTTCCTCAATTTTTTCAGACAATTTTGTTCGCAATTTTGTCTAAAATGTCTGAAAATTTCAAGGGAAAACACGCATAAGCTGTCTCAAAAATACATCTTTTATCCGGGGCGATTTGGCAACTCTGGAATGTTCATACGGCGTTTTTCCTTAGCACGGGGCACAGGGGATGGCTCACAGAGCGGGTCCGATCGCAGACTGCTCGAGGAGAGAATACTCCGGGCCCACTCTACTATTAGCCCGACTCAGTTCCCATCTCTCACCGCCTGCCTTTGCCTTTGCTTTTGCCTTTGCCTGAACCTGCTTATCACTCATCGATGAGCCCTAAATGGCAAATATGTAACAGCAAGGTCGCTGGCAGGCTAATATGTGAGATTATGCCTAGTTCGCCGTGCAGCGCTAGTGTTATGTTTCCATAGCCACGTTATAAATTAACGTAGGTGTTTTATCCAAAGGTGTTTCGCGCAGCTCTCCTGGCTCTATTCTATTCGCGCGGAGACCGTCTCAGGCAATTCAATAATATGTAATCACCATGTGCGCTCCGCGGACCCAACCATACTGCCGTGCTAAGGAAAAACGCCGTATGAACATTCGAGAGTTGCCAAATTTCCCCGAATAAAACACGTATTTTCGAGGAAAGTTGCGCATGTTTTTCCTTGAAATTTTCAGCTATTTTAGATTTAATTGTGAACAAAATTGACTGAAAATTTTGAGGAAACACATTCACAATTTTCTCAGTAAATTAAATTTTTCTCGAAGGAAATATGACAACGTCTGAAGGCTCATACGGCGTTCTTCCTTAGCACGGCAGCATAATCCTGGTCCACGCTCTGTGTACTTTACTGACAACCGTATTCGTCCTCTCTGTTTAGCACTCCATTCAGTTTTAGCACGCCGTCAATTTTTGATTTCCGTCCGCTAAATTGTGCAAACCCTCCCCGAAGGCGATCTTTTCTTCGAGTCAAGAATGCGTAAGAAGGGTAAACAAGTTTACCCCGAACAGAAGTTTTTATGTACTTTTTGGTGAAGCATGCAGATGAGATGTGCTGAAAGTGCAAAATAAAACCATAAGCCGAGAGCTGTTATGATTACAGGTAAATGAATAGATTTTTTAAAAAAATATTATGTTTATTCCTACTAAAATTGTCGTAAAATTCTCATTTTTTGACCTTAATATTTGAACTTGAAGTTTCAGAAGTCTCCATAAGATAACTCAAATATACATATGCGTGTTTCATAAAACGAGTATTTTTTTTCATCATTATTCGAACTGTCTGGCCTTCTTAATGTTCATCAATTGTCACAGTTCGTTCAAAAGCTCTACCGGACCAGTTATATGCATTCCACACTTATCGATAGCCCTAGATAAGCCCACTCTATTTAGATTAACTCACAGCGGCCGTAGGGGCGCAAGGCACCCTCCGGGGGTTTGAATTGCGTAGCGGCCGGAGGGGTAATCCTCTAGTATATTCATGATGATATACTGTAAAGAAAAGAACGGTATGATGCAAATGAAAGGGCACTCATTAGATTTTCTAAAATGAAGTTCGGTAGCGTTTGACCTTATTAGTTTTTTATGAAGATAACTCTCTGTGATGCTGCTAGACATTTTCTTTTAATATTACACGAAAATAAGATATTAATTATGAATTCCTGTTCAATATTAGTCATTATAATTCTGGTTCAGTTATTTATAATTATTTGTGTAATTTTAGATAAGTATGATGGTCGCTAGTCGGGACATTTAGGCCGGTTTCAGCAAAGAAATAGTCTATGGTATTATTGATGCGTTTGGAATTCGGCAAAAAATCAGGATTAAAATGTTTTTCAATCCTCCACAAACAATAGATACGATGAGCATATCTGCACGGCAAGAAGTCTGCTAATGCATGATGACCTCTCTTACTTCACCCATTGCACTGATACATTTGCGCTTGGATGTTAACAGACGATGCTGCCTTTTACTAAATACTATACTCAATGCACCGAAAAGAACAGTGGCGTGGCGTGAATGATCGATTATCGATATTTCCCCATTTGCAGCTATGATAAAGAATCGATTATTATGGCGTCCGTTGGTAACACCCTGTTTGACGATCCTCTCCCATTGGTTTGAATGGCAGATCAATCGATATATCGCAAAGCACGCCACGCCGCGGAAAAGAATTAATTCCGCTCGTGAAAGGGTAAGCAAATCTTAACAAAATACCATCCATGAGAATCCGAACTTTCAATCTGTTGGATGTGCAAGTCGGTGTCGAACCGATCACCGGTCTTACGTGAAGAGCGCATATGTGAATGAGCTCAATATTGCGGCAAGCATCGGATCCAGAAAGTTTAAAGAAACAATTTTTACATGTCCCACAAAATGAAATTCAATAATTGAAGTGTCAAAGTGTGAAATTAAAAACAAAGTTCTGAAGCTTTTTCTTTGTTAAATTATTCTTGCCATAAAAAATGGCTCGGCGTGTACTGTGGCATCAGTGCTGATCCAAAGGCTAATAAGTCCGTTCATTTTCATTCATATCCTGCACGACTGACTCACGAGCAGTGGCGAGGCATGCATGATCGATTATCGATATTTCCCCATTTGAGCTACGGTAAAGGATCGATTATTAATGTATTCGTTGCGAACACCCATGCTTATCGACTGTTTCTATAGGTTCAAATGGCAGCTCAAACAATATATAGCAAAGCACGCCACGCCACTGGTTGCTTGCCGCCGAGCGCCTATTTTCGCACATCAACCTTAAGCAGATCGATCAGTGATGCAAGCAGTGTGTGGAGTGTAATCTGGCACGTCAATTAAAATATTACCTCACGGAAGAAAACAAGGCTTTTCTTGGCGGATCCTCAATACTGCGCTGTTTAAGGCTTATCGATGGTGAAACCTGAGGAACACGTATTTCAATTTCCAATGTTGCAACCATCGTCGCATTTACCCGACGGAAAATTTAGTCAAACCTTTTTTTAAAAAAAAATATGAAAAATCTCGATATTTTTCTACGGGAGACTTTTTGATCTCAATTCCAAAACCTTCAGAGTAACGGCGTGATTATTATGTCAAATGTTGCATTTTGTAAAGTAGCACAAAAGTGTACTCTTACGGATTTGAAATAAAGTTTTAAATTACTAACACCTCGAATCAATTGTGACAGGACCTGTGGAAAGGGAACGCATCTTCACGAAGTTTAAAATTAAGTTATGATTACCACTGCATAGAAGGAGAAAACATGGGAATTTTTAGGTGAGTATGACCCCCAAAAGTTCTAAAGTTGAGGGAGCTATGCCGCATTAAAGCTCCAAGACAAAAATTCTCAAGTTTAAGGTTAAACTTTTAAGTTCAATTTAGGCTAGGAATTCTGGCATACACACAGATAAGGATTTCTGGCGCCCTTTTTGCTGAGAAAATTAAACTAAAACCGTGCGTGGCTTGTTCTCAAACTTACCAGAGAGCGTTTTCCGTTGAGACATTAAAATCACTTCGTTTGACCCTTTCCAATACATTCGCGGCTCCCCTCCAACAATTTACTCTCGAATATAAGATTCCTGTCTAGAGATTCTGTAACAATTTTCCCCTGTGCTTTTTGCTGGGTGTTTGTTAAAAATGTGCTCATTCTAAACCACAAACTGAGATCGCTGAAGCAGCAAAATGCAGGAATCACGTCAGAGACTTTAACGCAACACAAGGAAAGTGGGCGTACCGACAAGCGCGAGTTGGAATTCGGACGAATAGGCAACTAAACTAACACAAGGGCTGAGCGTATAGTATCACAAAAATTGAAGGCGCTTTCGAGATCACGATTGTGGTTGTGAAGTTTTTTATGAGTAGATTTTCACCATGCTTATTAGAATTTTTGAGATTTATCCATACGATTAGCAAACCATTTGCAAATTGTCAGCGATTGCCAGTGGCTCGCGACGTATAAGCTTTTCGACCATGGATATGAATAATATAAAAAGCAACGAAAAAAATCGCTGCAATTAAGTTGGTCTCAAACCAATTCAAAACCTAAAGATACATTTTTTTGGATTGAATACTACTTTACGGAGAGGTGAAATATTTTCTGTCAAAACTTACCATAGAATGGCCGAGATACTCTGCCGCATTATCTGATATGTATAGTAACTTTCCATTTTGTGTCATCATCAGCAGGAAACCGCTGAGTGCCTGGAACAAAAAGAAAAAAGAGGTATAATAATTGTTCCTACGATGACAAATTATACTGCGTTTAATTGAATTCCAATCGCTTAGGGAAGAAACAAATTCAATATCACTATATTGGGATGAATACGGTGTTATCTTTCAAAATCTCTGTTCTATGATATAAATGTACACCGAACGGAGACTGAACTTAGATCAATGAGAGTTAACAAAGAAAACCCTACTAGTTTTCGTCACGAAATCGAGCAAAGACCAAAAAACTCCTCATGCTCCTCCGATTAAAGGGCGTATCTCTGATATTACAATAGCCCCGGATAACATAGAGTTATACGCATAGATCACGGCTCATGAGGGATCTGAAGTATGCCTTCCCGTTAGCATAGCGACGAAAAGACTGGAAAATCCGCTGTTATTCGTGACGTCATCGTAAGGATAGCCCATCAAATCGAATGAGCCCCACACCACAACAAAGACGTAATCGTTTCCAATGCTACTAATGAGGATAAATCGATACATATCGGTTTTTTTTTCCGTGACGCAGCGGTAATAGCGTCTGTGAGGCCGCGAACCAAGTATCGATGCACTCCAGCTCCACAGCGGGAGGGGGCGCACAGTGGATCGAGTCAGTCGGACATAAAATTTCTAATTCAAGCTGCAAATTTTGATGTTTAATTCGTCACACTTTAAATTTTAAGGGGTGTTCCGGAATGAAAATTTCACGAGGAAACCAATGGAACCACTTTCAAGACTTCGAAGTTTTGTATGAGCGGAGTTTTAAGCTTTTAAAGTTTCGAAATTTTATCCGACCTCTCTCATCGACTCGATCCACTGAGCGGCGGCGGCCGTGATGAGCCATGAGCGGAGCTTCGAAAGTCGAGCGTTTAGTCTCTATTTTGCGGAAATCGTATCACGGAATTGTAGACGGTGAGGGGGAGGTGGTGGAGGGGGAGGGTTGGATCAGAAGTCGGTCTTCCAGAGCACGGACTCGACGAAGACGGCGACGGTGGGGGTGTAATTACTTGAATGAAGATGATGGATTCGTGAATTTGGAGCGCGGAGAGTTGTGCCGTTGTGGCCGACACGGAGACGCTCCGAGATCTTGCCCGTCCGCACGGTTGCCGCTCCTGGACCCGCGTCTAGGAAATACACTGAAAAAAAAATCTCGGTGAATTGACTAAGGAAAGGGTAAAATTACTAGGAATTCAGGGTTCTATTTGGACTACATTTTGCAATTTGGAACTATAAATTCTGGCCCGGTTTAAAAACAACGTATGTGCGTTAGTTTCCCTATGTGCATAAGTGTTTTTTCAGATGAGCCGGAATTTTTAGTTCCAAATCGCAAAATGCAGTCCATTTGATCCCAGTTTTTTCTTGGTAAAATTACCATTTATGGAATTGGTAATTTTACCGAAAAATCTAGGTAAAATTGTTGAACTTTCTTGGTGATTTCACTGACCTTGGTAAAAATGCCAATATTTTTCATCGACTGTGGTAAAATTACCGGGATAAAATGGCAAAGTTACCGGGAATTGATTACCAACAAAAGTGGTATTCTTACCTGAAAAAAACAGTAAAAATACCGGTTTTTAGGTAAGCTTACCAGTCTGTCTTGGTAAAATTACCAATAATTGGTAAAAAAAAGTGAGATGGTAAAGGTACCAACGGACCTTGGTAAAAACGCCGAGAATTTTTTTTTCAGTGTAGATGCAGAGCACGTGTGCTTTCCGTCGGAGGCCGCGGGCTTTGAAAAAATATTCAGGGTCTCGATCGGACGCAAACTAAAATCCGAGTTTCTCAATTGGACGCATCAAAACCTATAGAAACTATTGCGATAGCGAAAATGTGGAACCGCAGACCTTCGTTGCGGTGTCTCAAAATTTTTGCTAGTTTTTCGAAGAGAAACAAGCCAACTCCAAAGGTCTACGACGTCGCAGGCTGAGATACGTGGTTTCTCACTGTGGCTATCCATAACTGTTCTGACTTAAGCCCTGTCATGTATGATTTCTTTTGGATCTCGAAGCTGATGTCAGAATGTCTTCTTTTTTTATTAAATACGTCCAATGGAGATTCCCTGAAAAAAAACAATTTATTGCTGCATCTGAGAGCATTTAATGAGCCGCATGTGCAGTATTTTTCTTCATTTTTTCCTGCTGTGGAAAATTGTAGAAGGGCAGATTTAAAAGTTCACAACTCTGCCTTCTTGCGACGAGATTAGGCGTCATTTTATCATTTAAACACATGTACTTTTTAAGATTAGGTTATTTCTTCATATCTCCTCTAGTAAGTGCTCATTTTAAAAACCTAGAAAATCATCGTGCTCAGATCACTCAGTAGTTTCTTCCTAAACATGAAATTCACAAATTTTTTGACACCTGCAAATTCTACGATATTACTTGGAACGAGAAACTTTGATAGTGACAGCTATGATCTCGGCACGGGGAGACTTACACAATAAGCCAAATGAGTTCCTCCATGGTATTTTTGAATGCTACCATTTTTATGAAATAGAGAGTTCACAGGAATTTCTCCCGATTCATTTTACGTATGGAAAACAGGTTTAAAGTATGCCTAATTCCGTTAGGATGCTCCAATTAAAGGGAGATCATGGTGCCTTTTATCTATACGAAAATGAGTCCTTGACCACACAATAAGTACAAAATGAGCGGCAAGCCTGTACGTTGGCTAAAATGGGCACCGAGTGGGGAGTTGGGTCCGAGTTGGGATCCCGGTCCGAAGCCGGTGCGCGAAAGGGCTGAATTTCCGCGGTCTCCCTGGGAGCCTGCAGGAGCGGGAGCCACGGAGGCAGCGTGGAGGCGGCGGAGGTGGAGGCAAGGCAGAACATTTGGTGGAGAGCGCCTTTAATGTATATTGCTCGGCGTCTAATCTGCATAGTAATAGCTCGGAAGAAGAGGTCAGAGGCTACTTATGGTTTAGATGTGGGTCAGAATGGTGAACGAGAGGACACCGGCATGGATATGGACGTTCCACGTCCACGTCACATCGCCCTAGCCGCCACCGCAACCGACGCGCCCGTTGCCAACTCTTCGCCGTCACGCCGTGACGTAAATAACGAACCTACCCAGAGATTTTTTCTTCTTTCAGTTTTGGTCGTTTTTGACCATCAAAAGCTTCCTTTTTTGTACGGATACCTCTTTTCCCCACATTTTATACCTCTTTTACATTTTTTTACCTTGTTTTTACCTTTTTTAAATCTTGTTTTACCTTTTTAGCCATTTTTTACCTTTTTTAATCTTTTTTCACCTTTTTAACCATGTTTTACCATTTTTTTACCATGTTTTACCTTTATAATCTTTTTTAACTTTTAAAACAATTTTGTACCATTTTTTTTACCTTTTTAACCTTTTTTAACTTTTTTATCATTTTCACCCTCTTAACCTTTTTTACCATCATTTACCTTTTTAACATTTTGAGCCTTTTTTTTACTTTTTTACCATTTTTTACCGTTTTACCCTTTTCGCCTTTTTCACCTTTTTAACCTCTTTTACCTTTTTTTTTACCTTCTTAAGTAATTAATCTGTACTGTGCTAAAATGAAATTAAAGCCCACTACATTTCCATGGCAACTAAATTTGTCAGGTCTTGGTTCAATATAAAAGAGAGATTACTTGCAATTCCTTGTGCCTCTGCACAATTCAGTTATCTGTCTCTAAATAATAATTTAGTATTAATTTTAACCAAGCCATGATGTTCATTCACGATAGATGACATAATTCATCGCACCATTGAAACGGCGTTACGTCCGTTGATTCACAACGTGGAAAGCGTTTGCAATTTTGCCCGCATATCCACGGGAATCGGGAGAATTTTCAAACAGAGGCGGCAACAAAGATTTGAGACCAACACTACCGCCGCTGCACAAACGCCGCGGTCTCGCGCCGCGATGTTCCCACGCTTGCTTCATCTTTTTATCACTAGTCCTCCCCGCTGAATGGCCCAGTGTAAACATCTCTCAACAACACTACCAATATTTATTGAATCACACATTTACTCAACTTGGATCGATTGAGCTGATGTTCGGTGTCTTATAATGGCCGCGGTTCGAATCGGCATAATGGTCATTCTCAACAAACGGAGAAGACCGTTGGTGAAGATAAGCTCCACGCTAACTTTTAGAGTCTAGTGCAACATAAATTCAATATGGACCGGCTGGTAATATTAAATAATATTAAATTAAGCGATCTGTTTAAGTTATTGTGGTTCTCGCTAAATTCACCAGGAATATCAGCGGATAAGCAACTCTCCCCCATTACCGATTAAAATCACCTACATGCCACACTACATCTACTATCTGCTACATTTTAGGATAGTAAAGTATCTAACTTTTCAATGTATTGAAGTCACTTATTTTCACTGTGGAATTGAAAATAATATAATTGCAAATAATCAGAAGTAATCAAATTGGAAGTATGATGTGTTGGCCCTGATTTTGGCCACCAGAAACAAACATCAAAAGTTTCAAGTTCAAATCTTACGCAGAAAACGATTTACGTAAGAGGAAGCTCGGAAATCAACTCTGTAACGATATTTTAACAAGCTTAACTCAACTGCGGAGGTTAGATTACACAAACTTAGGTCATTTGTACTTTACTTTTTAAGCAATTTAATTACGATCATTTCTTTGAAAATCAAAATGAGACTTTAGATTTGCACCATTGCAAATCGAGATACGTGGTTGGCAAGTTCACATTCACCATCGAATAGTTTCCGTTTTCCTCTAATTTACAGCCGATGGATGCGCAAAAGAAGGCGATCCTCATCACGGAGCTTAGATACAACTATTCGTGCTCCATGAACGTGTGTGTTGCATACGGAAAAATTGAAGGCGCTTTTACTTTGCTTGCCCGGACTGAGATGCGCGCGATGAGGATGGTGCTCTGCGCGCAGCGTAAGTGGTTGACAACCACTGTGGAACTGAAGAACGCTTCAAAGATTTACGCAAATCATACGTGTTCTATCCCTTAAACTCTACGCTGGGCTGCTACGCGCCGCAGGCTTATTTTTCTATTCGCCTGTTTAAGTCTCTTCAGTGGGCTGGCGGTGCTCGGCCTGGCGTGGCAGCATTGCATGGACCGAAGCTGGCGGCACTATGTCTGCTCCGACCTGCAGAGAATATAGTCTGTATGCGCATCTCAGATACAAAGAATTCTTGAACACTCCCCTCTCATTTTTATTTACCTCGCACATTAGATTATGGATTCAGTATTCAGTTGGTTTAGTTTTAGAAGTTTCTATAACTGTGCAAGTGAAAATTCTAATCAATCTCGCTCATTGAAGATTTTCCTGTACACTTTCATGTTGAATTTGACATGCTTAAATGACAAAAAATTGGATGGTTCTGAGATTACAAGCGCCGAGAACATATAAGGATGGAGAAATTACCACTGATTGCTTTGAAATAAAAGTGAACACCTTAGTCGAGTAATTATAAACTTTAAAAAAAAAAAAATTCTTGGGTGTTACTGTATTAATTCTGGCGTGACTGTTACAAGCAGTGACCAGATTTGTAAAACTATGTCGGCACGACGAGACAGATTATAGCCCTATCTGAACCATGCAATTTATCGCATTTCGATTTCTTATCGGGCTGCTTTGAACTTTTAAAAATCGGGCCGCAGATAAACTCAATCTTATAATATGATTTATATACGAGTATATTGAGCTTATCTGAAAAACAGGAATATATTTTTGCGATGATGCAAACCATTTACAGGGATCTCATGTTTTTTTTTTTTTTTGTGCCGTTCCTAAAATAAATCATAAAGGTCATCTGGTTATCCATCGAATAGTTTGACTAAACCATATCGCGCATCAGTGAACTGTTGTCAACAAATACGTCATGAGCAAAACTTTCTGCTTGCGCACATAAATTTTTATTTTTCACATAGAGAAATAAGTAACTTCAAGTGATTATTGAGCTTGTATGACACGAAAGGCCTAGAGAAATTTGCCACGCTGGTGGAATCACGATTCCGTATTTTTTCCGTTATTGAGATCGGAAGAAATGAACGCTAGCGCAAAGGGTCGATATCGATGGAAGTAGATGAGTCATGATGAACTTTGCGCTCAAAACTCAAGACTACCCAAGAGGCCTGCTCTCTTTCCTTTTGGAATAATAAAAATAAAGTGAACTATTCTTTGCTACAGGAAACGAAGTTGAAATTTCAGACAAGAACTGATGACGAAAATTTACGGACCGTTTCAACCGTTACGCAAAGCGCAACTTACACTGAATGTGACATCTTGGCGCGTAAGTGTTTCATTCGTGATCGAGAAGGGGTGATTTACTGAGTTGCTCTACTAACCAATAGAATGACAAGGTAACTAGAGTCTTCTTTTATCTGATACTGCATTACCACGTCTATAACTATTCACTCACTCGGCCTGCGTTTCACTGTCAAATACGGTGATAGTGCTAAAATTTAACTTTGGATTGAGTTATTTCTCATCTGTTAGGTTTCTGTTTTCTTTTTTTTTCTTATGAAAGTATGATTAATTGTATTCGGCCGTGACAAAAAAGAGAGAATTTCCTTACTTGCAATCTCATGTCACTGTGTTAACTTGTGTGACCCTGTTTTTTGTCATACACAATTTTCAGACCATCAACGATTTTCAAACGACTGTACACTGTACTTTCCAAGAAAATATTTTTACGAAAGAATAAAACACAAATAACTTTCTCTTTTTTCTTTGCCTAATAAAATTTTTTATGAAAAAAATGTGCTTTTAGTATGTAGAAGATTAAGAAAGAATAAAAACAACTTAAATGAAGGGAGTGATTACAAATGATTTTAATTGAAATGCTCAGAGGACAAGGTGCATAAATTCAGTTTTTACTATTTCAAGAAATATTTGTTTAAAGTTTCAGAATTACATGGAGCCTTACGGCCAAAAGACATTTGAACTTCACTTTTTGATGTTTAAAAATTGTATTTTAGTCGTGAACTTTTTACAGAGTATATTTTAAGACGAGTTTTAGTTGAAACCATTGATATCTTATCTCTATCTCAAGTTTTTCAAAAACTTCACTTTGTTGCATCTTGTCTTCGAAGTCCCTCAATTTAGATCTGATCTGTGTTCACTCATTGTCAGAGATGATTTAATATTTGAGCTGAAGCATGCGCGACACAACATTTTTACGCAACAAAAGCAGGCGCGAGCAAGACGCGAAGCTTGAGACACAGCAAGATGGCAATAAAGGTATCGCAAAGCTCGAGCAAGAATTGAAAATAGGAGACCCGATGCGGACACCCATCACAGACATGAGTTATTAGAGTTGAAAAACTGACAGGTAACAGGACACCTATCGCACTCGCGGGTTAAAGATCAGGCCATTTCGTTTACTCTTCCTTGACTTACGACTGTCATAAACAACATTTCGTGTGCGTTTCCACTTTTTATCCATCTTTTCGCGTGCCTCGAGTCTTGAACTTGCTCCGGAGTAATATAGAAAGTTTGATTCACCCATTTTCTTCATTTTCTTTCAACTTCTTACACTCCGCTTCGAGTGGGTCAATTTAATGGTATCAGTGTTTCCGTATTGGAGCCAATCAAATTGTTTCTGAGGTGAGAGCGCAACTGTCTATTCGCGATTTTTTATTTCTGTACTTTTGTAAAGCGCAAACGTTAAATGCAAAATCGACGAAAGCACACCTCTTGGGTCCCTCAAGCAAAAGCATCGCCGGAAGTGGTTAATGACATGAAGCAATTCCAAAGTAATGCTTTTCACTCATTACATGCATTGTTATCGTTTTATTTATTTTTCCCCTTTATTCTTATTTTAGTATTTGCTAACATGAAGCATATTCCATAACAGAGAATTATTGTCAAATTAGAATTTAAAAACAGCTTAATTTCATCCAGTTTGGAAAAGACTAAAATCCTACTGGTCAATTGGAAAATGAATATTTCAGCGCTCGGGAACCTTTTGACGCTCAAATTTCTCTCCGTCCTGATCTAAACTCACATTGCATAAACAATTTATTTTTGAATTTCTGTACCCGATGGATTAAAACTCGTCTCTTTATTATGAGAAGACTTGAAACTAGCTGTTATTAGCGAGGTACGAGTATCAAATATCTGACTTCCTTTGAAGCTGGATATGTTGCTGTTAGATCTAAACTTAAGGAAAATTTAGAGTATCCTAAAGTGCCGTTGCGAATAAGCGTTGCGGAGTTTGACCCTAAATTTTTTCCATATCTGCAAATTAAAGCCTCGAATTTTGCCTGGGTCACATAAGTGTAGATTCTAGAAGCCTACGTAAAATACATGAAGAGCCGCAGCGAGCCATAAATACATATTTGACCCACACCAAAGGAGTAATTAAAATTGTCCGTCTTAAATGCTGCAAGCAAAACATATATCACATTTGCACGGTATCGTAGGCATGAAATCCAGTTAATACACCGAGGAATTGGTAAAAGGAACGGGAAGGCTGGAGAGACCTTCCGCCGTGCTAAGAAAAAACGACGTAAGAGCCTTTAGACGTTGCCAAATTACATTCAATAAAACACGAATTTCCTGGTGAACTTACGAATATTTTCTATCAAATTTTTTTACATAATTTCCCTCGAAATTTCACCTAAAGTTCCTGAAAATTTCAAGACAAATTTCTATAAATTTCTACAGAGACTAGTATTTTATCGAAGGAAATTTGGCAACTCTCGAATGTTCATACGGCGTTTTTTCCAAGCACGGCAGAAGGTGGCAATGAGCAGTCGGCGCAGGGACACCCCGAGCCGCGCTGTAATGAAAATATCCTGGATATTCGGTCGGCGTCCGTTCCAGAAACAAAAGCACAATAACGCTCCGTTGTTATTTATAAGCCTGCAAAGTTGAGGAAACTTAGCGCGAACATATATCTTACTTACGTTGATTACAGCAAGTAGCCATGGAATAGCACCAATGAATCATTCCTTCGAATCCTCAAACGCAGCCTCGACCATCCGCGAGCGCGCATGCGCACGGAACCTGTCCCCTGGGCTAATGCCGCGTCGCACGCCAATGATTGATATTCGATATACTACTGTGTAGTCTCTGTCGTTGCCATTGTTCTCGTTTTTCAGTACGCACACCAACCCCCTGCCTGCCCCCCGAAACGGACAAACTGCTGCCCATTATTCAAATACGCTTGTCCAAGTTGCGGATCCTTGTTCGCTAATTTTGTGCAAACTTCCTGCATGCTAATACTCTTGGGGACTGGACTTCGTCTCCGGAATCCCTGAAAAGCCTCGCATTTAACGAAGCGACTAGTTCCGATGGGAGATGCTTATCTCGCCGCTGACCCGAAATTAGAAAGAGTATGGGTGGACTTACATATCCTACTTCCTGAACTATGGGACTGATTGACTCGGACAACCACACATCATGGGAGTTGTTCGTAACTTGCTGTATGAAAAGGAGGCTTCGAATACTGGTAGAGGTGAAGTATCCTAAAGTTTAAATTCCATGGGTTTCTTGCATATTAGAGATGAAACTGATCGAATCGACTTATCATTGGTAAAACTGCTGATACTCTAGGTTGCGCACATATCACAAATGCTTTAGGAGGAAAGGAATTTAGGAATACTTAATCCTAAATAAACAACAAAATATCAAAAACCAATACCTACATTTTTCGCAAATAATGTGAAACATTTTTTATCTCTCCTTCTCTGGAGCACATTATGAAAAAATACTTTGAAAGAATCGAAATCAACAAAAAAAATATAATCATGGTTTGTGAGTTTCCTTGCTGATTTAGATTTCGTTTTCTACACTTCTTCCCAGACAAACCTAATCGGCGACTCTGTAGAAATAAAGTACTCGGGGGCATGAGCAATTTAAGGAGCTGCGATACAAACCAGAATAACGGTGCGTTTTAGAGTTATTCAAGACGGTTTTGATGGGCTTACGTAGTTTGATTTCTGTAAAATAATTTTACCTGAAAAAAGTCTCTTCATGTAGCTAACTTTTTTGTTAGAAACTGATCCATTGAATCATACTTGGTGCTCTTGTTGTTGATGATCCATGAATAACAGAATTTAATGATTTGACACAATTAACTCACACAGGATTTGGAAACCTCTGCGTTTCATTGTTACGGGTTGAACTATCGCAAATTAATCATTCAGTATATTGCAATAATTTTCAATCAATGCTTCAAACATGGTAAAAATCAGCCACTAAATCAGTCTATAAACAGCCCAACTAATTGTCCAGATTTTTTTCTCTGAAGGGTGGGGGGAGGCTGGAAGTGGGGTGTCTGTAGACACAGTCTCTCCCCTCAAGTTGTGTCAAAGGCGTGGCGTAAAATCGCGACCAAACGGTCTTGCTGCACTTCAAACACGAAGAGCTGATCGCACGAATGCGAATACGAACAGTGGAGGTAAAGTCTCTTGTGAGGGAGTACGTGAACGGGGGACGTGAACGTGGAGCGTGGACGTTAGGTGGATGGTGGCGCATGCGCGCGTCGCGCGCGTCCCATCGGGCGATCGCCGATCGGATGTAAATTGACTGTAATGCGGCGGTCGAGGCCCTACCCAGCCGATATTTGCCGCGGAATCGTGTATAAAATCTGTTATTTTACGTCTCATAGCAGACGCCAATAACACGATGTCAATACTGGTATCCCTAGTTTTTACGCACTGCGGCTCCGGGCTGCGTGTACCTACAATGTATGCTCGCTCGGTGTCCGAACTGATCGGCTCGGACACGCCGTAAACTCAGGGTCGGGCCACGCTACCTCTTCTCGTACGCCCCTCTCGGCCAGTGGCGTGGCGTGAATTGCGATAGATCGATTGTTATGCCGTTTAAACCTATGTAAAAGGATCGTTAAACAGGGTGTTCGCAGCGAACACCTTAATAAGCGATTCTTTACCATAGCTTCAAATGGCGAGATATCGATAATCGATTATTCACGCCACGCCACTGCTCTCGGCTCGCCATTTCCAATACGTTTCCCCATTGTTTTTCCTATTTTGCGAGTCCAGAAACCTATGTCCGTTTACGATATTGCCGGATTCCGCGTATTTGTTTTTGTTGGGCATTATTCACATGCATCAGGATCATGAAAATAAGGGGTTACTTATGAAGGGCTCTACATCAAGAGGCGTTTTTTGAATGACAATTTAGAGGTTGTACAATGAGTCTCCAGATAGGGAATGAATCAAATAGCTACGCAATATGTTGTTCCTTTCTGCTGGATTTTTGGCTTGTATACAGTTAGCACCTACAGCCATCTCTTCACTATATTGATTTTCTGTAAACATGAAGAGATTTTTTGCATATCCGTTCCTACGGCTTTTCAAATTTTCAGAGATTTCGGCCGATAAGAATATATTTCTCCGGATCTACTTGTCAGGTCCGTCAAAATTTGACGTCACTACCGGGACTCAAACCCGGGACCTATTAACCTAGAGTCGCACGCGCTGATTACTAGGCCAACCTGGCCGGCTAACACGTTTTCCTTCCAAATTACACGAGAAAAACTTGAATGCTTGAAACCGTGGGGAACATTGAGGACGATCCTTGTTTTGACGGGGGCATCCTAGCCAGTAGTGTACCCAAACAACTTTACGTGAAGAGTGGTGAGTTGCCTAATGTTGAAAACTTTTCATGGGTGAGGGTGGTAAAAAATTCGCAGAAACTAGGAAAAATTACATTTCTTTTTCGAAAATATTTTCCGCCCAACATTCCTGAATCGATCTCTTTTGGTGACGCATGGCTTTGGGGACTTAAACGCAAGGTTAGAAAAGTAGACTACGCGTCCTATTCACGATCTTATATTTAAAATGTTTAAATTGTTTTGGCATACTGGCTGAAACACTCTAAAATACATTGATTATTATTATTACTGTGTATTGCGTAATAAAATGCATGGCTTTGGGAACTTCAACGCAAGGTTAGAAAAGTAAACTACACATCCTTTATCTCCGATCTTATACTTAAAATGTTTACAGTGTTTTGGCATATTGGCTGAAACACCCTAAAATACATTGATTATCATTGAGTAATAACATGCATGGCTTCGGAGACTTAAACGCAAGGTTCGAAAAATGAACTACATCTTTTTTTTACGATTTTATGCTTAAAATGCTTACAGTTTTTGTGAGCACTAGCTAAAACACTCTGAAATACACGAAGTATTATTAAGTAATAAAATACATGACTCATAGACGGATCTGACGAGGAGCGTAGTGACGCATGCCCCCCCCTTTTCCCGGAAAAGTAGGAAGAAAAAGGGAAGAACGCTTATGTTTGGTAACTATTCATGACGAAATTGACGCAAACCGAGCAAATTAGACACTTTTAAAATTCAAAAATTTCAAGGGAAGCCCTCCAAGGCCCCCTTCCACCTCCAGTTCCTCGTTTGAAGGGACCATCGCCACATGGTGGACTTATCCATCGGGAGAATACATTTTTGAATAAAAATACGAATTTTTGTGTTTATTCCGTTACATTATAAATATCAAGGAATGTCTCCCTCATGAAAAACGGGAAACCGGTGGAACCGCTATTAAACTTCCACGTTACCTTGTAACAAAGGTAGAGATTTCTAATAGATCCCACATAATTTCCAGTGTGTCCCATTGGCTCGTTTCATCCTGCGCCGTTACCTACGTTTGCAGAGCTTAAACACTTGGCAACGCAACTTGGATGAGGAAGGCGTAGACATATGGTGCCGTCGTAAACAAAGCGTGCGCATGTAAGTGTTGGAACGTCAATTGCCCGGAGATGGGCCGAAGCTGAAGCTGCCCCGAAGTTTCACCGCGGCAGGCCAAACTTGTAAATCGCCACTCCGCCACAATAGTATCGAGTGTTTATTTGGTGTTGGATCCGTTTCTCGGACAATTAAACCAGCTGATTGTTCCTCTCGCGGCCGCGTCCGCGCGGGACATTCTTGGGAATGACAGCGCGGACAGAACCGCCATGCCGCCCGCGCCACCGACAAGAGCCTCGTTACTCGAATCGGATGTGCAATAGCTGTCGATTGATTTTCACGGGCATTATTGCGAGGAGCAACCACTTGGTGCGAGAAACTGATCGGGGTGAATCTTCAGAACTTTTGAGAACAGTCCACCATACTGCCGTCCAAAATTAAAAACGCCTCAATTCAAAACCGCCGTAATGATTCTTCGATTGTTTTCTGAAGAAATTCCAATTTTGGAGGAAAACTAACAAATTTTCATCCTTCATTTTTTTAGTCGACTGTGGCGTACTTTAAGGAATTCAAATGAAAAAGTGAATATCTTGTGGCAATTACAATTTCTTGTAATAGAGCAGAATGCATGAAAGAACAATACTACATTTGGACTGCATTTAGCAATTTGGAACGATGAATTCTGGCTCTTCTGGAAAAACACTTATGTGCATAGGGAAACTTATAGCACATACGTTGTCTTTGAACCGGGCTAGAATTTATTGTTCCAAATTGCAAAATGTAGTCCATTTGAAATGGAGTTGCAGCATTTTTGCTGTAGACGGCAGTATAGTCGATCGAAAAATTGATCATTTCTGGATTTTAGGACAGGTTTTCAGTGTTCTCGAGCATCGCATCACGAGATAAATTGTGCGTTGGGTATTTGTAAACAAGATGTGTTTAAGAAATATTTTGAATCAGCTTTGAATACATACGTCCTGAGTGAATATATTATGAATCGAATGCCAAAACGATTTGCTCTATTCATTCGAGACCTTCTTCCGGAGCTCTCTCAAAGTGTCTTTTGGTCAAATTTTATGTACAAATATATTTGGTACACCACAGCATGATGTGATGCTGGAATACCCTTAGACGTGTCCCTAAAATCTGGGAGGTATATTTTGATCGATTATCAAATCATTCCCCAAAAAGCTGAAGAACTACCTTAAACGACGACATCTTTTGATTTTGAACCTGGAAACTTTGACAGTTAAATTACTACTCGCTCACGTATAGGGTTGCAACTGACATCAAAATTTTGCTAAATGTCAAATATCGCATTTGATTCAGACAACCCGCGAAATAAATTACAAGTACAAAATTTACGAAAGTACAAATTCATAAGAGAATCTTGTTAAAATTTACATTCATACGATTATCAAAAAAACTCGTTGAAATATGTGTGCATTTTTCAATGGAAAAACGAAAAAAAAAATCTCCATAAATTTGATCAAAGTAATATTTAGGAAATAGGATTCTACTGCGCTCTGTTGTAGATTATTTCATCTCCATTCACAAAGTAATGCCTAATTAACATATTTGAAGTTGTTTAACTTCAGAGCAATTCTTCCTAAATGCTCAATCGATATAGGTAATGCAGATAGATCATTGCGAAATGTTATTAAGTAGCTGGGTCTCGAGGACCGTTTTTTAACTGAGCATTTCGATTGAAAATTGATCTTGGAATGGAAATTTGCCAATTATGATAGTTACTCTGTAATGATAGAGATCGAGAATAATTGAAGGCTGCTTCGATTTGTTTTACCCTTTGCTTTCTAACTTTACAAGTTACTGGCGCCATGGACCTCAAGGATCGAAATCGATATTTTGCATGCTAATGAAGGTCACTGAGGAGAAATCATATATTAGTCTCGAACATTCTTAAACATTTTAAACCGTAATCTCTCATCCAATGATTAGCTCTACGCTAATGAGCATGTTGATAGAAAATTTTAATATAAACGATGCGACCCTGCGCTATTCATATGTAATTGATGTGAATTTTGCTTTATAGGTCAAATGTACTCTTTACATTGTTTTGGGACTTCAAACCTTTTGTAAGTAATGGTCTTCTTCCTTTCATCTTTTTCTTTATGCTGCTCACTGCGAAGCAGCACTTCATTCTTATATGATCCTTGTCATTCGTAAAACTGTATGCTTTTTGAGGCTCCATTGAAAATCGTAACCAAGTTTTGCTCAGAAGAGTGCACTTTATTTTGTCGCTAAATACTCAGTTATATACAAATGATTGAAAACAACATATTCTCCTACATTTTCACAAGACTTTATACAAAACTTTTATTTAACTCCTGCTTAAAAGAGGTTTGTAACCACTTCTTTTTTTTGATACCTTAAATTCATTCTTATTAGTATAAAACAATTTAAACCGCTTGATTTTCAGATTATCACGCTTCTCCTTCACATTCAGTAATTGCGCTTTGAGAATAAGAAGAGAGAGAGAGGAATTACTCTGAGTAATTTCATTTACCTAAAAACTTTGTCAAATACCCCATTTTTTGGAGCGATTTTTCGTTGCACCTGTACTCACCACATTAAATTCGCTCTATGACAGTTCTTAATAACTGTTATAAACATACAATAAGCCACTCACCTTTCTAGAAAAGGTGCAAAGGAGTTGAAATCACTTACCAGTGAGCATATTTTTTAATTTTTAAAGAAAAATAGCACGAATATGCGGAAGAGATGACTGAAGAAAGAATTTTAATCGGGTCTCCTTTTGGTTGGCTTCCGAGGGCAGGCTGGAAATGACACAGTTTGTTAAGCGATCAACGTAGCAATATTTCATTATCAATTCCTTTATTTTGTATTATAAAAGATTTGGGAATAATGGATTGTTGAACCTCTTCGGCAGCAATGCATATTACTTAGTTTAAAGACACCAGTGAGGGAGCCGAACGGACCCTTACTTGGTGATGTCACACCAGTTAGAAGTTGTTCCCGGGAGCAACGGGTCGGTTCTTTTATCACATTGGGTCTATTGTGCCTCTGCCCCTTTAATGCAATTTCCCTATAAAGCTAGCCTATTGATCGACAAGTTTGAAAGGCAAAAGAAAAAAAGTGCAAAACTATGTTTCAGCAGCGTTTTGGTCCCAATGAATAATAATGGTCGGAGGCGACGACTATGAGGCGTTTTACTCCAGAATCGAGACCTAAATAGCGTAGCTGTGAGTCCGCGAAGAATCCAGGAAGGAATTTTGAAGTTTTTGCGATTGAATAGTAAACAATTTTTTTTAATGAAATTCGGCATACACCAACTTTGCCAAAAAATAGCAGACAGGAGTCGGAGAGAGATAGCTGTTAGTTGCTGCTTTTTGGTCAACGATTACAAAAAATCAGTTTCATGTTGGCCTCATGAGGTTCATTCCATCTTTGGAAATATCGCACAAACTACTGCTAATACTATAGATCAAAACTTCCCCCGGAGTCTTTCGGGGTTCGTTGTAGGTCTCACCGCTTGGCCTTGCCCATTATTTTCGATCGCGAAAAGCCAGATGAGGAGCATGATGTGTCAGTTTTATAAGCTGAAGAAATGAGCCATGGGTCATTGTGCACTGTTCTGTTTGAAAAATCTGTCAGTCTGTTAAGCCTAGCGAGCAAAACATGCTGGGTTTGAAGGTTCAGTTACACGATCAAATTGAGCCTTCAAACTGAAGCTCTGATTGGTGGATGAAGACCTGAGGTAAGGATGCGACCAATGAGAGGCCTAATTTGATCGTGTAACTGGACCTTTAAAAACCTACTCAACCCGACATCCATCTTTCACCATTAAGTAAAAAAAAATGGTCAGCAAGTTGCTTGTTTATCATCAATACTGCATTGCCAAAGAAAAACGCCACATGAGCCTTCGAATGGTGCCACGTTTCCTTTGATAAAACACGAATTTCTTGGTAAATTCATACGTGTTTTGCTTCAAATTTTTTAGATAATTTAATTCGCAGTTTCACCTATGAATCTTCAGAATTTCAAGGAAAAATATTGATGTCTTCCCTCCAAAAATACATTTTTATCGTAGGAAGTTTGGTACACATTCGAATTTTCATACGTCGTTTTTTCTTAGCGCGGCCGAATAGTTGAAACAATGTTGCTCCTCGAGATTACGTTCCACTCGCTGGCCGATGGCATGGCGTGGGGGGCCTGAAAAAATATTTTGTCCCTGTTAACTGAAAAAAAAATTATCGGCGTTTTTACCAAGGTCCGTTGGTACCTTTACCATCTCACTTTTTTTTTACAAATTATTGGTAATTTTATCAAGAAAGACTGGTAAGCTTACCTAAAAACCGGTATTTTTACTGTTTTTTTTTCAGGTAAGAATGCCACTTTTATTGGTAATCAATTCCCGGTAATTTTGCCATTTTATTTCGGTAATTCTACCACAGTCGATAAAAAATATTGGCGTTTTTACCAAGGTCCAGTAAAATTACCGAGAAAGTGCAATAATTTTACCGAGATTTCTCGGTAAAATTACCAATTCCATAAATGGTAATTTTACCAAAAAAAAATTGGGATCAAATAGAACCCTGAATTCTTGGTAATTTTACCCTTTTCTTAGTAAATACACCGAGATTTTTTTTTCAGTGTTGGACGAATCTGTTTTTCAGTTTGGAGGCGTGCAAGAGCTGAATCTGGGCAAGAGGATGGTTAGGAGCTGTGGTGAATACTCGCGGCCGAACTAGAACCCCGATTCCAACTGGCGATTAGATGGGATATTTATTAGTATTTATGCTCATCCACGGGTGATCGGAAGATAGATCCCGAGCCGGGCTGCTATCGACAGAATGCCACTAGATCGGTATTCGTAATTACAAGGTCAAAGTTCGATAGATCGAATGTGGTTACCTTTGCCTCGTCCAATATGGAGTGTTCATTATTGCTCCCAGCGCTGCGGACCATTATTATCGTTATTATGCTTTCGATGTGGATGTGCGGGCCGGTAGATATCGGTGCTTCATTACCATGCACCTTACTCCCAGTTCGTACATAAATAAATGAGCTCCCAAGATTTAAATATGTGCATATCTATTCACAACATTTTGTCGTTTGGATCATGCTCTTGCTTCCTCACCTCTCAGCTTTGTTTATTCTACGTCCACTTACTCAAGCCCCTAGCGAAACCATCACTAACAACGGCTCAGGTGTCGGTTCGTAGATGAAGTTGGCGGAAAAATACATTATAGAACACCCAGATAATAGTTAGTTAGTTAATTTATTTAAAGACATTCAGCAACTTAGGCTATTAACGTCTTTACAAAGAATTTGGAAGATGGGTGAATGTACAAAAATTTAGATTTTTAAGCTAAGGGAGGCAATGAGTTTCAGAGGTTGGGCAGTGACATTGGGCTCATCGCATGTTAGTGGGGGCCTATTTATGTTAAAAAGAACTATATACGGATGAGTTAAGTTAAAAGGAACCATGAAATATACAATCCTTTGTACATAGGGCTTATTTTGTTTTCATTCCTTTATTGTGCATCGTTCATACTTTTAGCACTATTACGTCCTAATGTCAGTCTTCTGCGCTTGAAATGTGGGAAATTTTTTGTATCCTAAGTTAACAGAGAGCAGCATTCAAAGTCTCGTGTTATGTTGACAGATTAACTGAATGAGAAGAGTGTGGGGTAGTAATCAGTTTTGAACATTTAAATATCGAACATTATTCAATGATAACAAATTCTCTAATTAATCTTGCATATAGATACCAGAAATTAAAAAAGTTGCTCATGCTTATGCCATCTAATCATACTAAAGACTCGTTCCTCACACCAATCCCATAAGGAAAAAACACGGTTTTCGTAAATTTTATTGAGAAGACACTTCTCAATTTGAGAGTATTTTGGAGGAGCTCTTTGGTTGATGTTCAGCGTAAAAATAATTTTGCAAATGGGTTAGTCACACATGCAACAGGATCGGAGTCTGATTGTTATTTTTTTAACTTTGCAAAAACAATACGATCTATTCGAACGCTATAGGTTTTAAAGACCGCTGATAGTGCCTTTTGTAAAACATCGTAAATAAAGTACTAAATGTGTTAGTTTTTACTGTGGGTTTCTTTACCCTAATTTTATCAATCGGACAAGCACAGCGACCAATGCTGCCGTGCTAAGGAAGAACGCCGTATGAACATTCGATGGTTGCCGATTTTCCTTCAATAAAATGTTCATTTTTGAGGAAAGTTATCAACATTTTTCTTGAAATTTTCAGGAACTTTAGGTGAAATCGCGAACAACATTATCTGAACAGTTGGAAAACAAATTTTCATAATTTTACCAGGAAATTTGTGTTTTATAAATGGAAATTTGGCAACGCCTGAGGGTTCATACGGCGTTTTTCCTTAGTACGGCAGAATGCTTTTAACACTTACGTGATGAGCAACGTCAAATTTCCTTATCGTGAATGGTCTCATTGTATCATGCTTTGATGGGACCCCTTATGAATTGAGGGATATCATATAATTATTGGTCATTTTGATGATTGAGAAATGTTTATATGCTGGATGCCCCGGTGTTATTTCTTCCTTTTTTTTTTTAATGCGCGATCGTGATTCAATGAACAGGAACGGAGAGATTAGTCTTTCTTGAACATTGGGTGTTTTCCACGAGTCTCTGTAGTCTGAAATGACGCCCTCCAAGCAAACTGCGTGCATCAAACTTTCTCAGGTTAAAGAGCCAAATCGTGTCAAAATGGGTGTGGAGTTTAGGATTGCCACGCACAGAGCGCTCTAATTCATTTTACAATGGGCCGTTGAACATTGTCTTCTCTTCTCCGTGATTCTCCTGTCCCACTAGCGAAACTTTTCTGCCTCTCATTTGCAAAATTCAAAAGTGATCACCTTTTTATTCGCCTTATTACATCGAAAAAACACGGTTTAATATGGCTAGTACAGGTTTTGCTATAAAGTATTAATTATTTAATTTTTCTGCTCCGTAATATTTTTAAACAGAAGATTTGTTCTCATCGGTCAAGAAGAGTTCTCACTTCAAACGCCTACTTTCTTTCATCTGCGTTAATGTCTCTAAATGTACCATAGAATCAATACACGAAGTTTTTACACTGCAATAGTCTCATTTTTTGATACATGACTATAACTTTACATGTTTTTCGACCAATCAGGAGTCATAAGTTGGTCATCGTAGAGTCCTCTAGTTAGATGAGGCTTTTAGCGTGGTAGAAAGCAGGATTTCGTGCCCCTGGAGTCCTCATGGTTGTAAGAACTGTAAGATTAGTTTTCAATTGATCGAAGTCCAATATATTTGAACAGATTCTCGCGATTTCCGTTAGTGTTGGTGCATATATAAACATGATAAATAAAACCATTCATGCAATTCTGACCTAATGGATGACTTTATACATAACTATCAAAACTAATGTAGTCGCACCGTGCTCAAAAATGAGTAAATTCAAATCCAGTAACCTAGAAAGGATAGTATTGTGATCATGACATCAAATGTTTCTTCTTCTTGCATTATTTTTCCAGTGCAGATCAATTGAAAATAGATAGAGCCGCAATGCTTCTTCAGGATCGAAAGGGAACTTTCTTTATCTCGGGAACGGGATTTTTCGAGGCACTGCCCGGGAATTTTTAGCTGAAATCTACTTTTCCGGGGAGATTTTACAGGAAACACACACACATGGACACAATCGCTGATCTTTTACATTATAAAGAGCCCTCGAGAACTTTCACGGCAACTTTCCCGTTCTCTCTCCCGGAACTTGAATTTTCCGGGTAACCTTGACCCTATGCCCGTATCGCCCTTCAGTGGACCAAGAGGCGCAAACGTTATGTTATCATTCAAACTTTCCAAGGTAGTAGTTCCGCAGGCATCAGCGCATGTATTTCTTCAACAATTTGGTACATTGATGATTTATAAATCTTGAGACTCGTTTCTTAAGCCCCTCAGTATCACATTATTCTTCAATACCTTAAAGATTCCCATCTCAAAATGTGCAACCTCAAGAACCTAGGGTACCTCAAGATAGGTTATTTCGTGTGTACGTCTCGTCTTGCATTTATCACAAGAGCTCATCACTCGAAGAATTAATTTTTAGCGATCTGAGGAAGGGAGCCGATCGCCTGTAAAATTGAATCAGTGAGAACGAAAACTCACCAACTCGAAAAAATGAAAATAATCAAGACACACAAAACTGCACGATAGGCGAAGAGGTTAGTCTAAGGAAGATTTTTGGTGCCGAGAGACTAATACTTCAGGACGCACTTTAAACGTCCAAGTTATAACAGATGCGCTAACCTCAACGACCTTCAGGAAAATTGACTATCTTCGATGAAAATTGAGCATCTTTGAGTTACGTAGTTGGTGTGTTTCCGTTCTCACTGATTCAATCGGGAGTCAGACCTGTCCGAGTCAGTAAACTCTGTCGGCGAGCAAGGGGAGATAGAATGAGGAAAAGGAGTTTCTCTCACCATCGGAATGCTATAAAATAGCGGTAGCAACGAGTGAATAAAATTAAGAAACCGCAGGCGCTTATGCAGAGCTGTAGGAGGAAATTGGGGTTGAAAGAGGAAGAGCGGGCTTGGTGTAAGTTATATTTATTTTGATAGTGTGTGGTCCGGTGAAGGTGACTGATTAGCAGTCGCCGAAGCGGTGACACCGCTTGACATGAATCGGCGGGCAGAGGCATCGGCCGGGTGATGGAGTGACAGGGAGACGGGACGCAGCAATAGATCAGAACATAAGTTTACATAGATGGATAGTTGAGTTGGCTCCGAATCTGGTGATGAAGAAACCAAACGGGAGAGGGGCAGTCGGGGGGTCGAAAGGGACGGGTATGGGGCGGGGAGGGGTAGGTGGGGGGGCGAGGAGGGGCGGATAAAAACAATAATTAGTTACTCGGCATTATGTTTATTTGAATCAATCAAAGCGGGAATTCAGTGGAAAGATAATTCAGTCAATCAATCAGCTGAGCTTTGTCAACGGGGCCGGCGGACAAGGCGACAGGGACAGGGACACGGCTCGGCGGAAGAGGCCGAAGCCACGGTCAACGCGACTCGCGGTTCGCGGTTCGGCGCGGACAAAGGGCCCGCATTTACATAGATGCCTATTAAATGAACTCAACGAGCCAGCCTTAAAGACCCGGCCGATGGATTGACGGCTAGGCCTCTGTCATTCATTGTTTTGCCACGCTGGTTTCATATACAATTTACTCACATTTATATGCTTTTTATGTCAGCGTCCCTTATATATATTTACTATCGCTATAATAGGCATCCGTCGCTCACTTAGCTTGCTCCGCGGCCGTGTATACAGGGTGCCCCGGTATTAAGTACGCACATTGACAGAGTCGATCCATTGGGTCAAAAAAAGACGTTTTTGTGGTATGATTTTTGTTTTCCAAAAACGCTTTCCTTGGGAGCCACCCCCCACCCCCTTCGCGCCCACCCGCGCTCCGTTCAATCCCTGTTGTCTCGAAAACGATGAGTCATAGCGGACAAGCGTAAGACACATTTTTTCAATATTTTTCAACGCTGAATGTAGTAGCGCCGTCAAAAAATCAATATTTGTCACTGGAAACAATAATTTTGACCCCTTTTAGGTTCGGTAACCCCCTGAACCCCCCCTCAAAATGCGTTTTCCCTTGTTTGGAGGTCAAAAATGAAAAAACGCGCTAAAAACCACCCCCACTCTCCAATGATCATTAAATATTGGTTGATAAACATTCTCACGGTAAGGAAAGACGATTTTTTTTCTCCAACTTTGGGGGGCTTGGCCTCCAGGGAAAGCGTTTTTGGAAAAAGCATTATACCGTAAAAACATATTTTTTTGACCCAATGAATCGACTCCTTCGATAATCCTACTTAATCCTGGGACACCCTGTATGTACACAGAGAGCCCGGGAGTTTCCTCCTGTTGAAAATTGCTTCATTTAGAGGCGGTTGCCCGATTTCGCAACCCGTCGGCTTGATGGGTGCCCGACTGCGCGACTCCTGCCTGCCCGTATTTTGTCCAGTCACTCGTCTCCGTTACTACGTCTGCGGACTCTTAAGGCTCGGCTCTCGCTCCTGTGCAGTGGCGTGGCGTGTTTTGCGATATATCGATTGTTATGCCATTTAAACCTATGGAAAAGGATCGATAAACAGGGCGTTCGCAGCGAACACCTTAATAATCGATTTTTTACCATAGGTTTAAATGGAATAACAATCGATACATCGCAATTCACGCCACGCCACTGCTCCTGTGCCTGCCACGGCTGCGAACGCAACCACTCGCGTAGCGGCCCATGCAGATTCGCCATTTGACGGAGCTCTCCTTCGCCCGCCCCCCCCCCCCCCCCCCCCCGGGGGCAGCCGGGAAAGATTCAAGAATGAGATCCCGGGTCGATAAGGAAATAAACTCAGATTAAATTGGACGCGTGCTCTGACGTCAATCATTTATTTCCTTTTCAATGTCGCATCCTCGCGTCTGCCTCCTACCCGATCCAATCCTTGAAATACTGTTCGACTTTTCCCTTCACTATTTCAAATACTTGGATACCTGAGCCTCCTCCATGCAGTCCTGCCACGCTTCTTGCCCACCCCCCCCCCCCCACCCTGGTGCACTCTCGTCCACCTCCCTTGCCCTGTGCTTTGGATCGGTGGATGCAATAAACGTCAATTTTTTATTCATAAGTTGAATTTGGAGATCGTCACATTCCGTCCAAAATATCACAAGCATTATGCGACGTTTCGAAATTTCTTCCGCCATTTCATTTTTTTACAGAGAAATTGTTGGTTTAGTCTGTTTTAAAATTTCGCTGAATTAGATCAGCAGCACGAAGGAAATTCAGTGATATTTCCGGACAGCTTCGTTGAACAATTTCTCTGTAACAAAATAAAATGGCGGCGGAAATTTTTAAACGTCGCTTGGCGCTTTTGATACTTTGGCCGGCAGGTGACAGAATGTTCAATGTGTCCTGTCGCTCCATTGCGGTTTACGCGCAGTATTGTGGTTCATGCTCTAATTTCTCAGTCCCTTACGGAGAAAAACAGCTCGATTTATACTGAACACCAACGTTTTCGATCGCAGAAACTAAACTTTGGCTCGGCTAACCGAAATTCGATTCTCTACAAAAAACTTTGGTTACCTGACCTGAAATGTTAAATTTGTTCCTCCTTCACTGCAGTTTTCGCGGAATTTTGATGGGGAAGTATATATTGTGATCCGTAATTTTGTACTTTGTATAATGGTCAATTCTCTTATCTTCCAATCCTTCGCGGAGAAATACAGATCGGTTCAAATTGAACACCGAAGATTTCGGTTCAAAAATTGCTGTTAAAACCGAAAACTTTTAAGTGCTGAACCAAGGAACTTCGGTTTTTAATAAAAACAGAATCTGACTCCCTACAATCAAAGTTTACCGGATATAGCCTCTCGGATCCAGAGTTCAGTCTCTTACAAAATTTGACAAGTGAAAAAACTCTTGATTCATTTGGATTTTTTTATTGAATCGAGAGCCATGCCTCTTGATTTTAGCGGATTTCCTTTTGAACCCAAGCAAAAATGAATCTAGCTCATTAAAAATACCAACCCTTATTAAGTCGAAACCGAGAAAAAGATATTTGAAGTTTTATTCCTGCATAAGGCTGAATACAGAAAATACAATTTAACTAATTCCTCTTCCCCGACTTTCAGATTTTGGCAGAAGGAAATAAACAATAATTAGTGGAACTCAGAAACATTCTCAACTTAATTGTTCGGAAATGTGGGTTGGCTCCTTTCTGATAAACTTGCTCCAAATCCGATTGAATCGAGAGTATTTTTTTTGTCAAATGTTTCAAAAGTCCGGACTCCGGATCCAAGGGACTTTTTTCTCAGCGATTGTTTTCTCGACGCTGACGGATCATAGGGTTTTCAGGTGCTGGGGTTTGATATCCTGAATCTAGCCTGGATTCGCTAGAGTACCTGTACAGCGAGAGTATAGACAGATGTGAAACTCCGAAAATCCATCAGGCCTTCATCGCTGTCTCCGCGAATAAAGTTAGGGCCCAGAAATGCAGCCAACCTATGAATCCCAAATATCCAGAGCGCTTTACTAATACAATTGTTACGAACCATCGTTTATAAAGCACGTATTTGACTTAGTTTTTGCATAAATTTACTAGTTTTTGCGGAAGAACGCTCATTTATGTACATTCTTAGCCATCTTGGTTAGAATTGGAATCTGCAGACTGGCAGTGAAATTTTGTGCGTTAGAAGTTGGTTAGAAGGGTGGCTGCACTTTTGGGCCCTAGGCCCTCCATGAAGCGATCTGTCCATACTCTCGCTATACAGGTACTCTAGGATTCGCCATTCGAAGACCGAGACGAATGCGTCCGACCAGCCGGTAAAACACATGCTAGCCGCAGCGGAGTGGAGCGCAAGGGTTCCAGAAAATAGAGTTTATCGTGCACATAAAGCACAGGGCAGGCATGAATACGGTCAAACTTAATTACCGCACGCAAAGTAACGAGGCTCCGTCCCGTCCCGCGCGGAGCCGCATCTTCGACGCGCGGACATGCACGTTACCACGCTAAGCAAGAACCTCATATCTGTACCCTGGACTCCCGTGGGAGTTGGGTGGTTTGGCGCGGGACGTTGGCAACGACTCGGAAGCAAGTGGGAAGCGACCCGGTCTCCGCCGTCAGGAATCATGCGGGGAGCCAATAAAAGCCGCTCGCTCGCCGACCTCCGAAACGAAACGCCACGAGACACGCCGCGAATTTTTATGCCTAATATGAACGACGAAATAAACGGAAGCATAAACTCTGGTTCCTCATTTTCCTGCGACCCTCGACAACTGGACAGCGTCCCTCGGGAGGGTTCTATCTTCTTCTCGCGGTGGGCCCTGGAGGCGATGCACTCCCGTGTGGCCCAGGGCTCACGCCGAATCGAGGAGGCCTCTCTCGCTCCGTGCTGTCCGACTTACTGGGGCGACCATAAATCTACTTGCATTCAGGAGAGCATTAACTCCGCGCGAGCTGCGATTCTGCTTTTCATTAAAAAGACGCGTTTCGACCGGGAAGCGGAAAAAGCGTATCTTCATTGCCGTGTTTCCAAATTTCCGACTTTCGGGGTTGCAAGTTCAGTCAGATTCTTTAAACTTTTCTCTGATTTTTTTTTTTTCTGACTTTACTTTCAGAATCTGCAATCAATATACGAAATGCCCTGAATTTTCCTTGAGTTTACGAAAGCAAACCAACGACAAGAATTACTGACTAACTTTGCCGCGATTCTTTCGTTTTTGCTCGTCTTAAGCTTTGTGAAAAAACCCCTCACTTTGTCTGTAAAAATTCCGTGATGTTTTAGAAAAAAAAGAAAATTCATGTCATTTCCTTTTTATTCTACTCCGAAGAAAAGAAACCATCGGATTTGTCTCTGATGATACTCGAGCTTTTCCCAGGTTTTCGAAGTTTTGCGGTTTATACGGTTCTCTCTAACTCTTAAAACCTTCCGCTTTTGCCAAAGGAAACCGACTATTATAGAGGAATGAACTATTTTGTAGACACAAAAGTGCAGAAAAAATTGAAAGAGCGTCATTTTCATAGGTTCAAGCTTCAGAATGTTACGACGGGAGCAACCTTTGAGTGTAGTTTTCAAAGTTTTTTTGTAAACTTGGGAGTCGATTATCCAAAAGATAGATATACACGTCTTTTATATCAGTTACTTTGCAATGGAGGCCAATGGTGAGACAATTTTGTAATAGAGGTTGAAAGTATCTCTCCCAACTTTATAAAGTTTGTTTCGGGCATCGAAATTCCCCCCCTCTCAGAGATGAATTTTCGTTAATTTGTACGTTTTTCCATGCAATAGATCGTATTATATGCATCAAACAGATGAGATTGTATCGATATCATTGGTACAACATGTAAACATATTCCGCGGTTTTCCCGGGATATCTCTTTTCCAGTGCGATATATCGAGAAAATAGTTATTTCCAAAAATAAAGCTGATAAAATTTCCTATAAAAATGATCCGAAGGTTTTTTTCATACGTCCATTAGGGAGAGTGCTGGAGCCGTGGAAAGCTCTAAAAACTCGTAAAATCGCGATTTTCCACGGTTTTTCGCCATTTGTGTGCAATAAATTTGATCTTTCGCAAAATTTCAGGATAGTCTTACCTTAAAAATTAATGCTGCTTACTTTTAAGACAAAAACGATGCCAATTTTTTCTTTTTAGGTCCATTGGGAGTGGTTTTAAAGCCGTGAAAAGCTCGAAAATCGCGATTTTCCGGCATATTTTCGTACCAAATCCGTTCCTGTACAAAAAAACTCATTTAAAGTGCCTTCAAAACTCAATCTTATAAAATTGTCAACATACATACGTAGAATTTGCTCCCATGGCGCGCCCTGGTGCTCTGCAACGTCCAACCGCCAGGTGTGCTTATCCACGTAAAGGTTAGTAGACAACGAGCGACGTAATAAAATAGTGCAATTTTCAACATACTTAAATGATGTTAAAATTTCCTTGTATATCTAAAGAAACAACGGATATATGGATGGATGGAATGATGTTGTAATGTTGCAATCCTGCATTATTTACGCTTTCGACAAATCCATATCGTAAATAATGCAAAAAGTTGAAATTTAAAGAATGTACTACTACAATTTCTGGAATGATTTTTCTAGATTTGCGGCATATTTTCGTTACACATCCGTTCTTGTGCCAAAAACTCAGCTAATGGAGACTTCAAGATTTAATCTTATAAAATTGTCAACACATAATATGACGTGAAAAGCTTATAGCATGGGTCAAAAAGTGCCGCATAGAGAATTATAGGTAGCTCAAAAAATGCGAAAAATTGTGATTTTCCACTTTTAAGCCGCGAATTAATCATCTTGTGTAAAAATATGGGGCTAAAAATATACCTCAAAAATTACATAGCCTCAAAAGTTAATTTAGAAATCTGAGGGAACGGGTCTTTTGTGATAAGTTTATTATTCTTTTGAATACCAAATGGCAATTTTGGCAGCTTTTCCAACCTAAAGTTTTTGTTTGAGGTTATTTTCTAGTGTTTTGAACCAAACGATACATCGAACCACTATCGAATACGATCCCTTGAATCACATATTGGTTAAATATGGCAAGTCTGCGGGGAATTGCGCAAGCTCTCGGTGCATCTCGTATTGCCCATCATAGCTTTTATTTCTTCACTGTACTTTTCAACAAATGATATAGATTGCGTTGTTAACTTCTGAACTTTCTGAGCATAAATCCTTTTTATTGTCGCTCTCCTGTGTACATATGAACCCGGCAAACAATAACTGGAGCCTGCGAAAGTGAGTTCGATTTCAGCCGCGAGCGCGGTTCTCACTGCGACCCGCGACGATTCGCACTGATTTGAAATAGATGCGCATTGCTCGAGTCTGATAATTCTATTTTTGATTCGCTCCCGCGTCCGTAAGACCTCTTCTTCCCGTTTCCATTGTGATATCCTTATAGAGCACTCTTGGGTTTTGCAACTTCAAGCGACAAAATGGCACATTTAACCTTTTTAGTCTAAAGCATTATCTCGACCAGGATGAATATGAAGCTTGTGAATTCTACTCGTTATCCGAAAGTCACATGGGATTGGCTGAAATTACTGATTTAAAGTGTTGAATCAGTATCTCTAGATAAATATCAAGTTGAAAGCAAAAATTGTGATACCACTGTTCAGAATTCCTCGCCATCCGCAAACTGCATGCGTACGTGTAAATTTGACTTGTCTCAAGAGTTTCTCTTATCTTAAACCGATTACATATACAAAACCCTAATAACGAAAGCTTTATAGCTTCCTTTTTTCAAATTCCGTCTACAGCATTTGAGCTGAAAGTAAACCATATGAATATATTCACCGCGGTTCGTCCTTCGTCAATACGCGAAACTTTGATTTTGGTTCAATGCGTATTCTTGGAACTGCGGTTCAATTGCTCGAATCTCTATTCGATTTCAGATTATTCCCTCAAAATGCGATTTTTCGAAAATTTACTCAATATATAATAGAATGAAATAACACCCTACACTCTTTTTATTTTTTTAAACGGAAAAAAAAACTTAGCGCTGAGCCCTAACACTCAAGGTTAAATAACGCCAATTACAGGCAGTAGGGCTGGACCTCAAAGCTAAAATGTGACACCTTAAGTGTTAGAGCTCAGTTTTCCGTGTAATATGCGACTATCACTCTTTCTTCCAAATCATCGAAAGAAAAAACAAGGAGAAAAGAGCTATCCATATCAATTAACTTTCCATTTTCAAGCATCTATAGATAAATGCGTCTTCTAAAATAATCAAGAAGAGATCTCTCGATAAACAGACCTCGTAATTAAAACTAATCAGATCGTGGGAACTCAACCGGGACGATAGGAAGCGTCTGATATCTTCATGTGGCGTTACGCACCATCGCATAAGCTCGATAAAGATGCTGCAAGAGCTGATCGGAAAAAAGAGCGATTCGAGTCATTTGCTAAACGGTTCCCATCGCTTACTGTTAGTCATTAAAGTTTAAAATCAACTTAATGAAGGAGTAAGAGTTTAGCCCGAATAGAGGAGTACCCAGCGCAGTACCGTACAGGCCTATATCGACAAGCCAATTCTTCACACGCACATGCTCTGTACTGCCGTACTGAGGAAAAACGCCGTATGAACATTCGAGAGTTGCCAAATTTCTACGAATAAAATTGTTTTTCTTAAGTAGAGTTCCAGATATATTCTCTTGAAAATTTCCAATAATTTAGATCTAATCGCAAATAAAATTCTTTGCAAAATTGAATGACGTGTGTTCATGGGTTTTCCGGAAAATGAACGGGAATTTGGCAACATCTGGTGGCTCATACGGCGTTCTTCCTCGACACGGCAGTATACCCGCTCTACGAGTTCAGAGCACTTTCCAAGCTCGTGTAAAGTTGCTGCGCTATCTTAAAATCACCTGGAGCTCGAACCAAATTAGTTCTGTCTTCAAAGTAGATATCTTCACTTGGTGATTTCAGTCAAAATGCAAACATTGAGATTATCAAGATCCATGAATATGATAATGTTTAAACTATGTTCTTCACAAAATTCGAATATTTAATTTAAAACCGGCATTCTGTACCGTTGGTTTGGTTATTTCTTATCTCGGAGAGGGCGTCCGGCTAGAGGGTGGATATGAAGCATCCACAAAGAGATGGAGAAATGTCAGTTTCTGTAAAAATTCTACCTTGACAGATTTCAGTGGCAAATCAGTAACGTAGAGCACTCTAGTGTGATGTAAAAGCGACTAAATTGCACACATATTTTTTATCGCGTTTAGTATAGCAGTACCGCTATACTATAATTATTGCGCTAAAAACAGTCTATGGGTATTTAATGATCATTTTTGAATTTTTACAGGGGTCATTGTAGTTTTACGAGAAATTTAGAGAGAAGACAGATTCTTCCAAAGTTGAAACACTCCTGCTCTCTCCTTAAATTTTACAATTCATTACTTCTAACGTGTGAAAGAGTCGCTATGTTGAAAACTATAGGCTTACAAGCATACATTAAAGTTTAATGTTATGGGCAAAGTTAATTCCTAGACGAAAGAACGTAAACCCATCAAAGGGTTGCAAAATTGACTCAAAAAGCTCAATTTTATCATAAGTAAGCAACTTCTGTTCAAAATTTTTCGAGTAATCAGAGGGACAATAACTCAAATTTAAAAATGCCCAACTCAACATTTTCTGGGTTTTTTCGGTGATACAAGAGGCAGCATCTTTAATTAGTCGAGTTAAGAGAGAGACTAAACACGCAATTTGGCCTGGAGCTCAGCGCAGAGAGGTATGATGACCAGGACTTGAGATGAAAAGGACAAGTCCTCGGCGCGGCGCGGCGGTCGGCATGTAACACATATTAGCGCCTACAAGACAGCATGAATACTTCGCCCATTGCGCCAAACACAGTGCGGTCACGCGGTCAGGAGCGGTTGGCGTGAAACGCATAGCGCCTACAAGACTGCAGGAATACTTCACGCATTGCGCCAAACACAGTGCGGTCACGCGGTCAGGAGCGGTTGGCGTGAAACGCATAGCGCCTACAAGACTGCAGGAATACTTCACGCATCGCGCCAAACACAGTGCGGTCACGCGGCGCAGCGGTGAAAGTTAAAATAATTAAACCACTTTTTTGTTTACTCTTGCATAATTTTTTTTTTCATTTCTTGTAAATGGAAGACCTTGTCCACACAGAGATAGGTTTACGGAACTTAACTTTCGCGTCAAGTTCCGTGAAATTTTGCTAGTAGTGTTGACAGGGCTTTCGCAAAAAATGTATCCAACACGAGTACGTAAACGTGTCTTATGCACCCCTCCCCCTCCGGCACGTTCACTTGATGGTTTTTATTCATGTTTCAAAACGAATGAGAAGGGGACGGCAAAATACAGGCGGCCCATGGGCGGCAAGTAGATAAATCCGGCCCTGCAAGAGGTTACAGGAAAAAAATAGAATTCAAATTTTAGGTTAAACGACGTGTCGGTAAAGTGCTGTCCGCAAATGAGACGAGATGTGACAACGTTGTAAGACGCGCGGCATTTAAGTGTACGGTTTTGCTCGTGGAAAAGTCTGTTTCCAGATTTTCCCTTGTTGAAACAAAAAGCACATAGACAGCACTCCCACCGTTAATATTATTTTGGGGTGCAGACAGAAAGAGTAAGGAAAATGAAACATTGGCCAAGCGCAAATACTTAAGATTTTAAATTTTAAAAAATTCAAATCTAGCAACAACGCGGCACCGAGCTAAACGGACGAACACGGCCAAAGTGACGTCACTTGCCCCGAGGGCTCACTGGTAATTATAAGTTACACAAATCATTCCCTCTCCCTACGAACTAGACCTTCACTTTTTATACCTTCTACAGTGCGAGACTGTGGCATATGGTTGCGCATGTGCGACCTGCATAGATATCTAGAGAGTCCGCATCCGTCTCTTATCATCGCGTTTTATAGCGCTTATCAATTAAACTCATCAATTGAGCTCGGAATCGTAATTTTATTTATTTTTTTTATTTTTACGCGGCAATCGGAAACCCCATTTCCAATTAATAAGATGCTACAAAAAAGGAACACCAACAATAACAACAGCAACATAGGAAAAAAATATGCAAATAAAATAATAAAAGGTTAACGAACTAAATGAGTCCAGAGAACTAAAGAGAACCAATCTTCGCTTTATCAAGGTTCCAGGAATTAGAAATATCAATTGTTTTCAGAGGACTATTACCAAACCGGAACAAACGACAAAAATATAACGTTAAAATAACCACACGATTCGTAATTGGTGTAAAAAATAACCACCGCATTGAGCTTCTGAAAAGAAATCCGTTTTTACAAGGACCGAATCGTCTTTTACGTGCAACATATAATCGTGGTGGTGCCAGCCAAGTACTTCAGCGATTTTTACAAAACAGAAATAACAAAAAAAAAAACCTCCACAAACAACCCCATCAAAGAAAAACTCTCTTGCTTCCTGCTAAATTTGATTCAAACTAAGCCCAATTCACACTATGCAACTTTTCATTCAACTCTCGAATGCAACTTGTCGTAATGAGAAGTTAGGTTGTGTGATACTGGCGCAAGAAAACGACAATTTGATGGAAAATTGAACGAAAACTTGAATTCGACGTCACATTCAACGGGCTCAACTTTCCATCCAATCGGTGCCGCCAATCGAATGGAAAGTTGAACGGAGAGAGATTGAATCAAATTTTTTGCGTCCAACTTTTCGTTCAGGTATGACGGATGAAAAGTTTGATAGTTGGAATTGGGCTTTAAAGTCCGTCATTATCTCTAAAGTCTCCAAAATGTTGTTCAACATAGCTATACCGCGATGAAGATTTTGAAACTGGAGGCATTTTAGGAGTATTTTGCGGTGATTGCCGTTAAGCGAGGGTGGTGTGGAGACGGCGGCGTGGGTTTAGGGATAGAGGACAATTTGTCGCGGAGCCATTATCTCGTTGGGCTCGCGGAGCGTCGCGTCGCGTCGCGTCCAGTCGATGCGAGTCGTGGGAGGGCCAAGTGAATGGCCCTGGCCCTCGGTTATTTACACGTGGATTTAGAAATGTGTTGCATGGGTCGCGAGCGACCAACGGGCAACTTGTCGGGGCAACCCGGCTCCGGCCGGGCTCTGTCAGCCACTAACAACCAGCCACCAGCGATAAGTCTGCAACTTGCATAGTTAACTTGAAAGCTAAATCATAGGTTTGCAAATAACGAACATTATTTTCAAGTAAACACTTAATTCCAGACCGACGTTAGACGGACCAGCTCTCGGAGCCCCGGCCGGCCCGCGATTCGACAACAATACGGCGCTAAAAGTAAACAGACAAACAAGCGGACGAGCGAGCAAACAAACAAACAAACGAATCACCGCACACACGGGCAACCACCTCAAGTCGGGTGGGGAGGGCTAAACAAAACGTACATAAATCAAAAAGGAATCACCTGTATGTTTGTGTGAAGATGATAGGCGACGCGAGTTGCTAGATGTAATTGGTGTAAATAAACATAGGTTGGTAATGTGCGAGGCCTCATGGGATAGGCGTGATTTTTGCTCGTAAAATGACAAATATATTACAAGTTAACCACCACACACCGCTATAATTTTCCCACTACATTCGCTTCATGGAGTCTACTTCCTCCTACTACCTAGCCCCTCCTCCGCGTTCTCTGTGTACGGTGATCCACTTTAAGCCACCACCCTCGTTCCGCGGAGATTTCACGGCGCATCCCTCCGCTTCAATGGGGATTCTTGAAATTTCGCAACACTGTTTTTTTTCCATTGAAATGTATGAAAACAATCGAATCTTCGTGAAGCAGCTTGCCTACCTAAAATCGATTTTTATGATGGGTTTAAATGGAGGAATACAGTGTTGCCAACCTTCAAAAATCGCCACTGCTTCATTAGAAATCTAGTAATCCCTTATTTTTCTGTTGTCCTTATTCTGCTTTGAATGAAGTTTTGAGTTTAAATTCACTAGGTTTGAACATTGAGGCGTCGGGTGTAAAAATGGGATTTCCTGGTTGCGGCGTTTCAGAATCTTCACTGCTAATTTTTATATTTTAAAGAGGGAACTATTGGGTGAATTTCCAAGAAATTTCGTTTTCAACGAGGTAAAATCATAAAGAAAATTCCGTAAAAAAGTCAATGAACTCCATTCATTTGCTTAATTTATAAAGGAATGAAACGTTAGCAAGAACGTTAGCATGAACGTTAGCCAAGACACCGCAACCAATAAATGCCCTTTTTGCGCCCAGCGCTTCAATTCTTCACGAAGAATGTTTCAAATGTTCCAGATTTTGATCAGAGACTTTAACGATTGGATAGAAAAATACGATTTTTATAGTACGGATGTGAGCCCCCGTTATAAAGTACCCGAAAAGCAAATTCTGTCAAATGAAATACGAAATAAATCAAAATGGTGCATACTAGCGTCGGGAAAAACTAGGACTCATGACGAAAAACTTTCGGTGAGTAACGTTTTTACCCAAAATCTGAAAAAAGCCCGATATTCTTGCGCCTTGACTAAAATCTAATATGCTGATTCATCTTCAATGCGGGAAGCAACTGTCATCAATTTTAAATTCAAATACCACAAAAATGTATGAATATGATGAACTTACCTTAGAAAATCCTATACTAGGAGTAGGAACATGGTGCAGACTTAGATCATGACGTTTGAACACTGAAACAAAAACAGAAAAATCAGGATATTTTTATTTGTTCTGATGATGGATACAATCAACTATTGGCAGCAAAAAAAAAATACATTTTAGAGTGAGTAGATTGATTGATAATAAATGAAAAAAGGCAGGGAGTCTTTAACAGGCTATATAAGAATTTAAATGAAATAGACTCTATCACAATTACTTTATCTTATTTTTTACTTAGTTTTCCTCCAAACAGGACGTTAGGTTAATACATCCCTTTCTTGCATAGCGTTACATGAAAGCAACAAATGGTTTTCGGTTTTATTTCTATCATTATTAAATTGAATTAAAGCAAGAAATGGTTTTTGAGGAGCATTATAAATCTGATCTCATAATTTTTAAAAAAAACTAAAAAAATCAACCCCAACTGACTCAATTGTCGAAAAAATACCGTACAATGTAGATTCTTTCTCCGCACTTAACGAATAGCTCATGCAATCAAGGGATATTTTTCAACTGAAAAATGTGTAGTGAACAGAGGTTTAAATGGAATGAATTTCCCTTGATTCTATTACTGAATATAAAACACTAATATTTCTTTGCATCTGAGGAGTCTAATAGCTAACGGATTCAATGAGGAAAAATTGACTGCAGTCTTAAAATGGCAGACACAGCCTCGGCGGCCGCACTGCGTAGAGGGAGCAAACGGCCTGCGGTAGGTTCGGCGGGCCGTTCGGGGGGTTTCGTAAGTAGAATGAAAAGTATGCGTCGAGGTCACAGGATTAAACATCAACCAATCTTAATTTGAATACATTTTTATTGTAGCAAACGGATTTTATAATCGACCATAAACTGCTGACTCAAAATGCTTATATTGCAGTTAATTACTCCACGGGCCGAAGCGGCATCGCGTTGGTAAGTGGAAGAGCTCCAAGGGGGCTATTGATTCACATTCTGCCATTTCATTTTGACTCTCGAGGCCTTGACTTGTTGACTCGCTGGAGTCTGCTTGAAAAGAAGGAAAAAATCAACAATTCAAAAAGAGCCCTGTTGTCATCGCAAAAAAAAAAAAAAAAAACTATTAGGTTCAACTGTCCGCTTAATACAGTCCAAGAAAAAGTTTATGCAAGAAAATGAACATGTCAGAAGTCAATCTTTCGTTTCGTATTGAATGGGTCAGTTGCGCTGGTCACAGAATTGTGTTTTGATGCTTTATTCTCGCAGATCAACTAAAAATAATAAGATCCGTCCAAACAGCAACTTTCTACGTTCAAAAGTAACCGAGAAAAACTCGATTTATGACATCACCCATGGCGGTAGTACATGCCATGTTATGCACTACCGCGGTGGATGACGTCAAAAACTCGAATTTTCAAATATTGAACGTAGAAAGTTACTGTTTGGATGGATCTTCTTATTTTTAGCTAATCTACAAGAATCAAACATCAAAACACGAGTCTGTTCCCAGCGCAACTCCAAAGAAAAATATTATTAATAAATTATTATTAAAAATATTAACTCCACGCTATTAAAAGAAATTTGACAACGCCTAAAGGCTCATACGGCGTTCTTTCTTAGCACGGCAGAATTAGAAGCAGACTTAAAACATTAACTAACGCAAAATATGAGCCCGGTACCGTCTGCCTCTCTATGTTCGCTCACCGATAAGGTATTTGAATAAAATTATTTCCTCAAATCAGGGGTATTCCAAAGAAGGTATTTTCTTTTTAATTGAATGCATTTCTCACAAAAATGCATCGGTGTATGAAGAAATGTCAAAAGTGGACGCATTTATGCTAAATTGAACTATAATACTATATCTATATGCTGCACACAAATCCTATGCCTATGGTTCACTCTAGCTTTAATACGTTCAATTAAGGGGCCTCTCCTCCCTCCACACTATACACATACACTATGAGACCTAAAGTTTCTGTTTAATAGCCATACCAAATAATTACACGGTCCCCTCTCTCTTAGAAAACAATTCAAACCAGGCGGCAGTAAAACTGAGAGAAATCACGCAATTGTAAGATAGTCGCTGATTCCATACTCAAAATTTCTTCCTCAGTAGAGATATAGATAAACTGCTCAGTATTTTACTTCACGAAAACCAAACTTTTGGAAAGGCGTATCACGAAACAAATAGATTCAGGTCATTCTAGATCCATACTCTTCCATCCACGATCGAAGCAACGCATATGGAAATGGCGTGTTGAGCGCCTTAGAGCTGAGAATATTTTTATCTCAAGACGCACCAGGAAATTATACTGATCAGAATACCATTACGTCGCTGAGGGTAAAACTACTGTTCTAGCTCTTCAGAGTGCGTGCAGATGGGGTTATGCGTGCGAGCACCATATCAGGAGATCGACTCGCGGTCACATGACGAATGCCGTGTCCGACTCGTGTCGACATAACATTCTCAAATCGGTGCCAATGAGGGTATAAATAATGTACCAAAGTTGAGCTTTATGGATATTTCCCATATCATATTCGGATATTCATCATGCAGACGGTTCTTTGGCACGCTGCAGAGAATAGCCGACAGCGGGTCGCAAATAAGTCGTTGCCTTTGAGAATCTTGAGCTGGGTTAATTGGAGGAAGGTGAACTTTTAATTATCGGTCTAAAAATACTAGAGTTTTCACGGATAAAAAAGTGCGAGGGGTCATGCCCTAAAATTGGGTACTACCCCAATTTCTCGGACGATACGGATATTTCCAATTAATTTTGTTGGTACATCATCAACTCAAGTTGGGTTAGTACCGCAACGTTTGGGTTAGTAGCCTAATTTATTGGGGTACCACTACAGTTAATCGGAAATTTCCAACTTGGGACTTAACTCCTACCTCTATTTCCCGTGTAACAAAGTGACACCAGTCAATTTTGGGGAAGAGAGATACCTAATAAAAAACTGAAACCACATTGAATAAAACAGAATTACATTCAGAACTTTGGAAGTCTGAGAAAAATAAGTGTGCTACAATTTTAGCTTTACTTCGGCAAAACACTCTTTGAGCGTTATACGCTAAGCCATAGCTAGAACAACAATCGAGGGTAAGAGGCTCAAAAGAAAAAGCGGTTATATACTTTTTAAACCGGGACACACAAATCGCTAGAAGGACAAGGAGTGCACACTTTCTTTCCACCCGTAGTTACGGACCTGATTTCAAATGCTACTGTAAGGTCATTGCCATAAAAGCAATCTTGAGTGAGTAGTAGCCTCGCAGAGAATGAGCGCATCCAGTTTTGAACGAAAAAAAACGACTTTTTCGAAAATTTGGAACTCGGAGATTCTATGCCAAAACTTTTAATAGTTTAAGCTCAAAAGTACTACGTTACTTGGACTACGAGTTTCAAACCATCATTAATTCAGTTTGTTTCGACTCTTTGAGTGTTTTTTAGTCACTAAGTGTTCCAAACAACGGGGTTAGCATCCTACTTTTAAGTTCCTCAAACTAGGGTTTTGTCGAATTTAATAAACAGTCAAAATATTTTTGGGAAAAGCTCATTGTCATAATAAAACAAAGTCAATGAAAATTGCTCAATTATTTTGCAAATGAGTTATTTTAAAGAATTTCAACCTTTTAAATGTCTACAAAACTTTCACTTCTGATGTAATGCAGAGTTCCTGAACCTTTCGTCTTTCCACCCCATATTCCACGTACTTTTCCCCGTGAAAAATCACGACAAGAACAATAAAGTAGCGTCGGTAAAGAATTAAAAAGTGAAGCGAAATTGCAACTCTGTAGACTGCGTTGTTAAATTGTGATAATAAATCTAGACTTTCCCGTAATTTTAGGCGCAGCATCGAAGTGGACTAGGATCGAAGCGACGAGGATGGAAGTGAAATTGGCAGCCGGGCCTTAGCTCATCTCTCATCCTTTCACGTCGCATTCGACTTGGGAGAGTTTGTGACTGACTGCAAGGTTATCCAAAGAAGTAATTTTATATCAATATTATTATTATTGGGCTCAGATTATTTATGAGATTTGCTCGTTGCCGTGTAAACGTAATTACACGGTGAACGCAACGGTGATCTATCCAGATCGTCCCCGCGAAAAGTGATCAAGCCCCATGTACGCGAAACGCCGGCTGGGCCCGGACCCAGACCGGATCTCTTCGCTCCGTAGACTTGCACAATTAACCAATAATCTTATAAATAACTTCCCATACAGCCTTCAGACCAAGTATATTGCAGCGGCGATTAATCTTAAAACCAGCTCAATTGGTGTTCCCAGAGCTGGTCGTTGTGTGGGGAACACACCACATGAACGCAGTTCTGCAAAAATCCTAGCACCTTTACTCACTCACTCCTCGTCTAGAGCCTCGCGTTGACTCAGGGTAGATTTTCAATAACTCGCGGTGAAAAACTTACGCAGGGAACTTCTATGTTTTGATTCGAGGGTTTCGAAAATACATACATATAGGTCGCTTTATAGCACTCCCTCGCACTCTACAACACCGAACCTCCACTGCTCTCTGTCAAACCACAACCCTTGGGGCATTAAGCACCTTAACATTTCTGCTTCAATCCTCTCCCTTCAACCTCTCAATGGAGCCCTCTTTGCATCCTTCGCCCGTTTCGAAAATTCTATCACAAAATATGTATTTGTGAAAAACAAGTATGAATATGTCTCCTTAAAATTTTCAGACATTTTAGATCAAATTACGACCGAAATTTTTCAAGAAAATTGAAGAAAAATGTTGACTAATTTTTCCGAAAAGCTGATTTGTCTGAGGAAATTTGGCAACGTCAAAATGCTCATACGGCGTTCTTCACCTTGGCACGACAGCGAGGTGCATCAATTGATTGCAATTAAAAAAGTATCATGAAAATATGGACCTCCGAGAATGGGTCAACAATTGGTTAGATAATGAGTTGATTTGTATGATTGAATCTTAAAGATCTGATGAAAATTACGTGCAGTCCCATACAAATTCTAGGAAAAATATAGAAAGCCCCAAATTGTAAAATTTTTCACTATTGTAAGTTTTCTACGTGTGATAGCGAAGAGAGAGTGAGGAAAGGGTGTTTTCAGTGGGCCTTTAGTTGTTCACACATGGTATGGTACACTCACAGCTGAAGAAAATTTTAAATCAGACAAACACTCAGAAATTTTGCAATGCAGGTACGTAGCCTGTGACTTAATCGTAAGCATACGGCACGCTTTGTGAAAAACAATCTATAAATCGAACGTGCAAGTCTCTTAAGTCAGACAATTGTAGTAAATGCATGATTCGAATGAAAAACAATATCAATTCTCAGGCTTGCAGTGTTGGTATTATTTGTCAAACGGATCAGTATATTCAAGCAAGCTGTTACCTTATGGTGCCGTAAATATTTATCTTTCAAGACAATTTCACAGTTACTGTTTACTGCGCGAACTAACATGCTGTAACTTCTTATTATCTTCGCCACATAAAAGCACCTCCGGTTTTGTTTTACAACACTTTTATGGGTGCCTCATGAAAGATAAGCCGCTCGTTCCTGTAGTCACTTTTCAAGGTGAAACGATTGAAAAAAGTTATGTTTACCTCATAGAGTTTTCAGAGGAAAAACGCACTGTCAAAAACTTGGTATTGATGTGCTATTTTATCAGAGGCAGTAGCCTCTAAAATGTTTGCAACTAAAGCGGCAGTAGACTCTAAAATTGTTGCAACTAAAGCGGCAGTGAATTTAATACATTTACAATTTAATACAATTCGATTTAATAATAGACTAGACTTCACTAATGAAGCATCGTCTTGCCATTAATATCTCTAATATCCTCGATCTAAAATCCAGATTGCCCAAAAATACTTTCCTTGAATCACTTTAGAATGACTCATTTCATTCGCTAACATGAATAATTAAACAATGGATTAGAGTTATTTTTTGACAGAGTAGACGCCCTATCATGAAATAGCTTTCGACAAAATTTGAAATCAAGTTGTCTCTAATCTAATTATCCTAAATTTTTCAAGAGAATGAAGACCTTATGAATTTTTTCACACTAACGGTACTCCTCTTTAGCGTTCGATTAAGAAGACGCGTTGATGACAGCGCCTTGATGCAACTATTCAAGCTTGACGGATGTCCGTATTGCGTTCAAAAAATTGAAGGCGTTTTGACTTCCGGAAACTTTTACGTACGGCAACAAAAACAAACTAAAATTTGTTTAACCTGTTTGAACTTTTACTCCTTTTTTTTAAACCTCCTTCTTCCTTTCTTCTCTTTACTTTGTTTTAGGCTGGGGGGACCAACCAACCGAATTCACGGCTTGAAATTCATACTAAACTTTCTGCTAACAGAGAGGAATAATCACGAGATTTTACGTTTTACGGTAACCAGTTTTCCAAGGAAAAAATAGAGTTTGACAGGAAATATACCGTTGCAAACGAAGATACGTGGTTCCTCACTTCGGCTATTGATATGTAAGAAACCGAAAGCATTTCGACTTTCTTCGCACCTCATGTATTCGTATGTAGCGATGAAGACTGGTACAGTTGACGACAGCGCCTTGATGCAACTATTTAACCTCGACGGATGTCCGTAGGACATTTAAAAAATTGAAGGCGTTTTGACTTCCGGAGACTTTTACGCACGGCAACAAAAACAAACTAAAATTTTTGTAACCTGTTTGAACTTTTACGACCTATCTTTTTTCCTTTTCTCTTCCTTTTTTACTTTCCTCTCTTTACTTTGTTTTTTGGCTGGAGGGAGAGGGAGTGCCCCCCCCCCCTCTCTTTGAAACCGACAATGTCCGAATAGAGTATCCGCTAATGCTAAGTCTGAAAAAAAAACATTCCATTTGTCCCGAAGGGAATATGAATGGAACTATCGTGCTTAGTGAACGTCCATTTTGCATGATTATGGACTAAAATAAATGATGTCATTTTTCATCGAGAGTGAAGTTTTAAAATAGAAAATTTTGCGGAGAAATCGTTGAAATTCTTATTCATTTTATGCAGAAACTTATGAACATCAATTTTTCGGATTGATGATTAACTTCCTCATATGCATGACCCTCCATTAATTATTTGTCTTACATGGAGAGGTTTACCTGAAAGTTGGTCATCAAAATGTCCAAAGCCAATGAGGCTTCATAAACAAGTAATAAGGACGAGGGGATAAATTCTAAATCTAAGATCCTAGCATTAATTAACTCGGACATAATGGCCGGGACCTCACGACAAAAGTTGGCTGAAATCAAAAACACGCCCTTGAGAAGCTCCGCGCAGATTGAAATTTATGCAAACAAATGACCAGGAACTGTTAGAATCTAATTGCGAATGACAGATTTCCACCTTGATTCAAATAAATCGGGAAGCTCGCTACATAAAGATGACAAAAGTATTTAACGACATCATGTTACGCTGTGTCTTACCGCTTGTAATTCTCGGCTACCTACGACTCAGGCTCCCTCTTTGCGCGGGCGCTGGTCCATTGTTATTCGAATTAATTTATGTAGAAACACGGAACGAGCTAGATTTGAGACGAAGAAGAAACGCGCTCATCAGGAGGATTTCCGCCTCCAAGATCTTCAGTTTTTGGCGCAAAATCAATACATGCTGTGCCGTGGTGCGATGCCGGTCAAAGCCCCATTACTCCTGTTCCAATTAAAAGTACATCGGCGAATTTCAATGAACAGGCTTCATCCTGGTTTTTAGGGAGCGTATCGGTGAGGTGGGAGTTTCATGACTGTATTTTATGAGAAGGATAGGTTAATGAGAAAAAGTACAGAATCCAATGATGGATAAAATAGATTTTAAGAGGGAGTTCAAAATATGCCTAATGTAAAGATGCGATTACTATATCTGTAAAATGAGAATTACACCGAAGTTGCAGTGACGTCATCATGCTAAAATAATGCAGGCGTACATAGGTAAAGGGATTCGGTGTCAAAGTGAAATAAGTAAGTAGACACAAATTGAATTCTGATAAGAAACGGCATCATCCATTATTAAGTCGATAAAGTTATCGTAGAGAAAAAAAACTTAAAAAAATTCCATATTTTGAGTTTCATTTTGTTAGTGCTTTCGTTTTTGGTTTTTTAGTTGTCAACGACGCGTGAGATGAATACTGCAAATATTCCATTTTGTATTTCATTCAAGTGAGTATCTTTACTTTCCAGTCTTAAGACTAGTTATACAGTAAACATCTCAGCCACACACCTAGCGAATATAATTTATTTTGTATTTTACTCAACTTATTTTGTATTATACACGACGTACGAAACGTATATGATAGCGTACGTGTTACAGTCAAATGGTACTTCTCCTTGAACATATTTCACTCAATTCTGATTTATTCTGTAGATTTGGATCGAAATCACAAGGCGTGAAACCAATTTGCAAATCTATCGCTTATATTTACTTTGTATCATCATATAAAACATCAAGCTTTGCCAGCTGTTCCGCATCTTTTCACTGTGTACAATCTTAGACTTGCCTCAGGCCTTTTTTATTATCAGCCAAGCTAGAATTATCTTCGATCGGTGACCAAGGGTTGTGGCAGTATGGGAGTGTACCATTTTGATTGAATAAAGCAGTTACGAAGGGATTAAAAATGTTTCAAAATTGAGAAACTCAGAAGTAATAAGTCAAAGAAGCAAAAACGGGTTTGATAGAACTGTGACGCGATCATATTGGATAGAAAACTTGTTATGGATAAGACGTAAAGAGGCCTGTGGGCTCTCCGCCTTATACTTTGACCCATGACATCGCCAGAGCAGCACAAGGCTGTAAATATTTACCGATACACATCGTTGCCACCCAAGAATACTGCACAAGGACTTTGTTTGAACTCCGTTGAGATATTCTCAGAATGTATGGCTCAGCAGTACCTTCCCCGTAATATGAGCGATGGAAGTTCAGTAAGTTTAATAAAAACTCCCTCTTCTAAATTTCAACTTGTTTTGAAGAGAACAGTACTCGGTTAAACGGACTGGAAAAATTTTTCGAACTTGGCTTTCAATTATAGAAACTCATCGGTCTATGACGAAATTCAGTTTCTATTATCAAAATTTTTGGTTTTTTGGGCCAACAACTTGCGCGTTCCATGACTTAAAAATTTTTATTTTATGTACTCATTAGTCGAATCTACTCTATCTCTGAATTTTAGGGAAAAACATCAGGGGGGAAAATAAAACCGCGCTGAACACGAGAATCTGCACCTCAGTACATGCGGCAGATGATGCTGATTTTGCTATACCCTCCCAATCCGCACTTCAGCACAGCCGGCGACTGTCCTCAGTACATTCCATCTGTATTTCCGCACATACTTCCTCTACAAGGCAACATGTTTTACAGCACTCCACCACATCCGGCGACAGTTAAGCGAGGTTTATTTTATTTTTTTCCGTGATGACGTCATAGAATTGATTGAAATGCTCGGCGCTTTAAAGTTGGGCCAGGAGCTGCACGGTGGCAACGCAGGTAAGCAGAGTTGACCTGAGATGCACTCGCTGCGATCGCGAAACAAATTGAAGTTGAGGTATAAAATAAATAGAAGAATTCAAGTTGGCCGAGTTTGACATCTGCATCGCTGCGGCCACAATGGGCTGCGCAAAACCAGCAGTAAATACGGCCTTTATCAATAACTGTCGTTGCCGTAAAACCTCTCAAGATGTTGATCGGCACAAAAGCTGCTCGACCATCAATTTGAGACCGTCTCCCGGCCCCTGCCCGGACTGGCTCGTGGAAGCTTTTATTCACTTTCGGCTGTAATCCTCCCAATGGGAGAAAGCCATTCCATTTACACTCTTTGTTACTCTCCTCCGCAATCCACCGTTGCCACATTTCTCAAGAAAAAAATTCCCCTGGGCGAACCAACCTATGTGGAGCAATAGCATTAATTAGGTGGTTTCCGCTAATGGAGCTGTTGCATGTGTGAGGAATTTGCGATTTGACTATGGATTCTGATGTATAAGTTTTGGAGGAACACGATGATGCCACTGGTTTTCTCTGAAATCAACTCTCAAGCTCAAAAAAAGCTCTCAAGTTGAGGTCAAAATGGAGGGGACATCCCACGCTATCCTGAGAGTCCACCTCTACATCAAGACAAACTCTCCATGCGAAGATAGGGAGCAAATACATTAGCAGGGTTGCCGTGTTTTCAGTTTTAGAGTCCCCAAATAAAGTGGCAGCCCTGTCAATGTATTTGCTCCCTATCTTTGCATGGAGAGATTGTCTTGATGTAGAGGTTAGCTCTCAGGATAGCGTGAGATATCTCCTCCATTACGCCTTCAACTTGAGAGCTTTTTTTCAGCTTGGGAGTTGATTTCAGGGAAAACCAATGACACCATCGAGTTTCTCGCGAACTTTTACGTAAGAATCGATTGTCAAATCGCAAATTCCTCACACATGCATCTCCATTTTCCATTTCTGTAAGAGGTTGTTTCTACCGGTGGATTCCCTCTCCTAAAAATATCTCTTTATTCTATCTTCAGAATATACATGATTGATCAAACTGCGTAAACTGTTCGTTGTTTATCTTCCATCAGAATTCAATGATAAATGTATCAAACCTTGTATTAAAATGGGCTACATTTTGACCAAACTCTGTCAAAATTTAATTAATTGGATTGAGAAATACCAGTCAAAGGTAACCAAATTTTAAACAAGTTTCATCCAGTGTGACCAATGACATATCGCTTCAGTTAAATTGGTGGAAATAGCATTGCGGGGTCTCAAAAAATTTTATTCATTTCGCTGCAAGGGCATATAATTTTTTTATGGTTATTTAAGGGGTAGGGGAGCAACAACACAAACTTAATTAACTTGATTAACATTGTGATATCAAAGTAACTTAACCGTCTATTGCTATGGATGTTGCTTCATTTTGCAATCGTAGGAAGGTTCATTGTCTTCATCTGCCATTTATAGTATTTCGCAAATGTAAAGAATCCCATATATTTACATCATTTGCGAAGGATCTTCAGTTAGTTATTGCTGTTGCGAGGGTATTAGGTAAATTTGTCGGATGCTATCACTAGAAAAGTACTTGAAACAGCTAACTAATACATTACTTTTCTTTTTCCTCTCCGAGCTCTGCTCTGAAATATCTGCACTAGCATCTACCGAACGAGAGACTGACGCGAGGTAGGAAATTTCTATTCGCAGGATCAAAGTGAAACCGGGCGAATAAATGGACGTATTTCTACCAAACGGAACTATGTGCATCACGACGTGAGCCATATTATGCATATATTCTTATTGGTCTCGGGGCTCATGTCTTAGTGCACATAGTTCCGTTTGGCAGAAAAACGTCCAAATGTCTGTATCGGAGTGCTAAAGGAGTCAACCGCCCCACTTATTGGCCGGTGGATCACCGTGTAACACTAGCTGATCAGAATCGGCTCTGAAAACGATGGGCTATTTTGAGACACGGCAGTCCGCGGGAGTTATGGGACTACAAGGATAATGGTGTCGCTGACAGTATAACCCCGCCGCAACTTGAGCAAAGGACCGAGATTCTAAAAAGCAGCTCTTGACTCGTACAGGAGAACGCCACGGCTGGATCAGCCGTCAAACAAGGATACCTCATGAATACAGATTGCTTCACATGCTTCAAGTGATGGGTTTGTGATTTCATAAAGTGCGACATTGCAATCAAAGTAATGGTCGGCATTGCAGTAAAAAACGACTAAACAGCCCGTATCCGTTTCTTTCTTGGTGTTTAAGGTCGATATCTATTTGCGTGATCTGCCAAATGCTTCCGTCCGTATTAGTTTACTGGTCTTCACGGCGTTATCGCGCAGTTGTATTTGCGTTTATTTCATTGAATGATCGTTGATTATTTCTAACACTCAATTAGCCATATTAAGGCACACTTCTATAAGTATGACTTGAAAAACTATTTTGCACTAAAAGGGCATCCGAATTTTAATGACCCCTATAACCCGCTTTGAGGGCTCAGTAAGACAAGGTTCAAGGCATACTTGGCCCCTAATTGGACGTATTTATACTAAAAAGAACCGTGCGCATACGGTTTGCGTGGGACGTAGTTCCTTTTATCGTAAATACGTACAATTTGGTAATATCTGCCGACGAGATTCCCTATAACTTCCTCCACAAAAAAAAAAAAAAAAAAAAAAAAAAAAAAAAAAAAGGAATATTTTCATATTTTAAGAATACGATTCAGAATATTTTTACACGCGATCATAAAGGAAATATTTTCTTTAAGAAAGTGTGTTCAACAAAGGGCCACAAAACGCTTTCAGGTCGTTTTTACACCGTTATAACATAGGAGTGTGTATAATTGGCACCTTCGTTCTAAGACAAAAATGTTGTATTGCCAAAAAACCACCTGTCTGCCTTTAAGCACCCTATCGCAGCCCATTATAGCCATTTCAGCACCAACCTAGAAAGCCCGAACACAACTGAGTGTTGCTGGTAACATGTTGTACGTCCAAAAGTCGACATAAACGCAACGCTTTCTCTAGTTACTTTGCTAAAAGTGTAAATTTTTCTTCCTTTTTTTTGGTGTGTGAGAAGGATATTAGGTAAAGTATCGTTCTTTGTCAAATTGTCTATTCTTAAAGTTCACTTTTCCCCTCACTTTTTCCTCTTTATAAAAAATGTAAGAGTTAGGACGTAAGCTGGGCAAGCGTTACGCACCGGAGCGTTACGTAGCACTTCATGGAGAATGTTGGAGGGTGTCGGAAAACCACAAGTTAAGACGTTCGAGATTAAACTGCGGCAGACCTCTGATTTTCCGTCTGCTAATGACGAAGGTCTTTTTCTGCGAAAAGAACGCGCACTTAAACAGTTTTCCACTCCCTTTCCACCTTTTTTTCTCTGCTTTAATGAGCGCATCGGCCGGTGGTGTTTTTACAGGCGGCTACAACTTAACATCGGCAGTGGTGTAATTCCTCTTATTTCCCGGGCGGATTTGATAAAGTGGAATGTCGCCACCGCCACTAGCGTGTGTCTGCGAAGATGCCTCCTGGTATGTTGCCGTGCTCAGCAACACCACTTATCTACATTGGGTTTCTACTTCAGTTATGCTGTTTTTATTCAGCACGGTAGTTTGCGGTTGTAGCGAGCGCGGTTACTGCGGGCTCTCGCTTCGCGACATTTCGCGCTGTCACTTCTGCTCGGCCACTCGGGGTAATTAATTCAGGAACACTTAGAGGCAGCGATAAATGGATGATTTATGTAGCGACGAGAAGTGCGTAGCTGGTTGTGCTGATATAACGAAATTAAGTCATTATAGAGTAATCATCATAGGATTTCCTAGTGATCACAGTCTAGTTTGCAAGAATCAATTTTCTTTTCCCTGCTCCTATCTAATAATCCTCTGTTTTTTTGTTTTTCCCCCTTACTCGAGTATGTATAAATTGCCGGAGAGGCGTAAACCTCCTTCCTTGCTAAGGCATATAAAACAGCGATTTTACCACTACTATTCTTGTTCTATTTTTGTCACTCGCGCGCTGCATGCATAGAACAGTAATATCCCATTTCCACATACTTTATTATTTGCCGATTTACGAGTAAATAAAAGAAATTAGTAAAAGCTGACAGTAAATCTGACGAAATTTTTATTATGTAATGATCGTACGTTCATTCTTCAAACAATTCCACTGCTTTTTCAGAGAGCCATACCTGAGTTGCAGAGAAAGCTACTTTTGGAACCGCTTCTATTGTAGTTCATTATTTCTCCTGCTTAAAAGTTTGAAACAAAATTCAACGATATTTTTGATTCTTTAGTTTTGACGACAACAATAAAAATTTAGTTTTTCTGAAAACTAGCCTCTCCGCTTGAATGAGGGTGATTTATTTTTTCTTTTACATTTTTTTCTTCTAGCTCTTGCAGGCCGTTCTTTAATTTTCTAGATTAAGTATTTAATGCGTGACATCTAAAAAATTAATCCAACGGATGCGAACGTCCCGCGTGATTATGCCTGATATCAAACTAAAAAACTTCGAATTTCGGTTCTGAAATAAATTTTATCCATCCCTTAGAATCAATTTATTTAAGAAATTCACGGTGCTGGTTTAAATGAGGTGGATCACACAAAAAACTTCTATTTTTTACCTATCCATACTTGCGCCGATATACGTGAGACACCTAATGGCACATACGCTGTTCCTCAAATAAGCTAAAAATAGTAGTTTCTGCTTGCGTAATGCACTCCAAAATTGAGATACGATATTTTTTAAAAGACGCTTCTGAACAACTCTTAACATACTTTCTGAACATGCATTCCTCGGTTACTTAATTCAATCGTTTTTGGTTACATACCCAGACTCACACCCAAAATCTAACGCTCGAGTTTTTGGTTTACGGGTAGATAAATTAGAAGGACCACAAGATGAAAACGAATCCAGTCGTGTATGCTAATAAAATGTTCGCATTCCCTCAAGCTACCGCTTTAATGCGCAAAAATGAAAGTTTCTAGGTTAAAGAATACGTCAGAGTTCACGCGCCTTTTAATAAACTATCGCACACCTTATCTATTTGCAAATTGAATCAATTCTATGATTAACCTCGAAGTTCTCAATTTATTCGAGAACTTTTTTAGATGCCCGTCGAGAAAATGATTCAATTACGGGTTGCCAACTACGAAGCAACCTCTCACTCACCTCAGCCTCCTGCCACCCCGAAGCGCCGCTATGTTACGGCATAGAGCCATAAGCGCAGTCTTGGATGAGCCTCGAGGCCCATAAGCGCATGTGCTTACCATGGCTCATACAAAAATGCACTTATGACTCTCTTCTCTATCACGGCAGAGCGCCCACCAAGTGCAAACACGCGACTGCACCTCGTGTGAAAGTTACCTCACAAATTCATTTAGCGCCAGGTCAGGGCGAGGGCTCGAATACTTTGGATGATAGGGTACAGTTCTTCCGTGCTAAGTAAAAACGCCGTATCAGCCATTAAGCGTTGCCAAATATCCCCTGGCAAATCACGAATTTTCAGATAAATTTTTAAATGTATGTTTACCAATTTCTCAGATAATTTTGTATGTAATTTGATCTAAAACGTCTGAAAATGTCATGGAAAAATATTCATAATTTACCTCAAAAATAAACATTTTATCGAATGAAATTTGGCAACTCTCGAATGTTCATACGGCGATCTTCCTTAGCACGGCAGAGTACGGCCGTGCTAAGTAAAAACGCCGTATCAGCCATTAAGCGTTGCCAAATCTCATCAGACAAATCGCGAATTTTCTGGAACGTTTTTGAATTTTTCTCTTACGATTTCTCAGAGGATTTCGTTCATTATTTGATCTAAAAAGTCTGACATTTTCAAAGAAAAGTATTCATATCTTTCTTCAAACGTAAATCTTTTCTGAAATAAGATTTGGCAACATTCGAATGCTTATATGGCGTTTTCACTTAGCACGGCAGAGTGCACTACAGTGTAAAACAAGCGGGAAAGTTCTAATACTGTCGTATTAGAAAAGCGCGTGTTAGTAAATGTATTTAATGAAGAAAGGACGTATAAACTCCGTCGACTTGGCTGGGAAATGGAAATAAAACATCAGCTGATAGCAAACAAAGGTTACCAAGGAAACCGTAAACGCGTATTTTCGTTTCCCGAAAATGAGCTCACCGTTGAGCTCATCAGGCGCGTTTTTTTAGGCTTCATTTGAGTTCAACGATCAATTTCGATAAGAATTACTCTACCGCTAAGAAATTTTCTTATAGACAAACGATCGAAACTACCTGCGCATTACGTTAAAAGCATAAAATACAGTTTTCACAGCTTTATTTATTTTAAAAATGGACCCCCCCCCAAAAAGCCTACACATCGATGAGCTGGTGCGCCATTTAAACGCATTAGCACTAGTATACTAGTACTCAGAGGCAAGTCGAAATCAAAAAGCGCTGCCTATCGGCTGAGCGCTTAAAACCGCCTACCCGCGGGTGAACAGAAACGCACTGAAAGGGAAGGGAAGGGGAGAGAAAAAATGAGTGAAAATGGCGGATAAGCAAGCGAGAAATGTGCGGAATGCGCGAAGCGTTTTACACATTTACTATGACTAAATTCATGAATGAACGGATGGACGACGGCGGGCCGACGAGTCGTGACCGGTTTGGTTGGACCTGCGACGGTCTTAGGCCCCGAGTCTGACGGTCCAGTGATCCGGTGGGCCCTCTCCTAGCCCCCCTCCCCCGCCCCCTACCCTTCATCGGCACACATTCTTGCCGGCTCATAAACTGCCCGTCATGCACCTAGTTAACTTCTCACTCGAATACCCGACTCTAAAAATTCTGCCCATCCATCACTTTTCTCGCCTACCACCGTGCGCCAGTATGCAGGGCAGGTACCGTTTTTTGCAGGCTTCTGGAAGGAAGGGTATCCTCATTCCTCATATGGGGACGGGCTTCAATCGTACGAAAAGTACTGGAGAAAAGAAACACATTGGATCTAGAGTCCAGACTCTTAAAAACACCGACAAGAAAAAATTCTCTTGATTCAATCAGATCTAGGCGTCAATCAAGAACCAAGCCTCTTAATTTGAGCGGATTTCCTTTGGATTTAAGCTTAAATCTGATTGAATCAAGAGTCCTTTTTCTCGTCAATGTTTTCAAGAGTCTGGACTCTGGATTCAATTTTTTTTTTTCTTTCTTTCAGTGAGGGCTGTCATATGGGCCGCATAATATAAAACAGCCGCAGGAAATTCATTGAAATTTGCACGAAAATCCACACAACCATCTTCATGTAAAAAATCAAATTGCCCGACTAAATTTGGCAATAGCTGATATGACTTGATTCCTCTCGACTCAACGCGCACTGGAAAAAAACACATTGGATCTAGAGTCCAGACTCTTGAAAACATCAACAAGAAAAAGTACTCTTGATTCAATCAGAATCTAGCTTAAATCAAGAACCAAGCCTCTTAATTTAAGCGGACTTCGTTTTGATTCAAGCAAAAATCCGATTGAATCAAGAGTATTTTTTCTTGTCAATGTTCTCAAGAGTCTGGACTCTAGATCCAATGTTTTTTTTTTTTTTGTTTTTTTTCCAGTGCGGTCCGTTTATGATAGCTATTGAATTATTTTGTCTGCGTTTAGTTATAATTGAAAGCTTTCTGGGAGCGAAAATGAAAAAAATATCTCGAATGTATATCATCTTTCAAAATCATCTTGGTCACAACAGGGAAAGTTTTCTCGTCGCCGAACAACATTTTGAACATGTGTGAGCTTCAAGAAGTTTCCTCTTCAAATAGGAAATAAATAAGTTACGGCATGGCATTATTCAATGGACCTTTCCTGTATGAAGCCAAGAGGTACGTCCCACGGTACTCTTATTCTCGGACAAAAAAAGTTCTCCATTGTGAACTTTCCCCCTCTTAAGTCAATTACAAAAACCAAATATTTATTCATTTTGCATACACAAAACTTCAAGTAGCAGTGTAAAAAACAATACATTTTTTTAATCTCGAAGCACACTTGAAAATTCCGTTACAATTTTCCCAGTAATTTCATTATTTCTTCTGCGATATTTGTAAAGTGAAAGTTCGAAAGAATACAAATCTTGAGACGCAATTTGAATAGGCCGTGCGATAGAAATCCGAGAGTCTACGAATGTTTTTTCGTCTAAAATCAGGAAAATTCCCAAAGCAAGACCTCGTGGCGGCGGGTGATTTACAAGCTCATTTTGACCTAACGGAGGATAGTTTCACGTATTCTAAAGCAGTAAAATTAAATTCCCTCGCCTCGTAATTACAACTTGTGTGCTCCGTCGCATGCAGGCGCGAAAAAATGAGCATCCTAACCGCATCCTCGAGTTTCCTCAACAACAGAGTTTCTAGCAAGCGCAGCTGCCTGAGTGCAGCCCTTTTTCCTATACGCTCGTTTAAGTCTCCAGACAATCTATCTTTTTAGAAGGGACAGTTTTACTAAAAGTAATGATGCATACAAGAATTCGGATTTATAGAGAATCTAAAAAATATAGGCACTGAAGGATTGTCGGCAAAAATTAGAAGCAAATAATGATAAAGTAGGTTTTATTTTCTTTCTAAATCCTTTTGTTTTTCGTATTCCATTTTTTCACGTGAAAGAGCAGAGAAAAATTTCTGCTAAGTAGATATATATTTTAATCAATATTTTCTAAGCAAGAATTCTCATTGATAGTCAAATCTTAAATCTCGTTGTTTTCAATGGCGTTTCCATTATTTCTGAGGGACAGCTTTATCACTTTATAGAGATCTCTGGTTGTCCCAATGAAAATTATCGTCCGGAAACCCTCAACTAAAAAATTCTCTGCGCTGTTCAATCTGTTTTATTTTTAATCTTGTTATTTCATTTTTTCAGCCATTTCACTTACGTTTGCTATGTACAAACAAATAAAAAACGAACAGATTTAACCAAAATCAGTTGAACAACATCAGGCGTTGTCTAATTTGCTCGTATGTTTTGTTTTTTTTTTAAAAAAAAGAAAGTAACGGAAATTCTGACTTCGTTCGGTTCTCTGTGAAAAATACAACTTGAGAGGAAATAGGCAACTTGAATTGGTCCGCGTTGAACAGAAAGGAACCAAGCCACATCAGCCATTGCCAAATTCAATCGGCTACTTTGATTTTTTACATGAAAACAGTTGTGCGAATTTTCGTGCAAATTTCAGTGAATATTCTCCATGGTACGAAGCAAATTCCTTAACATTTTCAAAGGGATCCGCTCAAACGTTTTCTCGTAAAAAATCGAATTGCCTCGTTAAAATTGGCAATAGTTGATGTGGCTTTGTTCCTTTCTGTTAAACGCGGTCCATTTGCAATTAAGCGAATCCTGATTAAGCTCCTTAATATAATATAAAAATATTTTTAAAAAATAAAGAAGTGAGATGTCAAGAGCTTTCGTATCCAGACCAATGGTTAGTAGACGTTAGGTTAGAGAGGGTATCATGGTGCAATGAAGGCTGGTGATGCAATTCGAGTGCAGTGGGAATAATTGAACTTGGAATACTTGCAAGATGACATATGAGCATAAAAATCATATGGCTGCGCGCCCTTTCATCAACCCGAAGCGCTGCGCTCCACTGCTCGGCTGATGTCACTCCTAATCTTCGCCTCGTTCCCGTATAATTACATATTTCCTACGCTCAAACTCCTCTATTCTTATGCGTTTCCTCTCTGTAATTTATATGTCACACATTGCTCATAACTGGCCTTAGCCCTCGCGTCCACCCTTCACCTCGCCAACAACTGCGAGAAAATCGGCTCCTCACTTACTTGACACTCATTCTCCCGGTCCGAATCCGAAATCGGTACCTTCCGGCCCAAGTATCACTAGCGCTAGCGACGTTTAACAATTTCCACCGCCACACTGGAAAAAAAAAACACATTGGATCTAGAGTCCAGACTCTTGAGAACATTGACAAGAAAAAATCCTCTTGATTCAATCGGATTTTTGCTCGAATCAAAACGAAATCCGCTTAAATTAAGAGGCTTAATGATTCTTGATTTAAGCTAGATTCTGATCGAGTCAAGAGTACTTTTTCTTGTCGATGTTTTTGAGAGTCTGGACTCTAGATCCAATGTGTTTTTTTCCTAGTGTAGGAGCAATCTCAAGAGAATGTCTCCAAGTACGTCAGCGTTTTCTCTTATCAGTTTACTTTATCGTTTAGAACTTCTGTATTTTTAATTTACGCGAAGTACTTTAGATATATTGACATTGAAACACAATTAAATTGTCTGCATCCATTGTAGTACTCATAAATTGGAAGGAACCTTCTCTGCGTTCAATGCGACAACTTTTCTATCCATTCGTTGAAGTCTCCAGTCGAATTTTTTTCAGGATGTTTTTGAGAGTCTGGACTCTAGATCCAATGTGTTTTTTTTTTCCGGTGTATGATACCTCCACATCCCTTTGGTCTTCTTTGTCTACGGCGTTGTCTATCAATTTCGACGATCAGCCCGCTGTGTGTAACTTGTGCGTTGAGCGATTTTCAAGTACGAACAGAGGTGGTGAAAGGCTCCCTGCCTGGCGACGATTTTCATATTTTGCGACACCGCGATTGTGTTTGCGAATCCAATTTCCGTCGATCAGATTAACCGAAAAGGAGTCGCGCGGCGCGCATGAATGAGTAATCGAGGGAGGAGGGCGAGTACTAACAAGTAACATGGAACATCCACGCTCCCGAGCTAAGGAAGATCGCCGTATGAACCTTCGAGAGTTGCCAAATTTCCTTCAATTAAATGTCTATTTTCGAGGAAAGTTATGAATATCTTTCCTTGAAATTTTCAGAATCTTTTGGTAAAATTGCCAACTACATTATCTGAAAAATTGGGAGAAAAATATTCACAAATAAACCAGGAAATTTGAGTTTTATCAAAGGAAATTTGGCAACGCGTGAAGGTTCATACGGCGTTTTTCCTTAGCACGGCAGCACGGGAGACGGCGCACGGGAGCGACGACAAGAACTCCTGCCGTTACGCAAGAGCATGGGACCAGGACTACGGAGTCGGTAACGTCTACGCTCCACGGCGCACAGTGGATCGAGTCAATTACGGAGGTCGGACTCAACATTTTTGACTACAAGTGCGAATTTTGATGTTTATTTCGTCACATTTTAAATTTCAAGGGGTGCTCGAAACGGAAAATTTCACGAGAAAACCAATGGAGCCATCTTTAGAACCTCTAAGTTCTGTATAAACGGAGTTATGAGCGTTGAAAGTTTCGAAATTTTGTCCGATCTCTCCTAAGGATTCGGTCCACTGTGCGGCCGCGATATCGGGAGCCAAAACAAGTACGACGAGGTGTGGGGAGATGCATGGACTCCATGCAGCTTGGACATTTGACGTGACTCGAGCGCTTCGCTTCGTGTCCCGGCCGGAGCCGAATAATTCAATTCAGTTTTCATCGCGGCCGAGCTCAGATCCTAGATTAATTACTTCCACAGGAGCGCTGCCACGTTTGCCATTTGTGCGTGGAATCTCACGGTAGGATCTTGGTAACATCATTTGGGCTCACTGAAACAAAATATTACGGGCTGTATAGACATACCGCACCGTACATAGGCCGAGACTTCCGGGTGCTGGAGCCGTAGCTTCGATTGCTCCGGGTGTTCCGCCCGGAACTTTCAGTCTCTGAGCCCGGCACGCGGGCGGGATGTCTAAATAGCCTGTAAGTGCGGCATTTGTGCGTGGAATCTCACAGTAGGATCTTGGTAACATCAGTTGCGTTCACTAAAAAAACATATTACGGGCTGTATAGACATACCGCACCGTACATAGGCCGAGATTTCCGGGTGCTGGAGCCGTAGCTTCGATTGCGCCGGGTCCCACGCCCGGAACTTTCGGCCTTTTAGCCCGGCACGGGGACGGGATGTCTATATAGCCTGTAAGCACGGCTTCCACGGCTGGAGTTTTTTTTTTTCTTCAGTGTTTTTGATTCATTTTGAACATGGATGTGTATGGATGCTAAGTTCATTGCTGTGCTGCCTTCAATTTTTGAGGTAGGCCAAAACACAGCCTTCGTCTAGAAATAGTTGTCCTCTGCCACCTGTGTGAGATTTCTAACTAGGATCTCGGTGACATTAGGGGCGTCTCTGAATCATTATAGACATGGATAGGTATTGAAGCTATGCCCAATTGCTGTGCTGCCTTCAATTTTTGAGGTAGGCCAAAACACAATATTCGTCTAGAAATAGTTGCCCTCTGCCATCCTTTCGCGAGATTTCGAACTAGGATCTTGGCATCGGTGGTCTTTCTAACTGATTTTGTAAAGAAAGTCAAATGAACATAAAATGAGTATTGCAGGGGTTATTTGTCTCTCGCCTTGGAGTTTTTGAGATAGGCCAGATGCAGCCTCCGTGCAGCAATATTTGTCTAATGCATCAAATGTCGGCCATACGAAGGTTTACTTTTGGGTATAGTACGTTAAAATAAACCTCAAGATTTCGATACTAGCTCTGTTTTTCTACAATGATTTTGACCTTTTTGCTACATTTTGAGCGTAAAAATGAAAGAGTCTTAGTTTCGCATCAAATTCTTACCTGATTTTCATTTTCTGTGCTTTCGATAAACTTTGCACATGTGAGCCATAGGAAAATTAAGAAGAATAAAAAAAAAACAAAAAAACATTGCTTCACTTCAATGATACTGAGAACAATTATTTAGTAAAAAAAAGCTCATATGTTGGTGATTTTTGCATTAATTTTCTTTAGAAGTTGCGAGTTTATAAAGCTCAGAGGACACGCGTGGAAAAATAGGTCAGCTATGCGTGCAGCAGATATGTTTGATCCATATTAAGAGATATAGTCGCTGTCTGCCGAGAAAATTTTTTTCAAACTTCTAATTTTGCTTTTGATTTTGAGAGTGAATACGTGGCTTGGATTTATACTCAGTAGACGAACCACAACCTAATCGTCAAAGAGCAGATGCGTTTTCAAAGAGGGAACTTTGCCAGAGAGTATGCGGCAACCCGGTGCACCGCCGGCGAAGTTCAGGTAGGTGTTACCGCCGCGGCGCAGTCGCCGAGACAATGGATGTTTCTCTTCCGCAAGGAATGATCTTTAAGTGGCTTTTGAAAAATAATGCGAGTATTAGGGACGAATGGCACAGATTTCGATTTTGTTTGTTTTAATACCATAAATCTTTGACGAGAGTTGCGTAAATGATCCTACGGCCGAACGACTGCAAGTCTCCCACTGGCTCGGGGAAATTTTAACAGTATCCGGTTCGTGAGTAACCCAACGGAGCCGCGCTACTTGGAAAGCGTTTAGCAGGAGTCCATCTACCCTGAGCTTTCAAGCATTCGTAAGTGCACCAAGAAGATTGACTTCTTCCAGTAGCAGTGTTCGAAACTCACAGGCGCCAACGCGCCAGATGCGCCTAAAAAATGAAGGCTCTGCGCCAACGTGGCCCCTAAAAGCTTCCCCCCCCCCCCAAAAAAAAAAATCCTAATTTTTCTGTCTAGTGATTTTTTGAAAGTTACAAGTTACAGCTATTAGTTCTGTAACTAAAACATCTTGCGTCTAACTTTTTACAAAATGCGCCTTGATATATAGGCATAACGTCAATTTGGCACCTAAAAAATCTTCAATGGCCCCTAAAAATTGAGCTTGATGGGCCACATGACTCCTAAAAGTTTAAAGTGAGTTTCGAACACTGCCCAGTAGCCCCTTCTATCTTACCGGAGTAATGTAGTTTAAATGTCGTTTGATCCTTAGTACGCCATGTAGCATTTGGGTTTCAAGATTAAGTGGGGAAAGAGTTTTTTCCCGCGTCCTATTGCGCTGGAATATCCTTGGAAAAACCTCTGGAAACGTTCCGCTCGAGATGGTCATCTGGGGAAACTGCTACCATCCTGCCACCATAATACTTCAGTATAGCGGATTATTACTAATCCATTGGAATTCAATGCCTTTTATGATAGCAGTTTAAGATAGACTTGTTTTTCGACTATATGTTTTATTATTTTTTACTATTATTGAACAGTTCGCCCCTAGGCAAGCTATTTAAGTTATTTTAAGAGCATTGCGATGCTTAAAAACTATCGACATATAGGTGGTTGAATTTTAACACCAAACTAATCTTCAGCTCCAAACCTGATACTACCCATCACCTTTACCTTTTCTCTTCTCTCTTTTCGGGTTCTCTTTACCACAATTAATTATTGTCTTGCACGTGTATTTTTTTAAATCAGTTTGGACATATCTACACGGAGAAAAAAACCTCGTGCGTGGGACCCGAAGTTTAGGTCAGACGGATCCCTGAAGTTTTCAGATTGAGCATCTGAATACACTTTAGATCAAATATCTGAGACTTCAGTTTTTACATCTGAAGTACTTCAGATGTGAGAACCGAAGTTTTTCGTGTGTGAGAACCGAAGTTTTTCGGATGTGAAAACCGAAGTACCTCAGATGTAAGAACTGAAGTTTCAGATGTGTGATCCGAACCTCGACGGCTAGATCTAAAGTGTTCAGATGCTCAATCTAAAAACTTCAGAGATCCATATGACCTAAAATTCGGGTCCCACGCACGAAGTTTTTTTCTCCGTGTATGAGTGGCCTATCCTGACACCATTTTTCAGAAGTATCGACTTAGCAGAAACGATTACTGAAGGCGTAAATAAGAAATTCGCCTTTAGAGCTGGAGCACTGTACTTCTCGTTTTGTCTAATTTCAACGGATACGAAGCTTTGCAGATCAAGTGGGGATCACGTGAACTCGGATGGCCTCACAGGCATTCGTGGCGTCGAAGGATCCACTTCAAGGGGTACTCATCGGTAATAACCTGAGAACAGGCTTTGCTAGACCGCTGATTGTTGAATCCGGGTCGATCTGTAGGCAACATTCTCATCGCTGGATGCTCAGAAAAAATTAAGAATTGATTGATTCTGCAGTCTTGCACAGGCGGCGAGCCGGCCCGGTATTGTCTAATGTTGCCGATTCACTCGCTAAGATGCACTTTTGTGATACGTATATATTTAATAGAAACACTGAAGCCGATAGGTGTTGGAAACACGGCTACTACCCTAGTTATTGGCCAAACAAAACTACATTCGTTTGTGAGGGGCTCTCCCCCAGGTAATTTTACCTGGGGGAGAAAAATGCAAAATATGACCCATATTTCCGTTTTCAATTGGAGCAAAACAGATTGATAAGCAACGATTATAAAACATGACGAGTTCAGATGAAGCCCAAGATTAAACCCTACATGAAATTTGCAGTGTAAACCCCCCCGCCCCCAAATAAAATAAAATAAAATAAAATAAAATAAATGGAGAGCAGTTTTTTTTTTCCTCAATTGGATTCCTTGAATTTCATTACATAATGTGGGTTGGAAGAAACCATCCTGTCTCTTATATGAAACCCTAAGTTTCTACCAGGAGACATAAATTCGCCCCGAACTGACTCTTTTTTAATATAATTTTACCATAATTCTGACTACAGAATAATATACGGATACAATTTTTTCCGAACTTTTGAAAAATTATGATCATTCTTTGTGTGTATAGTTCATTTTCCAGTAACCATGCAATGATTGTTGCCATCTAAAACAAAATTGTAAGATATGACAAAAACTAATAGACAGGAATTGAGAAGCTAACCGGAGGGTTACACATTTCCTGGAGAAGGCGGAACTTCCAGCAAGCTCGTACAACGATAGAACACGACCAAAAATGCACAAAAAAATGATTGAATTTCCCACGCTCCTCCAAAATGGTGTCCGTTTAATTTTAAGTTCAAATCAGATTTGATCAGATCGAGACTTCATTTTGAAATCAAAGAACTGGCAACGTCGGTGCTGTCGATAACGCGCTGCAGCCTCTCGACAAGCGAACGGAGCGGTGTTGAGTCTTGGTTTTTGATTTAAATCTGTGAAAGAGATCTGTGATCGCCGCTGGCTTTGATTATCGGTTAGCGGCTGCCTCACATCCATCATTCATCCATTTCCATATCCCAGCATCAGCTCAACGGAGCAACGTGACATTTTGAAATCAATCCCTGGAGCTGAGGTGAATCCTCCTCCGCCGACGGTGGGAAACGGTAGCAATCAGCGGAAATTTCTGAGCTAATAATATTATTGAAGTTATCATCACGCATTGATCATTGTGCTTCCGAGTCGCTCCTTGACCCCGCACAGCCGTTGATTGATCCCCAATGTTGACCCTCTGAACGACCATCAGCAGCTCTTACTCTTCAACATTGCTCCCAAGGGCTTCTGTATCTATGCATTATCCTGCAGCATTTCTTTGACGCCATTAAATATGAAGGCTACATTGCAATATAGTCCTAAAAGTTGTTGATGAAAAACGTTTAACAATTTCTGCCGCCATTTCATTTTTTTACAGAGAAATTGATGGTCGAATCTGTTCGAAAATACCCCTGAATTTCATCGGCAGCACAAAGAAAATTGGGTGAAATTTTTTGACAGCTTGAACAATTTCTCTGTAAAGAAATGAAATAGCGACGGAAATTTTTAAACGCCGCATGGCACTTGTGATACTTTAGCCGGAAGGTGATGAAATGTAAAACTGTGACTAACTTCGTCACAAATTCCTGAGCTGATTAAAATCCGGCTTTTTAGCTAATATTTTGTTTAGTAAAATGACTGCTCGCTCAGTCAGACGAGACAAAAGGTTCCGACAAGGTTGAAAGAATCTCACATTGTTATTGACATTGCAATGATTTATCTCTTGTCTACACTCACAGACCAAAAAAATAAATGAATAAAAAAAAACTTTAAACATTTTTCACCAAAAACTGCGGCAACTCTGAGGTGCTTTACCTTCAGATCTCTTCCATAGGTTAGGAAATTTTTCAAAGTTATGGCGGTAGGCATAGTAGTCGTTGTTTGCGTGCGGATTACCTTTTCAGACACCAGGTGACGGAGAAAAACAATCGATATTTGCAGTATTCAGCTGAAAGTTGGAGTTGGGAGATTGCGCCATTTCAGGTGGTAGGCGGTGCTGGCAAGCTAAATACGCATCACCTCTCAAGGTTAGGTTGCCATCGCCGGAGTGTCGAGTGATCGATTGAACAGACGCCGTCCTTTGAAACGCCAAGTCCGTCTTTTTATTTGGAAAAAGGTAACATTTACTTTGGCCATTCAAATCAAAACACCGTATTTGACTCGTGCTGCCTACGTTGCCGCCTCAAAAGCCGATCGAGCAAGAGACAAAGTCTTCGGGAGACCCCACAACAGTTAGCTAAGCGTCGTGAACCGGTGGCGTAAAAATAGTATTCAGGGATCTATAGTTGGGTTAAATTTTGAAATAAGGAGGCACTATCTCTGGCTCTTCCATAAAAGCACCTTTCTGCGTAGGGAAACCAGAGGCATAAATGTTGTTTCTAAAATGAGCCAAAAATAGCGGTTCCTTATCGCAAAATGTGGTCCAATTCGACTATGGGCAACGACATTTATCCTTATTAATTTGCGGCTTATAAATGCCACCTTGAACATTCTACGAAGAGCTTTTCATAAAATACGTATCGTTCTGGGTGGGAGAGAGGGTTGAGGAGAGCGTTACGCCATTTTGTTTCCACGCGTCAAAGGATAGGTGAATAAACGTCATGAGGGGGGGAGAGGTTAGAAAATCCGAATTTACCGTTAAGTTTTTTTATGAACGGCCCCCAAGTAAGTCAAGTACAGTAAGTAAGTAAGTAAGTAAGTAAGGTTGGTTGGTAGGTAGATACGATTATTTTGTGCTTTTAACATCTGAGCCATTAACACCTTAGAGGAGAGATCAAAAAAGTGTATTACAGAATTAAGTAAGTAAGTAAGTAAGTAAAGGGGGGAGGGATTTGACGAAAAGAGAGGGACTTGGAGTTTTCCTACCGAGAGGGTCCTCCACGGAATTTTTTTTGAAAATTAGGGACCCCCTGAGCGAATCTTCGGTTGTTACAACAGTAAGATGTCACTTTGGGGTGGGGGGGGGGGGATAAAGTCTTTGAACTTTGGAGGAAAGGACACCCCACTTTTGTCCAATACACGCGCCGCCATTGAGTGATAAGATTCTGGAAGTCCAGGCGGAGCGGCAACATAGACGCCGGCTGCCATGTCCATCGCAGACGATGGCCACTTGAAGAGCGGAGTCGGATTCAAGAATATTGACGAATAAAATTAACCATATGAAAAAGAGACCCGCTCGTAATTAAAAAAGACACGAGAGGCGCTGGGCGGAGGGGTAGGGGGCTATTGTTCGACATATCAGTGGCTGTGGAGAGCGGACAGTCGGGTGAGTGTGACAGGTAGAGCTGCCTGGAAAGGGAAGCAAAGCTACCCGCGAGGAGCGGCCCGCGCTCTGCTCTTGGACTAAGAGGGATTAGTGGGCATAGACACTAAGCCATCACATCCACAATATAACAGCTCATTAGTGTGCCACACATTTTGTACTCCAAATACGGACCTACCGCTTTCCGTACAGCCGAGATGTTTATCTCGCACCCTTGCCGACCAGAGACGAATTCTGCCACCATCCGACACCTTCTTCGCGGAGTCTGACACTCGCGCCTTTTCGTGTTGCCAATCTCGTTGATCGCACGAGGAAAATACGGATCAGAATAGCATCCATCTCCAAGGAGAAAAAGCTATGACTCTGGGAACTATATTTATAGCTGGAAAAAAGCTTACGCAAGAAGTCTCACAAATATACTTTAAAATTAATTGAATCAGTGAGAACGAAAATACATCAACTCGGTAACTCGAAAATGCTCAATTTTCATTAAAGACAATCGATTTTAATAAAGGTCAATGGAGTTAGGGCATCTGTTCAAACTCGGACCTTTTAAAGTGTCCTTACGATCTTGTCTTTCGACACCAAAAATATTTTTCTTGGACCTGCACTTACCGTGTAGTTTTGTGTAGGTCTTGATTATTTTAATTTTTTGAGTTGGCGTGTTTTCGCTCTCGCTGATTCAATTGAAAGTTTGTGCATTTATCTGTGCCATGATGTAGATTAAAGGGAATTTTTTGGCCGAAACACTTTTCATATAAGGAAAATATGATCTATGTATATCTATCTATGATCAATGTAATAGAGATTACATTTTACTGATATAAAAGTGTTTATGCTAGAAGGAACTATGTGCATAGATTTTGCGTGAGACATAGTTCTTTTTATCATAAATACGTCTATATGTATACTCGTTTAGCCAAAAAAATCCCTTTAATCTGTGCTTAAAAAAATTACCATATTAACGATGTTCAATAAGAACCACCAGACAAGATCTGAAATAGAAAAAAATGTCTTTATTCATTTTCAAAGTCTTATGCAGAAAAAGATTCATGGACCAACGAGAAGTCTGAGAGTCAACTCCTGAACGAGATATTAACATGAGCCCAAATCAAATGGAAGTCAGTTCATACATATATGACGTCACAAGTATTTTTGCCGTTTAACTAACGTAAATTGTAAACGCTTATATCTTGTTTGGGAGTTGACTTCCGGACTTATAGTCGTGCGTGTCGTTTTTGTCATGAAATTTATGTAATTTATGTACAACATGTAATTAGAAAGAAGTGTGCAGTTAGCAAGTTAGCAACTGTTTCACTGTCAAGCTTGGCCTGAATTTACTTAGTTCCGCTTCCACTGAATCGGCTGAAAGTTCAATTCTTTGTTTTCTTTAATTAAATGATCTGCTCTAAAAGATCACATATGTTTTTACAAGAAATCTACCATTTTCAATGCAGCACCTCGAGAAATACCAAGTTAATAGATGTTTTTTAAAAGTGGCAACATAAGAGTCTTTGGTCCAATGATCGCCGGTCGCTAGCCTTAGATCTTCGACCGCCCGACAGGTCGCGCCACTGGAAACATAATATTAGTTTGTTCTGCGTTAACGCCTATTTGTTTTCCGGGATAATTCCTCATTCGACGCCGTTTCTTTATTGGTGTGTAAACACCTGCTGCCAATTGATACGAACGTGAGAGAGATTCTTATCAAGATTCAAGAGTGTGACTTTAATACCCGCGATACGAAGAGCTTTTAATCCTAGCTAGTCGTTGATTGACGTCCATTTACAGGTGTAGATGGCGAGAAAAGGCACTTGCTCTGGACACGAAAGCTATTTTGTCAATTGCATTCGACCCCCTCTAAGAGAGTAAATGTCAAGAAAGGTTCAATAGCATCAACAGGATATACCTTAAATATATCGAGATTCAAAAGTTCAAACCTGGTTCGATTAAAAAAAAAATTAGGTAGCGTTTATCATATTCTGGTTACGGCTCAACCAGAGATAATGGTAACTTTCATCAAAATGTAACATTATGTAACGTGAAAGTAACACGAATTTCCCTTATTGTGACAATAATTTTGGTGGAAGTTACCATACTGTCTGGTTATGCCGCTTTTTAATCAGAGTATGGTAAATGCTACCTAACTTTTTTTTCCGTGTTTGTTCATCTTATTTTTTAGTTTCTTTATAATTGTCTTACTTTTTTTCGTCATGCTGTCTGTAATTAACTTGATATCATTGCTTCAGTTTTTATTATGCAGGGTACGCATTTTTAGTACGTCCCGTTAGCAAAATTTACATACGCTATTAGTTATTTGGGTGCTGCTGCGACTGACGACAGCTCCCATGCATTTCTGAAGAGGTGAGAAAAGCGAAAGTGCCTTCAATTTTGAACACGCAACCCGCGCATCCTTGGAACACGAATAGTTGCATCACACCGCTACACGCTTCAGTTTTGTAAAGCGGAGACGCATTTAATTTTTGAATATGCGACACTTATATTCAAAAAGCATGAAACACTTTTGAGAAATGTAAAAAAGAATAAGTTGTAAAATAGATTTACATAACCTGAAAATTGCATTGATACTTTTAAGTTTCGCTCAAAATCTCTCGGTCAATTCGGCAGACGTTAGTCAGTGGGGGACATTTTGTCGATTAACGTATGGATTGCAATTAAAATTAACGACCATTAATTAGCTCACTATGTGCCTGTTTTCTATGATATTTCCCATTAATATCGATTAAACAATGTTTGACAAATTTGGAGCGAGCTCGAGGACATCCAGAAGCTGACTCTAAAGGTGGTACAATTCAGGAACGCATTAGTCTCGAATGCCTCAATCCTTAAACAAATACCACTTATCCACTCATACAAGGTTCCATGAGAAAACAATAAACTGAGAACTCATGTGCGAGTTCCACTCCCTTATCTAGGATAGCAATAAACATTCATAACAGAAAAACTCATTCATCTTAACTTACGTTGGTGTGCGTAACCGCTTTTATTTTTTGCTCAGGAAAAGGTAATCTCGTATTGGTTATTTGCGAGGCTGTGGTTGGATTTGAATACAAAAGAATGTTTCTCGACGAAGAATTCGTCGCTGAAGTTAACAACTGCCCAAGCTTTTAAAGAGTACAGTGGAGCCGTAGACAGAATTGAAAATCGATTTTCACAATTAAAGGAACAGAAAATGGAAAGGTGGTATCGCAGATGCTACGGTACGATATTATTAGGCTTATTAAATCGTTAAAGCCACTGCAATTCCAAGTTAACTTATTTACTGCCTCAGAACAATTGGAAATCACCCCGCTGTATATTTAGCAAGCAGTCTGAATGGACGATGGTCAATGGAACGCATTCATTTTATATATCATCGCTTGCTCCAACCCTCCTCTTTCCCTCCCCGCCATCTACCACCATTTTCCCACCCTTCTTCCTTTTGTCTCCACATTATCTTCATCCCTAGATTAAACATATTTCAGGGACGGTAGATCTGAAAGACTTGTTATTGGAGATGAAACCGTCTTGTGTGATTTTCGTACTTACTCTTAGTGAATTTTCCGTTCAGTGACTGTTGATCCGACGACTGATGTCATCCACGTTTTATTACATAAACATCATAAAACAAAGTTGAAAACCTCTACCGTAGAAATCATGCTCACAGCTCGACTTTGGGCCAACATTTTCCAACTTACATTGGATGTTGCAAGTCGATTTCGCCATTATTTTTTTATCATATCTTCTTGAAGCGACAAACCAGGTCAATAGGTCATCTGCTTACGTTTGCCACGAAATTGCGTCAACAAAATAAAGAAAAATTCCAGGAAATTTTCAATGGGTATAGATAGTTGGATAAACAGGAACACCAAAATTCCAGTGCAACTGTCTGAACTTTACCTTTTCCCTCCATTGTTCATTGCACTGATACTCATTTGTTGAAAATTTCCGGAATTTTTTGGCCTTGATTTCTCTGCAAAACAGTGTGGACCGAGCACTCTTTCATCAATCCGATAGCTGGATTTATCAAGCTTACGCTCCGACAATCCCGCATTGGTGGATCCAGCCAACTGGCAACATTGTCTTTCCTCCATTTCAACCTATGTAAATGTATCGATTCCTGAAGGGGGCAGGTGCTCCGACAAGAATCGATTATTTAGCATAGGTTTAAGTGGAGGAAATCCGGTGTTACCAATTCGCTGGACCCGCCTCTGCAATCCTGATCTACTTCTGCATCTGCACTGATTGCGAGGTTAACTTTCAATGACGGAATCCTGAATACATGTTCAAAAGTAATAAGGAACACGAAGAGATAATAATTATTTTAGTAATCTCTTTATTATCCATGTCTTATTTTTTGCTAATAGCCGTGCGAATTCGTAACCCAACAGTAGAGTCTCAACTTAGGCGCCTTATATTTGAAAGTTTATCAGTTATGAATCAATTCAGAACACACATTTAACACTCTAAATGAGTAAACACCTACTTGTATTCAAATAATGTATCATTTGTAAACTTGTAGGTTCGATGTTCTCCATTGTTATGTTAATTTCTCGAGATCACAGAAAACACCTTCCCGGCCAGCAAGCTCGGTAAAGGCCGGAGAGTAATTTCTCAAAAGTGTCGATGTTACATTGAGTTGCTTTGAATATTTAATGCGCCTCATTTATAACGGCAGGACCATCGCATTGTACCTCTTATCGAGTAGATCAAGAAACAAACGCACTCGCGTATTGAATCTGAGCACCTCCATTTAAGTCAACTAATCTGTTTTTACCTCTAATAAGAACCACATATCCAGTTTCTTTTTCTATTTCTTCGCTAGGTCCATGATCTTTCCTCACAAAAGTATAAGTATCGGTAATTTAAAAGTACGATACAAATTAAAAAATTCCTGTTGATTTACTTTGCACACTCAAGATCACTTTTTTAATTTATACACTAACCTTAGTACATGAATGCTATTTGGACGTTCTGCCAGACGGAACTATGTGCATTATGACGTGATCCCTGTCATGCATATATGCTTATGTGTCTCAGGGCTCATATCTTGATGTACATAGTTCCGTTTGGCAGAAATAGGTCCGTTTTAAGTCATGGTTTTCAGCAACATACATTTTCGATTAAGTACGTGATGTAAAAGAGTGAAATATAAATTTCAATATCCTAAATACTGATCTTTCAGGTGCAAATTTATCTATAAATTAGGGTTTGGTGTCTTTTTTGAGCAAAAAGAGAAAATTCTAAAGGATGTATCTTGTGGCCTTTTCTAAGATGTTTTCGATGAAAGTACTTTTCAGCGATACATATGCTTGAACTACAAAACTAGATAAAACCAACTGTGAGAAACGTCTTGAACAGTTCATCACCTCTTCTAATATGCGATAGTCAACCTTGTTCATACTCTATTTGTTTTACATGCGCGATCTGTTGTCAATCCTTCAGGAAGTGCCGAGAGCATGAAGCGACTGACGACGCCCTCTCAACTTGGAAGACGATGGAATTCATTAGAAATACTCAATTCATAAATATTTCAAAAATGCAGAATACGGATTTGAGACAGCGATGAGTGCAGGGTGAAAACGGCGCGTTTACGGAGAAATCTATGAAACTGATAGGAGAGATCAGCTGATGCAACTATTTGATCCATTCAGGCAAGGCGTAGTGGAATAAACGGCCAAACAAGGATGTAGGCGGACTGTCATAACTCAGGGCGGGTCGGGATCTTCTTTGTGGGTGGTAAAGCACCACCCCATTTACCAATCTGCTCCCGGCAGTGCGCTATGGTATTCTATGCTAATCATCCCTCGTATTTTTCTATCAAAGCCTATTCAATCATAAAGTGTGTTATTATCGGGTTTTAGATGCGGCGAGCGGCATGCCGTAGTGTTTTCTCCGCGTCTTGCGAGGTTCTTTTCATCAGTCTATTTGCGCCAAATAGACTGTTCACTGATCGTCCCACCGTCACACGAGGAAACTAATTCCTCCAACTGCCTTTTTTCCATCAAGTTTTTTCTTCTTGGAGAGTCATAGTGTGGAAAACCCGCTCACTGCACTGGCATAGTAATAAACCGAGAAACTTGCGTTGTAACTTCAAGGGAAATTACCATTCAACTTCCACTTTTACCCTTTTAATATTTTTTTCATTTTGTTTTTGCGCAAAATGAAAATTAAAAATAGTGTATTTCCTTCGGAAAATACACTAAAATTCGCATTCTTATTGGAACGTAAGACTTTTTGATGACTTTTTCACGGTTTTCTCAATAAAAATAAATTTAAAATACCAACCGTTTTGATAAAATGCATAAAATATAGCCAACTCCGTTTTTTCTTTTCGGGAAGACTATGTTAGGCTGCCTACTATCGTCATAGTGACGCCTAAAAGTTGATTCTGGGAAAAATACTTGTGAATGTATTGAATAACCCAAAGATCATCATTGACTTATTTTTCAGGCCTAGGTCTAACTGACCAAACTTTGGATTGAATGCGGTTACCCGAAGTTCAAGTATAGCACGCACATGTCTAACAATGAAGAATAACTGAAATAGTATTCAATAAAAACAATATGAATGGAATAAAACGAAGTGACTTTGACGAGACGCACAGATTATCCCATAAAAACTGACGGATCCCGATTAACACTGAAAATTTTCTTTTCAATTTGACCGTTTGCAGAATCTACGGAGAGCAAATCAAAGCCTAAACAATCTAGGCCGCAACGCGAGATACGCATGCTAATAAGGAAGCGCGCGAAGACTAATATTAATCATTTTGACTAATTGACATCCAAACGTGTTCGGACAATTTAAAAACACCGTTTATTATGTCTTCTCCTCTCCTTTCAATCCGCCTTTTTTTCTCTTTTTCTCTCTTTGATCAAAGCTAATACGGTTATTAACTTAATTTAATAGCCCATCGAAAGCAGCAGTCTAAGTAATTCTAGGTTTCACAAAATATAATCGGCTCTTAATGTGAGGCGTTATCTTACCTTTTGGTTGATTTATATGTCGATCAACAAAGTGTAGGGTTTAGATCATCTCTCGGAGATCATTTAGCGGTATTAGCTCAGAATCAATCAATCTCACGGGCCCGCTGACGCGTCAATTAAGCTACCGGGGTCTAAAAAGCGACTTCAGCGAGTTCTTTAGAGCCGCTAATAAGCGTAACTACTTGGCGATGTTTACTAATATCGCCTCGTAAATCTTCTCCGAAAAGTTATTCATCCTCGTAATAATACGATGTATCCACACACATGCGATTGTCCACGGGATAAAGGACCTTCGTTGACGCTGGAAAAAATTTCAGTAGTACCGTTTTTCACGACTTTTATCTTAAAATGGGATCATAAGATTCCATGAAAAATTCTCTTGAGAATCCGTAAAAATTAATTGGGAACGATTTAGTTGATTTTTTCTTTTTGAAAGTTTAATTATAATTTGAGAATTTTGTGCTTCGACTATCACAGATAAAAATTTTGAACAACTTATTCTTTAAATTACGTTTTTTGATCTTCAAACTTTAAATCTGTTTAATTCGACATTTTTGGGCGTTGTTTGTCACAAAAGGTCTATAAATCCTCCTCTGTGCTTTACTACCAATAACCTAATTTCAGATTTTTATAGACTGAGGGCTTTCTTTGTGGTCGGTCTTATAGATTCATTTTTATTTTAATGACATATAAGCGGATAAACTTCTATTAAAAGTTCCGGAGAAATTCACGAGACTCAACCTCTTTGGATCTCGAGGAAGGCAAAATCCAAAATTCATCGGCGGATTATTGTTATCTGTCCGCAAAAATCCCATTTTTTCACCTCATTGTAGCCCAAAATTTTGAATCGATGTCAAAAATATAGTTTCAATTCCAAAGACAACTAATAAAATGAATGATGTTAACCCACACCAACAGATCCAAAGACGATACAGCCGCACTCGCCAGTCTTACACTTTTAATAACTACATAGGAGGGAACATTTTAAAAATTTATCAGCGTCCAGATGCGCGCGATTCATAATGGCGACCTCCCACTGGAGAATCCATAAAAGCTAATTATAGAGGCAGTACTGGCTATGTTTCTATACTTCTTTTGAACGGATTTAATCATAATGTGGATAACAAATGAAGCGTATTTATCAATCTATATCACTAAAGCGCCGCAATGGTAAAGCGGCCTCAGAACGCATGCTACAAAACGTCGATCCTCTGACGTAAGGGCGTATCTCGATTTCCGTATGAGCCTCAGAAAGCATGGACTCAAATGTAAAATAGGTTCCACGTGGAAAAAGAGCTACGCCCTTACGCCAGAGGGGCGACGAAAATTGGTAGACGCGCGGAAGTATACTGATATGATCTTTCTCACTGAGATGCAGAATAGTGATGGGTCAGCAGCTCTCAGATTAAGTGATTTTCCGATGATTTCTAGCGAAACAGATCTGCGAGATGGTTTCTAAGTTTTAACAGTTTGCCATTCTGTTGATTTAGACGCTAGAGGTATGCCATAAAAGGTGGTGAATTTGACTAATTCAAAGATATCTGAAAATACAGGGTGATCCGGGGTTAAACGGCCAGATTGCAGGAGCTGAAACACCCCCAAACCCCCTCTTTAAATTGAGGTTTCGATTTTTTTTTAGATTCTTTATGAATTCAGGGCATCAAAGTATAGGGAAGTATAAAGTTTCAAAAGATTTGGTTCAAAACCGTTGTCACAATTCAGGAGCACCGATTTACTTTCCGAATTTTTTTGGGAGGGCCATAGCTTCGACTGGGGGTACTTTTGGAAAAAACTTTATACAACAAAAAAGTCTTATTTTAACCCATAGAACACGCTCCTGCAGTCTGGCTGTTTAAACCTGGATCATTTCTGTATACTGACATCCTGAATTGTCCTGAGCCCGTAAAATTTTGCCGTAAACTTTGGATCTCCGTTAATAATTCGTGTCATGTTTTAAATCTAAAATTTTTCGGTCTTATTCTTGTTTCAATATTAAATTGATTGACTGTCGAGCGCGTCTACTGCGAATGTATAATTTACAGGTGACAAATTATATCTGAGCTACAGGCACCCCTTTATTTCAAACTCACCTCTGTGGAAGAATATGCCAAAGAAACTCACTACCCAGATTAAGGAATCCTTTTTTCTTCGATACTTATATTTTCATGACTTACCTGACTTACTTCCTAGAATGGAAATTAAATCTTAGTTAGCCAGGTTGGCCCGCCAGTATGGCGCGTTTGATTGTAAGTCAATAGGTCGCGGGTTCAAATCTCGATAGTGGCAACACCTTTTCGCGGGTCTGACGACGAGGTCTGCAGTTAAAGATTTCACTGGACCTGATTCATTAAAATTGCAACTTTTACAGAATACATGCATACTAACTCCCTAAGCCGATTCTTTTTCAAGGTAGCAGGATCTTGAAAGATTTAAAAACTTCAAATAACTTTAAAGAATAAAAAGAAACATTTAAATCATTCGGAATCACCATCTGCGGAGTGAGAGCGCCATTCCATTTTCTGATTTTTTTCTCAATTCGGCAGCAAAGGACACACACAACTACTATCATGAAAAAGTATTACTAATGATTAAATGCGGATATATACGATAACTCGCGCCGATTGCAATAAAAATCTACATACAGACTTAAATGACCTTTCTAAATAGGCAAGGGCCAAAGACGAACAATTAGCTAGGAGCGTATGGTGTGAGCAAATGGCGAAGATTGTAAACCAAGCATGAAGTATTAGATGTGAGACTTGCCATATGGCACATGGGCTATACCTATCGGTCAGGATATTCCATAGATCTCGCGGCAGATATTAACTTTAGTCATTTACATATCTCGACCGTATCTCCCCGCGTTGTTTGAGTTTGTCATGGAGGTTTTCAATTATCACTTATTAATAAAGTTCAAGTGATATCCTCCCGGCTATCGAATGGGGGCAAAGCAAATATGCGACGATTGAAGCAATCGCTCGGCGATTTGTCAAAGTCCACCGCGGGTAGGAATAGATCTGGCCTATTTTTCAAACTTTCACACTTGCGCAAGCTACGATGACAGGGGGCAATGCTCCCCTGGGTTCCAACGGATGATAGGTCGGTGATTAAATCTGGACAATCCGATATATAAACTAAATGAACCCAGTGAAGCAGCAATGGGCTATGTTCATTACTCAAATATTGATACTTACCGTCCATAGCAGGTCTTTGCCCTCTCTCTCTCTCACCCTGTCCCTCCCCCTTTTCTCGCTCGACCAACTAACTCTGATATGAGTATTTTGATCTCCCCACTTCCTCGGGTTAGCTCAAAATATTTTAGGAGCATACCCCTCGCTGTTGGAGTAAGGCTGTAGTCTGAAGTGAGGGACACATATCGTGAGTCGAATGTACCATTCTTAAATTTTATATCATATTTACATCTTATTTCTTATATAATGTTTTTGATAAAATCCTTCAATTCCTGAGTAGATCATCTAAAAAATGTTTTGATTCTTAGGTTAGGAACGTTCTCATGGCAAATACGTCAGCATATATCCTTCTTCGATGAACGTGCACTATTTTTTCTCGGAGAGAGGAAATCCAAGTCCAATTGATGAGTATATTGATGAGTATATTGATGAGTGTTTGATGAGTGTATTGATGAGTACATATGAATAAATAAGTATGAGTATATTATGCTTAGAAAGTAATAAAAAATGGATCAGGAACTGATGAGCAGATGAGCTACTACTGAACACTATATTTACCTACAGAAATATATTGTGAACACGGTGGAACATCAACAAAACATCTAGCCAATTTCCTTGAGATACTCTCAATCTCAAAGGAAACATGAAGGTAAAATTTTGGTTCAACGAGCTTACCTACGTTATGATCGTATATCTATCTATGGTTAACAAGCTAAATGTAAAATCAGACTTACTTTGGTGTGTATTATTGGTTTACTTACACAGTTGAACCCCGAGAAATCCCTTTTTAGAATTTAGCGTCTTTGGAGGAGAAATACCGTCGACATTCGCATGCTATGACCAATGCGGAGAAAATGAGGCTTAGAATATGGTGGATATTTTATGAGCGTTTACGAGTAATAATTACCCTTTTGGGGAGGACATGTTCCGCCATCCTACTCATTACATATAGTGCAGAGGTATAGATGGTGGATAAATGATTTAAATTCAAGCCTTTCTCGCGATGAAATTCACAGGAGATAGTGGAGGTGGTAGATTATCAAGGGAAGTGTGGCCAAAGGAAGGCATAAAGACAGAGGTCGAAGCATGGCTAGAGGTAAGAGGTTAGAAGTCCGGTTTGATTGAAAACAATAAAATCAAGGTGTAGGCAGGGGTGGAAGGGGTGATAATGCCATGCAAATTACGTCCATCCTCCATCAAAATAACGTAAGATCATTTGCGAGTGAGCTCTGAGTTTCGAGGTTTTAGATCCACGACAGGGCTCAACCAAAAATGGAGTTGAGTTGCTTTTTCGAAACGGCGATGAGGTGGTGAGTGGTGCGTGCGATACGATATTTCGATGGGTCGTCCGCCCGCCAGAGGGCGCGGGCCACGGGTAAATTATTGAAACTCGATGCACCGATGTGCAATAGATCGCAATGGCGGGGCTCTAAATCGCCGCGGGCTCCAAAGAGCTGTCGCAACTCGCCGCGCCTGGGCTGAGCGGTGCTCGCACTGTATAGGTAATGTTAGATGCTTATCTGTAACAGCTTCTCAGAGACGCCCAGAAAATCTCTTCCCAATGACTCGAAGCTCCGGACGATACTTCGAGACCGCGAATTAACGCACCTCATTTCAAGAGCTAGCGCGGCGGGAGGGTTAGCCGAGAGGTGCGGCGCGAGTCTACACTAAGAAAAAAACACAAAAGTTGGGTCGATATGGGAAGTTGAACACATGTTAACACAAGCCCCAGGTTGATTCTGAAGTTTCTTGGTTTTCCCATTGGTTTCTGCTCTAAAGGCCCAGACACACCTGCGAGTTACAAGCACTTGTCGAAAGTGAACCACCAATAGGCAAGGAGGATTTCGATAGCTCGATGTCGAACGATCGAAATCCTGGTTTCCTATTGGTGTTTTACTTTTAACAAGCGCTTGTAACTCGCAAGTCCATCTGCCGCCTTAATTCAACGCAAACTCTACATCTGAGCAACATTCAGACACAAAATGATGGAATTGTATCCTTCATAATCTGAGAAAAATTCAGAAAAAGTTTCAAGGCATATCGTGCAGTTCCCTTCCAAAAAAAATAAAACGAGAGAAAGTAGGCAACATTAAATTTAGTTTGGCTGATTCTAGTTAAAGTCATCCAATTCGTCTAAAAAAAGTGTTGAAAATCAGAAATAAAACGGGATTGGCTGCCCCGGCACAACTGAAACTTCCTGCGAGGAATCAGATTTGATGTATCCGGAGACTTTAACGCAAGTGTAAGAAAGTAGGTGTTTTGAGTAATACATAGTGGCCAGAGCAGTAACCCCTTCAGTACCCCGCAACAAGAACAATTGGGTAAATTAGACCTAAAATAATCCAACTATACATTAGGTGTTGCCTAATTGTCTCTGATGATTTGTTTTTTAAACAGGGAACTTAGCACTAGTGAACTTTGCAATTTTGTAAATATATTCTCCGTTAAGGTTTAATTCACAAAAAAAATTACATGCTTTGAATATTTTAGTTGTTTAAGTCATAGTAATAAAACACGAACGGAAGTCAAGGAATATGAAATGCAGTTGTGAAGTTGTGAATGTGAAAATACAGTTCTCTCGTCCACAGGAAAAGCGCCGTAACTCCATTCCAAATTTGGTATTGTTCTTCCACACATACTGCTCTATCACAAGAAAATCTAATTTCCACAAGGTTTCACTTTTTCATTTTGAATTCTTAATAGTATGCCGGAGTCGACTAAGAAAAATGAAGGATGAAAATATGTTAGTTTTATCGTAAAATGAGCAGTTTTACCAGAAAACAAATGAAAAAAATGTTGAGTGGAATTACGGCGTTTTTATTTTGGAAAGCAGAGTTAGACTGATATTGGTTGAATCTCCGCATATGAACCAAATCGCGCGGATGATCCAAAGGCGGGTGAAAAAGGCTCCAAGGAGCGTGGAATCATGGCGGTCTCGATGCAAAGCTCTTCCGATTCTATTCTGCCGTACTAAGGAAAAACGCCGTATGAACATTCGAGAGTTGCCAAATTTCCTCTCAGAAAATAGTTATTTTTGAAAAAAGTTATGAATATTTCTCCTTGAAATTTTCAGGAACTTTAGGTGCAATTGATAACAAAATCATCGAAAAACTTGGAGGAAAAATCTTCACAAACTTTCCGAGAATCGGTGATTTTTCGAAGAAAATTTGGCAACGCCTGAAGGTTCATACGGCGTTTTTCCTTAGCACGGCAGTATTCACCGTGATCCAGTCGCAAAGATGTTTCTGGTAACACCAGCCGGGAGTCAGAATTGACACCGTTCACCCAGCATCCATTGCACGGGCATCGGGTGCATTATTCATCTCAGTTTTCTGATGTTCGCTGCCCATTCTCTCGACGCCGGCGCCGCGCCGCGCCACTCCGCGCTGCCTGTAACCTACTCCTCTGTTTATTCTAACGGCCTGTGCTTTACAGGCCTTATCTTCGCCATTATAATTTTATTCCTCTGCATTTTGATGAGAAAAGGGCGCACTATCAACATGACCGCGCTGACCGCTCTCTCTACACACATTTCCTCGCGAAGCTTCACTTCACTTCAGCCCTGCTTTCGAAACTTTCCAACGCATGCGTTTGCACAAAATTTATAAGATATTGTTCATATTTTCCGTTGTAGGATTAGAAATGATTGATCGGACGAGAAGTTTTCATTCTCCGATACCGTCGAGATTCTTTTTCAGAGATTTGAGGAACAGAAATGATCAAATTACTGATATCTTTAAAATTACTCTTTCTACATTAACTCAAAATGTTCTACTTGATTCGATGCTCTTTGCTAAGTGGACCACATTTTGCAATAAGGAACCCCTATTTCTGGCTCATTTTAGAAACAGCATATATGCCATTGGTTTCCCTATGCAGAAAGGTGATTTTATATAAGAACTATTTATAGAGAATGGTTCCTTCTTGCAAAATGTAATCGAACTATACCAAAAATTGCCTTATACTTTAATAGTAAGCGGTATAGCTAAATACTCAATTTTGAAAATTTAAACACAATATTCCTTACCTCTCCTCACCCACCCACCCACCCACCTCCCTTCCCCCAATCACACTGGAGAAAAAAAACACATTGTATCTAGAGTCCAGACTCTTAAAAACATCGACAAGAAAAAGTACTGTTGATTCAATCAGAATCTAGCTTAAATCAAGAACAAAGCCTCTTAATTTAAGCGGATTTCGTTTTGATTCAAGCAAAAATCCGATTGAATCAAGAGTATTTTTTCTTGTCGATGTTTTCAAGAGTCTGGACTCTAGATCCAATGTGTTTTTTTTTTCCAGTGCAACGTGAATAGCATACACGACAATATTTACCTTCCGTGCTTTATGGAGAAAAGATTTGGTTTTTCCTTAAAAGTATTTTTCATTTTTTCAATTTTTTTATTGATTTGAAAAATCGAAAAATATTTCAGAAAAGAGAGCTTTTGAAAATTTCTATACGGCGTTTTCTCTTTACAATCCAGGAAGGCAAATGCACTCCTTCCGTTTAAAAACGTGTAAGGTAGAATGTGTAAGACGACTAGAGGCAGGATTTTGAGGACAGGGAACGCGAAGTAGAGAAAAAAATCCTATTGGGCTCGCAGGATTTTACCCGTGATGGATGAAACTGACCGAGCCTCATCTTATCTCGCGGATGAAATCAATAACCGAGAACAATGAGGGCCCCATCGTAATTCGTACTGCTTTGCCTATGAACCGGATCAGCCTGCGAGACGGTTCCGATGGGATTCTAGAAATGGTAATCTACTTTCTTCACGGACTCATCCTTCTAAATTGAGCTTTGAGATCGGGTTCTAAATCATTTCAGAGATGCACGGAGAGCTTCGTATCACGGATGCGTACTGAGGCCTATTCAAGTGGCCCGTTCCCGATTTGCGGAATCGAGCGGCGGAGGAATAAATTTCTCGATGGCCCTTCTCAGGGACTGGAATAAGGAGAGCGAACGAATTGTTGGAAATGAGAGAAAAAGTCGAGAGCCTGAGCTGCGTAGAGACTTTATTGGAAAAGAATCAAGCTGACCCCTTGAAAATGGTCACATGAAAAAATAATTGAATGAAAATCAACTTGATCTATAGTATTGACAGACGAAATTTTTTGGGAGAATTTTCCATGAACGGGCTTTATTCGTTAGTCAAGTTATACATTATCGTTCTGTAAGTTGAACCAGCTATATTTCAGAATTGGGTAATGAATTGGATTTACGTCAAGGAGCTTTCTCAAAACAAAACAAAACAAACCAAATCTTTTCTTGTTCGCAAGAAAGTGCGCAAAAAAACTGTACGCGGAGTTGTGGAAATTTCTTTGCAAGCGATCACCCAAAATTGGCTTTGTGGTGTCCTACACGGGAAAAGAGAGGTAGGAATTCTAGGATGATACGGGCATTTCCAATTAACTGTGGTAGAGTCCCGTAGCTCTCCAATGAATTAGGTCACCAAACCAAATGTTGCGATACTACCACAATAATTAATTAGAAATGCTTATATCATCCAACAATTTGGGATAGTGCCATAATTTTAGGAAATAGCCCTTAACACTTTTTTCCGTGTAATACCTGTGAAATATTTTTGCGGTGCACCCATATTTTTCCTCTCCTTGAAATTTTTGGAACGCTAAGTGGGACATCTATTGATATTGATTGGTATATTGGTTGGATAATATGTATAGGTTGCAAAAATACTGGGCACTTCCGGTTACCAGATGTACTTTTCTTCATTTCCGGCGGCAAAAGCGTATACACCCTTGTCTCTGACAGCTAGAACTAGGCGTTTTTCTCTCGCAAACATTGTGTAGAAATGTGGAGTGAGAGCGTTGCGAATGATCCATATCTCCGGCGGCGGCGCGGCGGGCGCAAGTCGCGAGTCCGGTGGACTTTTCAAACGCAAAAGCTGTCAGGAGTCGGGCACCGCGCAACTTGGGCCGCTCTTTTGTCTTACTTTTCAGCCGAGTCGAATCTTGATATTTCATAATATTATTTAAATCAGTTTGGGCCCGTATTTATCCGGAGCGGATCGGATTGTTGGTATTTCTACCGGGATGACTTGCAGGTTCCCAATCAGATCTCCAGATCATCAGGCCCGGGCGTAGCTGTCAAATTCATTGTTCGAGCATGCGCAGCTCCTCTCCGACCTCTTTATTCGAGCCGGCCTTCGCCGTTTCCTTTATTTTCCTTGCGCCTCCGAGATCGGAATATCTCTCTCGGTTTACCGTCAAGTCGACAAATTTTATCCTCTCGTCTGCATGACTCTATACATTCGCCACTGTGACGAAACCGTGGAGTTTACAGGTCCTTATCAGATCAGTATTTCTCCCACCCGGAGCCGGAATATCTAGGGGCGAGCTGAAAATTTGATGCAATTGAAAAGATACTAGAATCTCATTATTTGCTGCTCTTAGACGTACAAATTTTCCCGATTTAGCATCGCGGATTTTAGACAAAAGTTACGCTCAGGTTTTCAACTTTCTCTATAGCTTCTAATGAGATTTACTTTGAACGACTTCCGGGGGACATTGGTCCTGCTAAGTGTCGTTCTTGGAACGGATTGTATATAGTTTGTTGTTGCTTACCAGTCGTTATCAAATAGTCTCACACTGGTAAATTAAGGCCGTATGGAGAAATGTGTCGTTACTCTTTGTCATATAACTAATCCAAAAGAATCCCCCCCCCCCCACCCAAAAAAAAACAGCTCTGAATGATCGATTATATGTCCTTAACGCTTTGGTGATCGTTAGAATCCTCTAGACTTCAGTTTTCTACACTCTCGATGGACAAACAGCACGATACAAGTATTCGTGCTCCTTGACTGCCTGTGTTGCATTTATAGAATTGAAGGCGCTCCGATTTTCAATACGCTCTTAATATAATGATGGTAACGAGTGTGCGATGTTGATGATAACACAATGCCTTGAGCAATTTTACATAGTCTACGATCCGCTTGGGGAGCAAGATTCTGCACTATATATTATTTTACTCAAGAAAAAGAGGAACGATACTCACTTCTCAGCCTGCACTAGAAGTTTTGCACAGTAATTAACAGCTCGTTTATATGTCACATATTCCACATGCTTACCTGCAAAGAAAAGAAATAAGAATAAAACATAAATTAAATTATAAACAGACTAACAAAAGTATTGATTAAATATCGCACTCACTAAATAAGTAATTTTTGTGGATGACCATGCGGATTCTAAATATTAACCGGAATAAATATCGATAGCGTCTATTTACAGCAGTAAACGATGAGACATACGTTGTTTGTCTGTATCGTTGCGTTAAGTCGTATCATTTCATACGATGGCTTCTACAGAAGAGCAGCATCCGTCAGAAATATGTAATATTAATAAATCAATTTCGGTTCCGAGTACTTAAAGAGAAATATACTTCTTGTTGAAGGAGTGAACCCTATCGAGGCCCGTATCTCCTCTGAATATAACCTGAGCGAGTTCAGAGAATATTTGAACTCATTTCGTAGTTGCAGAGGCCTGCTGCGCCGTGCTGTCTCGCAGAGCCGATCGTCTGGAAAGTGCTGGGTTAATAAAACAATAGTACAGGGTGATTACACATTTTAGAACCAACAAAAGCTTCCTCTAGCTCTAAAGTTGTAAACTCCGTTTTGTGTACACAATACACATATTAATAAAGATGATTTAAAAAGAAAAAAAGAGAAAAAAACTGCTGATGAACACTCTTGCTTTAGTAATAACACATTCGAAGATTTAATGAGCCACTTTTCTAATGCTTCACATTTCAAATTTTGATGCAAGCAAATACCTAATGTTATTGATGGTCCAAAATTTTATCAATAAATTACCCACCGTGAAACACAAATAGTTCCAGCGGTATTTTAGGGTTATTTAAGTACCTAAAAGTAATTTATATACCAAAAGAAAATATCAAAGGTAGGAAACGAACCGATTATTTCAGACCGAAAACCCTTCCATCTTCTACAGACTAAATTAAGTAACAATTTAAAGACGCTTTAAATAAACAACAAAAATCTACGTTAAAAGTAACGTGACTTACGAAATGTACTTTTCGGGCCCTATTTCAACCTATTTTGTACAACCTTTTACCTCTTTCTTTCAATGAACCTGTAGACAAGGTACGAATTTAAGCATTCTGATACATGTTTCTTAACCAGAATTTCACGTAAAATACGATTCGCGCAACGAAAATTACTGAAACTAAACTCCTGACGGAGACATTAACATTTTTATTTCACATTGCTTACAAGGAATTTGTACTGCCCGCTCACAAGAAACTCAAAGCTCCACGTGAGTCAAATCGCGCCTTACAACGCTTGCAGCAAGCCTCTCAATCGAGCAATATTCATTTCACACCGTGTGTTTTTCAAACTACAAGTAATTTGCTATAGCTGAGCCAAAGCGTCAAGATTGAGGTTGCCAGATTTTTTTTATCGCAGAGACGTTCATGATAACTTTTAGCTCGCGATGTGAATCACGTAGAGCATTGAGTTTTCATGAGCGGGAGGTTTCAATTCAAGCACCAAGAATCATTAAATATCTTCGGAAGGAGTTGATTTCGGTAATTTTCGTTGTGCGCATCGTGCTTTACGTGAAATTTTGGTGAAGAAACATGTATTGGAATGCTGAAATTCGAAACTTGTCTAGTGGTCCATTCTACCGAAAAATTAATATTTTAAGTATTATCCGTAAGTATTCACTCTGAGACTTTTCCATCACCCTATATACTTAAAGGACGACCGGAATGTATTTATTTTAGAACGGTTAGAAATTGAAACACTACGTTGGGAGTTCGTTGGAAGTTGTACCGACACTACCTGAGCGTGGCGCTACGCTCCATCTCGCACTATACGCCGATTCGACCAGGACTATTAATCATTTTCCATATGAATACGATATTCTATTCCATGTTCTTAGTACGAATTACGACCCCCTAGGGTTTATCTTAACGAGTTAAACGCAAATTAAATGAGTTCGATTAGACCTGCGCGAGTAGAACTGTACACTCATTTATGCAGTCCGTTCGCCCAATTCTTTAATCACTGATGAACGGCAGGAACAACTTTCTCATGCTCGTCAATCTGACTGGACTGAGTTGAGCAGTATAAGGATTTGAATACATTGCACAGTATAAAAAATAAGTTATTGTTTGTCTCACGAAATAAGCCGAAAAGTATGATATACCTTTTGTCAATAATAATATTGTTATTGTTAATCATTAGATTTACTATTTTTATACACTTTCATTATTAATAAATCAAGCGAGAGAGAAAACTGCATTATTGCAGCAACTTTTCAACTGAGTCCTTCCTTCCTGCTAAGCTCGTCTTAGTTTCCAGGGATTTTTTCCCCCAAAATTTTCCACAATCCACAATCATAACTTTTGTTTGTTTATTTGTTAAGGTTGAAGTTAATACTTCAGAATCAATAATTAAAATTACACATAAACTTTTTAAATTCCCCTCAAAGCAGCCCAGATTCAATGAGTTTTTACAAGAATGTACTGGTTTGAACCCATAAAAATGCACGATGCGCTTATCCAATGTATTTAATTATAATTCTAACCAAAATTTGAATTTTACTTAACCTCATATGGTAAATTTTACCACAATACCTTTTTTTAGAGCCTTATTTCTAATTTTAGACCAGGCTTGAAAGAGGTAAAGGTTAAGGGTTTCTTGAGCGTCCCATATAATATACTCGTGAGTTCAAAACACCGACCTTAGACTTAGAGGGAGGTAATAGTGCTGGTGAAAAGAATGAAAAGGATAACCGTTGGTGGCGACTAAATGTGGTTAGTGGCACTTAACTTTACGGTTGCAAGGCACTCAAAAGAAGGATGGGCCTGTGCCGACACGTCAATGGGGAGCTCGGAGCAATTCATCAATGCTCCTGTCATAAGATCACGTAATAACAAGAGTATTTACTACGGTTCATCTTGACTCATTGTGCTTGATTGTCGGTTTACCGGGAAAACGCTCGGCATGGCATTGCGCAAAGGCGAGGATTTTGATAGTTTCGCAATATTGGAAATGTTTCGGTGTCTTTTGCATTGCATCGGACCTTTTTTTTCTAAATTGTGAGTATATTTATAGATTTCCATCCACTTCTAAATTATGTGAAGTTGCATATATGACACCACTCTCCTCTGATGATTGAATTTTTTAGGTTCGTGAAATAAGGAAAAATAAAATACAACCAAAGCGTCTAGTCTATGCCTTAAATAATACAAAACAGGAGCTGAAAAATCACATCTTAAACATTTGGTTGGTAACATCATGTTTCCTGGTTAAACACACACAAAACTGCACAGTAGGTGAAGAACTCAGTTAAAGGTATACTTTTACGTTATACTTTAAAGGTCCAAGTTGGAACAGACGCGCTAACTTTAATGACCTTTATGTAAATTAACTGTCTTTAATGGAAATAGATACGTCATGCGAGGTACTCCTTTTTCTATCGCCACTAGAATTTTAAACTGATGTTCATAGGTTATTAGTTATATACAAACTTCATGCATTTAGAACATGTGCAATAATGACATAGAAACCTGACCTTCGTCAGTGAAGAAGAATATGTATAATTGCGGGCAACCCATCGATTCAGGCGATTTTTTAAATTTTAGGCAAATATAAAATAGTGCCTTTAATTTTTTTGTAGATGAATCTTGCCTATTTGACAACAATGTAAGACAACGTATGACCATATCGTCTTCAAGCAAGCCTGTGGGTTACGGCTTATGTTGCCAATTTTATATCACTGGATGTATGGGAATGAAACGATTAAAGTTTTGCGGATTTTTACTCCTCCTCTATTGTTTTATCAATAAAATTTTATCCAACAGTTTAATTAGGAGAAATTTTTAAATCCAAGATCGCATGCGGGTTAGCACCGAATTGTGGATCAATCACAATGAGTACAAATTCAGAATCTGAGGTGCATTAAGTATTTACTCAAGTAATTTATTTCGAGAAAAAAAATTGCAAGAAGTATGCCCATTGCATTGTGCTACATATTCAAGTTAAAACTGAATCAGTGAGAACAAAAACACACCAACTCGGAAAAATGAAAATAATCGAGACACACACAAAACTGCACAGTAGGTGAAGAACTCAGTTAAAGGTATACTTTTACGTTACACTTTAAAGGTCCAAGTTGGAACAGACGCGCTAACTTTAATGACCTTTATGTAAATTAACTGTCTGTAATGGAAATTGAGCATTTTCAAGTAACCGAGTAAGTGTGTTTTCGTTCTCACTGATTCAATTAATGGAGATTGATTCGTCGTAAACTTTAAAAACATCAACTCAAACCTATCTGATTGGTGAACGTTTTTAGCCACTTCCACGAGGCGGTGATTAAAGAAAGAAAACTCAATTAATATGCGAATACCCTTCAGAAGTGGATAATTCTGCATAGTCTTTAAGGTTTGCAAACTTCTGTATTAGAATTTAGCGCGTCGTGAGGACTCATTTCGATATGACTTCAGAGTCAAAAGTCTTGTTCATTTGCTTTCTCTGACCTATTTCCAATGAAAGACTACGTAAACGAAAAATACTAGTGCCTGAAAAAAAGAAGAAAAAAATCGTGTTGCGATGTGCCGGTATCAACCATCGGGTTTTCCCGTCCCGCGACGGTTCCGTACCTTTTCCCTCCTGCTTAGCGATTCTTCAAGTGCTTCGACGAGGAATTTTTTAATTTGGCAATAACGTAAAGTATCTCTGAGGTGCTTGATCAGTCGTATAAAATACGTCTGTCCGCTTGGGGCGCCGCGGGCAAGTAGTATATCCTCAGCTCTCCTCAACGTTTTCTCGCCTGCAGCCAATGCTTTTGCTCCTTGCCCCACTGACACTGACCATCCGGCCCCGACCCTCCTCCCCCCACACCCCGCACCCACACGCCGCGCCATCAAACGTCTGATTGTGAGTCTGGTAGCCTCCCACAAATCCCACAGAACGAGGAGAAATTTGACAATTTACTGTTTGATCGCAGACCGCAGTTAGCGAGGCATCCGGCACCGTAAGAAGTCCGTAGCGTCCGTGTGGCTGGTTCTCTCGCTTCAGCAAATTCCGTTTGGAGCGGTGTGGGCTGTGGTAAATCTTAGCGAGGTGAAATTACCGGAACTTCTAGCCGGGATGCACTAACTACACTGCGTGGCATTGAATGATTATCGTAAAAAAAAAATGTCCAACTGTATTGCTACGGTATTCAGAAATATCAGTAAATATTTTTTAAATCTGTACTGCAATCATGCAACAGATGAACTGAAATGAGCAGGGAAGAACTAATTCATAATTTAAGGGAAAGCGGTTGCTTTTAGCGCATATTTGGTCATAGTTGTTTTTTTGTTTGAGCAGAAATTTCGAATTTATGCATCGAAAAACGTTTATATCTTGATTAGGAGTTACTTCCTGTACTTCTCGTCGTAAAAATAGTGTTTTTAGTTAGATTTTGATGCGAAAGCATATTTCATGATGCTTAAGTTCTCCAGTGGTACACTGATATTCGTAACGGGTGCTGCGTAATAGGTTTGGAGACTTAAACGCGCGGCGAAGAAAGTAAGCACAATTCCCCAGCTAATACAGCAGATAATCTTCGGCAAACAACGGCAAGCAGCAGCTGAGCTGAAGCGCCGAAACTGAAAATGCCATTTTTTCATACTGCAGAGATTGTTACGGTAACGTAAAAAGTGCGATTTAACTCGAGTGGATTATGGTCTCTTTCATAAGCAGGAAGTTTGAATTTTCATATCGAACTTCGTTATTATGTAGGTTATGAATTACTTTTTATAATTTTCGTTGCACAAATCGTTATTCTTGTGAAATTTGTATGAGGGAATATGAATCAGAATGTTTGATTACACATCCAACTCAAGTAGACTACGGTTTTTATTGAAAGGGAAGTTTGGATTTATGCATCGAAACACGTTGATATTTTGGTTAAGACTTACTTTTGATAATTTTCGTTGCACGCGTCGTGTTTTCCGTGTTTTAATGAAAAATTATAATAAAAAAAAACAATTAACTCATACTAAGAAAATGAAATAAATCAATATAATATTGTAATACTTTCATTTATTCGCTGTCTATGGAGGTCCATTCGTCCCTTAAAGTTACTTAAAAATAATTTAATTTTAATGAGAATGAGGGTTAAGATAAAAAAACCTGGAATATTTTTTCCAACAATCGTTTCAGAGAACTGATTTTGATCTGAAACCGATCGAATAAGGAACGTTACAAAGTGACAAGCGAGCTTAACATGAAATCAGTAGAGATCAGCTGAGAGAGAGGGAGGTCAGACATGAGCAGCTGATGTAAATAGCGCTCAAGAGGCGGAATGAGGTAGCCAACAAACGTCCTTGAAATGTTCCGATGAAGACAGGAAGATGTTCAAGATTGGAAACTCCAGTGCATCCATTTTTGCCGACTTCCATCGTGCGAATAAACTACTCGTTGCAGTGCTGCCATTTTATTTTATGAAAAGATTCCGAAATAATTCCGATTTGCCGAAGCTCCGAGAAAAATTGCGATTTTTTCGAAAATTCCGGGGAAAATTCCGAAATACGCCCGGATATAGTTCCGAAGATCGTCAAATTTGATCAAAAAGTCCCTAAATTTGATTAAATATATGGTCAAACCGGCGGAAAACCGCAAATTTCGAGGAAATTCCGAAAAGAGCTGAAAATTCCGGGGATTCAGATAAATCCGGGGAAAATTCCGATAATTTGAAAAGTCCCGAATTTCGGAATTGATTCCGGAAAATGGCAGCACTGACTCGTTGTAAATAGCGAACTTTTGCGATCTATCACTGTGAACGGATGCTGCGAATTGTCGCTTGAGCTGGTTGCGATCTTCCGACGCACAATGCATCGAGTCAATGGGGGAGGTCGGACACAATTTGAAAACTTTAAAAGCTCATAACTCCGTTCATACAAAACTTTTAGGTTTTAAAAGGGGTTCTATCGGTTTTCTCGTGAAATTGTCTTCTAGATACACCCCTGAAAATTTAAAACGTGACGAATTAAACATTAAAATTTGCAGTTTTAGTCAAATTTTTCATGTCCGACCTCTCCCGTTGACTCGATCCACTGTGCGACGGCGACGAATCCAACTCAGTGACCCCCCCGTTTGAGACAAACTTATGCACCGGAGGATGGCAAATCTACAACCCATGCGCTAACTTTTGAAATGCAAACTCGACAATGCCCCCGTAATCACGCGAATTAATGGCGATTCACATCCGCGTGTCTCCGTGAATGGATTTTGCAGATTTATCAAAAAAGTGTAGGAAAAATGGTACCCGCTGATTCATTATCATAAGTATGGAGCACGTCTCGATGTTCGAAGCACCAGCTTAAAGGTATGTCATTAACTAGAAAAATGATGTTGGCAAACAAACAGGTGTGTCCTAGTACACGCCGCGCGGCTAAGAACCCGGCACCCTTAACTCATTCGATTTACGCATCAGTTGCTTTTAGTTCTTAGGCAGTGACATCTTTGTGCCATTTTTTAAGCCAAATTATACTTGAGATTGAGAAAAATTGCGAGAAATATGAATGAATCGCGCTGAAAAATGAAAATACTAATTCAAGTAGTGCGTCATGCTATCAAAATAACCGCGTTTAGGGTCATTGCCAGGCCTACAATTTTATTAAGCACCTTATTCAACAATGTATTAAGCTCGTAAAAACAAATACATATCCGCACACGATAAAAAAGATAACTTCATTTCAGTCTTCTTAAGTGTAGAAACAACCGTGTTTCGTAGCTCTTAATTGGATGAAATCACTACATTTTCAAACCACCGTGAGTATATATTTCAAAGACAGCATACAAAAGTGAAACATACCTCATAAAAAATCCTAGCTCTCCGCGGGACTTTAGTAAGTCTAGCAAATCTGTAAAAACCCCCGTATTTAGCTTCCGAGAAGGTCCAAAATTTTGAAATTTGGTCGAAAGGTTTTAAAAGTCTATTATCGGCCTTTCTAATACAAACCTTTGTCCCAGTCTACCCACTTCCTTGCGCATCGACAGATCGCCCCCAAATTTTACCAATTTTTCTCCAAAAACAAAATATTTTTTTTTTCAAATTCTGAAAATATTCTGCATATGTATACTATAACATTGTAAGAGTAACGCGAAACGCATAATAGTCAGAGATGTGAAGCAAATGGAAGGGTTGGACCGCAAAGCTGGCAGAGGGCGTACCCCTATAGTGTAATATGAAGGTTTGCTTCACAGATCCCAATTTGTATTGACACGGAAAGCTCAAAAATGTTCTTGCCATGAAGATTTTGAATGAACACATCAATAATAGACTTTGTAAACACGCTTTATTTTGATTCATGGGTCAATTTTCTATCGAAGACATCCTCCCGTTTAAAGTAGAGGGTTTAAAGGGACTCATCGACGCGTACTTCAGCCCCCAGCGACGCAAGATGGGGAAATCGATTAAACCTCCTCTTCAAACTCGCGAGAGAAACCTTAAGGAATTCCTCTCATTTTCGATGTAGCTGCAGTTTACAAGAAACCCACTCAGCGACAATACAGTTGAATCAATCACTTTTCTCCCCCTGCATGACAATGAAGACACCTTTCACCTAATTTCGGGCAAAATAACCAGAGGGGATAATTTAATAGACGGTAATTCATATGACGCGTGTGAATTGGACAGATGCCCACGCAGTATCATGACACTTAGTTGAGGTCTCGCACTCCCGGGCGCCCCCCCGCCTCCCTCCTCCCCCTCCCCCCCCCCCCCCCCGACCCACCACGACTAGCGACCAGTCCTGACGCTGAATTTATTTATTAAAACTTGGACTCACACTCTTCCTGGCATGCGTCAACTAAGCTCACGAGACTCATGTGCAGTGAGCATCAATAGTCCCGTAATTAAGATACCAAGCGGACCTGCGCCTCCTCAAAAGTTGCCAAACTTTGGCTCCAATTTCACTTTTTCATCGAAAATCCATCACGCGTTGATCCAAGCATGGACAATACGTTTTACCACCGGAGAAAAAAGTCCGTCAAAAGTTCTGAGATTCGGAAATTTTTTGTTCCAATTTCTCCCTCCACACGACCGTCAAAAGTTCCGGTATTATCTTTAGATTTTTTTCGGAAGTTCCGAGAAAGTTCCGGAAAATGCAAAAGATCCGGAGCATTTCGAGAATTTCAAAAGTTCCGGGAAAAATTCAGCATAATCTCAAAAGTTCCGAAATTTAGATTCCAGGAAATAGGAACACCGGTCTCTTGGATCCAGAGTCCAGACTATTCAAAAAATTGACAGGAAAAAAAACCTTTGTTGCAATTGGATTTTTGCTTGAATCAAGAGCCAAGCCTTGTAATTTAAGCTGATTCACCTTTGATTCTAGCAATTAATATCTGGTTGAATCAAGAGTATTTTTTCTTGTCAAATTTTTTAAGTTCTCTTGAGACTTGATCACCCAAGAGACCTTTTTTCCAGTAAGGGACTCCGCACAGGTATCCTACCTAAAGTGTCAAAGTTACTTTCGAAACTTAACGCTTAGATCAGTTTCATGACGACTGTTGGGCAAAAAAGTCGATAAACTAAATCCTAGAAATCCTAACACAATATGCAATTTCTTTCCCGGCACAATGCTCAAAGCGTCATTCGTCGGTCATCATTTGGCTGATGTCGTGCTCGACAAGTTCGTAATCAATTATCATCAGGAGAAAAATAGCGTTATTTTCAAGAAAATGAACCAGACCACCAAGAATACTGTTCCTACAACCGCGAGTATGGTTACATGGACCGAACTGTACGGCCGATATAGAACACCGAAATCAAGGCTCATGTGATCGAACTTTTTTTTATCGATGCCGACTTTAGAGTAATTACAACTGCTGATTGAACACAAGTAGTCTCCTCCCGGCCAAAGTTTCACAAAGTGCCATGCGAAGTCTCAAAATTCCCGCCGCCATTTTATTTTTTTACAGAGAAATTGTTCAACGAAGCTGTCCGAAAATTTCACAGAATTTCATTTGTGCTGCCGATGGAACTTAGTGAAATTTTCAAACAGATTTAACCAACAACATCTCTGTAAAAAATAAAGTGGCGGCAGAAATTTTGAAACGTCGCATGGCGCTTGTGATACTTTGGTGGAAGGTGACGAAGTATTGAACACAAGGGTACCTCCCGTTCATTGAATTTTAAATTTGCAAAATTCCGTGCTCAGTCTGGCGTCGGTGTTCCGGGTTACTCCTCGCGCGGCTAGCTGCTTGTTTATATGCCCCTTAGAGAAGTTGATTATAACCATTTGGAATATGTCAACCGATTGATCTATAAAATGACCCCGCTTATTCATTTGTGGACCGCTTTTATGCATGTTCCCTCGCGCCTTAACTAATTGCGCGGGCAATTAGTTTTCTGTGGACGCTAACTACTGCCATGGATCGTAGCGGCTGCGATGTCTCATTCAGTTCGGACCCGTGTACAAGGTTCCTTCAAATTGTCGCCCATCTGTCATAAGGGCGTATCTCAATTACCTCGTGAGCCCTATCTTACATTTAAATACATGCTTTCCGGGGCTCATACGGAAATCAAGATACGCCCTTACGTCAGAGGTCCAACGAAATGAGGGAGCCAACAAAGAGGACACAGGTGCTGGGTCCGAGAAAATAATGACATATGTAAAGGAACCGCATGAGACTTAGATTCTGCATTGCTCTGTGGTCGTCGGAGCTCAATTGGAAACGTTGTTCATCGTTACGACTAACGTTGTATTGATTTTTTTTAAAATTGCCCCCAAGCCTTTCACTCAAAATTTAATTGGGTAAGGAATGTCTCTGAAGGTCAGAGTAGATGAATAATGGCACCCTGAGTAAGCAGAGTGACTAAAAAATAATCTAAAATTAATTTAATTGATCTTATGGACCACAGAACAGGGAAGGATTAAACATATTTCCGGATCGAAATTCAATGCTGATCAATGTAAACTTGTCGTAAAATTCCAAAGTTTACCCATGCGTTAAAAATGAATGGCCTCCGTTTACGTTAGAGGTAGTGAACTTTCTGCTTAAAAATGAAATCTCAAAATCTTCTGCAAAAAAACAAAAATCAACACAGGTCAAATCGATATTTTAATACAATTTTATCTACTTGGTTAATCATCGGTTTTAAGTTTTTGCTCGTTCTCCAACATCCTTAAATAGGCGCAAATTTACACCTCCTGTAATTTGCAATTTATGAGCTTATCAAAAGAATCGGCTAACAAAAACCACTATTTCATCATAAAACGTATACAAATATTAGTCCGAAGCTCCATTTCACTTGCGTGGATTTTTGTTTTCATAGCAGGAACTCATACTTTAGTACAGCACACTATATGGGAAATTTTAATAAGGAAACATGTATTTATGTACTTAATTTCATAGAATGTCTAGTGGTCAATCCCTATGGATGCACACGTAAAAAACAGCAAAATAATGCTTACAATTTCCATGAGGGGTTCCCAATAACATACGAGACAGAATATTTCATGAATGTTCGAGAAGCGGAAGATTCTGCTCGGTACTTTATGATACAAATATTTTAACTCCGGTGAAAGTGGTGTTGTATCGCGCAAAACTGAAGGCTCTTTCGACCGGTGCCAACAGTTTGACGTAGCTCACAACGATGTTTGCAGCAGAGAGGGATCAAGTAAACCCGATTCCTATGTCATGCAAAGCCGGATTTACCTACTTGCCGCCCATGGGCCGCCCCCTTCTCATTCGTTTTGAAACATCAATAAAAACTATCAAGTGAACGTGCCGAGGGGAAGGGGGCTGCATAAGACGCGTTTACTCGTATTGGGCACATTTTTTGTGAAAATCGTGTCAAAATTAGCAAAATTTCACGGAACTTTGCGCGAAAGTTAAGTTCTGCAAACTTGTCTCTGCGTGGATAAGGCATCCCATTTCTAAGTATTGAGCGCAAAAATTATGAAAGAACAAACATAAATGTGGTTTAATAATTTTAACTTCCACCGCCACGCCGCGCCGCGCTGACCACACTGTATTTGGCGCAATGCGTGAAGTATCCAATATCCATGCAGTCTTGTAGGCGCTATGCGTTTCCCGTCGACCGCTGCTGACCGCACAGTGCTTGACGCAATGCGTGAAGTATCCATGCAGTCTTGTAGGCGCTATGCGTTTCCCGCCGACCGCTGCTGACCGCACTGTGTTTGACGCAATGCGTGAAGTATTCATGCAGTATTGTAGGCGCTAATATGTGTTACATACCGACCGCCGCGCCGAGGGTTTCTCCTTTTCATCTCAAGTCCTCGTCATCATTGCTCTCTGCACCGCGCCGCTCCAGGCCTAATTGCGTGTTTGGTTTCTCTCTTCACTCGACTAATTAAGGGTGCTGTCTCTTGTATCACCGAAAAACGACAAAATTAGAAATTACTATACTCTCAGGAGATAAAAGATGTTTTCGCCTTTTCTCGTATTTTCCGAATTCGATTTTTTTTATACCTATATTTTAAAAAATTACAAAATTTGCCGCCCCCTAAATTTGCCGCCATGGGCCGCGGCCCATGTGGTCACCCCCTAAATACGGCCCTGATGTTATGTATTTAAAGACGAGTCAGGATCCACCGAGGTACAACACATTTGAAAATAACATTTTCAAAATTATTTTCGCTGAAAAGTTTCGGCTGAATAGGCTGATTTAGTGGCTACGTCATTCGATATAATATCGAGCCCTTAGTTCGAACGTGAACAAACCCAACCTTGTTTCTAATTTGCACCCGTTCGCGCCCTTTGCGTCATAGTCGTAAAATGCGTTCAAGTGTTTCTTACAATCGAAAGTTCTCGTGTTTAACGAGTCTTCAATTGATTTATGACCGGTCAATGACTAAATTTTAATAAATTAACACAGTTTACTGACGAAGAATTCGCACACTAGGTTATGTTAGTTTGTTTTGGTTTGGTTTGAACCAAGAGATCGATATAGTATAGAATGACGTGTCCACTAAATCAGTCTAAAACAAACACAAAGGTACTCAGACAGCCGAAAACGGAAATAGTAAAAACAAAACAAGGAGACAGTGGAAACAAGGCTAAAATACATAAAAATACACGGGACGTTTCGGTGTCTCGCGGCACCATTATCAACCGCTAAAAAAGTACAAAAATAAAAAAAAAATTAAAATCAAAAGAGACCAGCACGGCGTTACATGGTGATGAAAGACTGCAGTCAACGTCAACATCCGTGTATTTTTGTGTATTTTAGCCTTCTTTCCACTGTTTCCTTGTTTTGATTTTACTAAATCAGTCTGTTTAGTTGCTTTCGTTGTCTTGATTTCCCCTCCTGCAGAATGGAGATGTTGCATGTGTGAGGAATTTGCGATTTGACTGTTGATTCTTATGTAAAAGTTCGTGAGAAACACGATGGTGCCACTGGTTTTCTCTGAAATCCACTCCCAAGCTCTAAAAAAGCTCTCAAGTTGAGGCCAAAATGGAGGGGATGTCACACCCTACCCTGAGAGTCCACGTCTACATCAAGACAAACTCTCCATGCAAAGATAGGGAGCAAATACATTAGCAGTGATGCCGTGTTTTCAGTTTAAGAGTCCCCAAATAAAGTGGCAGCCCTGTCAATGAATTTGCTCCCTATCTTTGCATGGAGAGTTTGTCTTGATGTAGAGGTGGACTCTCAGGATAGCGTGGGATATCCCCTCCATTTTGGCCTCAACTTGAGAGCTTTTTTCGAGCTTGGGAGTTGATTTCAGAAAAAACCAGTGGCACCATCGTGTCTCTCGCGAACTTTTTCATAAGGATCAAAAGTCAAATTGCAAATTCCTCGCGCATGCAACATCTCCATTGGACACTTCTCGAGGCGAATCATTCAATTTTGTTCGGCGGTTCCCTCGAAATGGAGGCGAAGCTACGTTGCAGCGAGATTGGATGCACTGCTCCGCGGCCCCGCTCGGGGCTTCATGCTGTACGTGTAGCATTTTTGAATTCCGCTTCGGCTGTTCCCCCGTTCCGTTTATAACGCATCGGCGTCTCCACAATGGCATAGTTGTACACCAAATAAATGATACAGGTAAACTCCCACCACCCACCATGCTCAATTTATAATTCTCTTTAATTCTACGTTTCTACCGCGGCCGCTTCCAGCCGGCATTGCCAACCGGACGAACTCACGGTTTTTTCCGCCGAGGGAAATGGTGCTTTATTGTCTCGAAATGGGCACCCTGCTCGTCAGACCTTGATGCGCCCGCTCCACCGAGTGAGTTTATTTACCTCTGTATCAGTGGCGTGGCGTGCTTTCCGATATATCGATTGTTATGCTATTTAAACCTACGGAAAAGGATCGGAAAAGAGGGTGTTCGCAGCGAACACCTTAATAATCGATTCTTTACCATAGGTTTAAATAGCATAGCAATCGATACATCGCAATTCACGCCACGCCACTGCTCTGTATCACCTACGTTCCAAGAGGAAACAACCTTCCACCGCAAATTAAAGTCCTCAACCTTTAGTGTGGATTCATCCTATTGACGTAATCAACCTATCGCACACTCTCCCTGTTGTTAATATTGTTGTTGTTTTTTTTTTTTGGTTCCATGAAAAAATAGAGACTTTTAATGGGATAACCGATCAGGGAGTTTTTTTCAAGAGGAGGTTTTGCAAAAACCTCGACCAATCAACCTATTACACATTTCCCTGTTGTTGGCGCGTATACGTAGTATACCGCCTTTGCGATCGTTTCGAACCCTGCTCGATACAATAACCGAGTCCCTTAGTTCCTTACCGAAAAGTGACTACCGCGAACTTCTGAGATTTTCCAAAGCGTGTAAAAAGTTTATTTATCCGTCAATAATTATGATTTAAAGTTGTTTCTCATTCTGGGGCTCTCTAGTTTATGTGCAGTGAATACCAAGAGTCTACGTTACTTGGTTTTCTTAAAAAAAGCCTAAGAGTACGACGCGCTGATTTAAAATATGCATATATAAGCAGAATCAAGCGAACTGATTCGAGGATGGCTGAGCAGGTCGGCACTCTCGGAATGAGAATTTAACTCCTCCGTTTTGTTCAAAACGTTGCTTTGACAGATCTCCACACCTCTGTTATACTTTTCAAAAGTTGGTACCCGTGCTCTGATAGTGCTGTTCATCTGACAACAATGTCAGTGTCAGCTGATAATAATATTTTTATCATATGAGGTTAATAAAAAGTTTTCAGTCAGTCTTTGACATCCTGAATAATTGTCTTGGTATTTATTTACTAATTTTACAGAATTATATTTTATTTCTTATTAAAACTAAGAAATACAGTGCAATCTGTGTAAGTGCAATCTGTGATGAGCCTCGAGACTCATTAGACCATTAGCTAAACGTGGCTCATACAGGAATCCACTTACCCCTCTCTTCCCCACGCTCCTGATCACTGCGTCGGCGTCTCGACGAACAATAGCTAATGACGGTCGCCAAGCTAGGCCGGGATCCTCAGCCCCTCGCCCAATTACTTACGCTTCATTAACCATTTCACCGTCACGCTAGGATTCGCCCAATTTTCAAAAAAAATTGTTTCGCGAGTTTTTAGCAATTTTTTCCTTACTCTCCGTTGAAACACGAATTAAAAGAGGTCTCATTCATAAAAATCGGCCAAATAGAAGAGAAGTTACAGTATTCGAAATCCGAAGAAATCAACAAAACTTCTCCAAACAAAAAATAAAATGAAGGGGGAAAAAAAGAAATGTATAAATTACAATTTAATATGATTGACCTCAGAATGTGACAAGCAATTCAATTATAAAAAGGAGAAAAAATTGAGTGAAATTACAAAAAATTAGCCTCTTGCAAGGGACTTCCTTGTATGAGTTTTGACCTGAAGACAAGTAAATCCCGTTACATTATTAAAACGAAATTGACTCCATAGTTTAATGCCTTAGTTTCTTGAATACGATTATTTTAAGCTCTCGAAAATTTATACCAGCAATTTTACCCATGGGGTGATTTCCTGAGAGCTGATAATATCACGAATTTCTCATAGAGCCCTTCAAAAATGGCTTGCTTTTTGGGCAGCCGATTCGGCCATCAAACCGGGGTTTAAATGGAAGCTGATAATAACACAAAGCTCTGAGAAAAATTTTGAGATGAGTATAGGAACGGTTTGTAAATTACGAGGAGAGGCGGGCATTCGGTTCAGCATATCGATACATAAGTATTTTCACACGTAGAATTTAATTTTCACGTCAGGGAGTCGACATATTTTGATTTTTTCGATTTTATACGGAAAATGTATGGTTTTTCGGGATTGAAATTACTTACAATTGTTTCATGAAAAATGAATGCACCCAAAATGACTATAGCATTTTGACTTTCACATACGTGCACTCACTAAATCGATTGGTAAATTCAAAGAGTGGGTACATCGACCTGGTATATCAAGTTTCTGCAATTTTTCACGGCAAATCGGTAGATTTTCGGGATGTGGATTGCTTACTTTCAATTCATGAATGAATAAAGCATGGACATGGTTAAGCTTCTTTGCATGAAAAGACGTTTAAAATAAAAAAATCAAGACATATTTAATACAATTGCATTTATATCGAGTAAATCTCTTTTCAATAATATAACGGGATTTATAATACCGGTGATTTGGGTATTTTAGCCCCAAAATACCTTTAAATCGACTTTATCTTCTAGGAGTTCGACAGAATTTTTCCTTTCTTCGCTTAAATTTTTCCGTAGCACTTTTCTTCAAGAATCTGATAAGATTTTGCTTGAGGCAGATCAAAAAACTTAAATTTGTTCGAATAGCTTTCTAGATTCACAATACACGGTCTCGTCAAGGTGCGTCGTTGACCTTGCACTGTTGGATCGTGAATTCTCTTGTTGTGCTGCTTGCCTTTTTTGAAATCTCTGTAAATGAAAACTAAAGGGGTTGATATGTGCGAGTTAATGACGCGCCTTATCAACACATTGTGTTGGAGTTCACTGCTTGTTAATTTTTGGCGCGTATACGTAGTATACCGCCTTTGCGATCGTTTCGAACCCTGCTCGATACAATAACCGAGTCCCTTAGTTCCTTACCGAAAAGTGACTACCGCGAACTTCTGAGATTTTCCAAAGCGTGTAAAAAGTTTATTTATCCATCAATAATTATGATTTAAAGTTGTTTCTCATTCTGGGGCTCATTAGTTTATGTGCAGTGAATACCAAGAGTCTACGTTACTTGGTTTTTTCAAAAAAAGCCTAAGAATGCGACGCGCTGATTTAAATTATGCATATATAAGCAGAATCAAGCGAATTGATTCGAGGATGGCTGAGCAGGTCGGCACTCTCGAAATGAGAATTTAACTCCTCCGTTTTGTTCAAAACGTTGCTTTGACAGATCTGTAACCTCGGTTATAATTTCCAAAAGTTGGTACCCGTGCTCTGATAGTGCTGTTCATCTGACAACATTGTCAGTGTCAGCTGATAAAATGTATATTTTCACAGTGCAATCTGTGTAAGTGCAATCTGTGATGAGCCTCGAGACTCATTAGACCATTAGCTAAACGTGGCTCATACAGGAATCCACTTACCCCTCTCTTTCCCACGCTCCTGCTCACTGCGTCGGCGTCTCGACGAACAATAGCTAATGACGGTTGCCAAGCGATGCCGGGATCCTCAGCCCCTCGCCCAATTACTTACGCTTCATTAACCATTTCACCGTCACGCTAGGATTCGTCCAATTTTCAAAAAAAATTGTTTCGCGAGTTTTTAGCAATTTTTTCCTTACTCTCCGTTAAAACACGAATTAAAAGAGGTCTCATTCATAAAAATCGGCCAAATAGAAGAGAAGTTACAGTATTCGAAATCCGAAGAAATCAACAAAACTTCTCCAAACAAAAAATAAAATGAAGGGGGAAAAAAAGAAATGTATAAATTACAATTTAATATGATTGACCTCAGAATGTGACAAGCAATTCAATTATAAAAAGGAGAAAAAATTGAGTGAAATTACAAAAAATTAGCCTCTTGCAAGGGGCTTCCTTGTATGAGTTTTGACCTGAAGACAAGTAAATCCCGTTATATTATTAAAACGAAATTGACTCCATAGTTTAATGCCTTAGTTTCTTGAATACGATTATTTTAAGCACTCGATTTATATCAGCAATTTTACCCATGAGGTGATTTCCTGAGAGCTGATAATATCACGAATTTCTCATAGAGCCCTTCAAAAATGGCTTGCTTTTTGGGCAGCCGATTCGGCCATCAAACCGGGGTTTAAATGGAAGCTGATAATAACACAAAGCTCTGAGAACAATTTTAAGATGAGTATAGGAACGGTTTGTACATTACGAGGAGAGGCGGGCATTCTGTTCAGCATATCGATACATAAGTATTTTCACACGTAGAATTCAATTTTCACGTCAGGGAGTCGACATATTTTGATTTTTTCGATTTTATACGGAAAATTTATGGTTTTTCGGGATTGAAATTACTTACAATTGTTTCATGAAAAATGAATGCACCCAAAATGACTATAGCATTTTGACTTTCACATACCTACGTGCACTCACTAAATTGATTGGTAAATTCAAAGAGTGGGTACATCGACCTGGTATATCAAGTTTCTGCGATTTTTTACGGCAAATCGGTAGATTTTCGGGATGTGGATTGCTTACTTTCAATTCATGAATGAATAAAGCATGGACATGGTTGAGCTTCTTTGCATGAAAAGACGTTTAAATAACAAAATCAAGACATATTTAATACAATTGCATTTATATCGAGTCAATTTCTTTTCAATAATATAACGGGATTTATAATACCGGTGATTTGGGTATTTTAACCCCAAAATACCTTTAAATCGACTTTATCTTCTAGGAATTCGACAGAATTTTTCCTTTCTTCGCTTAAATTTTTCCGTAGCACTTTTCCTCAAGAATCTGATAAAATTTTGCTTGAGGCGGATCAAAAAACTTAAATTTGTTCGAATAGCTTTCTAGATTCACAATACACGGTCTCGTCAAGGTGCGTCGTTGACCTTGTAGTGTTGTATCGTGAATTCTCCTGTTGTGCTGCTTGCCTTTTTTGAAATCTCTGTAAATGAAAACTAAAGGGGTTGATATGTGCGAGTTAATGACGCGCCTTATCAACACATTGTGTTGGAGTTCACTGCTTGTTTTTGTTTTCGGTTCTATGAAAAAGATAGAGACTCTTCATGAAATAACCTACCGGGGAGTTTTTTCAAGAAGAGGATTTGCAAGAACCCTTCGAAGTTCGAATTTTCACAGTGAAGGAAATTTTAAAAGGGGAATAGCTTTTGTATAAACTAGAAGGGCGATACAGAGCCGCTTTTTCTACTTTGTATTTTTCATGAAATCTCAAACATTTTATGCGTAAAAATAGATGCTCAGAGAGAGGGGCAAATTGCTTAAAGATTGTCTCAATACATGTTCATTCATTGAAGGCTGCCAAGCCCGGAAACGATGTAAATTTTCTTAACCGATTCCTAATTTTAAGATCAACGTTTTCTAATAAATACTAACTTCTTGTCATTCCTAGAAAGAAGGGGAGAATTGTCTAACTCACGAGTGTTTTAACCTAATTACCTTAAGAGAAGAACCAAAATTACTTGACACCTCTAATATATGAAGCGTTTATTTTAAAAACGTGCCAAGTCAGATTACTTTTAAAATTGAGTTTTCGACAAAAAAGCAATCCTTTTCCGTCTCCTATGTAGCTTTTCTTGTCTCCTGAAAACTTTTTTTTTTCAGAGTTGGTGCCTTTTTTAAATGAGCACTTCATATTTCTTTCATTTCTATTATAGTTGATCTAAGGAAAAACACTTCCAATTGTATTTGGTTAGGTATGAAGGCTTAACGTGGTTGAAATCTCCTTATTCCGTTTTACAGATTTTTAATCATCATTCTCCAAGAGGTTTTATATGGAACGCACTGGAAAAAAAAACACATTGGATCTAGATTCCAGACTCTTAAAAACATCGACAAGAAAAAGTACTCTTGATTCAATCAGAATCTAGCCTAAATCAAGAACCAAGCCTCTTAATTTAAGCGGATTTCGTTTTGATTCAAGCAAAAATCCGATTGAATCAAGAGTAGTTTTTCTTGTCAATGTTTTCAAGAGTCAGGACTCTAGATCCAATGTGTCTTTTTTTCCAGTGCGGGTCCACTGATACTACATTCACTCCAGAAAATGGATTGAGGATCAAGACCAATTTACACAGATCGGTCCTTTCGCTCATTTTTAAAATTCACTCCCCCGTCCGGCCGTAACTCGGCTGCAGCCAATGTGACGTCACACAAGAAATACATTGCAGACAGCCCATTCTACGTCTCTGCGCAGTAGAGTCCCAAAACTCTTCTTCAGGAATGACTGACCTGTGTAGATTGGTCTTGCTGAGGATGAAGCTTTGAAACGACGCTATAGAGAGACGTGTTTTTGCAGCTGCAGCGTGGCTATGCAGGCTGTCAATTGCATACAGATAGCTCACTTTCTGCGGCTGGGACAAAGGGGCGATGATGCGCTGATGAAATCAAAGCCAATCAGGCGGAGTCCGAGTTGAATCATAATTCCGAGGCATCGAAAAATAATGAGAGGAAAAAACGACGTTAATGATAGACTGGGGTCCTGGCGGCGCGGTGCCGGTACCGAACCGCGACGAACTTTCGGCTTTGGGAGGAATGAAAATGAGGCAAACAATGGGGAAAAGGTGATAAAGACGAACGCACGGTAAGCTCTGGTCAACGACATCGTCGCCACATATCCCAGACAAAATAGTCCTGGGAACCCACCAAACTCGCACCGGCTCTCACTCATACTGCCGTGCTAAGGAAGGACGTCATATGAGCTTTCAGAAGTTGCCATATCTCCTTCGATAAATAACGAATATACCGGGAAAATTATTAACATTTTGATAAACACATTTCACACAGCTTTGCCCGCAATTTAATCTAAAATACCTGAAAATTTGAAGGAAAAATCAGTTTATCTTTCCTCAAAAATACATGTTTTATCCGGAGAAATTTGGCAACTCTCGAATGTTCATATGTCGTTTTTCCTCAGCACAGCAGCATATGACTCGTGCCCAAAAATGATCATCTTGGGGTGACGAGGATTTTTTAACGAAGTGATTGGCGTCATCCTCGGTCGCGGTTGAGGGCGAGCCAAAAGTGTTGAAACGCGTCCCAAAAGGTTTATGTGTAGTAGTGCAAGTGAGTTTTTAACTCCATTTTTGGGTTTTTAATAATTGTAAAAATTCGTGATTTAGAGTTTTTAATATCATAAAGGATATTCCGATGCAACTGAATTTTTAATGTTGTAAGCTTCGCGCGATTTTATTTATTTTAATCCTTAACTTGTGGGTCGATTCTCCTCGCTTCAACACCACATGCCCCTCGATAACCGAGTCACGAATAAAACCACCATCGCTTTGAACATGGAGAAACATCGCCCCATTTTTTTTTTTTTTTTTTTTTTTTTTTTTTGAAACTTTCATTGATGAACATGACTACAAAGTATTAAATGTTTTTACGTCAACTATTTACAGGGCAGATAAAACTTTGAGTAATAGAGTCCTTAAACTCCAGCTCAGATTAAAATGTCCAATAAATATGATGGTTTCACAACTTGGCAACGTTGAAAAGAGTAGGGGCAAGCACTACCTCGGTAGAGTCCCTTTATACTGAAAGTCAAGACAACACCCCCTCATGGAGTCACAAACGGGAATAAAGATTACAGAAATTGAACGTTTTTTGTAATCTTTGATCGGCCCATTCTCAAATTTCTTTCTCCGTTCCTTCTCTCATTCCGTTTGTTCCTTGCCGAACCCGTAATTCCCCGGTCCATTCCAGATTATAATCTTTGCAATCGGTGAAACTGTAATCTTTATTCCCGTTGGTGACACTGTGAAGGCCTAAAATACGGGAACCAATCAGAAATGGATTCACATTGTCTAGTCTCTCAGTATAAAGGGACTCTAGCAAGCACTACCCCGGTGGAAGATTTGCGGCGCGGGGCGAGATGGCGCGAAATACAAACGGTCGGATATTGAGGAAATGAAAGGAACCGCTGAGGAAGGATTTCGGTCGGCGCGAGGTTCGTGGCGCGTGGCTGTGGGGGACGGGGATGGGGCGCCACTGGGGCCGCCGGGGGGGGGGGGGTGCGTGGAGCGAGGGGGGCGCTGTTGGCACAGGGCCCCGTCATGTAAGTGGAGGCATCTCCCTCTCTCTCAGCGATGCCGCACCAAACTTAATTCCAAGTCTTTAACTGTCACAGAGATAATCTAATCAGATTCGATAATGGATTGTTATATCTCTATCGAATAATCCAGCGGGCCGATCATTGAAATTTATAGACAAAGCTATAGACAAAGAAGACAAAAAGGATTTGCAGAGATCCTATTGGTGGAAGCGGGTGGTTGTAATGGACAAAGGAGATAGGTCATAGACTAACAAACGGCAACCGACAAGAGACCCGACAGTTAGTCTATCATTTCCCCTTTTAGTCTGCAAAGACCACCTGTTTCGACCAATAGGATCACTTCATACTCCCCATGTCTTGTTTGTCTATCGCTTTGTCTATCAATTTCAATAATCAGCCCGCTGATCGATAAATCCCTATCTTAGCGATGTTTTTATCGATTAAATTCGATATTGATTCAAAAATCAAGCCGGAGTCCTCCAGTGGACCACTGGACGAGGTCCTAGCTATCAAAAGATGTCAAATGTTACAAAGTGTTCCTTCGTCTTTTCTCGAGGAAGACGATTCGCATAACGGGAGGTTCAGAAATTAACTGAGAGTAATTTTGAGTTTTTAATACAGGTTAAATTGAAAGTTAGGTTTTACAAATGACGACAATGGAGAATTTGCAAGTGTCTGAAATGTTGTGGATTCCATGCCTCGGAAGATACTGAACTGAGCACGAGAATGTCCTTGGCTTTTAAATTAAAGAATTATTAGACGATATTACAAAATTACCTGACTTGGTAAAATACACGTTATTAAATAGGGGATGCCGCCACAAGGCGGTAGGTTTCTCACTTTTACATGTATTTTTCTACACTTTCCCATATCGGAAAAAAATCATGAATGATTCTGCGAATGCAGCTCAGGAAACACTCTCAGATGCAGCGAATACGATTTTTTTTTCTTCTTTTGCAAAGTCTCCATTGTATTTTTGCTATTCAACCACCACTAGTTGTAAACACCTGTATCTTGTTTAAGAGTTGATATACAGAATATCCTTTGTGTGCGTGAAATTTTACAGACTCTTTATTTGGCGTAGTTCTGTAACTAAGACTCCTAAGCTTTTGAAACGTATATGAAAGCTCTACATGCAAAACGATTTAAGTTGAAACAAAGAATAATACTCCAGCTCTATCTCGCATGTTCGGCATTTGGTTGGATCAGATCTAAAAAGCTATGATTTTCGGCCAGATTTGGCTGTTGTGATTGGTTACTAGTCGTGACCGGACAAACGTAGTGGCTATTTCGTGCATCGTGCGTCGGCCACGTGCCGCGGTTCCCCCTCTCCCCCTCCCCACCCGGTGGGAACATCCCCTACCCGATGATCACGTCTCGGTAAATATTACCTGCTCCTCTCATTGATATACGTCTAGATTCGGAGGTTTCATTGAGACTGAGTATAACGTAAGTACTACGAGATCGGGATGTAGGAATATTCCAAGATTAAAACTGATAAGAATGCTTCGCGGACCATAAATACAGGGTTATCCAAAAGTCACTGACCACCCCTGTAACTTTTTTCCAAATTGAGATAGAAGTTTGAAACTTTGGGAATGTTCCTCGGTCTAAAGTAGCAACTTTTTGGTCCCCCCAAAATTTTGGGGGGCGGCCCTAGGGTGCGTCAAAAAAAATGAAAGTCTGAAATGTTCCGCTCCCCAGGCGGCAATCGATGACGTTTGGTAAAAAAACATGTTTGCCAAAATTTGGGCCAATTTCAACCATTTTAAATGGTGCCAAAGGTCAATTTTGTGACGAAATTATGATATTTTGGTTTAGACCTCGATTTCGTACAAAAAACTCGATTTTACGCTGAAATCGTGCGTTTACGAGAAAAATGCCAAAGAACTCGACTTGTAGAGAATGAAATTTTACATTAGGAGGACGTCTTTGTAACCGATAAAAAACAAATTGAATTAGAAAAACTCAACTCGGTATTTATTTTTTTGGTCCTCAGAATTTCCGAGGTCTTACAAAGTAGAGGTTTAAAAGACTCATTTTTCACGAAAATAAGTCGAAAGAGGGTATAAATGAACTGCAGGCAAGTGTTGAGGATGCAAATGTCATCAGAACTTCCTCAGTTTCAAAAAAAGTTCCAACTATTTTGTACAATCCTCCAAAAAGTGTACGGCTCGAGAAGCAGGATCGTGCTATAATAGTAAGGGGAAAGTGCGGTTTGACCGGGAAAAATTGCGTTACAAACTTTCCCTACCTATGTAATCGTCATCAGTAGGTCCTCCTGAACAACTTCCTAAAAGTTAAAAATGGCCCGACCCCGGAACACCCCTCAAAAAAGTTAAAATTGAAAATGGCGGCCGTAATAAGAGGGTCCGGGAAATCGGTATTTTAAAATGCCCATTCTGTCTCATCATGCGAGGTATCATTTCCTATGTTATTTTGGTCGTAGATTTCATAAATGAATTCCGCAAGGCCCCTTCTGAGCTTACGTTTTTCTCGATAGTCGTATGTTTCCTTAAATTTCCTTTATTAAATACATTTATAACATCAAATTTAAGTTTCTTGGCCATAAATACATGAAAATAAAGACACTTCACTTTCCTTGTTCCTTCGGTGAATATTTAAAAAAATGCAACCTCCTGCCTTTCACATTTGGCCGCCATCTTTGATTTGGAGCGCCCCCTTTGGCCGGAGGGCCTTGCGGAATTCATTTATGAAATCTACGACCAAAATAACATAGGAAATGATACCTCGCATGATGAGACAGAATGGGCATTTTAAAATACCGATTTCCCGGACCCTCTTATTACGGCCGCCATTTTCAATTTTAACTTTTTTGAGGGGTGTTCCGGGGTCGGGCCATTTTTAACTTTTAGGAAGTTGTTCAGGAGGACCTACTGATGACGATTACATAGGTAGGGAAAGTTTGTAACGCAATTTTTCCCGGTCAAACCGCACTTTCCCCTTACTATTATAGCACGATCCTGCTTCTCGAGCCGTACACTTTTTGGAGGATTGTACAAAATAGTTGGAACTTTTTTTGAAACTGAGGAAGTTCTGATGACATTTGCATCCTCAACACTTGCCTGCAGTTCATTTATACCCTCTTTCGACTTATTTTCGTGAAAAATGAGTCTTTTAAACCTCTACTTTGTAAGACCTCGGAAATTCTGAGGACCAAAAAAATAAATACCGAGTTGAGTTTTTCTAATTCAATTTGTTTTTTATCGGTTACAAAGACGTCCTCCTAATGTAAAATTTCATTCTCTACAAGTCGAGTTCTTTGGCATTTTTCTCGTAAACGCACGATTTCAGCGTAAAATCGAGTTTTTTGTACGAAATCGAGGTCTAAACCAAAATATCATAATTTCGTCACAAAATTGACCTTTGGCACCATTTAAAATGGTTGAAATTGGCCCAAATTTTGGCAAACATGTTTTTTTACCAAACGTCATCGATTGCCGCCTAGGGAGCGGAACATTTCAGACTTTCATTTTTTTTGACGCACCCTAGGGCGGCCCCCCTTAAGGGGGGCGGGGGCTAACTTTTTTTTTCAAATGGCAACCCCCCCTTTGTGATACCTCATTCGACAGATAATAAAAAAAGAAAATTTTTGGCGCAAACCGCAGGTCAAAATGTTCATTTTTGACAAAATGGCGGCCGGTCAAAGTTCAAAATGGCGGAAATTTGGCATCTCCGTTGTTTATTGACGGATTGGTGTAAAACTCGGAATCCTAGGGTTTTTCGAGATGAGAAAAACGATTCTGGCATTGGTTTTCCAGAAAAGTCAGTCCTTTTCAAAATGGCGGCGGTCAAAATGGCGGCCTCGAGCGGGAAGTGGATATTTAGGCTGCATATCGTTGGATTTGAATGTAACTTGGTATCTGGGGGTATTTCGGCACTAGAAGAACGAATCTTCCATTGGATATCTAAAATTTTGACAAATTCCAAAATAGCGGCGGAAAAATGGCGGGAAATCAGTTTTATGGCTCTTCACCGATGGATTAGCATGAAATTATTTGATATTTCAAGAATCTAATGAAAGATTCCTTTTTAACCAACCAAAAACCGCCAGGATATCGAACTTCATACAAATCCATCGGTGAAGAGCCGTAAAACTGATTTCCCGCCATTTTTCCGCCGCTATTTTGGAATTTGTCAAAATTTTAGATATCCAATGGAAGATTCGTTCTTCTAGTGCCGAAATACCCCCAGATACCAAGTTACATTCAAATCCAACGATATGCAGCCTAAATATCCACTTCCCGCTCGAGGCCGCCATTTTGACCGCCGCCATTTTGAAAAGGACTGACTTTTCTGGAAAACCAATGCCAGAATCGTTTTTCTCATCTCGAAAAACCCTAGGATTCCGAGTTTTACACCAATCCGTCAATAAACAACGGAGATGCCAAATTTCCGCCATTTTGAACTTTGACCGGCCGCCATTTTGTCAAAAATGAACATTTTGACCTGCGGTTTGCGCCAAAAATTTTCTTTTTTTATTATCTGTCGAATGAGGTATCACAAAGGGGGGGTTGCCATTTGAAAAAAAAAAGTTAGCCCCCGCCCCCCTTAAGGGGGGCCGCCCCCCAAAATTTTGGGGGGACCAAAAAGTTGCTACTTTAGACCGAGGAACATTCCCAAAGTTTCAAACTTCTATCTCAATTTGGAAAAAAGTTACAGGGGTGGTCAGTGACTTTTGGATAACCCTGTATAACGAGCCGAATTTGACCTTGATCACAAAAGTAAAAGTTAGATCCTACTGGATACTTGAAAATTTAGATAATCAGCTTTGTGCTTTGGGGATTCCCTCCCGAAAATGTATTAATCGATTTGTGCCACTTTTTCAATCATTATTTACTGCGCTAAGAGAGATGTAAGCAAAATTCTGGGAGGGAAAAGTGGGAGTACGAATTTTCTACTGAAAACTAAAGAGGTTAAACATTGGTAGTAAGGAAGAGTGCAAAGAAAAACAAATTACAAACGAGAGAAAGCTGAAAAGTTCGGTAAAGATACCAACACGGCGTCACACAAAGCTGGTATACAGTGGACAACTTTTCTATCTCTGCGTTAAAGTCTCCGACTTGAAATCTCATCTACAGGGTTATTCAAAAGTCACGCACCACTGGCCATGAGGGGGATGGCCATTTGAAATTTTTGAGTTGCCCCCCACCTTACGAGGGAATCAAACACTGGAAAGTACCTAAAAAAGTTTTCCCCTCGATATGAGGAAAAACATCTTGAACCGCAAATCGATATCACAATTATAACTGAAGTTATGGCCAGTAGTGTGTGACTTTTGAATAACCTCGGGAGGCACAAACATGTGTTTTATCACGATACTTAATAAATTAATATTATTATCACTTTGAAATTAAAGACCTAGTTTAAGAGGAAAGAAACCAGTCGCTTTAATGTGAGAATAGCAGGCTGTGAGTTTCATTCCTCAGTGAAACTCAATCTTAGAATAAAATTCGACGCTCTCATTTCCAAATTTCTAGGATTTTTCATGGACTGTAAACTTTTTACAAGAAGAAAGTTTGGGGTCTTAGAAATTCCGATTCCTGACTTTTTCTTGTTCAAGTGTCACTTTGTTCCTTCCTCTTTAATTCAGTTTAAACTTTCTTAAAGGAATCTCCTGAATCTGTTGCGCTCTTACATTCTTTCAAGGCTCTTCTTCAGTCATAGACATTCATTCACAAGTACGTATTGTCATTCCGGACTTTTCATTCATGTCCAAATTTACAGGACGAGTTATAACTTTAAAGACCTGCGGGCCGATTATTGAAACTGATGGACAAAACGATAGACAAAGAAGACATAGGGAGTATGGAGCGATCCTATTGGATGACATGGTTGGTTCTTCTAGACTAAGGAAGAAAATGATGCACTATAACTGTCGGGTCTTTAGTGTGTTGCCGTTAGTTAGTCCATTACCTACCTCCTATGTCCATTGCCACCACCTGCTTCCACCAATAGGACCCCTCCAAATCCCTTTTGTCGTCTTTGTCTATAGCTTTGTCCATAGGTTTCAATAATCGGCCCGCTGATCAAAGTAGAGCGTCTTTGTCTTATTCACATCTCAAGCATCCCTTTCATTGAGTTCAACGTACATTTCTCTCCAGCAATCAGCGATGAGTGCGGCGAATGATGGCCGCTCAAAAGAAAGCGGCATTTTCATATGAATATAATTACCCGGCTGTTTTGGAGCTTACGTCTCTGTGGTACGTGACGCTGTGCTACGGAAAACGGTGTTGACATGTATTAATGAAGAACTTGGTAGAATCAGTGGAAAGCAAAAGCTCACGGTCTAACTTACCTGCCTTTTCATCCCTTTTCGTGAAGACAAAAATTAGGTTAACGAACCGGCAACGTTGCAGTATGCTGATGCGGCCACAAACCGTACGATAAGGAGGCGACAATTGAATTGAGCATTTGAATGAACGCGAAACGGATCCGTAATAATCATGAATGAGCTACGATTTCACACACATTAAAGCAGCTTTTCTTCTCGACTCTGAGAAATTTATCTCAGGTGAAACACTTCCACCATCCTGTGTCTTCATTTCCTTTCATACTTCATACGCTTGGACACCGCGCTGGCCGCAGTTGAAAGACTCGACGAGATGCCGCATCGGGTGGCATTCTCATCCATCCCACAATTTTATATTGATGTAATGAGATTTTGGTTTTGAATGATAGTAAGTGTTTAACTTTAACCCGATTTTGAACCTAAAAATATAAAATTATTTAATTAACAAATTAAGTCACACTGAAAAAAAAAAAAACTCCGTCTTTGGAAGCCGTATTTACGGACTATATAGACATACAATCCGCGTCCAGGGCTCAGAAACCGGAAGTTCCGGGCGTAGAACCCGGAGCAGTTGAAATTACGGCTCTAACACCCTTAACTTTCGGCCTCTGAGCCCGAAACGGACGGTATGTCTACATAGCTCGTAACTTTTTTTTTTCAGTACAGAGTTTCTGCTGCCCACTGCAACCGTAGTGTAATACTCGTATGAACCGTAAATTTGATGAAATCGTCCAGAATCTACCTAACTACATTTCAGGTTGCTTAATTATTTTGGAGGCCTTATTTTTTGGCAGAATGATTTAATGCCTTTTATGCATTCTATGAAGAATTCTGTGAAGTTTCGCGAGATTATGAAGAGGATACTCATAAAAGATCACATTAAGATTTTTCTCAAGATCAGTTATCTGCTATAAAAAATTAAAACATGAGAGTAAATTATGGAACGTCCGATGTAATGTGACTGTTCCTGGGTGATCTCTTAATAGTTTATTTACGGATATGATCATCATGCGTATTTCTTTGCGATATCTCATTTAAAGAAGCCATCCTTAGAGATGAAAAGCATCGGAAAAACGAGCTGTTTCGATGCCATTATGCACATTGAACAGTAAAATTTGTATCATTGGATCAACCTATAAGTCCAGCATAGGTATATTTGCCGATCCAATGAGATTCTTCTTAATGGTATTTTTGATCTGCGTAAAATTCGGTTTTTCTGCGAGAGACAAGTTTGAGTTTTTTAATTCTAATGTAAAAATCAAACGTTTATTTCTCACTCGACATCTGTTCTGAAAAACTTTAATGTATGCAAAACGTGTAAAATTTTTATGAAAAAGCATGTCTTATGAAAGTTTAATTTTCATTCTGTCTAGTTGTCCATTGTAGGTTATTTCTTATTTAGGGCTATGCTTCTTAATATTTGTTTTTTGTGAAAATGTCCAAGGAAGAATGTGATATACCAGACCCAAAAAACCTCATACTCATTTGAAACAAACTTTTTGGCTGGAGTACCTTTCGCAAAGACTCCTTCATCAATTCAAAAAGTACACCGAGCGTCCTAGATCCAAACATTAAGGTCAAGATACACAGTCTCCGGGACAGTGAAACAATTCTGAATGATGAACTCAAGTGATTCAGTGACGACGTAAGACTGCTGTCCAAACGATTAAGGTCAAAACAATCCAGTGAGCAATCATCGAAACTACTCAAAAACAAAAGGCCGAGCCGGGGTGAAGCGGAGTAGGGGGGGGGGGGGGATTTCATCGGAAACAAAAGAGGCTGAAATTGAAAAATTAAAATGATAAAACTATTTGAGGTGGTATTCAAGTTTACGGGCGGGATGAATGGGACGTATTCATGCTAAAAGGAACTATGTGCATTGGGTTTACGTTGGACATAGTTCCTTTCGGCATAAATCCGTTCACCGAGTGTGACTGCGAGTGCGTTCATATTCATAATCCCGAAGGTAAATAATGTTTGACGGTAAAAGAGTCAGCAGGTGTTGGTCTAAACATGACTGCGGCTCGGCGGCTACGGGCTCACCCGATGCCGGACTAACATTAATCATCGCGCCAAATGACGCAGCAGTAGTATGGGCCAACATTTCAGAATATGTCTATGCGAGCCACCTTGTTTGGTCAGCGGGAAGAGTCTCTTGATTATTTAAAATATTGAATTTGTCGCGGTCAATATACTTGTTTCTGCCGTCGCGTCAACATTGGACGCGCGACGTTTGACGCCACGTCCTTGAGCGAGGTTTCCACTTCACTATTTTGCCTAGGTAATGGCTACGTCACTCTTGCTGCGCTCGATGTATCTGATGGAATGATAAAAGTGACTACGTCATTCGATATTCGATATACTCGATGATTGCACCCAAAGCAAATGGACTGTTATGATCTCGATTGTTTTGCTGCGCTTTTTAAGGATGACATAATTTAATGTCGGTATAATCGAATGATGAGTTGTAACTATGTAAAATATTTGTCAATTTTTTAGCCAAATTTTCCTTGTTTTTAGTTTGACTTGATAGAACCGATCGACTTTTAATGTAATACCTTAAAGGAGTATATCTTTTTTTTTAATCTTCAAGTTACTTCAAGTTTCTAAATTTTATTCTTCTTCCTCTCTTTATTCTTCTCCTTAAAAAGAGAGAGAGAAAAATAACAAGGTTTATATTAAGGTATTAAATTATAATTTGTTCCATTCTATCAAGTTTAATTAAAAACAAGAAAAATTTAGCTAGAAAGTTCACATTAGAATAATTGAATTGCAATAATATATTGAATGATGTATATAGCTACTGAATCAGTTTATGGATTAGAAAAAATATTTTAAAAATCAAAGTACGGAACCTTTCGAAAGCGAATCTCAAATTTCAAAGCCAAGTTCATTCCGAGTGGATTGATAAATAAGTCCAGAGCTCCGGCAAGTTCGCTTTTTCAGTGTGCCATTATTCCATTGTCCACTTGTGGCCTTTATGGAGACGATACCTTGAAGTTGCTACCTTCACTCTTGCACTTTTTCGGACAAGTCACTGCTATTTTCGTCAAGATGCGGGTCTCTGCCTCTCTGCCCATGAGCTAGGCCTTGAGAATGAGTTTGAAACGAACTGAATACAAATATTTGCATTTTGTAATCTCTTCGCAAAAAATTTCCGCCGAGTACCAAACATGGATACTCTCCAACAATCATCAGTAGTTGGTTGATCGAATGGTGAGTCAATTATTCGAACCATCGGTAAAATTTTAACTGGTGGAACGACTTTGCTTCTTATTATCACCATGAGCAGTGAACTGTTTTCCTGAATTTTTCGGGCAAAGGAAATGGATCGGTTGTGTTGGTTATATAGAATCGTTTTTGATGCTCATGAATGACGTCACTAACCGAATTTTTCACAGCGCAATATTCCGGGTAATTTTGAACGTTAAAGTTGCTGTTTGAACGTATTTTCAACATTTTTAGCTGTTCTACGAAAATCCAGCATCAAAACACAATTCTTTGACCAGCGGAACTGTCCCATTGAAATGTACTTTAAGTCATAAGTGTTCGGTTCCTTTTTTCGCAAAAAATAATAGGAATAGTAATGCAATTTTAGTTTATTCATTGACACTGAAAAAAAGATTGGTAGAATTTACCATTCTTTCACGCTGTTTGAAATACAGCGTGAAGGAATGGTAAATTCTACCATTTTTTTTTTCAGTGGATTCTCAAGCAATGGAGCATAATTCAATACCGAAGTCGCAAAATTTACCAAAATAATTAAATAATTTTCAAGACCATGACCACGAAATTTCTGTTCAAAATTTTGCTGACTTTTGTGGGCGGTCAGACGGAAAATTGATGAAATTTTTAGTTATAGAGACGCACAACCGTTCTCTCGTGAGAATTAAATTTTAAAGCAGACATTTTCCAGCGTTGCAGTTTAACTTGGTTTTTTCGAGAGGAAAACGAATTCGTTGGATTTTGAACGTTTGTTTACTTCCTACGTAGATTCACCTGAAGTCTTCCATACAAATCTGACAACAGAGGCAAAAGCTCGATCTTAAACGACTTCACAGTCTGTCAAATTAGAGAAACGATTGAATGACAAGTTCTCAATGGAGCGGAATGGATTTATCAATGACAGAGGGATGTCGCGGTGGAGATACTTTTACAAGGCACGTAAAGCCGGAAACGTCGGTAGCAGTTCCCATGATATGGACGTATTTCTGCCAAACGGAACTATGCGCATTAAGACATGAGCCCTGTTATGCATGTATTCTCATGGGTCTCGGGGCTCATGGCTTAATGCACGTAGTCCTGTTTGGCAGGGATACGTCCATATGGGGCTGGACCGGAGCGACTATTATCATGGACTCGCTAATTGTGTATATCATTAGAGATGTTGCTCCAATTGTATGCAACGCAAGTCACTCATTAAGACTTATCTATGACGTTGTCACCCGGCTAGTTGCGGTCGACTGGCAAAGGTGACTCTTGGTTGCCCCTGCCTTTAGATCAGTCGCTCCTCAGTCCTTTCAAAATCTGCTGACAGCCCCGTAACGTACGAACCCGATTAATCTTTTTCCCTCCGCCCATCCATTTCTACGAGCCTTCTATTTACTCTTTATAAACCCTGTTTGTGAATTTTATTTCTCTCGCTTTTGCTTTTTTTTATAATCAACGAAGTGGCGTAAAGCTGTCTTGTGCTTTCATATCCCTCGATCTTGAAACTATCCCAGGCTTCTTAATATAGGATTTTTTTTTTCACTATTAAAAATGTTTTTAATGGAGCTAAAAACGTTATAACTGTGCATGACTGAATTTTGGTTACCCATCTTATTTTGCTTCCCTTTTGCTGTTCGGTTACTTTAGAGGTTTCAACCAAATGTAGAACGAATGAGGATCACGCGGTAGGTGTTCTTAAGCGATTGTTTAATAATTTCTCATCTTAACTCTAAACATTATGAAACATGTCTACAGAACTATAAATGAATTGAGAAATTAATGATTTAAAACTTCGCTTTTCAGTTCGACGCCAAAATCAGCACACATACAGTATTACCTGACCTCAGATGAGCTCTATTGCATACTTGCCTAAATGAAGGCGCTTTCGGTTGAACCTTCAAATATGCCTCTTTCGGGTCTAAAAAATTATAAACAACTACGTAGACGTAATGACTAGCCCAATTACATCAGACATTTTCTGACTTCCTCTTATGCTATATTTTTCCCCCGAAAAAATACCGAGCAATATTCCTTCTTGAAATTTTGCGAGTATATTTTTTATGGTGTTCAGAAAATTCGTGGACAATTTCAAGGTGACATGTAGCTCAATTTAACCGTCAAAACAAACACATTTGAAAATTAAGAAATAAAAAGGCAGCTATGCTGATTTTATATCCACAGGATGTTTTCATGGGGTTTGTCCAAATATTGAGTTCCGGAAATGAAACTGGAGGGATTTTTTGTGGTCACCGTCTCCACAGGACGAGGCTCTCGCGTTCTTGTGACGAGCTTGCGCGAGAAGATAATTTAATAAATTGAAGATAAATAAATTAAAAAACAAGTATTTTACCGCCATTAAGATAATAATTAAAACTAATAAAAATAAAACTATTAACTCAGAAAATCCATTCCGCCTTTCAGCCCAAGCCGTATGCCACACAATTGAAAATTAACAACCTTACGAGAATATAATATCATTTATTGTTACCGACAACAGTTTTACGGCAATGCTGCCGCGCTAAGGAAGAACGCCGTATGAACATTCGAGAGTTGCCAAATTTCCTTCGATAAAATGTTTATTTTGTAGGAAAGCTTTGAATATTTTTCCTCGAAATTTTCTGGAACTCCAGATGAAATTGCGACCAAAATTATCCGAAAAATTGGAAGAAAAATATTCATATATTTACCTGGAAATGAATTTTTTATCAAAGGAAATTTGGCAACGCCTGAAGGTTCATACGGCGTTTATCCTTAGCACGGCAGAATGGTAGCGCAATTACTCAGTCCTCCAAACTTCGGAACGGCACGGTAGAGTGCGCTACGATTTAACCATGCCGAATTTATCTCTGTAAATTTGAAGGCGGTTGCGCAAAGCACTTAATGCGTTTCTCCCGAGAAAAAATTAAGTGTTCGGTTACGTAAAAAACTACGAAAGGAAAAGAGACAAAGGAAAGACGAATACGTTACGTTGCGCCGAGGTTTAGAATAGTAATGTGCAATATTACGTATTAGTTCTGTAAAATACGGCTTAGAGCCGAGTGTGGGGATCGGGTTAATTGGATCTGAATCTGGGTAATTAAGATGACTATAGCACGGGACTGAAAGGATCCGTCGACAACCGCCAACTGAGATCCCAGGTTCCGGACGCAACGAGGCATGAGGCATGGAGCGGGCGGGAGAGGGGGAATTTGAGGGATTTATCACGCTACTGATCAAAATTTGATGTAAGACAACTCATCAATCAGTCATTGAATGGAGTTACGTCTTATTTCAGTCATTGAAAAGACCAGTAATTATACCAAACAGCTGAGTCATACTGCCTTTGATCTCCGCTCAGTGCCCAATCAGTGTTCACTCAACATTCCGAGTCCTGCTCTGATTTCACTTGGATGTCGCCTGTACTGCCCTGCTATGGGAAAACACCGTAAGAGCCTTCAGGCGTTGCTAAATCTCCCTCGATACATCATGAATTTTCGGGAAAATTTGTGAATATTTGTCTGCGAGTTTTTCGGGGGGTTCTGCTCATAATTTGATCTAGAGTGTCTAAAAAATTCAAGGAAAAATATTCATAAAGTTCTTCAAAAATTAATATTTCCCAAGAGGCAATCTGGCAACATTCGAATGCTCATACGGCGTTTCTCCTAAGCACGGCAGTGTACTTCCCTGCTTCGGAAAAACGCCCTACGTGCATTCGAACGTCGCCAAAATTCCTCCTATTAAATATTTATATTTCAGGAACGTCATGAGTATCTTTCCTTGAGAGTTGCAGATACTTGAAATCGAACTGCGAATGAAATTCTCTGAAAAATCGGAGGAAAAATATCAATAAATTGCCCAGATGATTTGTATTTGATTAAGAGAATTTGGCAACGTTGAAATGCTCATACGGTGTTTTTCCTCAGCATGGCCGTATACTGATTGCTCTGATCGCAGCTCTCGGCTTGTAAGCGACGCGGACGCGTACCTCCGTGCCGAAATCAATTTATCACCGTCTCATGAGCCTTGAAATTAGAATTTATTCCAGATAATGCGGCCCCCGTCATGTGTGTGTGCTTAACCTATGGAGTGCCATCAATGAAAGCATCGTTTCATCGGTGCCGAAAATTATTCTGATAATATCGCTGTCACTGTCAATGTTTTTATTACTCTCAAATCATACTCTTGTTTACTAGGGAGCATATCCAATTTCCTGGAAAGTCAACCGAAGTGTAACCACTGTAGAGTAGCAAGAAATTGGCTCCTAATTTGGACGATCTTCAGTCAATTTTGACCTATCAATGCTTCCTTAATTTTTCATCTCGAATTATAAATGTTATAATTTTCTTTTTTTTTTTCTTTTTTGAATATGACAATCAGTTAGTTAATTTAGTACAATCGTTCAGTAGCCATGGCTGATTACGTCGGGGTCCGGGACAACACATTAAATTTAAATATTCAGTCGCGTGAAACGTGTTAAAATTTTTGCAGCGACTTTTTAAGAGGTATAATACTGTGCATATATTAAAATATTGTATGCAAAACTATTCACACGAGAGAAGTTCGTAAATCAACTCCTGAACTATTATGAAGAAGTATTTTAACGCAAACTAAATGAAAGCTAACCCCATACCATAGAGGCGTAGACGGCATTTTGCCATTAACCAATGTTAATTTTAACCAAGTATATCTTGCTCAGGAGTTGATTTCCAGACTTCACGTTGTGTGAATCGTTTTTTTTTTCGTGAGACTTTAAAAGGGAGTATGTTGCGTGCAGTACTTTAACAAATACCTTTTATCATCCTCGACAAACTTGTTATCAAGGATTCATGCACTCACGCTAGCATTCACAAAATGCACTTCAATGATTTTACTGGAAAATTCTTACGTCCTGAACATATTTTGGAAACTGAAAGTCTGCACGCATATAGTACAAAAACGTAGTCCAGTATCCAAGGCATTTAAGTACCTCGTCCAGCCGCGACCACGCGTTCTCATTCATCTGTTCCCAAGTCAACGACAGGAAACAGCTCTTAAGAATGAATGTGGAAAAAGTTAGCACTGTTAGGCGGCCCATAAAAACTCGAAGTTCGCATCATCCGAGAGAAGACTTTCGAAGAAGATCTTCCGAGTAGTCATCACCATTTTTTTCTCCTCTCTTTATCTCGACGCCGAATTAAATTCGGAACAGGAACATGTAGAGATACCGCTAATAGAATGTCAGACTGGGTTTTTATTTCGCCTTCGTGGTTCCACAATTGTAATTGTAAGAATATAGATCATCAATGGAGGAGAAAAGTGCGCCCCAGACACGTCGAGCCGCGAAACTGATCGTCAAACAGAGACTTCCAAACTTTTATTGTCTTTTTACCCGCTTTTTTTCCTCTGCTCTTTCACATAGCCTTCCGACACGGTTGTCAGATTAGCATTGCTCAGCGAGGTTCAGGGGAACGATGCCACGCTAAAGAAAAACGCCGTATGAACATTCGAGAGTTGCCAAATTTCCCATGATAAAACATATATTTTTGACGCCATTTAAGCATATCTATCCTTAAAATTTTCAGATATTTTAGATTAAATTGCGCGCAAAACTGTCCAAAAACTATGGGGGACAGATATTTACAATTTTCTCAGTACATTTTGTTTTTATCGAAGGAAATTTGGCAGCGTCAGAAGGCTCATACGGCGTTCTTCCTTAGCACGGCAGTCCAGAGGAACGGATCAGGTGTTTAACTCAACCACCTCGCTAATGTGCCTCCAAGGTTTTTTTTCTCCCTCGTTTCTCTAGACCTATATGAGACCGGTCGTAAAATTACGAGTTCAGGTGTTTTAATGAATTCCAATGGAACATTAAAAATTTAACATGATTCACTGATTTTATGAATCACTTGCGTCTTGGGGGTTTTTCGGAGTGAGCGATTCCGGATCTGGCTCGCTCGGCCTGCTCCCCGCGAAGAGGATCATCCAATTTAACGTCCGATAAAAGATTTCAAAACCTCAGCTGCACGCTTTAAAACTAATGATTAGAGCCGTGAAATCCACGGCGCATACTCCCGCGCGGATGAGGGGTTTCCGTTCAGAATTTGATCCCATTTACAGTCTTCGGAACTTTCCGGACGCTCCTCCTGCTGAGCATTTAGCTCTGCCAGATTACATCTGAACTAGTACCCATTACCTGTATAGAAAGAGTACGGACTCGTCAAAAAGCGAATTTTATTTAAAGTTCCGAACCTCTTTGGGAAGTTCTGTCCCGGTTTGTCTCATCAATCACCAACACCAGTGGATACCGTCGTTACCGGATTCGACCAATCAGATCCGTTGGTCTTCGATAGGTCGAACCTTTTTTAGAACTACCTCCCGAGGTGATCGAAATCTATAAAAATTGAAAGCTCAACGCTTGATGATTTTTTTTTGTTGCTTTTTTTGGTATTTTACCTCCAGAAGTACGGAGTCAATGAGTTTATCCATCGATTTCTTATTGGCAATGAGCTCCTTGAGTGGAAAAATAAGGCATGTGAAAAATCAAAAACCTGATGAATATAGGATTGGACGAACACTGGCCGTCGCTAAGCAATTTTATTTGCAGCGCATTCAAGTCTCCGCCGCAGTAAACAAATGGAGCGAATGATGCTATCAATTAAATATCAATTTACAATGTTCACAAAGAGGTAAGCCCGAGGACAGATTTTGTGCTTTTCTTTTTCTTTTCGCTCTTTTCCCACAGGAGAGGTGAGGCCGTTGATATCTCATTCATGATCTGGTAGTAAGCGCCCCCAGGGTCCCCCTGCACCCCCCGGACACCCGTAATTACCCCCTCATTACTGGCGCTGGTACAGTGGCGCAGCTCAGCTACCTGTGTTACCCGCCTTATCGCCGTGGCTCACACAATACACAACACCCAATACATGAGTATGCATGTATATCTGCGCAATTAGCTGCAGCCAACTCACGAGTAAGCTACCATTATTTGGTGGAAAAAGAAAAAACACACGCCCACGATTACAAGATCCAAAGCTCTTTTATCTCAGATCAAATTCGAAGAACCCTCTTCAGCTACTTTATGTCCTCCTTTACAGTTTACGGCCAGTCTTTTTCACCCCCTCCCCCCTCCCTCTCGCCGAGCACCGAGCTCCACCGTTTATACTGTCGTCCTTCCATACCCTCACCCTTTTCCTAGAACACTGATCCTCCGTATTTTTTGCTTGTGTCTTTTTATCTGGTCTCAAAGAAATACAAGTTAATGAATTAGGTACATAAATTAACGTTTTAATTATGTTAAAAATCCTAGAGCCCCGCGCTTCTGCTGAAACTCGCTGAAGACAAAAAAAGGTATCCTCGTTTGTTTCACACGAAAAATAGGAATCAATTTAAACGTTTATGATATTGTCTAGTAATAGCTAACGTTTAACGGGTATGAATGTAGTAGGGTGACACTTTATTTATGTAGGGAATCATAAATACAAAAAAAAAAAAAAACAAATAATTAAACTGCGTTATCCATATACGAGTACGAGTAGCTCAAAAACGCTTGCATAAAAAACTGACACGTCGAGCGTTTACACCGAGTTTTGATCGCAGTGTTTGAAAGTTTCAATACCTGAATTCAAGAAAATTTAATTTAGACTTTCCTACGGAACAGAGATTGCACATTTTACACTCTTGGACTGAAAACTTCGGCGAACCAAAATGTATCGAATTCATGTCATCACAGTGCAATCATTCAAATTATGATACTTCCAGTTCATAGAAGCACTTAAAGATATTTGATAATCAGGTCTTAAATAACACGTTTAGGGAGGAATGATTTTAGTACAAACAAAAAATATATAAACTAGAATAATTGTGCATGCAGTGCTTTGTACATGAATGAATCTATTTAGGAAATGCGACCTCGCAGAAATAGATATTTTGGTTTCTGGTACGACCTTCATTTCCGGAATGTGGTATTTGTTAAAGTGGGCAAAAAATTATGCATGATTGCTCTTGGTATTATGTATAAAGATATTAATTCTTCAATGTGCCATGGTAGTTATGTTAAAATCTAGAAAATACTTAAAATGTCTTGAGTTTTTACCTCAAAGTATCAGACTATTAAGTTTCTTCTGCTTGGATTGCGATTGTGTATGTACTTTTTCGAGGAAATGACGTGTAAAGTTTCCATCGTGCAAAGGTATCAAAATTTCAGATTAGAACTGAATCTCACAATGCGGCGCATGCAAAAATTGTTGCATTTTAAAATGATCCTTACCTTGTTGGAAGTAATTGGCCTTTCGGACATAGACACAGACTAGAGCCATGAGTTGAAGTTGTGAGAGCCTTTGTCTGGTCGACGCAGGAAGAGGAAGCAAATCCCGTAAATTCCCTATTTCCGCATTTATCAGATCTCGCCGCAGCTTGCTCGCACCTTTGGTCGATTTTGTGGCATCGAACCTGTCAAGAGAGAAAAAAATAGCTCAGTGAAATCCGAAACTCATACGCGCTAAATGCTTAACGAAGAGAAGTTCACTTTAGAAAAACCCAAGTGACCAAGACCTTTTCGCCCTGGAAGTTGTGATGGATAAGTAAGAAAGCTCCAGTGTTTGAGTCTTTTTAAAATAAACATGTCAATTCACATCTTTAAGGTCGATTTAGGTCATGACATCAAACCTAAAATACATGTCATACAATACTTAGAGGGGAGTTGAGTTTATTTGGGAGCAAGAAATCCAGCTTTTTGACGGTCTATTGATCGTAGTATTTTTAGTCGATCGGCGAAGAGCATAAAAAATTAAAGTAGTGAAAATGGAGGGAAAAGCCATCAGAAAACTTTTCCATACTTCAAAAGTACTGAAGTAACGGAGAGTCAAGACCTCCTGTACATAATTGAAGCGCTGAATACAGAAGTGGAATTTCTTGGTTGCGTTGTCTCAGAATCTCCACTAACGTTTCATTCAGTATAATTACAGCAAATGTATTAAATTCATTGAAACTATTAGTGATTTTTTTTTCAGATTTTACAATGCCGAAACCGAAAAATTTCAGAATAGTCACCCAATAGTTTCCTCTCTAAAATATAAATTAGCAGTGGAGATTTCAAAATATCGTGCCGAAGAAATGCCATCTCTGCACCCAACGACTGAATTATGAAGAAATCTTGCCAGCATTTGAAGGTAGTGCACGGAACAAGAAATTCTTGTCGGGAAAGTTCCATGTGGCGAAACAATTCGTGTGAGGAATACACGTTAGCGGGAACCAACTTAAAAATGCACATTACGAAACAATTTTCACCCATAAGTGTTAAGATGCATCAAACTGTTCAGTCACTTGAAAAAAAATTACATAACCCGAGCGCTGTTCGCAGTAAAATCATTGCCTCACCGAGCGTTCAACACAGATTTGAGAAATTAATTTAAGGAAGTGAAACACCTCCTCGGTAAGTAACGCAAACTCTACTCTGACATTTTAAGTTTAATCACAAATGTACTGCATGTCCGCCGTTGAGTTCATCACGGACCGAAGCCGATTTATTGATCTGCCGCCGTTTTAATGGCTGTCAGCGAGTGGGTCGAATTTTCGGTGAACGGTTCACTGTTATTGATTGATGGCATTTCTCTCCTAAATGGAGCTCCGACTCACGATTCCCATTACACCGCTCTCTGTTTTTGCAATAACGCTAATCTGACCGCTGGTTCAAGAGGTGAAATGTTAGAAATTCCTTCCACGCGAAACCGGATCCATATGACGATTTATTCAAGATTTTTTCTCGAGAGAAGCTTTTTCGACAAAACATGTACCTGCATCTGGAGGAGAAAACTGCACAATGTTACTTTTGCGGTGACGAACAGTACGATCCAAAAAAAACAACGCCACATCAACAAAATAATTCTTAACGCAAACGCTACATTGTAACCATTGCTATCCTTTTTTCTCCGTGCATGGTTGATATTATGGAATTATTCTTATCCAGGGACAAAATATGTTAATCCTGTACATAGTCAGAATGAGATCTTTTAAAAGAAAAAACTCGTTAGAATTTTTGAGTGCCTCTTCAATGCTTGCTTCTCTGAATTTTCTTAGGAACATATTGTTATCAAAATGATTAATCATGAGCCTAATTGTTGTTGAACATCGATGACCTTAAAATTAAAAGTGTTTTTTTTTTCTCCTCTAACGCATATGAACACAACAACAACAAGGAGTGATTTACTTATAACGATAGAGACTTAAGACCCATCATATCTACGCCAAAATAGTCCAAAGACCTTACAGCAAACTCTTCGGTTCTTAGACGAAGGATTGTAACCACATTCCAATATTCCAAAATTTCTACCAGAAGATTGTATTTTTACGAGGAATCTTTCGGACGTTGCTAACTGAAAATTTCATTAATTATTCCGCTATAGTTACAAACGACAATCAGCAAATTCATAACAGCAATTATTTCAAGGCTTTATATCATGGAAAAAATTGTTAGGGTTAATCGCCTAAAAATGTGATACTACCCCAGTTTGTTGGATGATATGGCAATTAATTGTGGTAGGAACGCTTCTCAAGTTGGGGAAGTATCGCAACATATGGGTTAGGAACCTAATTTATTGGGGTACTACCACAATTAATTGGGATACTACACGATTAATTGGAGCACTCCCACAATTAATTGGAAATGCCTGTATCATCCAAAAATCCTACTTTTTTCCGTGATTCTTTTAAAAAATGGAACATTGGGAACACTGTAATTGTGTTACGTTCTTTCGTTTGAAAATGGCAAACTATCTCAGAAATTTTTCCGCGTCACTCCGGGGTACATTTAAAATTTTCTTTGGCACGAATACCCATTTACACCGGTGAGTATCAGGTTCCATTTTTTATGAAGAAAGATTGTAAATATCGATAATATCTGTTAAATAAATTCCATCGAGACTCATCGGGCATCCTTTGGTGAAAATATCAGTAATGTCGCAGAATCAGTGGCGCGGCGTGAGTGATCGATCATCGACATTTCCCAGTTTGAATCTATGGGAAAGAATCGATTTTTATGATTTTTGTTGCAAACAATCTGTCTATCAATACGTTTACATAGGTTTAAATGGCAGATCAATCGATAAGTCGCAAAGCACGCCACGCTACTGGTCATGAATAAAAAGAATATATACGTATTGTCCCTGGCCATATCATGCACAAGAGGGTGAAGTGATGAGCTGATAGTGGTTTCAATGTGGCAACAACACGCCTCATGAAAAGCGCATAAAACACCTTTCGAGCCCTCGGGAGCTCCCGTGGGCATTGGGTCTCCCGCCACGCACGATTTGCATAGACCCATTTGAGCAATGCCTTTGATTTATTGCTCATGACATCTTTAGCAATTGTGAGAAGCGCCGTATGAAATTTATAGATCAATTTCAAACGGATAACAGGAGCGTCATGGAAAAGGCTCACAGAGGTTGAGGGTCAATCGTCTCTATTATTCTCATTAACCATGCATCCCATTAATTTTTCCGTATGAAATTTAAGTGCTGTGGTGCCTGTTTGACACGTGTACCAAGTGCAGCGAAATTTACCCGATCTTTTCAACGATTTCTTCATATCACACAATTATAGATGCTGTACTCTCTGCTCTCATCTGACAAACATGTACGCTTTAAAATGGAAACTGCAGAAACGTATTAGACATCAATTGAAACGCCAAATTTTCTAAATGTCATTCAAGAACATCTTTTTCACAAAAAATCGGCTAAATTCAAAATAACTATATGGTTTCCATTTCCTATCTTATTTTCCATAGGGAATTCAATAGTATGGTCGTCGGGTGTCTGATCAAGTTTAAAGCAAGCGTGTGAGGATCAGGCGTTTATACTTTATACGCACCTCTACTATCCATTGCGGGTAATAATTTTCTCTTTCGTTTTTGAAATTTGCGGAAATTGACTGATTTCGTGGCTACGTCATTCGATATAATATCGAACCCTTGTTTCAAATGTAAACGAACACAGAGACTTGTTTCTGATTCGTGCCCTTTGCACCATGCTGGTAAAATGCGTCCAAGTGTTTCTTACAATCGAAAGTTCTCGTGTTATATGGGTCTTACCTTGATTAATGACCGGTCAGTGACTACAGTTTAATAAATTAACAAAATTAACTCATTAAGAATTCGTACATGAGGTCAATGTATGTTGGTTTGTTTTGGTTTGAACCAAGAGTTCGATTTTATATCGAATGACGTATTTACAAAATCAGTCTATTGAATGAGAGTAGAGTCCCTTTATACTGAGAGTCAAGACAATGTGAATCCATTTCTGATTGGTTCCCGTATTTTAGGCCTTCACAGTGTCACAAACGGGAATAAAGATTACATTTTCACCGATTGCAAAGATTATGATCTGGAATGGACCAGGGAATCACGGGTTCGGCAAGGAACAAACGGAATTAGAGAGAGAACGGAGAAAGGAATTTGAAAATGGGCCGATCAAAGATTACAAAAAAACATTCAATTTCTGCAATCTTTATTCCCGTTTGTGACTCCATGAGGGGTGTTGTCTTGACTCTCAGTATAAAGGGACTCTAAATGAGGGGTTATGATAGGGGATGAGAGTGAGAAAAATTGCGATAGGAGAAAGACACAACCGTGACAATGAGTCGAGACCGCGAAACGGACAGAGCGTGGCGCGTCGACCGCCATGATGGCGATGTCATTGGCGACGAGCGGGCGCGCATGCGCGGGGCGGAAGGTTATCTTGGGCATCTGGACGCGCGATCCGATCCACCGGCGTCGGAAGCCCGAGTTTTAGGATATAGGAGGAGCCGACGGCCTAGTGGGAGCGCTCGTGGTAGGAGGAATTAAAGAGAGGGAAAAAATTAATAGCGCTGCTCTTATTTATTAGCGCTATTCGTCCAATCCGAGGATGACAGGAAGTGGCGTAGAAAATTGCCCGGATAAAAAAAATACATTCACTCCTGTCTTCGGCGGATCTGTCTTCTGCTCCTCAAGCTCGCTCCCCCTCCACCGCGCTCCCCCCACCCCTTCCCGGCTCCGCTTCATGGCTCAGCGCTCTACGCAACCGCTAGACCGCAACAGTTTCACGCTATTCGCCATCGCTGTGATTTCAAAGCCGCATTCTGATTACTTTACGGCTCTGCTCGGTCGTCGTTAGACGTCCGCGCGTCTATTTTAACGCCTCCGCGTAGAACGACGCATGCGTCGTGTATTTTGGGTGGCGCATAGGTTGTTTTGTCCCGGGTGATTTATTTCGAGGCGCTTCATCGAGCCGGCCGTTCGGGGGAAGAGTGCAATACGAGTCTCCGGGCCTCGCCACTCGCGGTGGAAATGAGCCGAATCCGAGGACATCCAGCACCGCTCGCAAATGGCCCTTATTGACACTAATGGCCTTTAATCGCAAATGGCCTTTGATTCCTTCCTATTGATATTACTCGCGGCATAATCGCTGCTCAAAAGAAAACAAGCGGGAAAGTTCTAATACTGTCGTATTAGAAAAGCGCTCAGGTGTTAGTAAATGTATTTAATGAAGAAAGGACGTATAAACTCCGTCGACTTGGCTGGGAAATGGAAATAAAACATCAGCTGATAACAAACAAAGGTTACCAAGGAAACCGTAAACGCGTATTTTTGTTTCCCGAAAATGAGCTCACCGTTGAGCTCATCAGGCGCGTTTTTTTAGGCTTCATTTGAGTTCAACGATTAATTTTGATAAAAATTACTCTACCGCTAAGAAATTTTCTTACAGACAAACGATCGAAACCACCTGCGAATAAAGTTAAAAGCATAAAATACAGTTTTCACAGCTTTATTTATTTTAAAAATGGAACCCCCCAGAAAGCCTACACATTCGATGAGCTGGTGCGCCATTTAAACGCATTAGCACTAGTATACTAGTACTCAGAGGCAAGTCGAAATCAAAAAGCGCTGCCTATCGGCTGAGCGCTTAAAAAAAAAAAAAAAAACGCCGTGTTGCCTCTCGTTTATCGCTTTGGTTATTTTCGGATATTTTTTGGAGGAAGAAAATTCACGCGAAGAATCAAAGGGGAACCTTTTAAAATTTAAATATCAAGACCAATAATTTTGATGGGAAAGAGCCCTATATACCCAGTTGTGATGGCCATTAGGCAACGCGGTAATAAACGAATCCACTGATAGTCTAGATCGGAAAGTACTATATTAATGCTTGTTATCTTTGAAATTGAATGTCCATCAAATATTTGGGTGAGAAAACTCAAAATTGCCCCTGAGACGAGTCATTTTTTCAAAATGTTCTCGGCGAAATCTCTCGTACTCCTCTGTGGATCCGTAGTGGTTCCTCCTTTTTTGAGCGGGTGGAGTCCAATTGGACGTATTTATGCTAAAAGGAACTATGTGCATGGGGTTTGTGTGTAACATAGCTCCTTTTAACCTAAATGCGTCCAATTCACTTCCTGTAGAGGGGTATCTTTCTGCGCCCAGACCCCCCTTGATTAGATACTCCTCTAGCCCCCCACAAACAGTTACTATAACCAACCATTCTTTTGTCGTAAAATAAAATCTTAAAAAACAGTAATTAAAAAATGATCTCATACATCGTTCACGGACACGATTTCTTATGAAACCGTTATTTTTAATTATTGGACTAAACAAATAAAACGGAGGCTCCGTACCTCACTAAAAATGTCTGCTAATTTATTTAGAATCTCCTTGTTTCCTTGTGTTCTTGTTTAAAACATGGGAGAAACGAAAGATGAAATTCTCCATGTCACGATTAATAGGTAAACTTACTTTTTTACAAACCCTCGTATACGGCAGCGGTGATATAGCAGCACCATTCTATAGACGATTAAAGCATACTTTCGGGTAAATAAACCCTCTTAAGCGCGATGTTTATTGGGAGCTCAAAATACCAAACGCATGCCTGCTTAGTTTGATTCAAAGCGAAGACTCTCTTGGATACGGAAGAAGGCGACAAAAAATACGAGAGGTGATTAGCAAAAAATGACAGACCGGCTTTACCGGCAAGCGGGTGCGCAAGTTCGCTACAAATCAGCGAGGCAACTGGATAAAAAAAAATTATGAAAGAGTTGCGGCCATGAAGGAGGAATAGAGATAAGAATATTTTATGCAAAATTTCTCACCGTAAGATAGGGAATCTACCGGGAGAATAATTAGACGGTATTCTTCACATCGGGTCTCGGGAGATTAAAAGTTATCCAGGAGGATCGTAAATATGGCGCAGTAAGGACAAGGACGCTTCGAATGCAGTGATAGCATAGCAGCGTTGCCTAGCGGACGTTATTGGTAACAAGTTGACACAGCGCCAAAATACAATCCGAATCGGTTGCCGCGCGAATGCGGCTTAGCCACGTTTTCGAAAGAACGCAATGCTGCCTGAACCTAGCTTATAAATGTTTTCAGGAAACAAAATATCGGTTTCACCGTGATTTTAATTCGTAATTTAGTTATGGAACACTGGGAAAAAACACATTGGATCTAGAGTCCAGACTCTTAAAACATCGACAAGAAAAAGAACTCTTGATTCAATCAGAATCTAGCTGGCATCAAGAACCAAACCTCTTAATTTAAGCGGGTTTCGTTTTGATTCAAGCAAAAATCCGATTGAATCAAGAGTATTTTAGCTTGTCAATGTTTTCAAGAGTCTGAACTCTATATCCAATGTGTTTTTTTTTTTCCGGTGAATAAACTTGCTTAGAGATACGTGATGAAATCTGGGAGAATGCGATCGGATGAGGCAAGATTTAAGTTCGGAGACAATGCCTTTTCCCCCCAGTGATGATCAAATAGAAAGATTTTTGAGCATTTTGACGCTGTTCACGTTGTGAGACTTTTTTCAGTAGTAGCGCCTTGATGCAACTATTCGTACTTCATGGATGTCCGTGTGGCATCAAAAAAAATTGAAGGCGTTTTGGAGTCACCGTCTCTGCAGCCGGAGGAGAAGCGATGCAGCATTGTTAATTTGAACGCATGGATGAAACTATTCATAGTTCATGGACGTCTGTGTTACATCGAAAAAAATGAAGGCCTGAATGAATGAAGGCTTTCTTACTGAAATGAAAGTGCTTCTACATAGAAAAATAAGTGCTTATTTAAAGGATGCTTGTATAATTATGTGAAAGAAAGCTAATGACTATAAGTTACTTAGTTGAAATAGAAATAAATATAACACTGAGTTGGCTAAGCAACACGTTTTTTATATATATTTCTATTAATGAAGTTCATGTTCATGTGTATCTCTACGTTCGTTACATTTTTTTGGCAAACTGCTCGGAGTAACAAATGACATTCGTCAACTATTGTCAGGCAAATGTACGTATTCACGCTAAAACTAAGTTTTTGAACAGGAATAAAATCATAATGAAATTGACGCTACATTAATTTACTAAGCACTTTTATCAAAGGACGGTAACAAAAATTAAATGTCAGGGCTCCCTGTCTTAAGTGGTTTGATGTATCAAAGGGGTTAAAACAGTGACGTTGGCTTTCCATCACCTCATTTAAAATTTACTTAGATCATGCGGTTTGTGAAAGAAAGAAAAGTGTTCGGAATTCATCCTATTCTGACCAAATAATTGTCGCCCAAGTTCGAGAACTGACCACATGACTCGAAAGTCGATGGCTGAGCTTGGAAGATGGAGCCTTGATAAAACAATAACAAAACTAGAGAGGAGCACATAATTTGGCGCCATTAAAAGTCGTCTGTGTCAACATTGAAAAAACTCAAAGCAATAAAAACTCGTGCGTTGTAGATATTTCATTTAAGTAGGTATCATCGGGATGTCTTGTATATGACTTACAAAAATGATTTTTTGTTTTTCTATGAAATGATAGAAAAACGAGCGACAAATTGGAAATACCGCAATGAAAACCTCCGCTTTTAAGAGCAATCATCGCAATAAACACACACTTTATCCCTCCTTGCAAAATATGTTATCATAATTAGACCACTTTCTATGATGGGCATGTCGCGTTCTTCGATGGTCACCTCGCTCTCACCCGCCCGAACGTGCGCGGATAATTTCAACAAGTTTCTCCTCTGAGCTTTCATTGATATCAGTACGCTACTCTTGTCATAAGCCTTACTGTCAAAGATACTAAATTGCGATATTAATTTTCTTGCAGCGCGAGCATGAAAGGAACAAAATGAAGAATTTGGTACGACGATGCACTGGAGAAAAAAACACATTGGATCTAGAGTCCAGACTCTTGAAAACATTGACAAGAAAAAGGACTCTTAATTCAATCAGATTTAAGCTTAAATCAAAAGGAAATCCGCTCAAATTAAGAGGCTTGGTTCTTGATTTAAAAATCTGATTGAATCAAGAGTATTTCTTCTTGTCGATGTTTTTAAGACTCTGGACTCTAGATCCAATGTGTTCTTTTCCCAGTGTGCTATGGTACCAAGCACATTCTTTGAACTTTCTGAGAACAGTAATACCGACAAAAGAATAGCAGCCCTTAAACTCTATAATATAAAATCATAAAAGTAAAGTATAATCAAAGAAGTATTATGAAATATCTACAAAACCGATTTGCACTTATGCACAAACAGTTTGATTTACTTTAGGCGTTTTTGGAAGAAAATGTTCATTCTATTGGTTAGGTTTGAAAATCTGGTCTTGCCATTTGAATTTGGATGAATTTAATTCCTAAATGTGCCGCTTTTAAGAAATTAATACTGGAATAAAAAAGCTTGATTTTCAAGAAATGAAGCTTTTTGAACTACAAGGTAAAATTGGTTATCAGAGCATTATTAGCATTTTTGACCCCCCTTTGTAACGTTTCTGTGAGTAGGTTCCTCTCATTTAACACGTAAAAACAAAATGGCGTAACGCTCTCCTCAACCGCTGGCTGCCCCCTCCCCCCCCCCCCCCCAGAGCGTTACATAATTTAGGAAAGGCCCCCATTAGCCATCAAAAGAGAATTTTCTAACATAAGAGGCTGAACCATAACCCACTGTTTTTTCTGTGTTTCCTCCTCCTTCAAAGCTCTTATAGTCTTTGATATCGCCGCGTGTTAATGTACGGGATCGGAAACGCGACAACAGAGCAGAGATACCGACTGGGCTGAGTGACATGGCTCGAGTAAATAAAGCCTCAATACAGAGCTGATTATTAATACACTTGGAAACAAATGTAAGTCTAACTTTACACCTGGAAGATGGGAGTTTACTACGCGTTACGTTACCAATATTCTGCCACCCAACTTGTCCGCGATAAATATTACTTCATCTGGGCATACTGCCCCCCCCCCCCGCCCCTCCAAGTCGTCCCGTCCACACTGCGATACTCGATTCTCGCACCTCTCCTTGGAGTCGTACACTAAACACATCAAACTGGACCATCAACTGATATTTCACGGCCCCCGGTCTCGTAGTTCCGGGCGTTGCCGCTACGGAGCGGTGTCGTATGAACACAACCCGGGGCCCACTTTTCCACTGATGCGACCATTATGACCGATTTGATCCCCAGAGCTGTGTCTCTGCCTTGGTAGGTACCGAAGAGAAAGACAACTCCAGTGATTCAATTTTAAGAAAATGTGCAAGCGGAAATGCCGCAGGAATGGAGAAGAGTTTTTCTGGAGGATGCATTTCAATACCCTCTCAGAAGAAGTTCACCAATTAGGATTCACTTCTCCCAAATGTAGGCAACCGCGAACAACACTATCGAATGGTTTTATATTGTTTTTGTTTATGATAATGTCATCGCAACCTCCTCAGCTTCATTAGAAAAGGTTCCGTGAGGTTTCTTGTCTCTCGCTTACTTTTCTATACATGCGTTTAAGTCTCCAAATCGTTGACATATTTGAAAGTTGTTTGCAGTAAGTATCAATCAGCCTGCGTCGGTATTCCTGCAACGAAGCAACGTATCTCCATGCCATAGGCGTGGCTAAGTCATTTTGCTGGAGGGTCTGGGGGTATGGAATATCCCCCAGCTCAATGGGGGGGGGGGGGGTCCAGGGGGCCTCCCCCGGAAAATTTTTGAAATTGTAACTCCATTTGAGCGCATCTTGAGGCACTTGTGGCGCTAATCTTCCTTCAATTTCTGCCTAAAAATTACCCAGTATTATGCATTTTAAAGTTAAGATACTTTGAAATTGTTGCATTCAACAAGTTATTCTATTTATAGGCATCCTCTCACGGGCCACGGCGACAGAGACTTACCGTTGAAGAAGGTGTTTTTGCACCATCCAGAATTTCTTGGGGGGGGAGGGGCAGATGATACTATTTCCAATTCTGGGGGGGGCCAGGCCCCCCTGCCCCCCCTTCCTACGCCTCTGCTCCATGGCAAGATTGCAAAATTGACTAAAACAATTACATCTCCTACATGAATGCACCCGTGCAAGTTTTCCCTAAAAAATTCTAATTTATGCTTAAGATCACAGGGAGAATCAGTGAAATTTTTCGTTGGAAATGCTTAAGATTTCTCTGCCTGGTAAATGTGAAATTTTCGATGGGGAATACGGCAACATTGACTAGAGGTTATGTTCTCCCGCGAGAAAATGACGAATTTAGGTTTTTTCTGTTAATTTGATTCAATTTCGCTTTTCAGAGTCGAACGCTTTTCAAAATAAGCCTCTCATGTTCGACACGGAGCCATTGAACCCGTTGGTCAACGTTACGCGAGCGGGATCATCAGGCTGCGCGACCCGATTGCACAATCCGCCGGGACTAGGCTTTCTTTGTGCCTTTGATTGTGCAAAAATACTGATAACGACAGCGCGTCACGCCACGGCAGGGCTGCGCCCCAGAGTGGGCGAGGAGAAACATTTGAGTTGGGAGGAGACGGCGCCGCACAATGGATCCAGCCAATAGGATAGGTCGGACAACATTTGGAAACTTTGAACGCTTTTAACTCCGTTTATATAGAACTTTGAGGTTCTAAAAGTGGTTCCATTGGTTTTCTCGTGAAATTTTCTTTCAGCAACACATCTGAAAATTTAAAATGTGACGAAATAAACATCAAAACTTGCAGTTTTAGTCAACAATTTAATTTCCGGCCTCTCTGATTGACTCGGTCCACTGTGCGGCGCGACTGGTAGTTGACGCGTTTCAGGGGCCGTCGACGACTCCGACGAACGCCGCGACGGTTACGTCGGTAAACGCGGTGATCCCTCGTTGCTTATTTAATAAGCACTGCTTTCCAATTAAGATAATTACACGACCCTTCGACAATCCCTCAATCACTTTATAATTAGACGTCACATCTCCCAACCGGACGACATAACTTATTTCCGTCCGCATCGTCGCGGGCGCGCTAGTTTTTCTCCCCTCACGCTCTTTTCGTCGTCCCTCTCACGAAAGGACGTAACTAAATTTCAGTGTTGCCAAATTTTCCCTCACAAATTGCATTTTTACGAAGAAAATCTTGGGGGCTCCCTACTGAAAATGTCACCGATTTTTCCCTTGATCTCGGGCAAAAATCCAAAGAATTTTGGACACAAATTGCGAAGGTACGTTTCTGTGAAAAATCGAATTGTCTGAGTCAATTTTGCAACCTTGGAATAGAGTTACGTGCCTTTGTACGGAATACGATGAGATCCCTTTCCAAGGCCGATCTTCATTCGGCCATCTACGCGCTTCAACGAACCCTCTGACTTAGCGTCAGTAACTAACGCTCATATTAAAATGTAGAGCGTCTCAGTCGTGACGTCATTGTCGCTCGTAACGTCACGTCAAGTCGAGATTATCAATTTAAATCGAAATGAGAACGCAGCTAGTGGCTTTTTCTGCGTGTACGTCAGAGAAGCACTGTTTATTTAAAGAAAAGGATTGACTCATTATAATATCATCCGTCATAAACAGTCTTGAATAACCGATATCTTAATTGTCATGTTGGAGTTTGACTTAGTGCACTGCCATACAAGATTCTTAGATACTCTAGGATAAAAATTCACGAATAGATGACTATCTCATAAAGGATGCTTTGTTGCCTATCTTTAAAATTCAAGGCGAAATAGCAAGGTGCATTACCATTTTACCAATTTTGTGTTAATACTGCATCCTCTGATATTTTAGGATAAGACCACTATGATTATGAAAGTTTCTTGAGAGACAGTTAAACACGTCATTCATCAGTCATCGTTGGGTGATAATGAGTGCTGCTTTTTAGAGTCAATAAGTTCCCAAAGTTAATTTTGGCCTCACCGGCTAGATCAGTTAGCACGTTTGACTTTAGGTCAATAGGAGCCGACTTTGAATCCTAGAAGTGGCAAGAAATTACGGAATTGACGAGTGGATCCGCAAAGATATACAGCTTTTACTCATCCATAATCCTAAAAAATTTGAAAAACCTAGAGCATGGATATGCCTGTCCCTGATGTCTGAGGATTGTCTGATAGTTTATTGGCTCCTAACGGAAACCTATAACCAGCAGGGGGAAAATACGTCGGCTTCATCCATTTTCATTGCACAGATAGTCTAGCTGAGGTTCCTACCGCACTTAATCCATGTAAGCATCGACATTGAAAGTGAAATATACGTGATACCACTCATACGCATCATTAAAAAAGAACATCTTGCCACCGTGGTATCACCCCAAAACACAGAGGAGGAATCTTTAAATCTTACCGTCGAGATTATGTATGCATTTAGGTAATAATCCAAATATTAAGATAAGAGGAGCATTAAAGGTAAGATGGAGCGGATAGCCGTGGGACAATAGAGTTGAGCCGAAAAATCGATCTGAACACACTCCTCGTAGGATTAACTTCGAGGCGGCGGCGCGGCGCGGCAGAGAAATGCTCTTATACGAAATTATGAAGGAATATTTTAACGAAATGTGAAGGACCACGGGCACGATAGCGGTCGTCAGAGTGGCTGATACGTTCAGTTTTAATTAGAGCCTAGAGAACCCGACGGCATTAATTCCTTATCGACCATTAAAGAATAACTTTGATGTGGGTGTGTGCTCACTGTCCGAGGCCCTCGGTTCGCTGTCGGACTTCTGTACAGCGCACTCTGAACTCCGAAGGTAAAGGTTGCGTAAGGCGAGTCTTGTCTCTTGTTTCGGCTACTTTTCTCCGACTCCGAGCTTGGTGTTCTTTAAACAAGCTCACGTCACTTAGTGGTGACGTCACTGATTGTGAGCGGCGAGCGTTCTGGCGGTCGCTCAGGATAGTCCTACTCTTTGCTTTTGGGTCCTAAGCCCATTGTCACTGCCCATACCATTATTCTTGGCTCATTTACCTCCTTGACTCAGGTCACTCAGCAGTATCGGCTTAACTGGTCTTTGAATATTCTACTCTGTGGTCTCTGGTTCATTCTTAAATGAAAGCTTATCGCACAGTGTTTTATATGTGCCTGGTTGCACGGTAAGTCCAGAAATGAGAGACTTTTTTGTAATGTGGGGAAACGAAACATGGTTGTATTTTTCCCCATGGTTACGAGTAAAGAATTCTGCGAGGTACTTTTTTGAATCGTCAATATTCTATTTGCTCCCAGATTCGGAGGGAGAGATAAATTATAAAACCCTGATTTTTCACATGTGATTTTTAGCAGTGCGAATTTCAATTTAATTTTCGAGGCAAAATTACACATTAAGCCGAGAGGTAATAATCTCCTAAGTCACATAAAGTCTCGAATGATCAACGATGGAAATAGTCAATGTGGTGACGGTAGTATACTTTTCAACAAGAAACTCCAAACATGGAATATTATATGAAAATAAAATCATCGATGTAAAATCAACGTACAACGTAAAATCTGACGTGATTCCGCTGAAAGGGGTTGAGTATATTTGAATCGAATCAAAAAGAACAATTTGCGCAAATTCCATGTACGTAGTACCCTTTGACTCATTTAGTTAAAGTGGTTCCTTTTAGTATGAAGACATCTAATTATCAGCGCTTTGCCCTGAGATCTTTAAGTATCCTTTTTTAATCATGAAATAGTGTCTGTTTATGAAGACGTAGCATTCAGAATTACCAATATACGGCAGAACTACGTTAGTTTCCTCCTTCTCTTAACTCCCCCTCCCCCTCCAAAGGCTCATAATTTAGATTTTAGTGGTAACTTTTGATTCAGCTAGCGAAAGGAGTTACTTTTAGTATAAATACTTCCAATTATCAACGCTTTGCCCTGAGACCTTTAAGTATTCTTTTGAAATCATGAAAATTTATCTGTTTATAAAACACAGCATTGAGAATTACCAATAATGGCAGGACTGAGTCAAGTTTCCTCCTCCTCCTGACTCCCCTTCCCCCCTCCAAAGGCTCATAATTTAGTTGCCGTGCTTTTCACAGCTGAGCAGCATATTCTAAAACTTCGGTTCGCGTGCCTCATTTATCATAGGGACGGCGGCGCAAGGGTCAAGGTCATTAGGAAATGAACTTAAAAATCGTATAAATTTACTCAATTACACAGTCTTGGAAACAATGTGAATAGTTCAAGTCACATGGAGCCCGTGCTCTGCATCAGTTAAGTCTGTTTTTATCCGGGCGTCGCGCCGCACGCCCACAACACCTGAACGTATTCATGCCAAAAGGACCTATATCTCAGACGAACCCTATGCACATAGGTCCTTTTAGCATAAATACGTCCACTCGGACTCCGACCCTGCTGGGCTCGAAATCGGAATCAGCGCGGGGATAAATCCGCTCTGCTCCTTTTTTCAAGCGTCCGTTTGTGCATTTGTAAAAGCACACTGGGAACATGCATTAAAATATTATTTAAAAGCATGCAAGTGTAATATACGCTCCTCCGAGGATGTGCGGGTTTTTATCTCGGCTTTTACAGCTGCTTTACGATAGGCGAGCGGGCGACGCGATGCGACGCGGTCCAGCGCGGCGTCTACGTCGTGTAGTGGTGTGAACCCACCCTGGCTATTCCAGTATTTAATATTTATTTGGTTTCTCCTTTCCATCCCGTAATTGCTCCATTTAGTTTTATTTAATTGCTCTCCGAACCAATCCGACCGGGAATGAAACAAGGCTCCAGAGTTGCCGTCGCAAACTTTTGAGTGACGCCGTGAATGGGTCACCTGACATGGTCTCAGTTGGAGTACTATATGAGGACGATGGATAAATTGACAATTTCGTTGAGTAATATTTACAAAATTATTTTAAAATTAAGTATTTGGCATTGAACTTTCAGGACGAAGATGAGTGGTAGGTCTATCAGTTCAGATTAGATTAATTATACGAAGAGAACGAAAATGTCGGTAATTGTGAGGTTGTAGGTCATCGAGCTTTTCCGACCCCAAAGGGCAGCCAACCTATGAGTTCAAATTATCCAGAGTGATGAATTATTACGATTGTTACGATCCGTTGTTTGTAAAGTACGCATTTAATTTTTTTTTTTTTTTTTGCATAAATGCACTCGTTTTTGCGGAAGGACGCTCATTTACAAGTATTCTTGGTTATCTTGGTTTGATATTGAAATCTGAAGTTTGGCAGTGACATTTTTTGTGTGAGAAGGTTGGCTGCTCTTTTGGACCCAAGGAGCTCCATACTATTCGTGTCCTCACTCTCCCCCTATAGGCACTCTAGTCTCAACTAAAAAAATAGTCACTTGTTTTGTCACGTAAAAGCGAATTGAAAAATCAACTCTTGAGCGAGATATAAGTGTTTTTGACTCAAAGTATGAATGGAACTTAGATTATAAAAATGACGTCATTTGTGTTTTTCCCTTTATCCAATGTTCATTTTAAACACGCATACCTCGTTTAGGAGTTGAGTCCCTGACTTCCTCCCTCGTGGTGCTTTAATTAATACCTTGTCTAGAGGCCGTTCTACGGTGTGCTACAAAAAATGCGAGGAAGCGTTTGATAATGTAATAGCCTTTGCATAATAACTTTTAAGACTCATAAGAGACCTCCATGAGGATTTCAAAACACTCAAATGCTACGTCGCTGCTACCCGTATCGGAACTTAAGAAATAGGAGAAAAAGTTTGAAAAAATAGCTGAAAATATATACGAAATTCATCTTGTATTTTGAAACTTTAGAGGAATAAAATGGCACCAAACTTAGCTATTTTGGAAAATCACGTAGAAAAATGATAAAAGGATGAGAGCATATTCGGCGTAAGATGATTTTGCCTTATCATCATTCCAGTCCGCACGTGCGCACACTTTATAACTGTCCTCGGCATATTCTCACTGTACTCTGCATGGTAAAGCAAAGTCGAAAGTTTTTCCATTATATTCATCCTAAGTTTCTCTCAAATTTGGAAACGACCTCTTAGCACCCGTGTCGAGACCACTTGCAGTGGCGTGGCGTGCTGTTGATTTATAAGCCATTTAAACCTTTGAAAAAGGGTCGATAAACAGGGTGTTCGCAGCGAACACCTCAATCATCGATTCTTTACCATAGGTTTAAATGGCAGAACAATCGATACATCGCAATTCACCAGACACGCCGGACCACTTGATAAAATTCTGCAGAACTCATATGAAAAATACTCTCTATTTTAGCACGCCAGAGTGTATACGAGGTTTCAACTGTATCATCGAAGCGCTATATAGTTCTTTCCGAAAGATTTCACGCTAAAACAATGCCCAGGGTGAAAGTTGGAGAATGAACTGCTGAAGTTAGGTTGGATTTTTCAAAATTAATATTATAAGTATATTTGAGATAAATTATAATGAAAATACATTATCCCCATTCATGAATTCAACTGTCTATAAAATTGTGAGTCGAGAATGGAGTTTTTTTTAAATGAATGTTTACGGCGACTTCAGCAAAATTTTCACGTATTTGCAAACATGGTTACTTCATGCAATACGATTTTAAATATCGAAGTATTGTTGGTACCGCAAAGAAGTCCAAAAGAAAGAATTGGCAAAAAGCAAGTTAGCTTCACCAAAAACCTGGATTTTTTGCCCTTTTTTCCGCGTCAGTAATACGAAAAATTACTGCACCCTTTAATAGTGTCAAATGTCCGTGCATTCCTAGATCCAAATACTCTCTTCGTTTGAAAGGAACGAAAAATACCTGGCATGGCGAAATCTAAACTGGCAATACCGCAACATTTGCCTCTTTGAATTGCGGTTCCGCACTAGCTTGTATAAATTATTGAACCGGATTATTTTCAGATACTTGCACGGTTGGCGATACAGGCATCAGACATCGCACCCTCTGATAGAATCATTATTTTTTCATTAACACTTATTAGCGCCATAAAAATCAGTCCCATTATCGCTTTCCACTCACATGCGCACACTACTGTGATTTAATAAGTTGACTGCCTAATAAATATACGCTCGGCGTTCAACAGTATTGCTGATTAATTTCTGATACAGCGGTGGCTATCGACCTGCCGCTTGCCGCCGCCCTGGAAATCCAGGCAACGATGCGTCAACCAAGACATAAAAGAGAACAAGATTCTTTATCCTAGCTGAAGAGAATTCCAGACTGTCGGCTATAAAAAGCATTAAGTCCCAGCACACTTGGCTCGAGCGACACGTAAAACCATCAATGAAATTCCTCTCCGCTCGCAGTGCAATTTTATCGCAGCAAAACAATGCCTTTTCAAATTATTCTCAAAATGCGCACGGGCTAAAACATGTTGAACAATGTAAAGTCATCGAAAAGGTAACGTTGGAGAATCAAATTCATGTTTGCATATTGTTTAGGTGGATATAAAAGGTCGTCAAGAACATTTAAACCTATCAAAATGTCAGATTTTTGTGCCAAATAATAACAGGAGTGGCAATCGGACAAGAAGCTTCGCACGTCATCCTCAACAAAGGAAATTTCGATCGTAGAAAGTGAACGTTCGATGTTCCTTATCACCGTAAACCCCTATTATTTGATTTGTCAAACCTAGCTACTTTCATCAGTTTACTTTACCTCGTAATTTTTAACCTCATCGAAGTATCCAATGCGGCAAAATTAGTCTCCTGGTGCAGATTGGTGTTTTTACGATTGAACCAGGGAAAAGAGCTCCCTATTGAAAAATTACGTCCGAGTTATAATGCTGGTCCTCCTGTTTATTGAGAAAAGTTAAATAATTGAAATATATTCAAAGGAGAACGAGTGACGCTCCTCTGGAACCGTGCACACTTCTCTGCACTTCTCTTCTCTGCGTTCTCTGGCTTGAATTCGTCGTTTCCCAGATGAAAGAACGTTACTACATCCCGATGTTGCAGAAATGACTCAAACGATTCAATTTTTTACAAGAATTTACCTGCGTAATGGAAATGTTGCATGTGTGAGGAATTTGCGATTTGGCTGTTGATTCTCATGTAAAAGTTCGCAAGAAACACGATGGTGCCACTGGTTTTCTCTGAAATCAACTCCCAAGCTCAAAAAAAGCTCTCAAGTTGAGGACAAAATGGAGGGGATATCCCACGCTATCCTGAGAGTCCACCTCTACATCAAGACAAACTCTCAATGCGGAGCAAATACATTAGCAGGGTTGCCATGTTTTCAGTTTTAGAGTCCCCAAATCAAGTGGCAGCCCTGTCAATGTATTTGCTCCCTATCTTTGCATGGAGAGTTTGTCTTGATGTAGAGGTGGACTCTCAGGATAGCGTGGGATATCCCCTCCATTTTGGCCTCAACTTGAGAGCTTTTTTTGAGCTTGGAGTCGATTCAGAGAAAACCAGTGGTACCATCGTGTTTCTTGCGAACTTTTACAAAAGGATCAACAGTCAAATCGCAAATTCATCACACATGCAACATCTTTATTTTCCCCCGCAAATTTTTCTCATTTTTGCATGGGATCGGAAGATAAATCAATGAAATTTTCAGTCCGATGTGTCCAAGAATCTCCTTGTAAAAATTCAATTTGCGAAGAGAAATTTGGCAGCATCGAATTGGAGTTACGTTCTTTCGTCGGGGGGACGACGAATTGTCCCACGCGAAGGAACCGGAGGATGCCCGCTCGTAGAGATCGATTGATTCGTCGGAAACGATCAAATAAACCAAAGCGCGGAGAGGTCCAACCTGGAAACAATTCAAGTAGGCAAACTGATAATGCAGATCTGCCCACATTTCTTGACACGCGCGTCATTGTTGAGCATAGCCGGGCTGCAAAGACGCAACTAAAGTTCGCCGTGAGCCCCGGCGATGGCGGACCTCAATAAGAGCCAGGGCTCAAACCGAAGTTCAATTGGCCCTCTTCCGCCTCCCACCGTCCTGTTATGGGTTTCAGCGTGCCGTACTGCAAGTCCTGCATCCGCGGGGGGCATAAATCACAGATATCTACGTCGGGGCTCAGTTGCGACTTGTTGGGTGTCATAGAGTCACAGTCAGAACGGTCATCGGTCGGCTGGAGGTGTGAGGGTATGAGTGTGGATGTGTGAGTAGCCGTGGACCGACATGACTTCCAGTGTTGCCGAACGACGACACTTACATGCGTTTCCCTATGAAGCGTACTGTGAGGGAACTGGATTTAATGCGTATTCTGGCAACTATGTTGACTTGGAACCCCGCCGACCCCGCCCCCGCAACTTAGCACATCATCGTTGCGACAATAATAAGCATGCTCAACGGACTGCATAAGGCTGCAGTGCAACATTGCAAGCCCAACGATGCCGTATTTTCGTGAAAATTCACGAATATTTTGTTGAGGAGTGTGGGGAGGAAATGTATCCAGTAGAATTGACCGATACAATATAGACAGGCCTTAATCTCAAGTTATTGAAAAGTATAATATGTTCCATCTAAGACTTCTCGCACTTCAGTAGAGCCCAATAACATGGAGATATCACCGAATCCTACCTCCTCATATGTAAATACAAGCAATTTCTTCCCTAGCAGATCCTTTCCTCGTAATTCCCGATGCCTATGCCACCACCACAAGCCGAGCCATTATTTATCCAAAGAAACGCCAGACAGAAAAAGCGCACACGTTTTGGTTTTCAGTATTGTCACTACGATTCTGAGATGGAATTCTATTAATGATCAATTTGTTTGACACATCTCTCGATTTCATTTTTACATTAAAACCGATAAATTCATCATGGCAAAATTAATTATACTCCGAATTGAGAGGAGAAGGAGAAGGAGGAGGAAGAATAGGAAGCAGAAGAAAATAAGAGGAAGAAGACGAAGAGAGGAAACAGAGGAAGAATTAGAAGAGGAAGAAGGAAAAGGAGAAGAAAAAGAAGAAATTTTCCGACCGGTGACAGTCCTGCTTGAAGTTTTTATTCCAAATATTTTTCTTTCGGTAGTTGTTTTTCCTGAGATCTGCTTAGCGAGCCATTGACGAATTGAATTAGAGGTATTCCCATCACCCATCATTTAATGGAGTTTTGTTTGAAAATGTGAAAACTTTTGAATCACGAGTAAAACTTTGATGACGCACGGCAACTATGTGTTTGTGTGATGTACCAGGATACCAGGAAGTCGCGTTTAGCACTCCACTCTTATTATATCATTATACCAATTACACCTTCCCGGGGCCCTAACTTAGGGCCGGGCATCAAGAGAGTCCAACCCAACATACTCATGCATGTCCACAATATTACCGTCAACATGTGATGTGAAAACTGAACGCTTACCAACCAACCCTTAAAATCCTTGTCAAGCTCTTCATAAATGATGCATCTAAAAAATCCTTAACCGCACAAAAAAGACTCAAAAAAAGAAGACAAATTACTATGAAACAGAAGCGCTCAAGAGGTTCTTTTCATTCCGTTAACAGTAACGCCGTTAGAATGAAAAAAAAAAACGATTTCAATATTTTATCGTAAATCATACGATACAGAGATTAGTTTCAGAATCACCCTCTTGAGTTTCATTTCTTCCATTACCTCTTTTACAGTTGAATATTTTACGGTGCAAAATCGTTATGGATCGAAAGATTTATTGATAATTAGTTCATACACTTATGCGTAAGAGAGTAAATAAAAATAGAGTTAGAGCTTGGAAAAATGGGATTTTTTCAACTTAAATTTCATTGGTCATTCTATAACCTTTAATTTTGTAGAATAATTAAATTCTTAATTCAACTTACTGATGACCTGTGGGAGGACCGAGTTTAGTGGGGGTTAGGCGTCGCAGAGCGCCGGAGAGTGCTGTGAGAGCGACTCTTATGTATGTATGTATTTAAATGTGATTGTTGTAACTTTTTAACATCCAAATACCTTGTTCGGTACAAGATTATAAAAAAAAATAATCTAATTTTGCGATTTCAACATTATTTCAGGCCCAATTAACTTAGTTATAGTTGAAGAGATAAGCAATGGTATCGGTATTGAAAATAGAAGAAACAGTTATTTCTTAAAATTTTGCACCAAGCATCGTCATGGTCTCCTCAGTAAGAAATTCAGTGTTACGTTCTGTTATTTTCGAAGGAACGAAAAATGTCTGCGGTAATTACGAGATGACCAAAACTACGAAGCAGGTACTAAGAGAAGGTCCCGGCAGATCATTCTGAACAGAACATTATCCCGCGTCAGCGCGCGATGAAATCCAAACAGTCGAGTCGTCGACTAAGTTTGCTTCGCTGTTCAATTTGCGTTTCATTCAAAAATTGAGATGTGAAAAAGAAGAATATAACGGGAATAGAGGTGAGAATATGAAAGGGAACGATTTGAAGGACTTGAGAATAAAAGTCGGCGAGGGAGTCGGAGCCGGGGGGGCGGGGGGGGGACAGGCGGGGGGAGGCGCAAGAAAATTACCTGGCTGTTTGCCTGATGCTTCCAAAAGGCATCCCAACAATGGATCCAGAAGCTGTGATCGTCAGAGCAATGAGTCTCCGCGTCAGTGAATAATGCGCTGCTAGCTCCGAACAGAGGCTTCGAAAAGCACCGATCGCACAATGCTCCGGCCAGCTTTTAACTATTTACTTGAAAAAGCAGTGCGGACAAATGAAAAACTGTTTATCACTCCGCGGCTGTTAATATCATCTGGTTGAAATGTTCGCTCTGGCGCAACCGGGGCCGCCACCGCCGGGCCCAAGACCCTCCGGTCGAGCTAAATAATGCAACACTGTTGCCAGTCTTGGGGCCCGCGCGGGGGGATGGCCGGAAAATACGGGGCGTTTTCCACCGGACCCGGCGCCGCCGCCTCGCGGCCATGTCATGTTACTATGTAGAGTATTCAGCCGAGCACTTTTTGAATGGCAGAGCTGACAGGCTAAGCTTGATAAAGATGTGTAATTAATTATATTTACACCTTCAATTAATTCATATTGTCGGGGCCTCGGTGCACCAACAAACTCGAATTCAATTCCATGTGTGCTCGTACTCGTACGCGCCAGTGTGTCTACTCCGTCTTCATCTCGTTAGACGCGCCCGACTTTATGCCGGGTTAACATCTTCGTTTTCCCCTCTCTGCCGGCCCTGGCAGATGGAGAAGAAACAATATTTATCATTGGATAGTTGTGCGTGTCAGCCCTTTTTTTCTAAAGGGAACTTTTAAACTGGCGGAAACGGACCCGTCTAAATTAGTTTTAGGTGTCCAGGGACTATGTCGGTGAAACCGTTTTCATGAGCATAATTTAACAAGCATGAATGAGTTTCCATGAGATTGATTGACACGATCAATCTTGTATAAATCATACAAAGGTGGAAAAACTAACGCGGCGTGGGAAAATGCACCATAAATCACTCCTCAAAAAGGGCTCTTTCGGGGACTTCAACGAACGGTTATGAAAGTAGACGGATAAAAAAATTCAACAGTTGTACTTCATACAGTTGCATACGTGAATATAAATACTCATATACCACTTTGTCAAAGGTTTTAAGTATTTTGACTGATTTTAAAACAGCAACTAAGGGTGTGGGAATTGTGAGTTGGAAGTTTGTTCCACAGGTATAAGGGAAAATGGCACAAATGAAAAAAGCAATACAATTTTCGAAATATGGCGTGACTTAATTCTCCATGATAAACAAGAATGTTCTGAGAAGTTTTAGAAGTAGCAATTCAAGGTACAGGATTTGTATTTTTTGTTTAATTTTTATTTGTTGGCAGCCTCAGTAGAAATAAATCTAATAAAGGAGAGCTAGATTTTTTTTTATTGTACAATTTTCCTCAAAATTTGCAGCGTTTTACTTACAGAATAAAATGATCGTTACCGATGAAATTTTCAAGGGACGGAAGAAAAAATTTTCATTTATTCAAATAAATTTACTAAAAGTCAACATCGAGGCATCAAAATACAATTTGGACGCTGATTCCTGATTTTCTAAAAGAGGATTAAACTTAAAGTTACAAACAGTTACAAGTTGCTGAAGAAAGAAAAAAACTCAGCAGTTTTCTCTACAGCCTTCATGTCGTGCATGATGACCAAAAAAAAAAAAACGTTAATCAATGTGTCCGTGACGTCATTTTTCTCATCCATTTCCTCTTGACATTCTTTCTAAATCACTGGAAAAAAAATTCCCTTGGATTTAGAGTCCAGGCTCTTACGAACATTGACAAGAAAAAATACTCTTGATTCAATCGGATTTTTGCTTGAATCAAAAGGAAATCCGCTCAAATCAAGAGACTTGGCTCTTCGACTCCAGGAAAAATCCGATTGAATCAAGAATATTTTTTCATTTAAATTTTATAAAGAGTCTAGACTCTAGATCCAAGCGACTTTTTTCCCAGTGATTGATGTGATTTTTTTGGAGCTAGGGTATTTTTTTGAATGAGGAAGGGGCTCGAAAGGCTCCTTCTTCCGCTGCTTGACGAGACGCTGCCAGTTACTCGTTTTTAAATAGGGCAAAGATGTTCCCGTTGCGCGGATGAAGATGCGTCCATGTTAGCGCCGATTGCGTGACTTATTGGCAGACAAAACCGTATTCATCTCGGGCAATTAATTAAAGCGGGAGGCTCCTATCCCTACGATGAAGCAGGAACCCGTTGAGTAGACGAAGAGTTCTGGTGCCGGTGCGTGAACGCGCCGCTGTGTTCCTCGATCCTCCTGAGCTCTTTATCAATGAAATTATACTTTCATCGTGTATATCATTCCCAACTCTCCAACGTGCCATTGCCTGACGTCATTTTTTGTGTGCGCATGGCCGTTGACTGCTGGGCCGCTCTCGTGGAGCTGAGCATCCTCGGTGGTTCACAGCCTCGATGAAAGTGCTCCGTAAAAGTCGCTCTCACGTACCATTTCTGCTCCGCGGCTCCCCCGATCTCGCGTTGCCGAAAAGCGCAACTTTAAAATCCCGCGCCCGCCCACGCGCGTGCGATACCGGGACGGTCTGGCAAGCTTTTCGCTCTTCTGCACTCCTGTTCCACTCTTGATCCTTGATCCTCATATTTCAAGCTGTTGGCATCAATTCACTGCAAGCGTGAAAATGATTCATTCCGAGTTTTGATTTAAAGTATCTTGTTCCGCACACACGCTCACAAATGGCTCTATTATTTATTTACCTCTCCGACTTTTTTCGAATGCGTGGCCGAGCCGACTGCTCACAAGTCATGACACGTATGCCGGGACTTGAAATTGTGCCGCACGGTCTTCGCCGGGGTTCGCCCGCGATTAATCTGCCGGCCATCGCTGAAAAAACGGAAACGAAATTCAGGGAACATAGCTCTCCGCGCAATGTTCCAGCTCACGCAACGAAGATCCGACCTAGTTCTAGTTATTTTGGTCCCACACTTTAAGCTCGCTGATGAAGTGCATAGATGTGCGCTTCCCAGACACACGAAGAAAGCATTTCGCAAGGCTCTGTACTATTGTGAGAGCAGCCATTTATAGCATCTTCTTACACTGAGAAAAAATTATGGTCATAATTACCACATTAGTGGTGTTCAATATGAACTCTTAATTAATAGTTGCCATAACCAATAATAGAGATATTTTTACCATTAAATGGTAATTTTACTACCGCACACTTGTAAAATTACGACCGCTCCAGTAAAATATCACTATTATTTGTTATGGGCACTACTAATTACGAGTGCATATTGAACACCACTAATATGGTAATTACAACCATAATTTTTTCTCAGTTGTACGTAGTTAATAAGTATATTGAAATGTAGAGCGGTGCTTCCTCTTATCACCAGCATTTCGGTTGATGTAGAATGATGATAGTCAAACTCGATAAATTAAAATTGGCATTGACATGATGTCATTAACATCCATCATCGCATCTACAGAGTGGTTTCGAATAAGAAAGCAGCGCGTTAATTGCGTATTCAATGAGACATATCGAAGGCTAAGGACCGCTCTGACGATTTTGGCGGAAATGAGTAGCGACTTTTCTACATTCTAAAGTATACAATTTGTAAGCTGATGTTTTTAGGTGTTTCTAGTTCCACACGAAAGCGCCCTAATGATGCTGTAATGTTTAAAAAAATTGCAAACCTAACCTAAAAATTACTGTGACAAAGTTTTTTATTCGTCCTTTAAAATCGTCAGTTTGCAGATAGGCGGTATTCTTCCTTAGCCATCGATGTACAAATTACTAAAAATTCAGAAGCTCTCGTGTAGATATGTTTATTTCATTTTCACGTGGAAATTTGTAAAGACTAAGAGGCTGTAATGCTGAAACCACAACCATAACCATAAATCACCTCAACTTTCGTAAAAAAAAAAATAAATAGATAATAAATAAATAAGATAAATAGATAAATAAAAATAAATAAATTATAAAATGAAATAAGAAATTAATTGGGTTCCTCCCGAAAGAAGGCGGCGTGGACGTCCAGTAAAAGGTTGGCGGGAGGGAGTGGAGGGGGAGATCAGACGGTGTAGTCTGCCCGATGGTTTGTGGGAGGATCGATTCCGATGGCGATTTGGAGTCGCAGAGCGCTCTAGTGCGCTATGAGGTAGCGGCTTGATATATATATAAATAAGAAATTAATATTGTTTGGAAAAATTCTATTTTTTACTGATTTTTTTTACAATGAAGATATTTTGATCGCCATAGGTAAAAATAACTTCACAAAAAGAACTCTCCACTTCCTCTGTTAAATTTCGGGAAATTCACGATAGCATTTTGGATCGAAAAATGTCCACAAATACGAGCTTTAAGCTTCGGAAATCATTGGATCCGCTCTCCGTTAAAACGTTTGAGCCACAGATTCTCTCGTGCACAAGAGCACCCACATTTCCATTCTACCGAGCGCTTCCATTACACGGTAGATAGAATCGTGCCTCCTCTCTGCCAAGAGATCATGAAATATAAATATGTTGTTTCCACGTGTGAGATTGCGCGGAGGAACGAATCGACCAAGAGTAAGAGCTTTTATTCTGTCTCACTTTTCTTGCATACTTTGTTTTTTCTACAGCTGAAGCTTTGAACAGTGTTGCTCTCGAGAAGTGACGTCGTAAAAATAACATTTTCTGCCTTACTTTTCCAGATTTTATTTCGGTGTTTTTTCCCCTTCTCCATGCGCTCCTCTTCTTTCCGCCTTTTGTTATATTTATCATTATTCTTTGTTCCCATTTTTGTATACATAGTTCACGCTTCTAATCAATCGCTACGGTTCGTGCTGTAATTGAAAGTTGATAAACAATTTCACAGTCGAAACATACTTTTCCGTGAGTAAAAAGTCCAAAAAGAATGACTCATTAACACTGATTGTGAGTCTTGACAATGTATACTGCAGGGTTTTTTTGTTCGTTTTTTTTTAAAAAAAAAAAAAATCAGACAGGTGGAGATGATCGATCGACAAACAACATGTTTTTTGAGTAATCAAAAGCCCGGATTATTTTACACCACCTGTCAATGATAATCAAGGGTCCTTACCAAAGTTGTATTATGTTTTCTAATGTTTAAGGTATATCCTCAGTTCCTACTATACGACAAGCTCGAACCGACCGTTGTCTGAGACATCAAACTCGGGTCGCCGAGCCGTGAATCGAACCCGGAACTTCTTGATCATAAAGGCACCGCTACAACCACCACGCCGACAAGAATAAAACTTACAACGAACGTGGCCGACTTAAAGAAAAATTGATCTTTTAAATTAATTATAAAACTATGAAGAATTCTATGCTGCGAAATTGATGGACTCAAACACTGGATAAAAAGGTCGCTTGGATCTAGAGTCCAGACTCTTAATAACATCGACAAGAAAAAAATACTCTTGATTCAATACGATTTTTTCTTGAATCGAGAAGCCGAGCCTCTTGATCTAGACGGAGTTCCTTTTGATTCAAGCATAAAGTCCGATTGAATCGAGAGTATTTTTTCTTGTCAATGTTTTTAAGAGTCTGGACCTTAGATCCAACCGACTTTTCTTTCCAGTGAAGTTTCAAGTGGCAACGTTGTGATTAAGAGATTGTGAGCGTGCTACTGTTTGTGGAGGAGACATTTGTGATGTACATAACACTTGGTGTTCGCGAGGATTGTGACAGCTCTTTTTGTCCCTTGAATTCAATTAAGTTGATGCGAGTAGAGCGGAGGTCTCCTCTGGTGGAGCGTGAGCTTTCGAGCTGAAATTCCTCCGAGTCACAGACAAAAATGATACCGTAACAAATATACAAACGTGTAAATGTTCTCAACGTGGGAATGCACTTGCACGAAACGAATAAGCAATGAGGGAGCAATGCTGTAAAAACGTTCGGGGCTCCAGAAAAGTTCCGTTAAAAATAAGCCAGAAAAATCTGGAGCGAGAGAACATGGTCGACAGCAGCAGCCGAAATGTTTAACTGAATCATGCAGTCGTTCTTTCACAGGGTCTGTTTTAAATTGAAAGAAACGTCCGGGTATTTTTGTGAGGTTTTGATTGAACAGTTGGATGAACAGCGCTCTGAATTCTGGGTTGAATTCTCAAAGCACTACCAATTTTTATACATTTCAAATAATGCAAATTTTATAGCGCTCTCCTTATAAAAAATCTTATTTATCTACACATGTAACAAAAATGCTTGCTGTGAGATTGTGTTGGGTGAATTTTGAAGTCAGGGCCAAATAAAGATAATGCTACAAAAGATAAAATGGACTGTAATTGGTCGAATAGAAATCGATTAAAAGCGTATCGAAAATTCGACTAATTTTTTGGAAATAAAAACTTAATTTTCTACTTGAACTTTTGTAAGGTAACTTTCTATTTCCTCTGCATTCAAGTTTTTGCAAAAATAAATCCTTGAAAATTATATCATTAATTAAAATAAACTATATTTGTATTGATGTAATGCGTGGTATCACTTCAAAAAGGTAGCTGTCAAGAAACGTTTAAGTTAAAGTTCCTGTCACCGATCAGTAATGCAACGATCTTCAGCGGTGAGAAATAAGCTTTGAAAAATTTGCATACCACTACGCGGAGAAAAAAAAAATTTGGTCCTATGAACCGTAAGTACGATGCCCTATAAATCCAAATCGGCCGTGCTTTTCGGTTCATATAACTGCACCATGGGTTACATGAACCAAACGGAAGTGATATTAAACACCGCACTTACTGCTCATATGACAGGACTATTTTCCTGGCACGTAAGAATTTGGTCGGATGTATCATGATACTCGGCGGAAAGTAAACAAACCTCGTATCCGCAAGTACATCATAATCTGTAATAAGTGGTTACGGCCGGTTCTCACGGTTACGAAATGAATCTCCGGGGGTACACGGATGGGTTTTAAAGAAGTTGCTCCGTTGTCTTTCGGCTCCGGCTAGAACCCTGGGAAATTTTAATTGAAATAGTGAAAAGGCCTCAAGTTGTTTTTTGATGCAGTTGGTACGCGTGGTGCACTACAGCGGCGGGTCGCAGGGCAAAAAAGGCGAGCGTACACCTCGGAGCCTAGACGCCGTTGGACGGTGCGTACGTCACGGATCACGTGCAGCGTCACCGATTTTCACTTGATATCCGTTGATCCTCATCGGATAACCCGAGAACAATCAGTACATCCGGCAACAGAGCGCATGAAGTGCCCGCAGTGTCCGTAACGAGCGGGGCAATTTGATTTTAGCCATCCTGTATTATTAGCCGCTCTTCACTGCAATGCGATCAATTATTTGGATTCCATTGTAATCCGCAATCATGCGATTTTGCATGTTTCGTCTACACCCACGGAGCTCTATTATGTACATTATACTCTTTGTATAACACTTACTCTCCATTATGTAATTATATGCACCCATGTGTGATTTATTGTGTAATTATTCGACGTGTTTGACATACTTTTAACGTTGTTATTACTACCACTTGACTCTCTGACTGGCTTCGTGAAGTATTTCAACTACCGCGTGTAAATCTGTCAATCAGCCGCGGTCCCTATGGACTTGTCATAAAGTCCTCGACTTGTTATGACGGCACTATTATCAAACTTCTCGCAACATGACCTCACACCCACGATGTGCTTGCTTTTCGCGATGTGCGCGAATCAATAAAGCCTGAAATCTAATGAACTTATCAAAATATGTAATCCCATAGAGGTTGTGAGTCAATAATACCTAAAGACTACCATTATCTGTAGCGAGCTAAACGTGCATGTTCACGGAGAGCAAGCTTGATTGCGATTCCAAGTTATAAATTCATCTTCTGTGCCTCAACCACAGGTTTTGAACCAACGTCCCATATATATACTTCGCGCTGACTTACTTTTTCGCTTTGTTTCATGAACGCGTGAATTTTTAGCGCTCGAGTGGCACGTTTCAGTAATGAAGATGCAAAGCCTTTATCGATGCTTGAAAATTTAATAATAGACCTCCCATAAACCAGTCATAGTCTCATGATGTTACCCCATTAGCTTTAATCGCGGTATCTGATGTAGGTATGACATGTGACTGAAATATGACCGTCCAGGGTTGAGCATTCAATTGAGCCGTCAATTGAGATCCGTGAAGAAATAAAGCAAGGCCGATAGGATATTATCCAGAATAGATCAAGCGGTAAGATCAGAGCAAAGTCCCTGAAATATTGATAGAGGTACAGCGAAGGAAAACTATTTGTGAAATACGAAATAGGAAGGAAATCTTGAAGACTCAAAATGTATTTTTTTTTTCCTGAAGCGTCTTTCCTGCGGAAAACGGTGTGCCAAGATCTTCCCCTTCCGGCCAAAGAATCACGAACGCCATGTGAAGTTTTAAAATATTCGCCTTCATTTTATTTGTTTATAGAGAAATTGTTCAACGAAGCTGTCCGAATATTTCACTGATTTTTTTTTTGTGCTGCCGATAAAATGTAGCAAAATTGTCAAACAGATTCAACCAGCAATTTCTCCGTGACAAAATAAAATGGCGGCGAAAATTTTGAAGCGTCGTATGGCGCTTGTGATACTTTGGCCGGCAGGTGACGACATGTACTTGCACGATTTCAGCGATCAAAACCTGATAATATCCAATCAATGCGTCATTTAATTTTACTTTTAGTGAACTCTCCATCATGATCGAGCTAACTTTGAGATTGTTGTCGGAGATGGTATAAATCAGAAAGTCGAAGCTCAGCACAAACTTGAACAAATGCCTTCAGGCCGTTTCCAGACGCAATAATTTTATGAAATGATTGCTGTTTGGTTGATGTTTTATCCTATGTCAGCGTGCTCATTTGCAATTTCACAGGCTCATCCACCCTGCATAATATCCATAATGCACATTTATAGCAGATGGGAGTTGCTGAAACAGCACACGTAAGCATGTATATGAGCTCATTACTGAGCTGAAGGCTTACCACTGTCTTCCCCTCTTGGCCTCTTAACACCCACGCCTCAAAGTCCCTCACTCGATCGCCACACGACCTATCGACCTAGCAGCCTTTTAAGATTTGCACAATCCAACGTCCATCGAGGTTTTTCCGATTTATCGCCTATCCGCTATCAGGCACTTGAGTGAAATTCGATACACGCTCTAATGCAGTGTATCGCAATACCACACAAGAACAACTCAATAACTCCGTGCCTCCGAGTTACTAGACCACAATAAAGGATATGGATTGTCAGTACAAAGTTCATCTAGAAAATTCATCAATGCGTAGGAAAAAGCGGGATATTGACACACAGTTAAGATATTTTCGCTCTAAAATCCTCTGAAAAATGGGAGGCGAAGGAGCTCATGAGTCAAAGTCAATGAGTTAAAGTGAACGCTTGAAAATTCCGCCAACTAGGCTAGGTTTTTACAACATTTAGGCGTGCTGTCGTATTGATACAGGCAAGTTTTCGATTGAGATTAACGCTGAGCTTTAAGATTATTCGTAGTCTTTCAAATTTTAATTCATTCTTCCAGTTGTGAATTTTAATTTTAAAAATGTGAGGATTGCTTTCGTGTAGTTTTCAAGAACAACTTTCGTGTTTTCCACAGAGTAATCATAATGTGAACTAAATTTGAGAGGCTTGGAGGACAGTGCGCATAAGTGCAGTTTTTGCGATTTCGAGAAATACGTGATCGAAATTACATGGATCTTTATGGCGGAGAGAACGTTCAAGCTGATTTTTCAATACTTAAAAATCGGAATTTGAGAGCGAGTTTTTCACAGAATATGCATTAAGAATGGTTTTACGTAAAATCATCAAAAACTCAATTTGTTCAATAACTGCACTTATGCGCCTTGTCCTCTAAGCCCCTCATTTCTTCACTGTTTTGCACTTAACGATGAGGAGGATACACATTATCAAGAGAAGTAGAAAAGAAGAGTCTTGTAGAGAGAAAAGCGAGACTCAGAATAAAAGAGAAAATAAACGGAAAAGAGTATGAAGGGAAACCAAAGTTTGAATGGAGTCCGTAACTACGAAGTTGCGATCCGAGGAAGGTATTATCTTTTATGGCCGCTAGTAAAACCACCGAACAGCATAAAAAACACAAGGCCACCGGGACAGATAGGTTAGGCCTGATAGAACACAATTTTGTTTTTATAACATTCGGATAAGACCAGAGGTATTATCAAACGGATTCACATCGTAAACATTTCTCATAAACACACTTGTATATAAAATCTAACAAATTTATACAATTAATTCTCGACTTACAGACTTGCAGATCATTAGTCAAACTCCGACTCGGCTTGTTCCCCTTTAAAAAATATTGCACCACAGATTTTACTATTGCTACAACCTTACTTTGTGAAATCAGGCCTTTACTTCTCACTGAAGATTTATATGCATACTTTCTGATTATAAAAAAACGGAGTGAGGGAGTTTGTGAGAAACTTACTCAATTACTTGGACTTGGAATTGTAGACTCTCTCTTCTGCACGGCGACATGAACATTCTACATTTGCTTTTCACCATCGAGCCTTTTAGCCTTTTACAAAGGTGGATCCTCTCATGGGAGTTTTACATCTTTCATTCTTTTTTTCAACAAAGGGTTTATTTTTTTAAAGTACAAATTGAAACTATAACTAACAGAGGTACAGCCCGGAAAAGCATATTTCAGTAGCTCCATTAATTGCGCCTGCTTTTCCCGACAGAAAACACCGCGCACTTTGCAGTTCACTCTACTCTCTTAATTATGCTATCTTCAAAATACCAACTTTATTGATTTGCGAGAAAGATTATTATATTGAGTTGCTGGCATTTAATTCATAAATTGTATTTGTATTATTTCATTTTTTTGTTTTGTTTTTTTTTTTGGGGGGGGGGGGCACAAATAACGGCTACATTGGTCCACCAGGAGTGTTGAACCGAATGCAGAAACTTGTGAAACAATTCAATGTTTTCGCGCCACCTTACCATTTAATTATTCTTTTTTTAAATCTTATTGTTACAATGCCTCTCTAGAATCTTTTCTAGATATTGATGCTGTATTTTTTTCAGATTCCCAAAAAATTAATGTTATCATTTTTAAAAAAATCAGGAATTTTCAAAAATGATACAAAAAATAAAAAAATAAATATTAATATAAATTCCACAGGAGGAAGGCCGGAAGACAGAAGATTCAGAGGAACACAACATTCTTGAAATATATGACCTTTTCTTCACCGCGAATGATGATCAGACTAAGTGCGGCTACAATGTCTGTTTCACTCAAGCGATTCTAAAACGCAATAGATTTAGCGTTCTCCTTTAGAACCTAATTAAAATACACTTTATTGAAAGATTAGAGGGGTATGTGAGAGAATATTAAACTCCGCACAAATGCGTTAGCGTGCAGTTAGTAAGTGTAAATTACAACTCTGTGTATACTGAATCTAAGCAAGATAATATCATGTAACCTGAATATCGGTATTTTCCTCTATAACCTAATTCAGCGGAAGAATTCCCATCTGAAAAGAATTAGCATAATACACGGAGCCAAGGGCGTCTGGGTAGGTACCGCATGAAAAGTATAAAGCGAGAGGCATGTGGCATAAGGTCCAGGGGCCGTGTGTGATCGGCGGTGCTCAAGATCCAAAATTCTCCGCCTCTTTCTGTGCGCAGGGCATTCAAATTCTGCACTATCCGACAAACTGGCGGCGGACTGCAATGCTAGAAGCGCGAATCAGGCGGAATACCCGGTGTCTTCACCACAAAAGCACGTGTTTTACCGTTTGCATTCCTTGCATCGGCTCCATTTCTCTTCTCTTGTATAATGGAGGTAGCGCATAGCAAGCAAATAACACGAGATGAAACTCGGCTGAAACTTTCATATTGTTCACTGCGGGCTTTGTGTTTGTTTCGTGGATAATGAAGGAGCCTCTTGATTAGCAATAAAATATAAATTACGCACAAATTAACAGGCATGTATGTTTGGAACAGACAACTGCAACCCGCAAGTAAATTTTACTTCTCCTTGATTTATGATTAATGCAAATGTGCGTAAGGCAACGTGAATGTATTCGAGTTATTATTTCCTTTCAAGCTTGATTTTGAAACCTTTCCTCCTTTTTTGAAGGCGCAATGAACAACTTACGAGCCTCTGGGAGGCAGTTACGTGAGGCATATCATAATATTTAAGAGAGAATGCCGTGTGCGCTGAAGTATCAAATCGTTGCGCAAAATTTTTTGTTGATAGGTACTTTAAGCGGAACGATTCAACCTCGGTGTACATTAAGGAAATTCTTACAAGTTGTTCTGGTAAAAAGTAAAAAAGTGATTCGGTTCTTTCCTTCGTTCATACCTATTCCCTGTGCATCTTTTTGGTTCCTCTCAGTCATTCCACTTTACATTTTTCTTTTATTTACTTTTGAAATTATTATTAATGACTGATTTACTTTCTCTTGATCAAAGCTTTTTTGTTAATTTGCTAAAACCATCTGTAATTCTGTTTGTATTTCGTTCCTCCTTTTACTGTAAGTTTCTTTCTTATTCATGTTCTCTCACATCATTTTAAATGCTATTCTTACCGTCAAAAATTATCTTAAAACATGTGCACAGCAACATGCACACAGCAAACATGTACACATATACAGCATAAATTTAAAAATAAAATAAAATACATAGCAATTAATTTTAAAGGTTGAAATAAAGATAAAAAAATAAGTAAATTAGCTTTAATAATTTGAGCAAATAAACTAACCAAAACTAAAATTCAGATAAATCTTATTTAAAATTTGTAAATTCTAGAAACTTTTTCAATAATAATTACACCACACATATAAGCTAAAAGAACCACGGTACCTCTCATAAATAATATAAACAATGTAAATCTGTAAAAATAAGAATTATGTTGTTAAATTGTTTATATGTTTCTTTAGGGGCCGTCCCTAATTTACTTATCGGGTAATATGGAGGGGGGGGGGGGTCGAGGAAAGTGATAAAGTGGAATGCCATTTTGTTTTTACGTGTAAAGAATAGGGGCGTACGTCAGAGAGAGGCGTTACAAGAAGGAGGGAGGGGAGGTCAAAAATGCCGAAAAAATTCGGTTCGTAATTTAAAGACCAACCTGTAGTTGTAAGTAACAACGAAAAAATAATAAAGTGAGAGGACTAACACTCTGAAGAGCTTTTGAGAGGCCCCTATAGGGGCAATATTATGTCCTCTTTGTCCCTTGATTCGGCAACCCCGATTGAGCGTATATGCTTCATTCATAACTCTGATAATATCGAATGAGAACGGACTAGAGGGGTGTCATGGGGGGGGGGGGGGGGATGCGACACGACGTGACGAATGTATTCGTATTGTAGAGAGTGCGCGGCGCACGTTGTGCCCCCAGCCCCTCGCACAAAAAGAAGAGCACAAACACACATCTCTACTTCTCTGATGTGTTTGAGGAGATGGAACAAAGAGATGAAAGTTCAGGATGACGGCACTCGCTTGGACCGGTATTGCCGGACTGCGTGAAGCGGAGCAAGCCTGTAATTCGTGGATCCCTCACGAAAGAACGTAACTATATACCGATGTTGCCAAATTTCCTCTCACATATTTCATTCTTACCAGAATAATCCCAGGCACTTTTAACTGAAAATTTCACTGATTGCTACTCTAAGTTGGAAAAATTTATACATCGGGCCGATTATTGAAACTGATAGACAAAGCTATAGACGAAGAGGACATAGGGAGTATATAGCGATCCTATTGGGTTGACATGGTTGGTTCGTGTGGACTAAGGAAGAAAATGATGGACTAACTGTCGGGTCTTTGGTGGGTTGCCGTTAGTTAGTCCATTACCTACCTCCTATGTCCATTGCCGCCACCCGCTTCCACCAGTACACTGAAAAAAAATTCTCGGCGTTTTTACCAAGGTCCGTTGGTGCCCTTACCATCTCACTTTTTTTACCAATTATTGGTAATTTTACTAAGACAGACTGGTAAGATTACCTAAAAACCGGTTTTTTTACTGTTTTTTCAGGTAAGAATACCACTTTTATTGGTAATCGATTCCCGGTAACTTTGCCATTTTATCTCGGTAATTCTACCACAGTCGATAAAAATATTGGCGTTTTTACCAAGGTCCAGTAAAATTACCGAGAAAGTTCAATAATTTTACCGAGATTCTCGGTAAAATTACCAATTGCATAAATGGTAATTTTACCAAGAAAAAACTGGGATCAAATAGAACCCTGAATCCTCGGTAATTTTACCCTTTTCTTAGTAAATACACGGAGATTTTTTTTTCAGTGTAGGATCCCTCCGAATCCCTTCTGTCGCCTTTGTCTATAGCTTTGTCTATCAGTTTCAATAATCGGTCCGCCGGTACATTCTTGTGATATATTGAATTTTTTTAGTCAATTTTGCAACCTTGGAATGGAGTTACGTTCCTTCGTCCGGGAGACGACGAAGCGCATGCGCATGAACACACGAGCCGAGAAGATGATAAGTGTACAATGAGAATCATTTCCTCAGCAACAATCATCGATACATTTTTTTCCAAAATTTGAAAAAAAAATTGATAAAAACTCAATGAAACGGGTGTAATTGAACAGAACAGTCTATCGGCACTGAAATGGTTAAAGAAACAAAAAAGATGTACGTGCTCAAGGAGTACCGTAATATAGGAATGTTGATATGTGCAATGTGTATGAGCTTAAAACATTGTCCGAAATATTGGATCGAGTGAAATCTGGAGTCTATTCCACGTATCTTCAAATATGGCGTTGACGTCATTTTTGCATACGTGCCTAATAATACCATCGAAAGATATCTCTTGGATTTCTGACATATTTTTCGGAGCTCTTTACAAAATCATTCGTACATTAAAGTTCGCAAGTAATAACGGAAGAGATATTCTCTTTGGGGTGGTCGGAGTGAAAAAGGAAATATTTCATCGCCACTCATAGTTCAAGCATCTCAATCACCAAATTGGACGTATTTCTATGAAACGGAACTATGTGCATCATGACGTGAGCCCTGTTGTGCACGTATTCTTGTGGGTCTCAGGGCTCATGTCTTAAAGCACATAGTTCCGTTTCATAGAAATACGTCCAATGGACCACTAGACAAGGTACGAATTTAAGCGATCTGATACATGTTTCTTAACCAGAATTTCACGTAGAAAACGATTCACACAACGAAAATTACGGAAACCAACTCCTAACGAAGATATTAACGTTTTTATTTCACATTGGTTACGAGGAATTTGAACTGCCCGCTCACAAGAAACTCAAAACTCTACGTGAGTCAAATCGCGCACTACAACGGTTTCAGCAAGCTTCTCAATCGAGCAATGTTCATTTCCCATCATGTCTTGTTCAAACTATTAGCAATTTGCTATAACTGAGCCAAAGCGTCAAGATTGAGGTTGCCAGATTTTTATATCGCAGAAACTGTCATGATAACGTTTAGCGCGCGATGTGAATCACGTAGAGCATTGAGTTTTCATGAGCGGGTGGTTTGAATTCACGCATTAAGAATCATTAAATATCTTCGTAAGGAGTTAATTTCGGTAATTTTCGTTGTGTGCATCGTGTTTTACGTAAAATTTTTGTTAAGAAACATGTATCAGAATGCTGAAATTCGTACCTTATCTAGTGGTCCATTGACTATATCTGGCTTTTTCCCCCGCTAACTACGCCACGATCCGTTTTCCTGCGTCACTCGCCATATTTCTGAAAAACTGGAACTTTCATTTCATCGAGTTAATCCATGTCCTTATCGACACGCAAATTTGGCATTGATATAACCTAGCTACCACTCACCAACCTCTTGATTTTTCCTTGGTGAGATCTATCCTCAGTCTGTCAACATCAAGAATTTAAAAGCGTGCAACTACATGCAGACGACGCATAATATGTGAAAATTGCGTCGATCTCCGAAATTACGAGTAATGACTTTTATCCAATGGGCCATCAGACGAGGTATGAAGTAGAATAATACGTCACATGTTTCCTCTTCAAATTCTTGCATATAGAAAATAATTTACACAGCGGGAGGTTTTGAAATAGACTCCTGAACGAGATATCAACGAGTCATATAAACATAGATCAAATGGACGTATTTCTATCAAACTAAACTATGTGCAGAGAGAAATAAGAGGTGTGCTCGTCAGCGCTCGGGCCATAAGAATGAGTGGGTAATATATAAAGCGCCAGTGACGTCAGCGGCAACGACGAGAGAAACGAAGATCGGGGTGGTCTTTAACTCATAAGCCCTGTCCACAAGGCTCTCGTCACATGCCCACGGCTCATGCACTGTGCACATAGTTCCGTTTGACAGAACGTGGAATCCCGCTTCTTCAATTCAGCAAACGGAACTGTGAGTCAACCAAGTGCGGCACCCATGAGCCGTGGGCATGTATCTAGAGCCTTGGGGACGGGGCTCATGAGTTAAAGACCGCCTTCCCGATCGTCGTCGCCGCTGACGTCACTGGTGCTTTATATTTCCCATTCATTCTTATGGCACGAGCCCCGACGAGCACACTCCCATCTTTCCCTCTGCACGTAGTTCTGTTCAATAGAAATACGTCCATTTTTCCTTGAAAGTTTCCAGGTATTTTAGATCAAATTGCGAACAAAATCGTCTGAAAAATTTGAAGCAAAACGTTTAAAAAAATTTCCAATTACTTTGGTTTGTATTGGTGGGAATCTTGCCAAGCCTGAGGACTCATACGGCGTTTTCCTCAGCACGGCAGAATAGTTGTTGCCTATACGTGTATTGCATCTCCCCATTAAATGGCAACTGCTGGAGTCTTAGAGGAAGAACTTCTCGAGCTGTCACAGCTATAGACTCAGAGGGCCTTAGCCCGGCAAATGATTATTTCAGCGAAAAGGACAGCGAGGGGCAGTGCGGAGGTGGAGCACGGTTACGCGGCGATGGACCATAGTCGGATCAACAATCGGGAATCGGGAATCAGGGATCGGGAGTAGGAACCCCATTTTATCTGGGATCCTTCAGCGCCAAGTGCGAAGGAGATAGCCGTGTGGCAGTATGTGGCAGTACTGTCAGCCGTGCTAATATCGCTTCCGTCCGGTACCATCTTGTCTTGTCGTAATGTTTATCGGTGACGGCCACTCGGCCATGCCGCAGAGGCAACCTCAGGTCCGAGCAGTGAGGAGCTGGGGGCTCACAGCACAGCGGTCCGAGGGGAGGGGGGGGGGGGCACAGGGTGTTGTGTCCGCGCTATTTATTACCATTGTAATGGCGGTAATTGTGACCTCGTCGTTCGTCGTTTTTGTGCGAGGTTAGCGCGGGTCAGACTGGAAGCCCGAGATATTGGCACTGCTACAGCAATGTTCTTTTAACGTCAGCAATAAATATTTTCGCGCCTTTTAGCCCGCTCGCTAGGCAGGCGAGCCCGGCTAAAAACTAACTAAGACATAACTAATATACTTACCGACTCATTAACCGTAAATCCCCCATTTTTAACTCTATCGCAATCTGTTTAATAAGAGAAAAATGCTCCATCTTTTTCAGCTATCCCTTGTTTCCGTGCACACTTGCAGCATTTAGTTTTAATGTTATTGGTTGCTGCCTCGACTGAGTGGCTATTAGCACCGCGCTGCGTTGTGAAAACGCGCTTGTTCGCCGCAACTCCTCTTGCCCGGGTGCTGCAACTGGCCTGGAGAAAGTGTGAACTATGGGAAAATAAGGGGACTCCAGGGCGGCTCCAATAAAATTTATTTTAATTGCGCAATTACCAACGACGATCATGATCGTAAGCGAGGCCCGTTAAAACGCCCTGAGCACGGCTAATTTTTCGGTCCTCCTCATCAAGGGAATAAATCAGCCTTGGACCCTTCTGCAACCGGGCATCCGGTAACTAGACGTCATTCTGAAATTTTGCAAATCATCTGCCTCTGATCATACCCTCCCCCCCCCCTTGTTTCCTTCTGGGTTAATGCAAGTGACTTGACCCATATAGAAAAACGTAACGTTTCCCAGAAAAAGAGACCTCAGTGTCGCAAGTGATTTTGTTACTTCATATTGATTTTATTACTTCATATTGTCTCACGTAAATAAGTTACGAACTACTCGGTTGTTTGTGTATTCATTTTTATTTTTTATTTATTAACAAAGTGTATATTTCCATGTATAAGGGAGCTCACTAAAAACTAATTTTTTAAAAAAAAAAGTGTAGCAAGAGCTCACTTTGAAATGTTTCGCTCTTGCACTGTGACGATTCGATCGGCGATAACTTAGTGAAAGAATATTCATTCTGAACAAAGGCTATTGAGCTTTAAAATTTGAGGTTCAGCTAACGTGTTTTTCGGCAATATCTGCAATGAAATTTACTTTACCGAAAAACGGTTTTTTTCCTACTCTTGCGTTCAAGTTACTGAGGTTTTTCGTTCTCTGTGAATGAATTTCAAGCTTCGCCGAAATCTATTGAAGAAATCAAATCGTACAGCCTTCTTTGACAGCTCTATGCCTCCATAATGGAGGATGCTTATTTCATTTATGGACACCATAGAGGGAAACCCGACACTCTAGGCAACAAGGAATCTGGGATCCTCGTCCAGGAGCGCAGTGTGTTCCTGTAAAAGGATTCGCCTTCATTTGAGAAGGTAGGCAAAAGGACTTCCCACGACCATCAATTGTGGTATCTGAATAAGAAAGACACGTATCTTTAAAATAAATTATCCATTATACATCGCGTCGTATTTTGAAATCGTTATTCTGAAGTGCAGCTACCCATTTTTCGAACAATTTAAATAAAGGGTAGACTTTTATATGCAAGAATCCATCAACCCAACGACCAGAGTACCTGTTTCAAGAGAGTATTACAATCTCAAAACTTTTACTGAAGAAAAAAGGTGCCGCTTTTTCATCGGTTGGCGAGTTTTAGGCTTTCATGGTAACTCTTTTGTTTCCGTATGGTTTTGAACCAGATAAAGGAGAACAATAGCGACCTTGTTCTAGACATGCATAGGATTTTCTAATTTACAATCACTAAAGTAAGTCCTTAACATATTATTGATGAATATTTTCACCGAGAGTAACTTCTTTGTGAGCAGTATTTATTCCTCGATTTTGCAAATCATATTCTATATTATGAAATCATGGGTGCTAAGCGTTAACGCTTAACGCCTGAGGTACAAAGCGCTTCGGGGCGTTGGACCGGGAAGCGGTTAGGAGCCGTACCCCATAGGCTATGAAAACAGGGATCTAATCATGGTGTGATGAAATTGACAGTGGTTAGGCACACTGCCGTGCTAAGGAAAAACGTCGTATGAACCTTAAGGCGTTGCAAAATTTCCTTCGATAAAACACGCATTTCCTGGTAAACTTATGAATATTTGTCTTCCAATTTTTCAGGTAATTTTGATTCCAATTAAACCTATAGTCCCTGAAAATTTCAAGGAAAAGTATTCATAACTTTCTTCAAAAATAAACATTTTATCGAAGGAGATTTGGCAACTCTCGAATGTTCATACGGCGTTCTTCCTTAGCACGGCAGTATAGAGCAGAGGCAACTCAAAGAATTTCTTCAATTCAGAGGTTAGGTACTTGCGGAAAATGCACACTCGGAAAAATCGCTCTCAAACGAGGTGCTGGACTGAAAATCAAGATTACGGCAAATGCGTACCCCCTCGATTTCATTATTCTCTATCTACAATTCTACACATTATGCACGATCGTTGTTGGGGTTTTCACATGTGCGCCACACTCGATAATTCTCCTAACACTTAAATAATTAATTTAAATATGATTATCAAAAAGCTCAGTATTGAATTATATACTTAAATAAAAAGTTTCACAAGCGTCTATTATCATGCAAACATTTTTTAATCCAAGACGCTTCCGAAGTTTGATTGTGAGATGAGCGCATTTTTAGAAAATTTTATGAGATTTTTCCAAACGATGTTTTCCTGCGCTTGAATTACGTCATTTCTTAAGGCACCAACTTCATAGACTTCATGTCTCCATTTTCCAATCATTATTTCACTCTTCTTGAATATTTCCATCGCGACGGTTATTTCGAGAGCTGCTGAAAAGCTCAGTTTGATTTTAGTCTTTCTACCGCCTTTTGATGATGCTCAACACTGAGCAGTGTCACTCGCTCCCCGTTACATATCATCTTTTTCAGTGGCGAGGCGTGAATTGCGGTGTATCGATTGTTATACCATTTAAACCTATGGTAAAGAATCGATTATTCAGGTGTTCGCTGCGAACACCCTATTTATCGATCCTTTTCCATAGGTTTAAATGGTATAACAATCGATACATCGCAATGCACGCCACGCCACTGATCTTTTTCTTCCTTTTCATTTCTTTTCCTTTTGACCGTGGAATGCTCACGACACTCTGCTTTGAAAATAAACAGCTCTAATTTAAAAAAAAAAAAAAAAAAAAAAAAAAAAAAAAAAAAAAACGCATAGCGAAACGCAGTCTAATAATTAATGATTGTACATCAAATCTATACTGTTTATTTTATCTTTTAACTCAAGAATAGTTCTGACTAATAAGGTAAAAACCAAGATGAAATTCATGCGAAAATAACATGTATAATGACTTCACCTTTAACTTATTACTGTAAATCAACTAAATTCTTAAAAAGCTGCCCACAATCGCAGCGCACAATCGGTGTATAGCGCGGAGAAGCCTCAATGAACGAATTATGAGTTGCATCGTTTTTATCTGAGCTCAGAATCGAATGTTGGAAGCGCTAGAAATCCATTGCACGGCAACAGAAAGGCATAGAAAAGTAGCACAACGCAACCTGGGCTAAAACCGTTGGCAGAAATAAGGTTTGAACATTATGAAGATAAGTGTCTTAGATGGACCATTATTTCTTGAGGATCGTAAAGTGTATCATTAGAATACGGAACGGGCTTCACCTGTGATTGTGCAGTTCACACTCAAAACGCTGCGCACAATAAAATATTAAGATTAATTTATAGATAATATTTGAACGCGGTTTCCCATCGACTTCACATTAGCTCGATAAAAGCGGATATACGAGCCGGTAGGACCCATTAAACGCACAATAATATTGTGAGCCAGGTGTAAATCGAATCAGGCTTATGGAAGCGTATCGCTCTCATCGGCTCAAGTTGGCAAAACTGCGGTCGTAGTGAGCCGAGCATTTGTCCAGGACTACCAACATTCCGTGTAAGATAAGCCGCTGGCAGATCACCAGTTTACGTTCGTATAGTGCCACGCGGTTACACACTTATACACAGTCCTGTCAGCGCGGGGTCCCCGCATCGCGCATCGCCGGGTTAATTTTTAACAATTATGCATTCGTCGGCAATTTCTCGCAGCAGCCATAGTTTAATTAATTATGGAATGGGGATCATTATTGCCATTCCATAAACCAGGAATCCGCAGCCTATAGCGCCCTGCTTCGCTCTCGTTCCCATGCTATCAGCCGCTCGCCTCCAAGCGCCCCCTCCCCCACCAACCTCCTCATCTTTTTTATCCGGGTGATGTTCCTTCCTTCTTTTCTGCTGTGCTAAGGAAGGACGCCGTATGAGCACTCTGCTCTTGCCAAATATCCTCGGATAAAATATTGATTCTTGAGAAAAGTTATGCATACTTTTTCTTAGAATTTTCAGATATTTTAGATTAAATTGGACGTATTCCTATCAAACGAACCTAAGCGCCATAGGGTGAGGAAGGTAGAGGGAGGCTTTGATTGGCGGCGGAATCGGGCGTCCGGCTTATTCCGTCCTATAATCGCAATGCTTTTCCATGGCGCTTAGGCCCATTTGACAGAATGCCCTATCCGGGATTCTAAAGTCCTCAAAAGGAACTCAAATTGGCGTTTAGTTCCGTTTGATAGAACTGCGTCCAATTGTGAAACAAATCGTTTGAGGAATTAGAGAAAAAAATTCAAAATTTTCAAAATAAACTCGTCTTTATTGAAAGAAGTATGGCAAGGTCTGAGGATTCTTGCGGCGTTTTTCCATGGCACGGCAGTATTGCCGCCTCCTCGCCTTCTCTTCTCTATTGAGAGACGAGACTCGCAGGTTTTGTCTGCAGTCCCGAAATCGAAGTACAACGATTCTGATTCTCAAGAACCAAAAAATGGGAAATAAGAAGATCCATCTACTAATAACTACAAGAGCTCAGCTCTGCCTTGCTGAGGAAGAACGGCGAATGAACATCCGGGAGTTGCCAAATTTCCCCAGATAAAACATGTATTTGTGAGAAAAGTCATTCGTATTTTTCCTTGAAATTTAGATTAAATTGCTGATAAAATCGTCCGAAAATTTGAAGGAAAAAATTCACAATTTTCCAAGTAAATTCGGTTTTTTTTATAGAAATACGGCAACGTCTGAAGGTTCACACGACGTTTTTCCTTAACATGGCAAAGCAGGGGTACCCTTACGGAGCACATGTGCTTTTGTCTACACTACGCCTTCATTTTACAAGCTATACTACAAAATACCCCGTGTAGGACAATAGTTATCTATTCAATGAAATGTGAGTCGCATTTTGTGCGGTAACTGGGGTAATCACCCCAGATGGCAGAAAATCACGCCAAAATTCAAACATCCTCACGAATACAGAAAATGTTGACTTATATTTTGCTTTCATCTCGTATCCATAGTTGTATACACTGATAATTCAGCGCGGTTGACGCGCCTAGATATTTGTAATAATCCGCCACTGATCTTCAAAAATGAGCAAACATTTTGACGAGTCTGCATTCTCGTTTTGGTACGTCAATCAAATATCTATTAATTTTTTGGCCCGTAAACTGCCGAAGTAGATAAAAGAAAAAATTTATTTTAAATTTATCCAAACTCTTCAACGACGAATCACCAGAGATTCCTGGCAAATGAAAAATAAGCATATGCACTTATGCAATAAATAAAAACGGAATTGAACCCGTCTTACTGCAATACATTCAAACTTGGTACAAGAACAGTTAATGGGAAATTAATTATGAGTAGTGAAGGGAACTCTAGGTAGAGGAGTCGTACTTATAATAATTCAATTAAATGTTCTAAATATGTCCTAACTAAGAACGGGGGGTATGAAAAAGTGCTGTGACAAAAAGACATGGGTAAAGTTTTTAGTGTAAAAAAACTCAGTTCCTCAACGTCTGAATAAAATATGTCTAGAATATAAAAATAGCGTGCCTTCCGTACAACAAGAATCTTCGCGGTGAATCTTGTTTCAATTTAAGCAATAAAGTAGGAAATAATTATATTATTCCTACAAGTGATTTGACTCGAACTATAAATTAACGCTTATTTGAGACAAATCAACGCATAAAAAAGTGCAGGAGAGGTATGTTTATTTTCCAATTAACTTCAGATAATTAGTGAAGTGAGTATAATTATATTTTAAAATTATGATACCTAGTTACGCAGTTTTAGTGAACGAGTCGAGCTGATAAAACCATATGTGATAAACGATAAATATCATAATATTCTAATGTGCAATACGTTTAAAAAAATTTGCTCGTTTTGAGATGAATAAACGTGAATGGTCGAACCCTTTTGTGAGGGAGAAGGGTAAGTTTTCCGGAGCCTTGAGGGCCAATGTGCGCATATGCTAACACGTTGCAGCCACTAGAAATATTTTGAAAAATTTCAGATTTTGGTTTTGGTCCTAATTTAGGAAGGAGGATGAACGTTTAATCGATTAAAACCACGGAAATAGAATTAGTAGTTAAATTATTAAATATTGTCTCTTCTTCCGCAAGCAGAAGAAACAGCGACTGAAGTCTTACGCGTTGGGGAGGGCGTAATAATACAAGGAGTTTGCGCTAATGCTCCCTTATCTCGTGAGTCCGATTGGAATGCACGGTGATATTCGTGCAGAAGTAGTCAATCTACATGAAAAGTTCATTGCAGATAGACTTTTTTATGAGCAAGACTACGTTAAAGATCCCGTTCTAAATAAGATTAAACACATTATGTCGAACGTCGCCATTTTAAGTTTACATTTTCCATCCGGCTACGTAGATATCAAAACGGATGAAAAGGGTAAACTTGTCCATAATGAGTTCTAATTTCATGATAATATGATTCAATCTGATAAAATCTGACCAAGATACAGACTGTTTTAAAGTCAGATAATGGAAAACCTAAAGTTACCATCGATGCAAGTGAGGACAGCCAAATGAGGAGTGTAGAAATTTCAATTTCTACTAAAAAATACCACAAAATCAAGTACTTTTAAGTTCAAACATTCTCTCTACCGTTTTTATTGGAGTTTTCTTCTAGAATACTTCTTTAAGTGGCCTTCAAAATATGATAGCGACCTAACTTCGAAGGTATCGATCCGTCATTATAATTCAATCGATTTATTTATGGAACATTTAAGTATTCCTGACTTAATTATTTCATCACCTGCTTGGTTCAACTTCGAATTTAAGATTGCAGTACATTTAAAAAACAAGAAGAAGAAAAACTTTACTTCATCGCAATGATGTGAAAAAACAATTCCGGCATCAATTGTTGTTCAAGTTCACTTCGAAGACATTCTTAGTAATTTCTTCCTTTTTCTAAGCATACCAACAGTTTTTTAACAAAGTTGTTTACCACTATTTTCCCGACCAAATGTTTGAATTAAAAATATTGAGCATGACATATAGGCATAAGGATTAAGATGATACAGAAGAGAAAATTTCATTCTGGAAATTCAAGGGAGCAATATAAGTTTGTGCGTATCAAAATTGTCAAAGTCATGTACCTACACACGTAGCGAAGAATTTGACTACCTTTCGCAGAGGCAAAGATAAGTTTATGAAAGAGGGAAAACTGAAGATAAAGTAAAAATATAATATTGAATGGTGATCTTTTGGTATGACGTCAACCCTAGTTTAGCCAGTCAGAATAAATACATAAAATCAATTATATTTTTAAAGCACTTGAGGCAAAACATTCACCGTGGACTCTTTAACTACATCTTTCTGCCTCAAAATTCCACTTGGATAAATCAATGGTATCATATGGTATCATTATGTTAATGCTCAAACATTCCATTTCCAGGAAATTAACAAAATAATTTTTTCCGTCTTCTCCTTTAAATTTCTTTAAATTTTAAATTCAATATGTAAGATACATATGAAGCACACGAGAAGCGTTAAACTTCCATGAGGTGGGTGGCGCATTTACTATATTACATAGTTACATGTCATATTTTGGTTAAAATAATGGATCAATAAGGAAGGTATGCGAATTTCCGTTAATACACTGTCCTACTAATTTTAATGCAAATGGAAAGAGAATATCAATACGAGACGAAGACGAGATTAAGCAGGAAACGTGATAAAATAATAAAGAGACAACCAACTACTATTGGGAAACTCTTCTCACAGTTTAAAAACAAACAAGATATAATGAATTTAAAAAAAAAAAAAAAAAAAAAAAAAAAAATTATCAGTCCTTTGTTATATTGTTACAGTGAATAATATTTTTCATTTTATCGCTGATTGCGGGAAAAAATCAACGGAAATATGCGCATTGATATTGCTTGAAAAAATATGCAAATTGCTTCTTTAAATGGTGTACAAATTCATAAATCCTCTGGCCGGTCTTAAATGAAACGTTAACCACTCGTTAAATTCCACGGGACACATACATTTTTTCTTCTTGGAGAGAAAAAATGAGCTGTTACGTATCAAAACATTACTACCGTGCCCTGCACAAACCAACCGGGTGTTTAAATCGAATTACTCTTAACGGAAGCAATTTTTCCTGTAATATTCAGCATTTTCTCTTAATTCCTTTCATTTGAATAGCGTGATTTTCCTATAATAATTTTAAGAATCATCTTACAGTGTTAACAAATTGTTGTAAGTTTATCAGATCCTACGTTCGATATATAATGGATATTAACATCCGTTTAGACGTATTTTGTTTTTTAAAAAAAGGAACAACAAAGAAACGTGGTATTTCATGAGAATGACAAAATGTTACGTCTTATCCTTTGTTAACACATCGAAAATATATATTTTGTAAAGGCTATTCTACTGAATCGATTGATGATTCATAGATATTCACTTCTGATCAAGGAAAAGCGAGTTCCAAAGGTAAGGCAAAAAAGGACCGACATTGGAGGATATAATAAATCGTGTTACTTCGATTTTTTTCGGAATTTATTCAAATTACATTTTCAGTACAAAGACCGCGAATGAAACACGCATTTCATAAAGAGGAGTAAAATTATTTTGTGAAAAATTTTATTAATGCAATTACCCTCTCAATTTCATTTAGAATAACAAATAAAGATGGAAAACAAAAACGTGTACATAAACCGATGAGGGAACTCGATTGCGAAATATTTTTACTCCCATCATTCCTTATTTATCTATTTCCTTTTCAAAGAAAACGAGAGGACTTGCTTGGTTTGAATTCCAAAGAATATTCTTCACCCAAAGACCAATGAATTTATGACAGTTCTCAAAAAGTAACTTTGATCCCATTAAACAAATATGAGGAATGGTCGTGGAGTTGCGTTATTACACATTAGGATACCTGCCCGAATATTTTTAAATACAAAAGTTATTTGAAAAAACCTGAAAATTGGCTTGTTTGGTGGAAACTGTTAAAGATATCAGAATCAGGTTTGCATGGGCTCTTAGCTAATTAATTCACTTTTTAACAATCCATATTTGAGCCCATGTGGTCAAAAACTCGCTTTTTTGCGGCGATTTTTCGGCGACGTATGGTGAGACTTCGGAAATTGCAAAAAAAATTCCATGTCTCCATCTCCACTCTTCATGGACACAATAAGACTGGGAATTAGATCTGCAACCGTTTAACTGTATATAATACGACTGATGAAAACTGTCAACGTTTGTGTAGTCAAAAGCTTGACTTTTCCGAGTCAGCGGTGTAGACGCATGTTTATCACCGGAAAAAAAAAAAAAAAAAAAAAAAAAAAAAAACAGAAGACAATAACAGAAACAATAGAGTCCAGACTCTTGAAAACATTGACAAGAAAAAATACTCTTGATCCAATCGGATTTTTCCGTGAATCAAAACGAAATCCGCTTAAATTAAGAGGCTTGGTTCTTGGTTTCAGCTAGATTCTGATTGAATCAAGAGTGCTTTTTCTTGTCGATGTTTTTAAGAGTCTGGACTCTAGATCCAATGTGTTTTTTTTTTCCAGTGATGAATGAATGTTTTCAGCAATTTTCTGAGTATACCTATATCCATAACAAACCAAATTCCGATGTCCTCAATACTTTCCTCAAAACAAGCCAACTCTAAATTTTTTATTTTTATTTTATTTTTTAATTTTTTTTATTTTTTTTTTTATTTATTTTAATTTTTATTTTTTTATTTTTTAATTTTTTTTGGAGACAGTTTTAGTAAATATCAAACGTGACTACCGATATTCATAAACTCATCAGTATTTACTTAATTGAATACATTTTTGTAAAAACGGAAGCGTTTAAAAGTACAAATACTTCCCTTATTTGTGAGAAAATAATTCAATATGCGCCGCCGTGTATTAATTCTAAATTAACAATGTATGCGCAGACAATGAGTGGACGGAGTTTAGCACAGTTATTGGACCAAACGGGTGCAGAACATAAGTCTTATTGACCGTTTTCGGAGCAGTTTAAATAAATTAACTATAATTTACGACCGGCAACATTTTTATATTGAAAAAGGTTTTTTTGCCGAGGGCGATCTCCGCGCACGCGCCTGGGACTTGGCGGCACCACTCATCCACTCTTCTCCTCTCGCACCATGATTTTTATGCGACGGTGTGTGTACTACAATATCCACGAAAATTCGTCCTGAGTACAATTATTGCGGTAATTATACATATTATTCTCTAGCTTTTCAACAGAAAACTCTTTCCTCTATCGACGGAAAAGTATAGGGGAAATCTCAAGCATACAGTTAAGTGAAATAAATGTTGCAGAAAAGATCCACTAGTACGTCTGCGTTTTATCGTCATTATGAGCAGGTAAAGCCGTTTACCTTTTGATACATTTAGAAGGTAAACGTAAATCTCTGGTTCCTTTTCTAGGAGAGAAGTTCAGTTGTTATTATTTTTATTCCTGCAAAATTTTTAAATGATATTTTTCCTCCTCGTTTAAACACGGAGAACATTGGATGTTATTGCTCGTATTTTAACGTCTGCGGTTGTTTTCACGTAAAATTAAATACGATCCACTTTTGGGAGTATTTATTTATTTCTCTTATCGTCGTTTGCGATCACTTTATGTTCAATAAATTAGATTTGTAGCTTTCTTTTTAATTTCTACTGCAAGCAAAAATTGAATCTTCAAATTAGGCTAAAATTAATGTAACCCTCTGGAAGGCCCGTTATTAATTCTACTTGATATAATTCTAGTTTGCATTTGTCTGATCGTCAAGCATGTGCGCACAAATTATCCCATTGAGGAAAAAAAAAGCAATAAAAAATATAAAATGGTAACCGAAATAGCCATTTCTACTTATTTACTTTCGAAGATACTTGTCGAGATGAAAGATCATCAAAATTGGTCACGTCTCAGAAAAAAATTGAGTTTAAAGGATCAATAGGTACGTGCCAGAAACTCTGATTTTCAGGTTGTCTCAATTTCACATCGAAAGGTACGCTGGTGAGTTGGAATGTTGGTGCACTTTTTCCCCTTTTTTCCCATTGAATTTCTATGTTACACCAATTTATAAACTCTTAAACAAAAGGAGAAAAATCAAACAAATATATCCACGAGAGTGATTTTAGCAGTCGAACGGACCTTAATAACTTTAGTGTCTGTATTTCCTGTATATTTGCAAAACTAAGATTCTTTCCCCATGTATATCATATTAAAAGCATTTTATTTCTCCTCTATTCGATAGTCGATTATATGAAATTCTCCAGTCCTACGCTCATTTGCATCGCTGAAAATTACATACAGTTAACCAAAAGTAACAAATTTACAAACGCTATAATATATTTACATTATACTTGCTGAAATTAATCCGTACAGGTGGCCACATTGCAGTGTTTTTGACGCCTGATAAAATAAAATCGATTTATCCGCACGGAATGACTCTCCGACACTTCTCAGCCCTCATATCCCACAAGCCGGGAAAAAAATATACACTGTCAATATAATCGTGCGTTACTAATTGCGAATAAAACAGACCTTAAGGTAAAAAAAAGAGTGAAAAAATGAACAGAAGCTGAGAAAAAAAAGGACGGAAAACCATTCCGAAAAGATTTACCTGGTGAACATAGCGGAGTTTTGATGAGTTACGTTGTGGCCCTCCAGGTTGAATAATTTTCAAAAACAACTGAACACAAAATGATAAACGGAGTAATAAAAAAAGCACAATAAAAACGCACTTAAAAGAGCCTCCGCGACCGACTTATCGCGAATTACCTCGAACCGGTGATGGTCAACTCACGTACGTATGACACTTCGCACAAAAATAATCCTCGTTTCGCGCAGAATGAATGTCGATTGGACGAGAAGTTTGAATACACATTTTAAATCCCGAACTTTGAGACTAACTAAAAAAAGCGCACAGAGCCTCCAGAATCGAGCAAGATCCAAACACTAATTAAACTCACTATCGGAGAGCCAATCACTCAGACTTTGTATCGCACCAATTTAAAACCATCGAAAAGGTATCGTTCGTAAAAAAGTCAGAGTCCAATCCCGCAAAGGTCACAAGTGTCAGTATTGCCCGGCGGCGCCTACTTTTTTCAACCCGCGTTTAAGTCTCCAAGATTATGAAATCCCAGACATTTATTTGCGAGCGGTGATGCGTTATTTTCTGATACGCTTTGAAGAGACGCTTTGAAAATCCTTATGATGAAATGCTCGAGTGCCTCATTAAGAGGAATGATCCACCCATAAACACTTTCCGCCCTTGTCGAAGAAGGTCACGATGGTGCCCAAATCCATACTTGCACATTTTTATTTTATTTTCGTTTTTGAGAGACGCAATTCTTCAACCCAAATGTTTACACTATATTGCACATTTTGATGAGTTTCATATGATACGAGTGAGAGCGGCGGAACCGGCACGCTACCTCGCGGCGGCGGATGAACCTGCGAAAAAAGCACGTGACTCGGCGGTGAGGAACTGAAGAGCGGCCCGAACGTACCTTCCACCCGCACACAGCGTCGACGACTCGGCCGAGACTTCCCGCCAAGAGCAGCGACTCGGCTCTTCCACCCGAGCAGACCCGGGCCGCGCTCTCATTGGCTGGCTCGCCGAGCCGGGCTCGGCTCTAATTGGCCCGCGCCGATTTTTATCGTGGCTTTGCATATACGGCTCGGCTATGAAATCATAAACGCGGCTCTGGCCGACCCGCGAGTACGTACTCCGGCGCGCGTGTGTGCGAGCCCTGTGTCCGTGTGCATGCTGCCGTGCTAAGGAACAACGCCGTATGAACATTCGAGAGTTGCCAAATTTCCTGCGATAAAATCTTCACTTTGGAGGAAAGTTAGGAATATTTTTCCTTTAAATTTTCAAAATCCTTAGGTAAAATTGAGAACTAAATTATCTGAAAAATTGGGAGGAAAATATTCTTCAAGTTACCAGGAAATTTGCGTGTTTCGAAAGGAAATTTGGCGACGCCTGAAGGTTCATACGGCGTTTTTCCTTAGCACGGCAGAGTTGCCGTGCTAAGGAAGAACGCCTTATGAACCCTCTGGCGTTGCCAAATGTCTTTTGATAAAACGCGAGTTTCCTGGTAAAGCTATTAATATTTTCCTTCCAATGTTTCAGATAATTTATTTTCCAATTTCACCTAAAGATTCTGAAAATATAAAGGAAAAATATTCTTAACTTTCCTAAAAAATAAACATTTTATCGAAGGAAATTTGGCAACCCTCGAATGTTCATGCGGCGCCCTTCCTTAGCATGGCAGCATGAGCCTCGCTCCGGCATACGTCATAAATAATCGGGAATCGGACCGCGGTGATGAATCTCCGGGCTCGGCCTATCAACGGCCATCAAACAACTGCCAACATCGCCCCTTCCCCCCTCCCCGCCTCCTCGCAACTTTTGTCCGCTTCATCCGACTTTTCGTTTCATTCATCGCGGGTTTTTGTTCGTTTATGCACAATCACTTCCGGCTTCTCGCATCCAGGTTTCGGCTCGGCTTTTTACGACGGCACTGTTCTTGTAGCAAAGCTGGGCTTCCTCTTCAGGTGCGCATGCACGTCAGTGGCGTGACGTGCTTTGCGATATATCGATTGATCTGCCGATTGAACCCATGGAAACGGATCGATAAACAGGTTGTTCGCAACGAACAGCTTAATAATCGATTCTTTACCATAGCTTCAATTGGGAAAATATCGATGAATCGATCGTTTACGATATGCACGTCACTGATGTGCGTGTGAGAAAATTGTAATCGAGCCGTTTTTTATGGGAACGACGTATGAGCTTTGCAATGCTGGCTCAGATCGTGCAACTTTGTGTATGATCTGTAGCAAACCAATATAACACGCTCCCTAAGTATCTGCTTTAAAAAATAGAGAAGATACGGGACATTTTCAAGCAAGACTTTCAAAAAGTTCCTTTATATAAAGAACATAAAGTCGAACAATCTCAGCAGCACTTCAAAGCTTCCACTTTGCTTCTACAAAAAAAATTGCATATCACATGACGCACAAATTAGAAATTAACTTGAGCATTGCAAAAATCATTAGCATGATGATTCGCGGTTAACATGGATGCTGAAGAAAGCTACAGGCATGTTGCTTTAAACAATGTTAAAACGGAAGCTTTCTTAGCCTCTTCTTAGACTTATACTTGAGCCTCATAAACATAAACACTACATTGCGACCTGAGTGCATTTTTCAAATATTTACTAAGTATACTTTCCGGTTCGATAGGAAGAGACGGATACTTAGATTGTATCTACGGGAATTCTAAATACCTAGCTCTCAATATTTTGGATACTGATAATCTTGATTATGAAAACGAGTGTTATTCTGTGTAAATGATATTATACTGCGATCCTGAAAAAATTTTCCAGAAATACGAAACGCTCACTGCAGAAAACAATATTTGTAATTTTTCTTTGATTTCAGTTATGATATCAAGGAACGGATTTCACATAAAATACAACACCATTCGTTTTTTCTTACGATTCAAATAAATTTTCAGCTCCGTTCTTTGATTCATAGAGCAAGAACTTCTATGTTAGTAAAATTTTTCACAGAAAATGTGGAAACACATAAAAGGGTATTCAAGAAGCAGTAAATTTGAAACAATGTGATCGTTAATCACAGTTTTTTAAGCAGTTTAATCTCTTCCACGCGTGTTAATCTTAGGATACTCAGCCGTAAAATGATCTTTAGACTTTATTTGTGTGAAACAAATGAGGATGAATATCCATTATTTGACTTAAAACATTTTTCACTGCAATATTTGATCAATAATCACCCACATCAAACAGACGAACTTCCTACCAAATTTACTTCTGTATCAAGAGAAATTTTGAACCTGTATTGAGTTGGGTTTTAGTAAAACATATAATGCCCAATAGTGCTGGGTCCCCACTGCTGCGGAAATATTCCGAACATTTTCGTCAGATTAAAACATCTAGAACTCTGAAGATTATCGGTGCAAGATTGAGGGGGGGGGGGGGGGGGGTTGTTTAACTCGAGCTAGTTAGTTAGTATCGCTTCAACGGATACTACACTGGTTTCATTATAACGTCTGGATGCAACTATTCGGGTTCCATGGTTGTCCGTATTGCATACACACGGAATTGAAGGGGTTTTGACGCGTCACGCACTACTTGACAGTCAGTGATAATTGGCTGTTGTCCTGCATTTCACATTAAATATGTTATTACGAATGCAACATTTCACAAATTTTTTCCGGATTCTGGCATCGAAAAATTCCAGAAAATTACACTCAAAAATGTTTTCGCTATGCCAAACCTTGGGCTCAAAAACGCTCATTAAATATTCGTAACATTTCACGTCATGTCAAATACCCCTAGTTATGTCTTTTACTTTAAATACTCGGTTGTTTCTAAAATACCATCGTGTTTCAGAGTATAAAAATTATGAAATTAGGGATTACATGGTTCCAGAGAACTTTTCAATGGGTATCAATACTTATAGAAAATCTCCCAATAGAAAGTCAAAAATTATGCTCTCTGAAAATAGCTCTAAAAATTCTGAAAAGTCAGAAAACTCGTGCCAATCCAGTTAAAATTTAGGCGATTGCTATAGCATTATTAAGCATTTTCAGAATCTTCTGACCTAAAAACATTAAAGAGTGACCGGGATTTTTAGGAGAACAACCCAAGCTATTTGTATCAATACGTGAAACCATTTCGCAACTGAATAGCGTTGCGATCGTTTATTCTCCTATGTTTCTACCCTTGCGTTAAAGTCTCCATGCTATTGACCATATACATGGAATTTTTGGTTATCTAGAGGTGGTTTCGTAGATTCTCTTGTAAAATTTCTTTCAAAAAGCACCCCATACAATGTAGAATGTAATCACTATGTTGTAGCATACTGCACAATTTTTCTAACACTTTTTTCGATACAAATTAAAAAAAAAAAAAAAAAAAAAAATCGATCGAATGTAATAGATTAACATCAAAATTTGCAGTTTTATTCAATAATTTCATGTTCAACCTCTCTAAAAGGCTCATAAAGTTGTGCGATGGTCTTTACTGTGAGGATCTAAAATGACAGACTGCCTTCAATTCTTCAATTATACTTCGAAGGCATCTCGTAGGCATAAATTTTAGCTCTACAAATCATGCTCAGCACATCGCGATATCTAAACTGAAGCACAAAATATATTCACATCCTACGCCTGAATACAACTATTAATGCCAAGGAGATAGTTTTGCAGTATAAACGAAGAATTGAAAGCAGCGTTCTGCTTTTTCGGATCCTCGTAGTAAAGCCTGCTACTCTGCAGTGCTGAGGAACAACGCCGTATGAACATTCGGGAGTTGCCAAATTTCTGTTGATAAAGCATGTATTTTTGACGGTATTCATGCATGTTTTTCCTTGAAATTTTCAGACATTTTAGATAAAAGTACGTTCAATATTGTCTGAAAATTTTGGAAAAAAATATTCACTATTTTCCCAGTGAATTCGGGTTTTATCGAAAGAAACTTGGCAAAGTCTAAAGGCTCATACGACGTTCTTCCTTAGCACGGCAGATCTGGCGCCGCGCCGCACACTGGATCGAGCCGGTCAGAGAGTTCATATATTCATAACTGAACCTGCAAATTTTGATGTTTAATTTGTCAAATTAATAATTTTAGGAGTGCTCCTAGAAGAAAATTTCAAAAGGAAACTAATACGACCACTTTTAAAATCGCAAAGTTTTGTAAGAACGGAGTTATGAGCTTTTAAAGTTTCCAAATTTTATCCGACCTCACCCATTGATTGATCTATTGTGCGCAACACCGCGCTGCGGGTGAAGTGGTGAGTGCCGGAGCAGTCAAAATCCCTTCACTTGCGTGCGTATGCAACACGGACATTCATGGAGCTTGAATAGTTGCATCCAGGAATTAAAATTAAATATGTTTAGCGTTTGTCACATTCGACACTAACTAATGGCACTTTACTTGTTTATCGTTTACCCTAACTTCAGCGTTACCTACTGTGCCAACGAAGTAAACTATTACTGATTTTTATCGCAATGTCAACTTTCCGAATGATGATTCAGTTGTTTAAATGCATAACAATGTTTCAACACACACAAGAAGAAAAAGAAAAAAAAAACGAGATTGGCCTGATAGATATACAGATCTTACTGGTACGAGAAATTGCTTCTTTTTTAAAAATAAACAGACAGTTCCAAGAGAGGGAAAAATTATAAATCATGTGTCAGCTTTAGCGCAGTAAGTGCTAGGTTCAGTTTGCAAAAAGAAATTCAAAATCTTTCTATAAAAGAGTCCATTAGTCCAATAAAACATTGATAAGAAAAAGGACTCAAATTCAATCAGATTTAAGCTTAAATCAACAGGAAATCCGCTCAAATTAAGAGGCTTGGTTCTTGATTTAAGCTTAAATCTGATTGAATCAAGAGTCCTTTTTCTTGTCGATGTTTTCAAGAGTCTAGACTCTAGATCCAATGTGTTTTTTATTCCAGTGTAATTTTGAAACTTTAAACAGATGTTTCTCGAAATAGAAAAAACTGCGCTTATGCGCCTTGTCCTCCAAGCCCCTCAATTGCAAGAGCTTAAAGGAAGGTACGCACATCCTTGGGTTTACGTCTATCATCGATTCCGTGATTAAAAACAGGTTTTGCTTGATGCACAAGTGCATATTTTCGCGTTAGGGCTAGTCGCGCAGACGAAGACGGGCGGAAGAACAGAGGGGATAAGGCGCTAGGCCGCGGTGGATGTTAAACGCAGCTGATTAAGCGTGCATTTCCAATTAATGAAGAGGCCTTTTCCTCGGCGCATGCCCGGTTTCGCCCCGTAATTGAGACGAACGCTGACCGACTTTTACAAACGGGCAGCCGTCCGTCTGTCCGTCATCCGTTTGGCTCCAAAACCGCGTAAACACCTGAACATCGTCAGGTTCTTAAGCGGAGGACCGGAGAGAAGAATACGGTGCTGCGATAAGTATACTGTAATATTACTTTTGTTTATTTGCATTTCCCTTTTTTGTTTGGACACTCACGTTGAGCATTTCTTGTTTCCTGTAGTTAATCATTCAATTTATGAGCAATTTTTGGTGTTACTTAGTTTCTGTTCGGATTCAGACTCGAAGTTTTGTTGTTCTATCTGTCTGCGTTAATAAGATAGTTAGTTAATTTATTTAGAGATATTCAGTATCTTAGGCTTGTTTTGGGGCCCTGGTGGCCCTGTATATCTGTATAGCAGTATGTAGTGTATAAATCTATATAGAAATATCTGCATTTATTCAAATGAAGAAATATTATTTCATCAAAATTTTACGCCAAACACGGTAAACAGACCTCAAGAGTGAGAAATCAGCGATTTTGGTATTGGTAAAATAAAACTTCCCACTCATAAAAAAGAAAAAAAAATCAAAGTCTACTTCAAGAAAATTTTTCACTAAAATAATACGATGAAATACTTTTTCGTTGAACTTAATTTTCCTCATCGCATTTACACATATATTGTAAATCAAAGGATAAGGGAGCCTGTTTTAATGCTTAAATCTAGTTATTCATGCCAAATAGTCGTTCATCTGGTGATGGAACATAATTACATTTCCAGATTACAAAATTGAAACGAAAAGAATTCGATGTTTTGCAGCGATATGACGGTGCATTTGTTTTCCAAGATATTACTGGCATTGCGTGTAGTTAGAAGGAAAATGCATGAAATTTTCATTTAAAAATTTGGTATAAATACAATTTGCGGGTCACAATTTTGCAACGCTGGGATGCAGTTACGTTTTTTCCTCTCGAGAGCAACAAAATGATGAATTGGACTACATTTTGCAATTAGGAACTATAAATTCCTGCCCGGCTTAAAAACAACGTATGTGCCATTAGTTTCCCAATGCTCGTAAGTGTTTTTTCAGATGAGCCAGAATTTATAGCTCTAAATTGCAAAATGCAGTCCAATTTGTATTCGATAGCCAAATTTATTTACTTTGAATTTGTTTACTTCGCCAAGCAAGAAGTTGAAATTTGCTGGTTCTAATGTTATCAACGACACGTATCTCACTTCCCCTGTGGTTAATTTAGGAAATTTTAACAAGTTCAAAGTGTTCTGCGTGAAGTATTGACGAGGGCACATCTTCGTTCTTCTCACGAAAGAACATAACAACATTTCAGTGTCGTCAACTTTCCCTCAGCAAATTGGATTTTTACCGAGAAAATTTTGAGAATTTCTAACTAAAAATATCACTGACATTTCTTTTCATCTTATGAAAAATTAGAAAAAATTTTCAACAAAAATTGCTCAGGTATGTTCTTCCATGAAATTGAATTGTTTAAGCTGATTTCACAAACTTGGAACGGAATTACGTTCCTTCTTTTTTTTTTTTTTTTTTTTTTTTTTGATATAACGTATTTATTAGTTTAATTACAAGTTACAACCAATTAGGACAGGAATTGGCGAGAAGGCCTATAGTATACAGTCTAATAGAAGAGAATTCGTTCCTTCGTTTGGAAATGACGAAATGTCTAACTGCGGTGCTTTAATTCGTCGTCCTCCGGGCATAAGGGCGTAACTACGCTTCAAGATGAACCGTGTTGTCCATACGACCCAATGCTTTTCAGGGCTCATCTCTAGGTGTAGTTACGCGCTTATGTCGGCCGAGCGACGAATTCTCATCCTGTCCAAGTGTCCAGCGGTCCGTGCGGCGGCATGCGAGGCCTCGGCACTTGCGCGGTTTCATGAGCGGTCGTGGAAACTTGGACCCGGCGTTTCCTCTATGACTTCTAATTTATGAGCTGATTGGGCGCCTAAGATTGGCGTTCGGGCAATTAGCACCGCTAACGAGATTCTCTAAGACGCGACATCGGGTGTCTCCACGCCGCGGCGGCAGGACGGAACCAATTTGCATGAGGATTCCTCGGCGTTGTGCAATGCACCGTGTGCAATGTGCAATCCCCGATGCTCAATGCAAAATGATGCGCTGGAAAGTGAAATGAAGGTCTCCTAGAGACGACGTCGACTCTGCGAGCTGAGTGAGCGAACATCAAGTCACCAAGGCCCCCTCAGCCCTCGGGCATAAGTGACATCCGCGATCCGCCATCCACCAGTGGCGTGGCGTGCTTTGCGATGTATCGATTGATATGCCATTTAAACCTATGGAAAAGGATCGATAAACAGGGTGTCACAGCGAACGCCTTAATAATCGATTCTTTATCATAGGTTTAAATGGCATGACGATCAATACATCGCAAAGCACGCCACGCCACTGCCATCCACATCCACGATCCAGCTCGTAAACAAGTATTTCAGACCTTTTCCACCGAACAAAGAGGTTTCATCGTGAGAATTTCAATAAACGAAAAGGATGCCTGGATTAGAAGCAAAGAGCGTTTAAAAAACATTGGACTGAATGGAGATGTTGCATGTGTGAGGGATTTTCGATTTGACCGTTGATTCCTATGTAAAAGTTCGCAAGAAACACGATGGTGCCACTGGTTTTCTCTGAAATCAACTCCCAAGCTCAAAAAAAGCTCTCAAGTTGAGGCCAAAATGGAGGGGATATCCCGCGCTATCCTGAGAGTCCACCTCAAGACAAACTCTCCATGCAAAGATAGGGAGCAAATACGTTGACAGGACTGCCACTTTATTTGGGGCCTCTAAAACTGAAGACACGGCAACCCTGCCAATGTAAATGCTCTCTATCTATGCATGTAGAGTTTGTCTTGATGTAGAGGTGGACTCTCAGGGTAGGGTGGGATATCCCCTCCATTTTGGCCTCAACTTGAGAGCTTTTTTTGAGCTTAGGAGTTGATTTCAGAGAAAACCAGTGGCACCATCGTGTTATCAATAGTCAAATCGCAAATTCCTCACACATGCAACATCTCAATTTTGCGATTTGGAACTACAATACCTAACTCAGTTTAAAAACGACGCATGTACCATTAGTTTCCCTATGCACATGAGAGTTTTCACAGATGGGCTAGGAATTATTAGATCCTGACTGCCAAATATAGTCCAATTCTTCATCGTACGTTGACATTATCGGCACACCAATGGATATATGGATAAATATGGCTGTATAATTATTAACCAAGCTTAAAAAATTTCAAAAGAAGACAAATTATGAACGTACGCCATTTATTTAATATTATTTTTACCTACATTATTATCAAACGTGAGTAAGATCTATGACTGGAGGGAAATGACTCGTTGAAAAATTATACAACGTCAATTTCAGGAGCGAAAAATTTCATTTTTACTAAATTGCTATCGGTCGGTATTGAGATAAAAATTGAAAAAATGCCTTTTCAAGCTCAATTTTCTTTCAAGACTCGGATTCTTTCTTCTCTTTTTATCAGTGTACACTTAGATTCTTATTTCGTATTTATCTACCTCCTGTCAAAGATTAAATCGCCTTCCGTACCGACGCCACGCTCGAAAGTTTCACCAATATCTTAGAAAGAGAGCAAAGTTCACTGGTGGTGCATGCGAGGCGGGGTGGGGGGCAACTTCAGTAATATCTAAAAGTGCATCAAAATTGACATAAGTTGTCTTCAAAAAAGGGCAAAATTTTCAACTGGTGTTCGACTGCACTCTGTCTCTGCTCTTTATAAAGGTGTCCCCGTCAAGAAACCATAATCAAAATCTACACAAATCGCGGGTTTCATGCAACGCTCAGTAGAATTCGTAAGTGTATTCCACACTGAAAAAAAAAAGTAGCTTGGATCAAGCATGATAATTCTTGAATTTGCCGCCAAGATTTTTTTTTATCTTGCTTTAAGCTGACTTTTTCTTGATTCAAGAAAAATAATGCTTGGGTTAAGCAAAAAAGTAGCTTATATTAACCAGCAAAATTCTTGATTTAAGAAGAAATACTTCTTGGCGGCAAATTTAAGATTCTTTTTTTTCCAGTGCATGCAGTGGCGTGGCGTGCTTTGTGATCTATCGATATTTCCCCATTTGAAGCTGTGGTAAATAATCGATTCTTAAGGTATTCGCTGCGAACGTCCTGTTTATCGATACTTTTCCATAGGTTCAAATGGCCGATCAATCGATATATCGCAAAGCACGCCACGCCACTGAGTCCATGTAGACTTCAGTCGCGTGGCCTAGTCTTTGACTTTGACACTGAGAGTGGATCTGATACGATAAAATGCTTGATGTGTATACCAGTGGCGTGGCGTGAATGATCGATTATCGATATTTCTCCATTTGAAGCTATGGTAAAGAATCGATTACTAAGGTTTTCGCTGCGAACACCCTGTTTATCGATCCTTTTCCATAGGTTTAAAGGACAGATCTATCGATATATCGCAAAGCACGCCTTGCCACTGGTGTATACGTATAATGAACTCCAGTGGCGCACGCATTGCCCCATCGACCGTCTTTCTCCCCTTCCTCACCCCGTCCATCGAGCGTCTTAAAAAATGATTTTATTAGAATAGAGAGGATTTTACTTATATTAATTCAATGAGTACTTCCTTATAGAAAAAATATATTGGAAAGGTTAAGACTGTCATGCAAATGCAATGTGGCCAGCACTTCGTCGCAACTCGGAGGCTTAGGCACCATACATGCTCCGACAAACATGACCCAATTTATACCCAGGGCGTCGAGGCCGCGGCCTAGGGCGGGAAACTTTGGGGTGCGGAAAAACATGTAGTAAGAGAAAAATGAAGAATGGGCACTGCCGCTAAAACCGGGCCGCCGCACGGTGGATTGAGTCAATTAAAGAAGTCGGACATGAAAGTTTTGACTAAAACTGCAAATTTCGATGTTGAGTTCGTCACATTTTGAATTTCAAGGGCTGCATCGAGAAGGAAATTGCACGAGTAAACCAATGGAACCTATTTTAGAACCTCAAAGTTTTGTATGCACGGAGTTATACAGGTTTAAAGTTTCCAAATTTTGTCGGAGCTCTCCTATCGACTCGATCCACTGTGCGCCGGAAGGCGGCACGGCAACGTAGGGATTCAATCCAAAAGAGTCGGGTGTAAGAATATGACTAACGAATACTGCGAAATAGTTTATGAAAAACTCAGAAAATCTACTTTAAAAAATGTGTTCGATGCGGAATTTACGAGCGGCACGACCCCATCCCCCACCCCGCGGCAACAATTCTCGTGGGGGTGGAAAAATCTTGACGGACAAGGGGCGGCAATTACGTAAATCGGCCAAGCCCCGGAGTGCGAAAATTTCCTCGCCCTCCTGACATAAAGGCATGACTGCATTTCACGATGAGCCCTATCGTCCATTCACTGAAAAAAAATTATCGGCGTTTTTACCAAGGTTCGTTAGTATCTTTACCATCTCACTTTTTTTCACCAATTATTGGTAATTTTACCAAGACAGACTGGTAAGCTCACCTACAAACCGGTATTTTTACTATTTTTTTTTTTTTTCAGGTAAAAATACCACTTTTATTGGTAATCAATTCCCGGTAACTTTGCCGTTTTATCTCGGTAATTCTACCACAGTCGATAAAAAATATTGGCGTCTTTACCGGGGTCCAGTAAAATTACCGAGGAAGTCAATAATTTTACCGAGATTTCTCGATAAAATTACCAATTCCATAAATAGTAATTTTACCAAAAAAGACTGGGATCAAATAGAACCCTGAATTCGTGGTAATTTTACCCTTTTCTTAGTAAATACACCGAGATTTTTTTTTCAGTGTTTAACCCAATGTTTTCCCGGCTCATCACAATGTGCAGTTGCGCCCCTTTGTCAGCCAAGCGATGATTTGCGCGCTCGATTTCCGAATTCAACGATGCGAGCAAATAATGCCCGCATTCATAAACGCCAGTAATTTGAGACTGGTAAAAAGCTAAGATTCCCCTTGATTTTTGCGTGATACCACATCACATACCTACTCCAGAGCTTGAATAGTTGCCCGCTCTATTTATACGATGCGAACATAATGCCTTCGTTCACAAACGTCAGCAATTAAAGATAGGTGGTAAGCTCAGATTTTCCTCCAATGTTGCGTGACACCCAGTCATATCCTTAGTTCGCAGTTCAAATAGCTCGCTTGAATTCCGAATTTAACGATGCGGGCACTTTCATAAAGTCAGTGACCCTCTGAATTCTTATTTTTTGAAAGAAATTAAAATTTATATAGTTGATTTTTTTTTCAAATTGCCTAGAAACGAGTCATTGTCTCATGGTATGTTGTAATATAAGTAATTTCAGCCGTAAATCGGCAACAATGGACTGAAAAGTGCAAGGCGCACATACTTGCATTTTTTCCCCGCGGTGGCTTCACCGTTGTTGCTCTTACCAGTTCAGTTCGTATCTAGGCCTCGAGAATGTAAACAGCCTCAGTCCAAAACTCCATGTCTTATTTCAATAAAACTAGTAATACCGTGTTACGAAATGCGTTGCTTCATATCCTCAAATCAATACAAAACAACAGGTTATGCCGCCCAGTGATCGCATCTGCATTTGTTTTTATTTTTAAAAACCGAATTACGAAGACGGAGATGGAGTTTCTTTCGATTCGTGGATTGTGTCTTGTTCGTGCGTTCATTACGTGTTCGTTGATCGTTCTCCGTTCGTTACGTTTTACTACGAGTCGCGAAGTGCTTAATAATGGGCTGGTTCTCTGACAATAAAGAAAACACCATTAATATTAAAAGTGATCTGGATATTCATGACCTAATGCTATATGCATTATTATTTCTACTGATCCTTATATTAATAGGGTTCTACATTGCGCAGAAGTGCAAAAAACTGAAAACTCGACACGACGCCCTGGAGCGCAGAATTCGTGGAGTGTAATAACCTTAAAAATTAAAATTAAAACTTAAGAAATTAAAATTTAAAAAAAAATTAAAAAATTAAAAATTAAGAAATTAAAAAATTAAAAAATTAAAAAATTAAAAATAAGAAATTAAAAAATTAAAAATTAAGAACCGAAAAAAAAAAAAAAAAACCCGAGATTGAAAACCGATAACATTAAAAAAAATAAAAGTGCTGTGGTTGTGCGACTATGTTGAATCGAAAAATTATCACGGACAATTTTTTTTTCGTGTAAAAGCGGACAGTTTATGTATTTTTTGTTGTTGTGTTGATCAGCTTAGATCACAAAAATGGATGCAATTCTAACAAGTGCCGGTTTCTCGACCATTACGAAGTTGAAGGGTGTTTCGAATTACACTCTCTGGAAATTTGAGGTAAAGATCTTTTTGGAAGCAGCAAAGGTTTATAATGTAGCGGTCGGTAACGATGCTAAACCTCTTTTAGACGCGGATAAACTTAAAACCTGGAATGAGTCAGACGCAATGGCGAGAAAAATAATTGTAACTACAATAGATAAGAGCCTCTTGACTCACATTTTGACTTGCACCTATGCTCATGAGATGTGGTCGACATTAAAAAATCTCTTTGGAAAATCAACTGAGCAAGAGAAAAGTGCCTTGTATCAAGAATTTTTTGGCTTGAATTTTATAAAAAATGGAAACGTGGTCACTTATGTGAGCAAACTTGAAACACTCTTTGTGCAGTTGAAGGGATTAGAAGCTGGAATCAAAGATGAAATGCTTATTAATAAAATATTACAGGGACTACCTGACTCATACAGATCATTCAAAACAGGATGGGATTTTCTACCAGTTGGTAATAAAACCCTTGAAACTTTAAAAAGTAAACTTTTGGCGGAGCATAATAGAGAGAAAGCAGTTAAAACCGAAGAGCCTGTTGCCTTTCTGGGAAAGGAGAAAAGAACCTGTCACCGGTGCAAAAGAGCTGGACACATAAGTCGTTATTGCAGAGTTAACATTGACAAGAATAATGATAGGTCCGAAAACAATAAATATGATAAATCAGTTAATCGTGGAGACAGTAACCGTCAATGCGGAATTTGTAAAAAAACAAACCATGACGAAAGTCAGTGTTTTTTTCGAAACAAAAATGATAATAAAAACAATTCGGGTAAAAACCCTAAACCTGATAAGAATGTTGCTTTCGTTGCTCACGGGGGAGAAAATGAGTATTGCGAGGACATATGGGTCTTTGATTCCGGCTGCACTTCTCATTTAACTAATAAAATTAACATAATGACCTCAGTAAAAAACGTTAATACAAGAGTATCTAGTGCCAAAGAAGGTGTTGACATACAAATTGAAGCGATGGGAAAGGTAATAACAGACAAGTGTGAGCTCAATGATGTCTTATACTCGCCCGATATTTGTACTAATTTGATATCGATAAACTGCATTATTAAAAACGGAGGAACGGTAAACTTTTCAGAAAAAGGAATAGTCGTATTAATGAATAATTACCCTGTTATGCACGGAAAACGCGATAAAAATGGCTTGTTCGTTGTCACTCTTAAAAGTGTCTTGCAAAACACAGCTTTCTTCGTGTCAAAAACTGAAGATTTGACGCTATGGCATCGGAGACTAGGACACCTAAGCATCGAAAATATTAAAAAACTAACAACAATGTCGGAGGGTTTGCATTTTTCTAAAAATCAGTTTAATAAATTAAAATTAATTTGTGACGTTTGTCCTAAAGCCAAACAAACGCGCGCCTCATTCGGGAAGATGCGGACACCAGCAACACGCCTACTTGAAATTATTCACACGGACGTCTGCGGAAAAATAAGCCCACCAGCATGGAGCAACGACGAAGAATATTTTGTGACTTTTCGCGACGACTTTAGCGGTTTTACGTGCCTGTATTTGCTTAAGAATAAGAGCGAAGTTTTCGATACTATAAAAACGTATGTAGCGTTTGCGGAGCGGAAGCATAACTTACGAGTCGGTAAATTACGACTTGACAACGGTGGGGAATACAGCTCCACTGAAATGAAAGACTGGTGCCAAACTAAAGGAATCGAATTGGGTTATACACCAGCAAATACGCCCTCACTTAATGGCGAAAGCGAACGCCTTAACCGCACGTTGGTTGAAAAAGTGCGTGCTATGCTCTTCAATTCGAAATTGAATAAAGAAATGTGGGGCGAAGCTGCCCGTGTAGCTGCCTATCTCGTGAACAGATCCCCAAAAAGCGGCTCCGAAAAAACCCCATACGAAATCTGGCACGGCAAAACACCAGATTTAAAAAATCTCAGAGTGTTCGGTTCGCGAGTCTTTGCTAAAACTACTACATATCTTAAAAAACTAGACAGTCGAAGCAAAGAGTATATTTTCGTGGGATACGCGGAACATGGATATAGACTTTTCGATCCAATTGATTCGCGAATGATCATCTCGCGTGACGTCATTTTTCGAGAAAATGAAACGATTAAACTTCTCAACAACGCAGACAACGAAGTGCGGATTTTGCTAGACCATGAACCAACAAATGCCATACGGCCGGAAGCAGACAGCCAAGAAGAAGAAGAAGACAGAAGAAAGAAGACGCAAGATAAAGGAGGTGAAGAAGATACGACAGAATCAGAAGAGTCAACTGCTGACGATTCAAATGCTAGCTTATGGGAGCCAAGTGATGAAGAAACCAACCAAACGGTGCTGGAAATTGACCATGATGGAAAACGATACCCGGACCGAGACAGAGCCCCGGTATGCAGATATCCAGACCCGGAGAATCGAGCATTGTACGCGCAGTACGCCTCTGTTTTTGCTGACGCCGAACCTGTGACAGTGCATGAGGCAATGAACTCGGAAAATGCAACTGAGTGGACTAAGGCGATGTCAGATGAGTATCAATCATTAATTAAAAATAAGACCTGGGTTCTAGTTGATCCTCCCTCTAATAAACCAATAGTCAGGAATAAATGGGTGTTTAAAATAAAAAGAGGTCCGAATGGTGAGATAAGTCGCTATAAATGTCGATTGGTTGCTAAAGGATACTCACAAATAGAAGGGGTAAATTATCATGAAACTTTTTCCCCGGTCGTAAGACATTCGACTTTGAGAATGCTATTTGCCTTAGCGGTGGAATTCAATTTAAAATTAGAACATCTCGATGTTGATACAGCTTTTCTTAATGGAGAAATTGAAGAGGAGATTTATATGTATCAACCCGAAAGCTTTGAAGATAAAAGTCAAAAACACAAAGTGTGTTTACTAAAAAAGGCGATATATGGCCTTAAACAGGCCTCTCATGCCTGGAACAAGAGAGCCAATGAAGTTATCACATCCCTTGGGTTACAAAAATCGCGGCTAGAACCCTGCGTCTATTTTTCGCGATCAAAAAACGGCATTTTTATTCTTGCCATTTATGTTGACGATTTTTTCTTATTCTATTCAGATCATGCAATGAAAGATAAGGTCAAAAAGGGGTTAATGGACGCATTTAAAATAAAAGATCTGGGGAAACCAAAACAAATACTTGGGATGAACGTCCACGTAGATGAAAAAAAGGGTGAGGTTAAATTTGACCAGGAAATTTACATCAATCAGATATTGAGACGTTTTCACATGGAAGACTGTAAACCCGTGGGAACACCAATTATAAAAAAGGGTAAAGAGGATGAGAATGAAGACAAAAATAAAAAGGGAGAAATAAACACTGATATTCCATACCAGCAACTAATTGGGAGCTTGATGTACCTATCGGTCTGCACAAGACCTGACATTTCGTATGCAATTAGCTACCTTAGCCAATTTAATAAGAACCCAACGAATGAAATGTGGCAACAAGCTAAGCGTGTATTGCGGTACCTCAAAGGTACAAAAGAGAAAGGGTTGCTTTACAAGAAATCAGAAAATTCAGATGTAATTGTTTTCACAGGATTTATTGATGCCGATTGGGCAGGAAATCTTGAGGATGGTAAATCTTATACTGGATATGTGTATAAAATTAACAATAATACTGTTTCATGGGAAGCGAGAAAACAGAAAACTGTTGCTTTATCATCAACAGAGTCAGAATATTACGCCGTATCCGAAAGTGGCAAGGAAGGGTTGTTTCTAACAAATCTTTTCACTGAAATTTTTAACGAAAAATTCAATCTAAAACTGATTAATGACAATCAAAGTGAAATTAAACTCCACAAAAATCCGAAATTCCATAGTAGGACGAAACACATTGCTGTCAGACATCATTTCCTGAGAGATTTAATCCAAGAAAAAGTTTTATCGTTAGAGTATCTGCCAACAGAGGAAATGGTGGCAGATATGCTAACAAAACCACTGACACCAGCGAAGCATATGTTTTGCCTAAACAAAATACTAACCTGATAATTTTGTTTGAAAGAAAGTAATAATTAAACTTCTGTTGTAAATTTGCATTAAGATTCAAGAAAACAAAAATAATTTTTTTTGATGTAACTAGATTAAGAAAAAATAACTAAACTTAACAAAAACATTTTTGTAAGACGAGGCTAGGGAGTCTCTCGTAAGGAGACTGTAGGGAGTCTCTCGTAAGGAGACTGGGATTGGTTATAATTTTAAAATTTTACGAAACGATTATACGCCTTCATTATGGGGGGGTGTTGTAATATAAGTAATTTCAGCCGTAAATCGGCAACAATGCACTGAAAAGTGCAAGGCGCACATACTTGCATTTTTCCCCGCGGTGGCTTCACCGTTGTTGCTCTTACCAGTTCAGTTCGTATCTAGGCCTCGAGAATGTAAACAGCCTCAGTCCAAAACTCCATGTCTTATTTCAATAAAACTAGTAATACCGTGTTACGAAATGCGTTGCTTCATATCCTCAAATCAATACAAAACAACATGGTAATCTCTTCAAATAACTTCTACTGAACAGTATTACTTCATCGAATCTAATATTTGTTTTGCGCCCCTTCATCGGTATCCATGTAAACCGTGCGGAGGGAAGCATGCAACTTATCGAGCTCTTGCGTATGCTGTGGTATCACTCCAAATTGAAGGCATTCTCTTATTCGATTAAACCTATCGTCAGACCGAGTGCCTCCGTCATTAGTGGTCGCACCGGTGGCAAGTCATTTTTCCTAAAACATTTTTTCCTCCTGCAATTTTTCCTAATACTTTTTTACTACTCGTTTTTTGTCCCATCACAGTTAGTCCTACGAGTGAGATGTCCTTCTGGCTTTTTTCCTGTGTGCATTTGTCCTAAATTCAATTTTAAAAGTAGGGGATCGAGAAAGTAAAAAAACAACATAGGTACCTCACAAGTTAAAGTTGTGGCCGCATGCCCGTAAGTATAGTGGAGCTTCATCCTCCTCCTTATATTGAGGGTATAGAAGGCTCAGCTTGTGATGTCTCCTGTTCACACGCTTATATTCGGCTCCCTAAGAAAACTTTACTATTTGTGAAAAATTTCCCTCTACTCTACTCATGTTTACGTTTCAATTATTATTGGACCATTAGGACAAACACCCTTAGGAAAAAAGCCAGTGGGACATCTCACTCGTAGGACTTACCGTAATGGGACAAAAAACGAGTAGGAAAAAAGTATTAGGAAAACCTGATGTAGGAAAAAAAATTTAGGAAAAATGACCAAGCACCGGTCGCACCAAAGGCAATATATTTGTTTACACTCGGGGGTTTGAACTTTTAATTATTCCTTCGGAAATTTTAAGGACCAGTGAAAAAGATAGCCAAAACATTTCTACCTCTTTTGTTTTCAAATCATCCTTACTAAGAGGCGCTGCGCAGTCACGTCCCATACTGCCGTGCTGAGGAAGAACGCCGTTTGAACATTCGAGAATTGGCAAATTTCCATAGAAACAATGTCTATTTTAAAGGAAACTTATGAATATTTTTTCTTGAAATGTTCAGACTCTTTAGTTCAAATCACAAACAAAATTATCTGAGAAATTGGCAGAAAAATATTCAAAAATTTGTCTGAAAATTAGTGATTTGCCAGAGGAAATTTGGCAACGCCTGAAGGTTCATACGGCGTTTTCCTTGGCACGGAAGCATACAACACAGACTGACAGATACGTTTGTGCCAATAACTATATAACGCCTTCAATCAAGGAGGAAGAAATTTTCCTTACCTCAATATTTGATATTCAACTACCTAGCGGTGAAACTGCAGGAGATCGAACTCGGTTGGTGAAGCGTAGACTTCATGAAATACTCTATTTTTGAAATGGAAAATACCTGCTAAAAACCCATGCCCTACAATGATTGAAGAATCATGGGTATATGCATTCTGTCATGCAGAAGTAATTGCCCAGTCTGCGTACTATTCGGTCAAAAATTTGAAAATCACGCCAATGGGAAAGCTGATTTAATCGCGAATCAATAAATGCAAATTTATCATTAATACTTTTGAGATACTTTATTTGGTAAGATGCTAAAGAATATGCCAGTGAGAATGAAAGAAGTGAGATGCCAAACCTAGCGAAAGTAATTTCGTTAATCATCACCTTGTCCCTCTGAGAAACCGAACAACTCAGGGTAGATCATATGCAAGCGTTTTAGCCCCAGCTAAAGCAATGAAGAACGCCTCTCAGGCGGTTATCAATGTGCAAGTTCCTACTAATCAAAGTAATGTTTCCGATAAGCGCATCGAGACTCTTGAAGACTTAGTTTTGAAACAATCCGAACAGATTGAACGTATGCTGAAAGTCATAGGGGCTTTTCTCCCTGCTCTCTTGCAGGGGGCCAGCGTCTCTGTACCGTGAGCAACTCTCTTTCTTGTATCTCCTGCTTTTGATAAGCATTTTTTTCTTTGTCTGTTTTTGTAAATGTCTGTTTGACGTATTGAGGTCATAAATTCCTCACACAAATATTTGTTTACTTATGGAAGGTGATTTTCTCCCTATTGGTTTTACACCCTTTGAAATTAGCACTGATAGCATTCATCCCTAGTTTATAAATAATAGTGTACCATTTGTATGATGAGGTATTACTTATCTGCATTTGCATTTTTACAATAACTGCAAGTTAGGATTACGTTTTTTTTACTAGTTTAGATCAGAGAGATTATGTTATACTATTGACAATCTCTCCTGTATTTTATTATGTATACCCTATACTAATAAATGAACTTGAAAAAAATGCTTGATACGAATCTATATTAACTCTGGTGATGTGGCAACGCTATAATGACAGATTGATCTTGATATGAGGCGATCTGTGATGGGTGAGTGGAGTAGGCGCATCAACCATTCATGTTTTATCAGGGGGTAGTTTTCGTCGGGAAACTCGAATTTTTGGTCAGATTTTCAAAAGTTCAAAATCCAAGATGGCGGCCGTGGCCAAAGTAGCGAAGATGTTATCTTCTCATAAGTATTATTATTTTAAAAATAGCTATGAGGGGCAGCTCGCGAGTCGCAAGTTCATCGCGAAGCAAGGAACCGGGAGTCCAGGGACACTCCTCGGCTAGGCGTGACAGCTTGCACAGCAAGCTGTTCACGGCTAGTATATATATGTTTATCTGTAAAATCGGGACGGTCAAATTCTCTAGTTTATTGCCGTCCAAATGACACCCTCCCAAGGGTTCTTAGTGGGATTTTATAAAAAAAAATAAATAGAAAGACTTGAACCACAGTTCCAAGGTGAAAAAAAAGTAATACATGTGTTGGTTTCACTCACATACAAAATTTTCGGCAATTAATTCAAGTGCAAGGCACCAAACTATAATGATAAATTTCACCTGTTGAAATGCAAATTTTACTAGTGAACATGAGGTATTAGGGCTTCCAAATTCTTCTTAACTTTCAAAATTTATTTACTGGTTAGCTGTCGAAAGTACGCAGGTTCAGTTTCACATCAAATTAAGAAACATAACTAAAACAAATACAAAATAATGAGACGGTGGAACACATTTGGCTTATTGAAGGTTAGCAGCTGAGAGATAACAACTAATTTTTGGTTACTTTTCAATTTTCTTTTCATTAGCCTTAATAACGCATGGAATTGGTGTGTGAAAACCACCAAACACCTATTTAATTAATTTATGCACATGGTGACGTAGTTTCTTCTTTATCTGCTGTTTACATTTGCTTGTGTTCTTTATATATTTTATTATTATTTTTCTTTTGTGCCTTTTGCACTGAAAATATTAATTAAATCTGTCTTTGAGTGACGTATTTCTTTGACTTTCTTCCAGGCGTAGGAAGGGGGGGGCCAGGGGGGGCCTGGCCCCCCCCAAAATTGGAAATAGTATCATCTGGCCCCCCCCCCAGAAATTCTGGATGGTGCACTGATTGAAATTTATCACTCTTAATGCACATAGTTTTTACTTAAAATCTCGCGCTCGAACGGTTAGTTTTTTCTTCTCTGTTCATTATTCAGTTGAATTGCTCTAAAAAATCTGGATGCAATCGATTTTTTTCTAATTCATAATTCATATCTTTATTTTTTGGTACATGACAAATGCTCATTCGTTCATAGTTACGTCTTGCTCATTATATTATATTTTACTTTGCATGGGCTTTTCCTAATACAGAACAATGATTCTGGCATTCACTAAACATTTATTTCGCAATTTTCACACAAATGAGTGGTTAAAAGTGAGAAAATAAATGGAATAATCTGTTGAATGCAACAATTTCAAAGTATTTTAACCTTAAAATGCATAAAACTGGGTGAATTTTATGCAGAAATTGAAGGAAGATTAACGCCACAAGTGCCTCGAGATGCGCTCAAATAGAGTTAAAATTTCAAAAATTTTCCGGGGGAGGCCCCCCGGACCCCCCGCTGACCTGGGGGGTATTCCATACCCCCCAGACCCCCCGGTGGTGGGGGGCCAGGCCCCCCCCAGCAAAATGGCCTAGCTACGCCTATGCTTTCTTCATTTTCTATCATTTTATTTCAGTTTGCTGATTTTCGCTCTCCCACTCTATTTCGACAGGTGTAGTTGTCCAAATACTTGGAGTTTCACTTTGTGGGTGAATTTCGGGGTATTTCGTCAACTATATGTCTTAATAACTGCTCCTCCAGTGATAAGATTGACTCCACGTGAGAGTAAGGCACAAAGATATGGGGATACATACAATGTGGAATCAAGCCTGCCACTGAAGGAAGGAGACCCACTCCCTTTAGCTTTCAATAAGGTGTGCATCTTGCAGAAGTTTTACAAGATTTTTGGTCACTTTAAATTGTTTCTCTAACTCTTAACTCTCATGTCTTCTCTCTGTAGATAGGTAGGCTCAATATTTATGAGCTGGGAAAATGTTTGCGGAACCGCTATGATGGTTTTATTCCGGCAAAATACAAATCCTCTCACATTCATGTTCGTTCAACCTATGCTGATCGATGTATCGTGAGTGCCCCTGTTGACAGTCGGATTTGGAATAAGGATCTTCTGTGGCAACCCATTGCTGTTCATTCTGTTCCAAGAGCTATGGATAATGTAAGTCCTGCATTTTCTTATAGAGGCTGAAATATGAAATAAAATAGCAAGCCCAAACTATGACTATAAAAATCACGTAGACAGGGATCCAGAAAGTTTTTTGCCTTCACATATTTGAAGGCTGTCTGCACATTGCTCCTTACATTAGACTTCTTTTCCTTCACATTTTCTAAGCCAGTCTTCACATTGCTGTCCACTTAAGACTGTGTGTTTCAATTTTTGCTTTGCATAAAACATACAGCTCACAGTAAAAATTTTGCGCTTAGCAGTTTCCCTCTGAAAGAATACCGCTTTTAAAGACTGTTACAATCGCAAGTTTCCAAGCTTGCCTACAAGATTCAAAAGACAGCTGGATTAAAGTGTGTTCTTACATCAAAACCGTCCTAGTCAATAAAAAAGCTGTAATAGACACATTAATTTTTGCCGATGAATGCCAAAAGGCGGATTCCGGCATCGCACATTTTCAACCAGAGTTGAATTAAGTAATCTTCTGTACTTGTTTTCATCTCAACCTTTGTTAATCTTTGCTTTTTATAGTCCCGATAATCCTTGTTTTTAAAATTTCAATTGTCACTTCCATTGTAAGTGAAAAAATGTATCTGATTTACATACTCAAGCGACAATAAACAAACAATAAAAACAAAAAAAATAGTTTCAGTCACAAAAAGTAGCGCGGCCTTCACATTTTACGAACTCCTTCTCCCGGCTTACACATATTGAAAGCCCCTTCTGACAGCCTTCACATTTCAAACGCCCGTTTTCGACAACCTACACATTTTTATTGCAACTGACAGCGACCGGATTGATCATTTGGTCGTGGAATTTTTGCACCGCATTTATAAAAGAAGAAACACTTTTAAAATTGAACCGTCTTATAAATATTATGACAAAATTGAAACAGTAATTTTATAACCATCTACAAGCAAGAAGCATGATGCACAAGACGAAGTGAAAAGAGGTGAAGCGAAGATACAATCTTCTCCAGAATCCAGGATCTTCGAGAGAAACGCTCATGGCTGTGCTGGTAGGTATACGAACTCAGGACATTCCGGTCAAAGAACAGAGTCGCAGAGAGAACCCAGCCACAGGCCGAGGCTCCAGAATCTGAAGATTCAAAGTTGGAGGTTGAATATTGAATGCAATTCTCGAAAAACATCCAAGGAGCAAAGCTCGGTGTTACGAAAAAGCAATTATTGATAACAGCCAAAGCCAATTAAAAGTAATGCGTTTGAGGAGATCTGAGATAAAGATTGATCTTCACATGATAAAAAAAGAAAATAGATTAAATTGAATAAGGAGGTTTTTATTGTAAAATCGTCAACGTTGCGTCTTGCCCCAGCTAGAAAAGACGTTGTCCCCAACGTCAAACATACTTCCTTGAAGAGGATTACACGGTATCTAATGGATGTTCAGCTAATGGCGCAGTAAAAATACAAAAGAAAATTGCAAGTGACATAGCGGAAAATCGAGAAAAATTTAAATGTAGAGAAACGCAAAGTAGAAAATTATAAGAAAAGACAACAAATTAACAGCAAAATTTGATCAATAACAAAAAGGTACACAGCAGTAAGTGTTGAACAAATGGCGAAGAAAATTTCCCCAAGATACAAAGTTTCACGTAAATCGTTGGAACAGGAACCGACTTAGCATTTTAGGCCACGGCCGCCATCTTGGTTTTGGAATTTTGAAAATCTGACCAAAAATTCAAGTTTTCCGTCGAGAAGTGAACTCCCCCCCCCCCTATCAATTTTCACAAAAATCCGTCAAAAAATACCCCCTAAAACCTGAAATTTTAATGCTGTGACGTCACGCGACAGGATTAAACCTGTTCGGTGCGGTGCGTGTAAATAACCGCATATTCCCAATGCATCACTATTCGGAGAAACAACTTTTCGCTCTTCTAAGTTTAAAAGATAGAAGCTTAAAAGGCTAAATCCTGTTAAGAAAATTTAAATCATATGAACATTCTGCCAAGGCCGGATTTGCCTACTTGCCGCCTATATTTTGCCGCCCCGTTCTCATTCGTTTTGAAACATCAATAAATACCATCAAGTGAAGTGCCGGAGAGGAGGGGTACATAAGACGCATTTACCTACTCGTGTTGGAAACATATTTCTGCGAAAGCCCTGTCAACAATACTGGCAAAATGTCACGGAACTTTGCGTGAAACTTAGGTTCCGTGAACCTATCTCTGTGTGGACAAGGCCTTCCATTTGTAAGAAATGGGCAAAAAAATTATGAAAGAGCAAACATAATTCTAGCTGGAGCGCAATTCAACTATGCATTCACAACTGCAAAAATGTCGAAGGAAATCGACAAGCCCAGCGTTCATGGAGGCTATTTCCATTTTAATCTTCCGTCACATTCTTACGGCGCAATGATACAACTATTTGAACTCTCCGGAAAGCGTAAGGTATCACGCCGCATTTGAAGGCGTTTTCAAAACAGCCTAGTCCCGATACCCGGATTATCGTTTTGCATAGTTCATAATATTTTGTTTTCATTTCTAACCACTTGTTTATTCTTAATCCTCGTATAAAAACCACCCATTTACTAAATACAATTCTAGCTGATGCGCGCTTAAGCTATGCAGTGATGACTGCATAAATGTGAACGAAAATCGAAAAGGCCAGCGTGCATGAAGGCTATTTCAATTGTAATCTTCCGTCACATTCCTACGGCGCAATGATACAACTATTTGAACTCTCCGGAAAGCGTGAGGTATCACGCCGCATTTGAAGGCGTTTTCAAAACAGCCTAGTCCCGATACCCGGATTATCGTTTTGCATAGTTCATAATATTTTGTTTTCATTTCTAACCACTTGTTTATTCTTAATCCTCGTATAAAAACTACACATTTGCTATATACAATTCTAGCTGAAGCGCACTTAAGCTATGCAGTGATGACTGCATAAATGTGAACGAAAATCGAAAAGGCCAGCGTTCATGGAGGCTATTTTTATTATAATCATTAATCGAAATTTACTACTTTAAATCTTGAACCAAATCTTCCGCTATCGCATACGAAAAATCATAGAGAATTTAAGTTTTATGTTGACCAGCTACTCAAAAAAATAATAAAATTTCTAAGGAAGTCTGCAACGTCGCAAATTGAGAAACGTCGACTCTCATTTTGCCCAAAAATATGTATGCATAAGAGTGAAGGCATTATGACTTTCCTCTCTCAACTTATATTCGTCTGTAACGATAAACAATGGGACGCGTTCGCTACGGCGCCTTGATACAACTATACAACCTCGACGGATGTCCGTATTGCGTTCAAAAAATTGAAGGCGTTTTGACTCCCTGCTCATACTACCTGTAGTTGATTCGATCGACAGACGCGTTGGTCGGCGGTGACGGGGACTTGATGCAAGTATTTAAACTTGATGGATGTTTGGATCGCACCGACTGAAGTGCGAAACCACGTATCTCCATTGCGGTGCTTCAAAATTTCCGTTGTCATTTCATCTCTTCCATGAGAAACAATCCAAATTTACGACTTTAAATTTTGAACCAAATCTACTGCTATCGAATACGAAATATCATGGAGAATTTAAGTTTTATGTTGACCAGCTACTCGAAAAAATAAGAAAATTTCTTAGGAAGTCTGCAACGTCGCAAATTGAGAGACGTCGACTCTAATTTTGCCCAGAAATATGTATGCGGAAGAGTGAAGGCATTATGACTTTCCTCTCTCAACTTATATTCGTCTGTAACGATAAACAATGGGACGCGTTCGCTACGGCGCCTTGATACAACTATACAACCTCGACGGATGTCCGTATTGCGTTCAAAAAATTGAAGGCGTTTTGACTCCCTGCTCATACTACCTGTAGTTGATTCGATCGACAGACGCGTTGGTCGGCGGTGACGGGGACTTGATGCAAATATTTAAACTTGATGGATGTTTGTATCTCACCGACTGAAGGGCGAAACCACGTATCTCCATTGCGGTGTTTCAAAATAATCGTTCTCATTTCATCTCTTCCGTGAGAAACAATCCAAATTTACGACTCTAAATTTTTAACCAAATCTTCTGCTATCGAATACGAAAAGCCTTGTCCCGATACCCGGATTATCGTTTTGCCTAGTTCATAATATTTTATTTTCATTTCTAACCACTTGTTTATTCTTAATCCTCATATGAAAAACATCCATTTGCTAAATACAATTCTAGCTGAAGCGCACTTAAGCTATGCATTGATGAATGCAAAAATATGAACGGACATAAAAAAGGTCAGCGTGCCTGAAGGCTATTTCAATTGCAATCTTCCGTCACATTCTTACGGCGCAATGATACAACTATTTGAAATCTTCGGAATGCGTGAGGTATCACGCCGCATTTGAAGGCGTTTTCGAAGCAGCCTAGTCCCGATTTCCGAATTATCGTTTTGCATAGTTCATATTATTTTGTTATATTCCGTACAAACCTCGTATAGAAACCACCCATTTGCTAAATAGAATTGAGGAGCTTTCCAGGAAAAGGGCACATACCGAAAAAACAATTTGTTAGGAAAACGCACTTGAAGTTTTCATTCCTACTTTCTGGGCACTGATGATGACATACATCGGAACTGGGGCACTCACATCAACGTTCATACACCCTAGAATGAATAACGGCCATTGGTAAAACTTACACTTCTTTCAGTGCTGTGGGAGGAATTTTTTAAAATTTTCTGTTATGTGCCCTTTTTCCGGAAACGGACCGGTGGTTATAGGTTTTGGCTTTCAAAGCTAAATTTTCAAGACTTTAACGAGTTTCTAAACGAGAATAAATCATAATTTCGATCGCGAACGTGCGGGTGGATCATTTTCGATCATCGTTAATAAAAAAGACAGCAAAACACGCGAAAAAATCAAAAAATTAAAACCCACAAGAGACCATTAAAAATTGAATTATTAATAATTACAGAATTTCACGTGTCACCGGTAAAACACGTAGACAATCACTGCAACCCGATGATGTTGCATTGATTAGTAGAATCAGTGCGATGCATCTTTAATGAGGAATCCTTACTTATATCAGTACCCATCACCTGCCTGCCTACGCCCTGCGCGCTATCTCCTCAACGTCGCGTCGCCGCGACCGTACCCAAGGGCGAAAAGATAAAATACGCCTGACTTAGCCTCACAAAACTTGGTCTCTTAGCTCCAAAAATTGATCAATTAAGCTGAAACTCGGGACATGACTCCGGAATGCTCCTCAAATATGGTTTAATAATTTTAACTTCTGCCGCCGCGCCGCGCCGACCGCACAGTGTTTGACGCAATGCGTGAAGTATTCATGCAGTCTTGAAGGCGCTATGCGTTTCGCGTCAACCGCTGCTCACCGCGCTGTGTTTGACGCAATGCGTGAAGTATTCATGCAGTTTTGTAGGCGCTGTGTTAAATGCCGACCGCTGCGCCGAGGGCTTCTCCTTATTTTCATCTCAAGTCTTCGTCATCATTGCATCTCTGCGTCGCGCCGTTCCAGACTCGACTAATTAAACGTTCTGCCTCTTGTATCACCGAAAGACGACAAAATTAGAATTTACTATACTCGCTGGAAATGAGAGATTTTGTCGCCTTATCTTGTTTGTAATTTTTTTTCTGAATCCAATTTTTTTTAACCTACATTCAAAAAATTGCAAAATTTGCCGCCCCCTAAAGGTGCCGCTATGAGCCGCAGCCCATGTGACCACCCCCTAGATCCGGCCCTGCATTCTGCAAGCATAAAAAAATTAATAGAGAAACAGAAACATAAAGAAAATTCGTCAAAAAAATCGTCTTGATGGTAAAACTAAAGCTGTACTGATATTAGTGACACTACTTTTTCCATCAAACTTTAATTTTGTTGAGGAAAATGATTGCAATTTGAAAGTTAAAAAAAAATTATATCCTTAAAAGGATTCGATTCCCGGCCAGGCGACCCGAGTTTGATGGTCTCAAACAGTGGTTGCCTGGGACTGGTTCAGTAGGGACGGAGGAGGGATGGGACTTAAAGCGCAGGATTAGCCCTTGTGGGCTACTTGAAGTGGTGGTAGTAGTGGTAAAAGGCTGGCACCAGGAACCTTGAAATAAATTATGCTTAAACACATAAATACTTTTATTGGGAAGTATCTGGTGGAGGAAAAAATATGAGAATTTCATGTGAAAATGATAAAACAGTTTATTGGTAGATTCAAAAACAAATAAAACTAATAAATGCAAAAATCTTCAAAACAAATAATGGGGGTAGTTTGACAGGTACACTCATCGTTAGACACCATCATTAAGAAAATATGTTCAATCTCGAACAATCCATTTTTCTCATTATATTGAGTAAGTGGTTGAAAAAATTTTTTCTAGACTAGGTGACATGAATAAAACTGGTTTCCTGGAGCTCCAGCTTAAGTTGGCTGTATTTATCAACTTCTCATCAATAAATTAAAGAAGTTAAAGGGTCCCAAAAAATCAAAGTAATCTGTGCATCGAACTTATCAGTTGCTGTAAATAGAAAAAAAAAAACAGCCACTACACATTTTTGCGGTCTTATTTTCTATATCACGACAGTTGTATAATCCAGTGGTTTGCATCAGACTAAAAATACCTAACGAAAATAGAAAAATTGAACATGATAAAAAATTGTATAAAATAAAACTTATTCATTGATTAAAATTGAAAAATTTCTTAAAAAGTTAATTGATAAAACGAGTAAAAGTGAACAAAATGTCTTAAATAAATCATTTGATTTACATTCTCATTGGCACAAAACAAAAGCTAGAATTGAGGTTTACAGCTGCAAGATAGTCACAGACTCAGAATGTCAAAATGGGGGTTGATATGTGTTCGTAAAATTCTCAGGTCTGCACTAAAAAAGAAGCTGAACTTGGAGTGGATAATTATTGTGTGTATCATCGTGCTGATTCAAAAATGGCCTTAGTTCATCTCCTTCATCCATCCATACTTCGCCTTTTCTCCTTTTTTTTTGGGCCTGTGTTATTTTTTTACATACACATTATCCTTTTTCGAATAGGAAACTTGACTATTCCAACTAGTCCTCTGACAGCTTCCTAAAGCATAATTTCTCACAGCATTTTTAATAACTATTATTTACATGTAATTGATTGGACGAACATCAATAAAAACTAATGGAAGACTGTTTAATGAGGAAATTACATACAAACTTGTTTTCTTACTTTCACTGATCACACATTACTAACCTTACACTAAACCTAACATTGTCACTAATCTTACATTAGTGACAGAATTGCTGACATTGTACCATAGCCATTGGTAGTTGTTCCTAACAATGTTATTTAGACATAATGGCTACTTCTGTCTCTCATGTGAGAGGTGCTTCATACCCACTCACATTCATACTTTTAACTTGAGCAGAGCAACTGAGAATGACACTGGGATCATTAATCTCTGTTAAATCAATGGAAAAAATATTAATTCACACTACATTAAAACCCATTTCCTACAATGATGAAAGACTCAGGTATATGCATTCTGTCATGTAGAAATAATTGCCCAGTCTGCGTACTATTCGGTCAAAAACTTGAAAATCACACCGATGGGCAAGCTGATTTAATCGCGTATCAATAAATGCAAATTTAACATTAATACTTTTGAGATACTTTACTTGGTGAGATGCGCGTTGGAAATTACAAGAAGCTAAGATGATAATTTCAAAGAGAGCACTTTTAGCTTCATCGTGGCTGAGCAAGCACATACGAAATTGATCATACCATTTGCTGAAAATGATGATTCAAATGGGGTCATGTGGTATCAGATCTAATAATTTTAAGTTCAATGATTAAAAAGAGCAGTTGATATGACTTAAGATTTAAAAAATAAAGAGAGAAAAAAATATTTATGGAGACACAAAAAATCTTCCTCCTTTGCGTAAAGTTGGCTGCAGAATTTTGAACATGACTTTATAACTGTATGACGGACAATTTTAGATGTACTATTGACAAAGCAGCAGGAAAAATAGGACATTAAAATATCATTCAGAGACCTGATAACAAAACACAGTTTAGTTCATCTAAGTACTTTTTATAAGTACCTCATTTCCCACTGTAAGGCACTTTGCATCACACTTTTGTTTCTAATATGAAATATAGGTAGTGCTAGCGGAGACCCATCTCCTTAGAATGTGCGCTATAATACTTGAATGGTAGATTGGTGCGGAAATGAAATTTTTCAGTTACCATTATTATTACTCATTATCGATTACTTACGATTTCAGTTATTTATTACATTCTTGGTCATAGTTACTAATGCTGACAGATTTTAGAGCAGTGGCAAAATGATCAAGATCGCACATCCCGTCATGGACACTATCACAGCCTTTAATATTCAGGACAGTCAGTTCTTTGTCCAGAGCATGGTTCTTGTACAACAACTGAAAACAAACAAAAGAAAACTCTATTCCATGTTTGCTGTGAAGAAAACTACGCAAATAATTGATTTGAAGATGATAAAAGACTATCCTGAAGGACTTTAAAGGAAAACATTACTGTTGGAGTCTGCAATACCCAAAGACAACTCCATACTCACTTGCATTTAAAGATCAACCAGAATGTTGACACAGGAATGCAGAAAAATGTCTGATCATGCGCCTGCCCAAGCACGTGAAAATATGGAAAAGCCCCAAAAATGTGGAAGGAGAGAACATTTTGAGGGGCCAAAAGTCGAAAATCAAAGGAAAACCATCATCTTTTTTTTAAATTGGTGGGAAATTTTGTGGAAAACTGATGAGAAAAATGTGGAAAGCCGGCTGGCAGGTGCGTGAAAATATGGAAGCTTAGAAGATTTTGCCCTCCTCTGTTGACAGACTCTGCGAGATAAAATTCTTTGAATTTTCCAGGTTTTCATGGACCATAATGATCAAAATACCCAGACTTCACATCATAACATAGAACTAAAAATAAAGTACTTTTACCAATAATTTCACCACAAATTAAAGAGACATATGAACCGTTTTTCCTCAGGTATAAATTATTCATCAGTTGATTGAATTGCAATTCCTTGTTGAAAATTATTCTTTTACTTACAATTCAGAGTGTAATTCAGCACATGGAATCTCAAACCAAATGGAGACCCTGTCTGATGGTTTGGACAGTGCTAATGTTTTTCAAGATTTTAAGTTTCGAAATTTTCCAAATTTCCATTGGTAAAATTCTCTGGTTTTTCCCTGATTTGCATGACCTGATGAAATTTCCAGTTTCGTAAGTTTTCCAGACCTGTAGACGCCCTGTCAATTCTTATTTTAAAAATGCAGACTATGTTAGTCTAATTTCGTAAAAATTGGAAAACTAAAATAGATTAAACAGCCTTGGAACATGGGAACAAATATCTTTCATTGTAGGGCAATCTACCTATAAAAAAATAAAAAAACCCTTGAATGATTCAAATTTCATACACAAAAAAAAAAGAATTAGGTAGGTATGGAAAAAAAAACATTAAAAATTAAACAAACCTACCTTTACAAAATACTTGTTACTCATCTGATGTAGTTCAATGATGAAAGTAGCACCATAATTAGGTTTTGGTACTTCTTGAACTACACCTAAACTTCGCCACAGAGAAAGTACGGTCAGATCATGTGCCGAATATAATGTTAAAAGACGGTCAAAGTCGGCTGAACTCGTCTTATTTTGCATGTTTGTAATGATCTCATGTATTAGAAGCCCTAGACAGGACAATCAGAGAAAAATATTGAGTTAAAGTGTAACAAACAGGTGAAAAGGATCAAATAATACAAATTATAGGTCACGCTAGTTATATACAATTTAAGTAAAAATAAAGATTTGCTATGAATTGGACGACAAATAAATTAAAATTACTAAGAAACCATTTATTAAAATTTTGTCTGTAGCCGCTTACAATAAAAATGGGTGACCAATTTTTCTGGAAAAATGAAATATTTTATTGAAAATAGCTGCTCACACTCAGGAATTCCAAGTATAATAGGTTTTAGTTTCTAAAAAATGTGTATTTTATCTAAAGATATTTGGTAAAATGTAAGCATTGATGCAGAGTTGTTTTCTTTCAAAACAGCAGACCTGTGGTTATTTTTATTCAAATTTTTAACTTGAAAAAACGTAAGTATTGGTGTCCAGGAACCTCCTGAATTATTTTATTCTTTACTATTCACATCTTTATTGAGCTCCTTTCCAGTTATTCAAAGAGACAAAATGTGGGGGGGGGGGGGGGGAAGAGAGAGATTTTCCTTGCCTTACCTGAACATAACTTCTTTAAAGTTGGTGTTTCTGAAAATACAGATAGCGATGCCATGGCAAATGGTTTCAGTTTGTCAGGATAGATACCATGGGTCCATTCAGGAAGTTTATACCCTTGCTCTTCCTACATGAACAATAAGACAAAAAGAGGGTTCAAATGAAAAATCTACGCTCATTGCAAAATGCACACATTTTTTAAAGTGGGTTTGCTTTGATTTTTGAACTCAACATGTTAGATTTTTCACCCATGAAGAAAAATACTCATGAATCCGCAGTCTATGACTTGTAGCCGACATTTACACACACATTGTAATTACTTGAAAGTTATCTTCATGAAGTGAATTTTAGTCAAAATAGTACGGAAGAATTTAAAATAATTATGGGACCAATTGCTCGTACACTGCCCACAGAGACAGCTCATGATTAGTTAAAGTCAAATGGGTCAATTACGCTGGTCAAAGAATTGTGTTAAGATGATTTCAGACCATAGATCAGCAAAAAATATTAAGATCGGTTCAAACACCAAGTTTTCAAGCACAATATTGACAAAAACATCACCCTTTAAAAATGGGCATATAATGTCATCCACCGCAGCGATACAAACTCTGGTTTCTTCCACGGCAATTTCATCCATATTTTAATTCAAACGATCAGTGCAAATGTGTGTATTGCTGACTGATGACTCTAAAATGGAAGAGACCGCGGTATGTACTACTGCAATGGATGACATGCCATGTTTTTAGAGGAGCAATATCTCTGTAAAAATTGGGCATAGGGACTAGCCATTTGGAGAGATCTTATTATTATTTGCTGATCTACAGGCTCAAACCAGGACTGATTCATTGATTGAGTTGAATACATATCAGCGAAGGTGCACTATTAAATACATTTACCTGCATATTCATTAGTCTGCTCTTTGAAGTATACATCCACTGTGTATAAAAAGTAGTAATAAAAATAATGCAACTATTTAAATTTTAATATTGTTGCGCCGGAAGTATTGCCTTGAGCAGTAAATGGACCACACATTAAATTTTTTTTCTCTTCCATTTAAAGAATTACTTAAAAAACGAAAAAATGATATTAATAACGAGATAAATATTAAAAAACGAACCGCAATTAGTAGATTATCATAGAGTAACTCAATATCCATAACACTTTTCATTTCCACACCTGTCATTTTGGACAGATGATCAATTAATTGTCGATGCTCATCCATCATTTTCTGTATTGAGCTGTTCACAACAGCTGCCTTTTCTTTCACAAACAATGGGCAAGGTGTTGTGCCACAGATTAAAACCTGTAAACAATAAATACAAAATAATAATTGGAAGCGGAGAAAATTATTGAGAGACTACAAATTTTAAAAAAATTTAAATAGTGAGAAGGATCAAGACTTCCATTTTCCATTTGATTACACCAACCCTTTGAGCAATACTCTGCTTCATTTTATGAAACAAAAATAAATACAAGAGACTTAAACCGCAGTTCCAAGCTGAAAAAAAAAATTAATACGAGGGTCGCCGAGAAAGTAAGTTCACTTGTTCAATATCTCTAAACTAAAGAAGGTAAAGAAAATCTGTAGAAATTGTTGAAAAGCCATTACTCACAGCTCTCTAACGCGCAATAGATTTTTAAATTTGGTTTGATAGAACTCAAGAAAAGTGGGTTTTTCTGAACCCACCTCCTCTCTGCACGGGTCCAAACTTTCACGGAGCTTCATTCGCAAGTGAGCCGCTGTGTCTATCGCTTATGGCAAAAAAGTGGCTTGGAGGTGGTTGAAATACATGTAAAACATAAGTAAAGACTTTTTTCAGGTAGGAAATAGCAGGTTTAGCCGTGTTTACTTCAAAATCAGCTGCATCCGAGCAAAAGTTTACAGAATTGTCAACGTGAATGCTCACTACCTAACTGAATCCTTCATAAGCATTCAAATTATCCTGCCAGTTCTCAAAGAAATTTCGTCAAAGATCCATGATTTGGAAAAATATGCAGCTTTTACAACTTTTTTACAATAAATGAACCTGAATTTGTGCAGTTAGGGTCACTTTTCTTGGCAAGAGAACGAATAATAAAACTCAATGCAGACACCGAGACCAAATTCAGGGTTACAATTCCAAGAGTTGACCAAATGTAGCTTGACATTTCCATGTGCTGCAGTCCAAAGCCACTAATCATCAAAGTAAACACGGTCAATCCTGCTATTTCCTACCTGAGAAAAGTCTTTTCTCATGTTTTACATGTATTTCAACCACCTCCAAGCCACTTTTTTGCCATAAGCGATAGACACAGCGGCTCACTTGCGAATGAAGCTCCGTGAAATTTTGGACCCGTGCGAAGAGGAGGTGGGTTCAAAAAAACCCACTTTTCTCGAGTTCTATCAAACCAAATTTAAAAATATAAAGCGCATTAGATAGCTGAGAGTAGTAAGTTTTTAACGATTTCTACAGATTTTCTTTGCCTAACTTAGTTTAGGAGATATTGAACAAGTGAACTTACTTTCTGTACAACCCTTGTACATGGTTTTGGCATCACTCACATACAAAATTTTGGCAATTTATTCAAGAGCAAGGTATCAAACTTAATGGTCTTATGGTACCTAATGGTCTTATGGTACTTAATGGTCAATTTCACCAATTGAAATGCAACTTTTACTAGTGAACATGAGGTAAGAGGGCTTCCAAATTCGTCTTAAAGACTTGCCAGATTCATTTACTAGTTAGTTGTCGAAAGTATGCAGGTTCAGTTTCACATCATATTAAGAAACACAAGTAAAACAAATACAAAAAAAAAATGTGACCGTGGAACACATTTGGCTTATTGAAGGTTTGCAGCTGAAAATAACAACTGATTTTTAGTTACTTTTCAATTTTTTTTTTTTTCATTAGCCTTAGTAACACATGAAATCGGTGTATGAAAACCACCAAACACCTATTTAATTAATTTATGCACATCATGCTTCTTGCTTGTAGATGGTTTCACATTTAAAATACTGTTTCAATTTTGCCATAATATTTATCAGACGGCTCAATTTTAAAAGTGTTTTTTCGTTTATAAATGCACCTATATTCAAGGGTGCAAAATTTCTGCAAGCAAATTATCAATACAGTTGCTGTCAGTTGCAGTAAAAATGTGTAAGTTGTCGAAAACTGGTATTTGAAAAGTGAAGGCCGTCAGAAGGGGCTTTCAATATGTGTAAGCTGTGAGAAGGAGTCTGTAAAATGTGAAGGCCACGCAACTTTTTGTGACTGAAACTATTAAATACGGTATTCTTTCAGAGGGAAACTGCTCAGCGCAAAATTTTTACTGTGAGCTGCATGTTTTATGCAAAGCAAATATTGAAACACACAGTCTTAAGTGGACAGCAATACAAAGACTGACTCAGAAAATGTGAAGGAAAGGAAGTCTTATGTGAGGAGCAATGTGCAGACAGCCTTCAAATATGTGAAGGCAAAAAAACTTTCTGGATCCCTATCTACTTGATTTTTATAATTATAGTTTGGGCTTGCTAGATTTTATTTCACATTTCAGCCTCTATAAGAAAATGGAGGACTTACATTATCCATATTCCTTGGAACAGAATGTACAGGAATAGGTTGCCACAGAAGATCCTTATTCCAAATCTGACTGTCAACAGGAGGGTATAATCCTGCTAGTAGAACTTGGGCACTCATGATACATCGATCAGCATAGGTTGAACGAACATGAATGTGAGAGGATTTGTATTTTGCCGGAATAAAACCATCATAGCGGCTCCGCAAAAATTTTCCCAGCTCATAAATATTGAGCTTACCTATCTACAAAGAGAAGACATGAGAGTTAAGAGTTAGAGAAACAATTTAAGGGGACCAAAAATCTTGTAAAACTGCTGACACTAATGATGATGAAAAATTGAAGACTGATTTTATAACCATCGTATGATACAAAATTATTTCCTTTGCTCTTTTGACTAGGTGTACAACAATGTCTTGATATAAATATGATGCACCTGAGGGAAAAGGGACCAAAGGTGAGTTGCAAAATTTACAGGAGAGTAATAAAATGTGGTTTTGGCCGAAATAATGGATTTTCAGTTTTTTCACTCTAATCAATTTCTACATATCTCAGGAACTGTAAGTTCAAATTTGCATTTATAACGATGCTGAAATTGTATTGAATGAGGGAGGTCAAAACCAGCGACAATGCGGGAACTCCATCTTGACTAAAATGAACAGCTTATCAAAAGCTAACATGATGGCAACGTTCTGTTTTTATTTACAGACATGAATATTAAAGTTCATTATGAAATATTGAGGTCATTACTCAAGCAGTAATTTATTTTTAAAATGAATTCATAATGTGACTCAAAACTTTGACTTTCTTTTGGTTGAAACCGCATTTTTTCGTTCTTACAATCTGAAATGCCTTGAAAGGTCGTTTTCTTTAATTTTTAAATATTTTTGCAGCAAATAATTCAGAATTAAGAAACCCCTCAATGCTAAAATATGGTTACATCAATTTTTATTCTTCTCACCTTAAGTCCCCTTTCCCTCGGATGCACCACAAATACAAAGCATATTCTTCAGAATTTCAGCACCATTCACAAAAGAAAGAGAGAAAAAATGAAATACGAGATGAATATTACATGAATAATTGAATCAACGTATGCGAAAACATTCGTTGTCCAATACAGGGTTTCATATTTGCGGTAGGTTTCTTTTGTCCCTTGATGAATAGGATCGATCTCTTTGGTAAACGTTTAATTACACTTAGGAGATTATTTATAAAATTTATTCTACATTCTGAACATCTTAAACCATCTTGTGTCGTTAAGTTACAATAAAAGTGTCCACTCAAATTCTGAAACACTGTCTTGGACATCAGACGTTTTTGCATACGTCAATTCAATTGAAAAATTAAGAGAAAATATTCACAATCCCCAGCATTCCATTCCATGACAAGAAAAGTGATGATTTCCCAGAGTGGAAAAAAAAACCAGGAAGTCTGCAAATTGAACAGTTAGGTACAACATCAGAAAACACAAAACAAGAAAAAAAGAAGCAGTATAATTTCTAAATCGATGGTGATAAGAAGATTCCTTACGTTCATCAATTGCCCTTTCCCTTCTGACCAGAAAGATTCATTTTGAAAGGGATCCAACGGGTATGTAAAAGTGGGTACTCTTTCACCATGTCTATGTACCTGCAAAAAAACAAGACGGACATTAAATCATTTTTCATCAAGTTGATAAAGGGAGTAAGTAAGTGGGGCAATACTGAGAGTGAGGACAGCATTTTAATAAAGTAACTCTCATGACATGAACTCATGAAAAATAAGAAGACTTGCAATCAACTTGCACGTTTTTCCATGAAGATATGTGTTTTTTTTGATAATTAGTTAGGTATTGAACCTTGAAATAATGTTTTAATAAAGAGGAAATTATTATTTATAAATCCACAGCGGCTCACAATCAATTCAGCTTGGAAAAGAGAGAGTGTAAATACCTACAGTGACTTCTGTTTGCAAAAAATTCATTTAAGTAACTTCAGAAACAATTAATTATAATGTTAAAATGCTTACAATGCTGACGAAGCGCAGGGTAGGCTCCGCTTTGGGACTGCTTCCAAAAGATAAGTACGCGAGAAAAATCGTGGCTATGGCAAATCCTAGCACAGTCACCATTGAAAAGGTTCCTCTTTTTGGTGGTTCACAATACTGTAAAATGGAATTCCTTGTACCTCGATACATGATGAAACCACAATACCTGATGAACAAATTAGCAAATTTTAGAAAAATGAACACATGACTGGTTTAGTTCTCTTTGGGGATGACAACTTGAAATGACAGAAAAAATTATATGAACGTTGGTGAAGAATTTAAAATGACAATCATATTTAACTGGGAGAAAAATGGACAGAGCAGTATATACTTCCTTGGGTTTATCACTTATTGTTAGTATTTGATAAAACAACATAATTTTAACTTGTGCTCACTCCTCTAATGGATTAAATAATATGATAAGAATTGTTTACACTCAAAAAACTTCTGGAGTTGGGCTTAATATGTCAAGATACAAGATAAAATGTAGCTCAGTGATGATGAAACAATGAAGTGAACTTTGATCAGTTCTGTAGAGCTCTTTTTGTCAGATCAGTCACATGTCTTAGCTTTTAGCCTTAGCCATTGCTGATGCTTGCCAGGAAAATTTGGCGAACAACGGAGACATCGTATGTTCGGACAAATGTCAATCTCTGAATACCTCCAAATCAGCACCACTCAACAGGTTAATACATGCAGTCGGATGGCACCACTGATGAGTGATGACCTAAACAATACTTGACTTTTGTCTGAACAAACAATGTCTCCGCTTTAAGAAACTATTTGATGTTGCGTATATCTACTTAAAACTATAGGTGAGATAAAAAACGCTAAAAAATGTGGACCCAGCTGAATGCGACAAGATGCATGAGCTGAACACTCTCCCCCCTCATCCTTGTACTGATCCTCATTAAAGCTTAAATTTATGACTAATTGAACTTTGTTATATTTTTGGCCTTGCTTTCTCCGCAAAATGGTGTGGACCCAGCACTAAGTATATTACTACATTGTTACTTAAAACTACATCTGACGGGAAAAGTAATTTTTAAGATTCCAGTTTTGGAAACAAATTTGGAAAAAGATTTGGGGTCAACCCAGAGATGCGAGAAAATCTACACCTATCCATTTTACAAATTTGCTTCACCACATTATAAATTCAAAGTGATGATACTTGTTCTCATTACTGGATTTTTGAAGACAATTTTGAGAAAGAGGCGCAATTTTCTTGCTGATACAGGACAGCCTCTCCGTCTCCATGGCTTACTTTTGCGCCCTTCCTAATTCAAAACCCGTTTTTGCAGTTGTCATATTATGAAATGCGCCTGGCAAGCTGTATGATTCAGAAGTTTTTGAAACCCTAGGTCAACATTCCGATAGATAGTTAAAATTGCTCACCCTTCCAATTTCTTCTAAGGAGACGTTATGAATGATTTAAGAGGAAATTTTCCTTAAAAATTTGTTTTACTGTTGTGGATAGCATTTCATCTGAACACGAAACTGAAAACACACTAGATACTTACACACTTAATTAGGTACGATTCTTACAATGGGAGGAATTCACTGTTTACATGAAGGATCACACTTCTTTAAAGTTATTGCATTCTCCGAGAGAGCTTCATTTGAGAGGAACACTAATGAAAAAAAGGATTAGGGAAAAGTTAAAAATCACAGGGAATGTTTTTCACAAAAACTGGCGTAAGCAGTGTGAGATATGTGAGATAACATATTTAAATCAGAGAAATGGTAAACACGACAACCTAACCTCTGAGCAAAAAAAAAACAATTTGCGATGTTGCTAGTTGCTGAAGAATATTGAAATTTTGAATTCAGATTTTTGGAATAGTCGATAAGTTTTCATGCGCATGAGATTTTCAAAATAATTTCAAACATACATTTTCACATTTGGAGTCAGAATAGAGTCGTTGACCTTGATTGCTTTCCAAGTTTTCAAAAGCTAGGAAATCATTCACAAGCTAGCAACAGTGCAATACCGCCGATGTTAATATAAACAACCTCTTATCAGTTATCAGTCAATCCTGATCCACGCAAACCGGGACCTGGGGGAAACCTACCGTATGAAACTATACCTTCATAAATATATATTTTTTTTTTATTTATTGACGCGCTTTGTAGTAGTTACTGTAACTTTAATACGTCCGTACCATGAAGTCAGTCATAAACTCCTAACAGTTGAAAACATTCAGTACCTTTGAGAATGACATCAGCCCACAAAGTATGAGTTCTGAAATAAAGTATGACTTCTAGTTAGACCATGGATGTCGTAATTATTTTCATCGCCACATTATTGTTGTCTGTTTCAACAATTAGGACGTCCTGTCTCGAGGATAAGTGTGTTTCATATCACGAAGAGTCACCTACCAATTCTAAGAGAACAAATTCCATTGCATCCTCTGTTCCGAGGTAGGTATTTCTTTCAAGGATCAAGCTGATTATTTACAGAAGCAGAATCTAGGTTGATAATGCTATGTAAAATTTATTGAATATCGACGGAAAAACTACCAAACCACGTATCTCGGTTTGCGACGTCGCAGACTTCCTGTCATACTTTATTTTTTAAATGAAAAACTACTTAACGTCCAGTCTTAAAAATGTCTGTGATTTTTCCTCTTCGTGCGGAGAAAATTCTGTGAAAATTTCAAGGAATGATATTGATTTGGTCTACTTCAAAAAAATAAAATGCGAGCGTAGATTTTTAAACACCGCAAACGAGATACGTGGTTTGGTAGTTTCACCGTCGATATGTAATTATCTGATACTGGTGATACAGTGCATGAGAAAATACCAAGCCTGTTCTTTTTTTAAACGTATCACTGCCATCAGATGCTGGTAGGCAGTGTTTGGAAGCTTACTGATCGGCCACCTGATAGTTAATCAGCCAAAACAGTCCCTCATTCACGTGTTTCCCAACTCTCTTTAGATAGAAAATGGAGGTAAAGGCCTTACAGTTTTGGATGGCTCTTTTAAGTGTGCGCCATAATAGATTGGCTGCACATTGTTTACCTCATAAGAAATAGTGAAATAATATTGATGGGGAAAGTGTGAGACCACATAGAGCTCGCGGATCGTATGTTGAGACAAACATCAAAGTATTGTTTATGTCACCATTCACCAGTGGTGCCACCTGACTACATGTATTAACCTGTTGAGTGGTGCGAATTCAGAGCCAATCGGAGATAATTGACGTTTGTCTCAACATACGACGCGCAAGTTCTATCTTCATCTGTAACGTTGAAGAATTCAGTCATACTTTATTTTCTCCTTGGAAAACTAGCCAATGTAATTTCTTGAAAACTTCTTTGATTATTCTTCCCTGTTAGTAGAATATTTTTTATAAATTTCAAGGTATTAAGTTGACTTGTTCCTCTTTGAAAAATAAACAAGAAGCAAAGATTCTGAAACACCCCAATGGAGATACTTGGTGTTGCACTTTAGCCATCAAATGCCATCAATGTACTGGTCCCAAATTTTTCCTCCACATTTTATGGTTTTTATAGCTGTGTACAATCAACTTTATTCCTCTCACCTTATGTTTTCCTTTCCTTTATGAAGCCACAATTGATACCACAGTTTTTTTTTGTTTTTTTTTAACCTCGAAGTGCAGAGAAAATCATATTGGTAAAATGATTGAAAAAGCCAGCCAAATTGGCATTAAACTGAAAATCATATTATGACACCCGTTGCCCAGGAGGGGGATGACGAGAAAAAAATCTTAGTCCTCACCAGTCGCAAGCAAAGAGCAGAAACAGAGGCCAAAACTGCAAGTACTGTGTGTAGATGAGGACAGAGGTATTCTCAAGTGTGCAGCAGCGTTTTAGTGGGCTAAGACCCCCAACTCCTAACCACAGCACACCCCCTGGCCATGAAGGTCAGCAGTACTCTCATTAAAGGAATAGGTACCGTATCTTAATGCCCATATGTTAAGGATGATGTATAGATGAATGTACACTATATTATAAATGACGCAATGGTAAGCACCAAGCAAAAATTTAACCAACCCTAAGTCATTAGTCGTAGATAGACAAGATCATAAAATTTTGCTTGAATAAAACTCTCTCAAGTCAGTTGAAGAGGCTCTAAAATTGAATAATTTTGTTTTTTACTTGTCACAGTGTCCAAATACTTATTTTACACTTCTTGTACCTGATCTCAAAATATTTATTTTTAGGTACATTCTTTACGATGTTAATGCTCCAGAAGGATTCAATTTAAGAAGAGATGTATTCATGAGGATGGCTATATTTGTTAGGAGTCTAGCAGATAGTGGAGATTGGCACCTGGTGAGAAAACTTATGCCTTTTTTATATATTTGCTCTATTATGTGTGTAGCATGGGTATCAAGCACCTGAAAATACTATCAAATTAGTGTTCTGCCTTTGTATCAAAATTACAAGAGCTGCCCTAGGCATAAAGCCTCATTTTTAGGAGCCATCTACAAATTAATAATAGCCACTCTAAACTTTTGCTCACTTAATGTTGCTTCTCTATAGAAAATGTGAAAAAATCAGCGGGTTGCATCAACTTTTTTAGGTTCCATGATGACCCATCCAACCCATATTTTAGGCGCCAAAGCTCAATGTTCAGGCAAATTTAGCAGATGGCACCTTGAGTAGGCAGATGCATCAAAAGAATAAAGAAAAACTGAATGCAACTCATTAATAATTTATCCCTTAGAATTGCCTGTCAGTAAAAATTCTGGGGCTTCTCTTACTTTATACTTTACATCATACTTTATTCAGAAAAAACAAATTCCACAGACATTACATTTTTTTTAAAATTTCCACACTGAGCCCGACTCATTTTGTGGAGTTACCGCTTCAATTTTAAAAGTTCACAAATAAATACCACTAAATCCCAAAATTGTTTGTGTAGAAAGAGATTAAGATAAAAGGGAAAAACCCACCTTGCTCGTACAACTGGCTGCTCTAAAATTCTGAAAGAACCGTGGCAATGAGAAAAGTATAAATTACTTAGCCCGTCATGCCTAGATCACAAGAAATTATGATCATAAGCTAAATCATAATTTTTGAATCTTGCTTGAAACCATCCAAGAAGTTTGTATTATTTTATCTTTTCTCTTTTTAAGGTCCTCCCATCTTGGACGCATCTGTACCATTGGAAATCACCGTTTACTCAAAATCACTTACCATGGTCCCAGTACTTTGATCTCCCTAGTTTACAAAAGTTTGCACCAGTCATTGAAACTTCTCAATTTTTTCAAGGTATTTTTTCATCAATTTCTCCAATATTGGTAGCAATACAAAATATATATTCTTAATTGGTTTTCTCTGTTTCTCCAGGATGAATTATCAGCAATTAAGTTAACTATACAAATCATCAACTATTCCTCTTTTATGTTTCTTTTTTACAGAGTATGGCAGTAAACCCCTTGATGCTGTGTACATTTTGCAAAATTTCAAAAATGCATGGAAAGGTGACTTCAAATGGGAAGAAAAATGGATTTTTGAAAATTGTTCCTCTAGAAATAGTTTTTCAAGGTTTCCAAAATTGATTATAATATTTTACCTTCATTTGTTTTTTTTTTTCCTAAGAAAGCATATGATATGCTATGTACCAGGAAAAAGTCAAAGATTACTCTTATTAAAAGTTCTGTAATCATTCACAGGAAAAAAAACATTGTGTCATTTAATTTTAAAAAATTTAACATTGAAGTGATTGCACTTGCTGCAAAGCTACTTGTAGGAATTTTTTACAAAATATTTTGGCCAGAAAAATACTTAAAAATTTCAAATCATACTGGAGGTCTAAAGAGGGGTTCCAAGTTTGTAGTTCAAAAAACGAATTTTCACGGAGAAGCTTTTTACTGTTTTTATTGGTAGTGGTCGGGACTCAAAATGTACCATGTAAAATTACGTTTTTCGCCCTCTATAAGCAAGAAAATGAAATTGACTGCCGGTAACTTACTCTATGGTAAACTTGAGAGCTATTTCTGATGATCATTTAAGTGCCGCCTTTCTGAAGCAACTTGACAAAAACGATTATTTATAATAATAATAATAATAGATTAATATATATAATAATAATAATACCTATGAATTTTCTGTGTATTGAGCAAAATGAGTGAAATGTAAGATGCTGCACCTGCTTGAGCAAATAGGGTTTTTTTATAAGTGACAATCCTGACTGCACCATCATCTTTCACTAAATTATGTGAATTTCAGAATTTCTTGATGTTTGCATTGATTTTTTTATTTTTATCTCAGCTGAGCAAAGTCTCCTTTAAAATCTCACACTAATAGTGGTTTATGTTTAACTAAATCCAGTGTGTTTCTGAATACTTACAGGGATGGAGATGGATTATACCATGGCGATGTCTGGGGCTATGACAATATAACAGCCTTTGAAGTGAAGTGTGTTTCCTTCCAAGGTCAAGTTAAACAATTGAAAGAATTGTTGGAACTAAATAGAGATAGGTAGGTATTTAACGTTCTTTTGATAGCCAACGTCCAAAAAGCGAATCTTTACGTTTTATTTTTTTAAAAATTATAAGCACTTAATATATAATACTCCCTTGAAATTTTCCGAAGCTATTTTTGAATGTGCAAAAAAATTCATAACAACCAAATTTAAAATAAATTGTTGCCCAGTTTTCTGTTTGAAGAAATGAAATCGAAGTAGAGATTTGCAAAGTTTGCAATTCGAGTTATGTATTTTTTAACTTTAGCCACCCATTTATTATTCTAATTTTTCTGACTTTTGGTAAAAGTTGGATTTTTACCACAGTGACTTCATCATGTGTGTTTTCATACAAGATCTTCACAATTCAGGGGACTCTCTGTTCTGCTCTCTTTCTACTTAAGTTACTGAAACTTCTTTCTACAAGTGCTTTAAATTTTACCCGGAGGGAAAATTATCTAATATCCAAAATTTTCCACACATTGATTCTTATTGCCAAATACTCGGTTCCGCCAAACTTAATAATTTTTGTTTCCTGTTTTTGTGTCAGAGCTGTTTTGATTGACCATGCTGAAATTGCCCTTCACAATCATTTTGGTAACAGAGAATACTGGAGATGCCGTCGAAGTATGCGTTTTGCGAAACATCTGGAGGAAGTTGCTAAATATTTCAGAGCAACTTTCTTGAACTCAACTGATGAAAGTGATGGCATAAATCGTCCTGATGATTGGACTCAAGAAAAGGTTAGTGGCTCATACCAGTGGCAATTCCTTCAAGTTGGCTGCAGTGTGTTTCTTCCATTCAAATATTTCAGAATTATTGATTCAAGGTGAACGATTGTTTTCCATACATTTTGATAGGCGAATCACAGTGTTGTCAACTCGTGAGCATTGCTCCTAGCAATCGTTTAGTTTGTTTTCAAACTAAACGATTGCTTTTGGCTCTCATGGCTTTTCTGCCATGCACCAAGCACTGTTGACTCTTACACCTTGCAATGCTTACCGATTGGTGGACTCTAATTTAGTCTGGCCATTGTCTACCCTCACTACTGACGCCTCCTTAATATCAGCGTTCCAATTTGCGTCAACTTTTATCAATCCACTAACATTACTTATTTATGGAGACTAAATAAAGTTTAACCACAAGACCATTACAGCTCATTGATAATGCTTTTCATTTCAGAGAAAAGCCGATTTTATCATTCGACAAATGGAAGAAAAAAGTTACAAAATAACTTGAGTTTTCTTAATTAAGTCTTGTTTACACAGTATTTCTCTTCAGCTCGGTAGGTATGCACATTACTTTTTTAAAAATTAAGCCACCCCTCTTCATTATTTATAATCCTGAACATACCCTTGAAAATGACCCCTTGAGTCCTTGACCCCTTTGACTCAATCCTATGTAACAGGAGGCCAAACCTCAGACACTAAATCCCTCCTTTACAGATAGCTCAAATGTATTGAGCAGCTCAGTACACATTTCACTAACTTTTCTCTGATTTCTAACTCTAGTTTTAAACAACAGTCTTTTGTATACCACTGTTTTTAATAGTATCTCATATTTCCAGCCCCTGCGAAACGCAAAGGGCGGCCCTTACTTTTGCGCTCATCTGAGAAGAAGAGATTTTTTAATGGGTCGACCCAATCTTGTCCCTAACTTCGAAAATGCTGCCAGCCAGATTAGAAAGTATCAGAAATCATATACAGACGTAGAAACAATTTTTATTTCCACGGATGCATCCCAAGAAGGTACTTTTTTTTTCAATTTCTATTTTTTATATATAGTAAATACTTATTTGGACTGGTGCCACTTAAAAAGTAAAATTGTAGTATTCAAAATAATAATGTATTTTTTAAAACAAAAATTTCTTCCGGTAAACTCCTAAAAGTTTTGCCAGCTTTTCTTCTCTCAATTCTTGTAACTTGTAAAGCTTTTGTCAATGGTTTTATAGATGCAGAATGAAAGCTATAAGAGTGTGAATAGGAAACGCACTAAAGACTCTACAACTGGTTTAAGAACGTGTGAATGCTCGCGGTTTTTCTATTTAGCGCAGGAAAAAAAGAAGTCTATAATTTAAATGACCCCATAATTGGCTGAAAAAGGAGAATTTCCTTACATTGAAAAATAAAGATTCTGAAATTCCCTTCAAGCCACAGCACTACTAGAGAATTTCATTCAGTCTAATTTCTTTTTAGCAATTCTTATAGACTTGAATTTTAACGGCTGTTTTATTCCCTCTTTTAGAACTTACAGAGCTGAAAAGTTCTTTTCAAGATTTCAACATCGTCAAATATGAACCGTCACCTAATGAAATTAAGAAGTTCAAAGATGGTGGCATTGCTATCATTGATCAAATAATATGCTCTCATGCAAGGTTTGTACCATTATTTTCTTTTCACATCTACCTTGTCTCTACAGAATTATTTTCATTTTCAATTATATTTCATATTTGCATCAAACTCTTGAAAAAAAAAGGAAAATAAATAGCAGAAGTGAATTGAGTTTCTGAGGTGACTGTTTTTACCTAATTGTATCCTGTGGATAAAATATAGTCTTCCTAAATTAGATCATTTCTAAAGGCATCGGATACGAATTTCTGGCAAATATCAGCTGAAATTTTTAGAGAAGATCACATAAGGAAAAGGAGAGTGTGAGAGATAATGAATGCCGAGCAGACCATGTATGAAATCATGACTATACAGCTTGTCTGGTATGGTTGCATTCAAAGAATAGCGGATGATAGGTTGTCCAAAAAAGAATTATTGGATTTCTCTTGAAACGAAACTTATTGGATGCCTAGCAAAATCGTGAATAGGGATTAGGATAGGATTCAATTGTTGAATGCTGAATTTCATGTTTGAGTTCCACATAAAATTGCATGATGCAGTTGGCGAGACGACCTCTCTTTTAACAGGCAAAGGGATTAGGTGTTGCAGAGCGTCCTCATGTATTGGTGAATGTGAACAACTTAAACAAAATATTTGTAACTGATACAATTGTTTTCCCCTCGAAGTCTTTGAAAAATATTTTACTTAGATGTGAATTAAGAATAAAATAAGAATTCTATGTATTGAATTTTCCGTTTTTTATAATGCCTGAAGAATTAATGCATATCCTAAAAAAAACCTCTTTTTTATTAAGACTAGGGCATGTATTATTGGTAGCAAATAAAAATCTCCAAGTGACACAATATCGATAATATCTCAGATTGAACTTTAAAATATTGAATCTACAAAAGCCACCATAATTTATCTATAAGTTTAAGAACAGTATTTTAATTGCTGCTTCTCAAATAATCCAAATCAAATTACTTGGTGTGCCGAGGCAGAATTAATTTTTCTGCTCTTGCCAGGATTTTCTCCTTCATTTAAATTTGAAATAAAAGGGAAATAAATTATTTATCAATTTGTATTTGTTTTTCTTTATTTCAGGCTTTTTGTGGGAACTTGTGAATCTACTTTTTCATTTCGAATCCAAGAAGAAAGAGAAATAATGGGCTTTAATCCTGAGAGCACCTTTAATTGTTTCTGCGGAAACAACGTAACAGACTGCACTCAGCCCTCTAAATGGTTAATCGTACATTAGCCATTTTTTTGTAGGTAAGTAATGCATTTATTTCATAACTAAAGCACTCATTTTTATTAACATTTAGGTACAATGATTGATTCAGGTAATAATATTGATGAAAAAACAGGCTCTTAAAAAATAAGTCAATCGGTTATTTCATCAATTTTACCCAAGTAGCACAGGTTGTAATAAATTGCAATTACATGGGAAATTACGTTATATGATAGTTCAAAACTTGAGAGGTGGGAGAAAAATTTGTTGGTATTTATGAATGTTCCGAATTAGTAAGGTTCTTGAATGAGTGAGACTTTTGAATTTGGAGAGTTGGGCTAAAAACAATTCCAACACAAATATTTAGGACATTTTTGTCAGAGGTGATCACCCTAACCCCCCACGCGTGACATTTTTTTTTCTTTTAGCAAGAACCATAAAAGGGTTGGCTTCAAAAATCAAATAGTCTGCTCTGTGAAAAACCCCTGCAATTGCCGAAATGACCATGATGTGGATGAGAATTACTACCATGCCAAGGAAAAACGCTGTATGATCAATCGAATGTTGCCACATTTCTGGTGATAAAAGATTTATTTTGGAGGAAGTTTTGAGTATTTTTCCTTTTCCTTGAAAGTTTCACAGACTTTAGATCGAAGTGCAAATAAAATTGTATGAAAAATTCGAAGAAAAATGTTCACAGGTTTCGCAAAAAAATAATGTTTTATTTAAAAAAGGAATTTTGGCAGTGTCCAAAGGCTCACAAGGCTTTCTTCCTTGACACAGTAGAATAGGAGGTGGAGGCTGACTTTCGATTTTAATTGGAAACGGTGGCATCTACTTCGCTTTTCTGAATCGGAGAATTATTGAATTTGGCACGATGGTATGGTATCACGCCAAATACACAGTTGAACAAGGAACTAACATACACAAGATGGTACCAGGGGAAAATCGGTCATCTCCTGTTCTCTCTATTTATTCATACTTGGGGGGGGGGGGTGCTCCCACAGGTTCTCCCTGCAGCTGCTACCACCCCATATCCAACGCTGATTCCGGTAGGTTTAAAGAGTTTCGATTTCCGTAAACATTTTTTTGAAATCTTGAAACGACTTTATTAATGTTGCCCAAAAAGTGACCTTGCGAGTGTTTTCAGACAAAATTGTCATTAGGTACATCTCGTAATCCGCATTCGAGTCGTAATCCCGATACCCCTCTCTCAGCGTGAAAAAACATATCGACGGTGTAAGTCCACAACCACGTGTCTCGGTTTGCGACGTGGCAGACTTCCTATCAGGGCCGGATTTACCTACTTGCCGCCCATGGGCTGCCTGTATTTTTCCGCCCCCTTCTCATTCGTTTTGAAACATCAATACCTAGATCCTATTCGACAAAGGTTCGATGTATTGTTGGGTTCAAAATAATAGAACATAACTTCAAACAAAAATTTTAAGATTTAATTTGGAAAAGCTGAAAACGATAAAATTCCTAAAAATTTCACTCTTCATTGCAATTTGGTACTCGAGAGAGTGAAAATTTGATCACATAAAACCCGTTACCTTAGATTTCTAAATTGACTTTTGAGGCTGTGTTTACATATCGATGGTGAAACTACCAAACCACGTATCTCGTTTGCGGTGTTTAAAAATCTACGCTCGCCTTTTATTTTTTTGAGGTAGACCAAATCAATATCATTCTTTGAAATTTTCACAGAATTTTCTCCGCACGAAGAGGAAAAATCACAGAAATTTTCAAGACTGGACGTTAAGTAGTTTTTCATTTAAAAAATAAAGTATGACAGGAAGTCTGCGACGTCGCAAACCGAGATACGTGGTTTGGTAGTTTCACCGTCGATATTGAACCAATCGAAATCAATATTATCTCACCTGTGTGATCTTTCGGATTCGATCTATAAAAACCATCAAGTGCCGGTGGGGGAGGGGTGTATGAGACGCGTTTACTCGTGTTGGGCACATTTTTTGTGAAAGCATGTCAACACTAACAAAAGTTCAGTTCCGTAAACCCATCCCTGTTTGGACAAGACCTTCCATTTATAAAAAACGAACGAAAAAATTATGACAGAATAAACATAAATGTGGTCAATAATTTTAACTTCCGCCGCTGCGCCGACCGCACTGTGTTGGCGTAATGCGTGAAGTATTCATTCAGTCTTGTAGGCGCTATGCGTTTCATGCCGACCGCCTTCGCACCGCTCCGTTTCAAGCCGACTGCTGCTGACCGGAGTGTGTTTGACGCAATGCGTGAAGTATTCATACAGTCTTGTAGGCGCTATGCGTTTCATGCCGACCGCCGCCGCTCCGCGCGCTCCGTTCCAGGTCAAATTGCGTGTTTGGCTCCTCTCTTAACTTGACTAATTAAAGGTGTTGTCTCTTGTATCGCCGAAAGACGACAAAATTAGAAATTACTATACTTTCACTCTCAGGTAATGAGAGATTTTGTCGCCTTTTCTCGTTTGTAATTTATTTTCTGAATTCGATTTTTTGCTCTCATTTTTTGATACCTACATTCAAAAAGATTGCGAAATTTGCCGCCCCTTACATTTTACCGCCATGGGCCGCGGCCCATATGGCCTACCATCTTAATCCGGCCCTGCTTCCTGTCATACTTTATTTTTTACACGGAAAACTACTCGACGGCAATTCTTAAAAACTGCCGTGATTTTTCCTCTCTGTGCGAGAAAAATTCTTTGAATATTTCAAGCAATGATGTCGATTTGCTCTTCTTTAAAATATGAAATAGGAGCGGAGATTTTCAAACACTGCAAAGGAGATACGTGGTTGCGGACTTACACAGTCGATATATCGCAACAACTGCTCCTATGGAAAACGATTGAGCAGTAATCATGATTCAACATCACCGACAAGTGACGCAAAACCGCAGAACGGCCATCATGAATGCGTAGATATGTGCATACGTGTGCGTGTGGTCTTGCCTCCTCGCTAAGCAACAACCACTCAACTGCAATGCAAACCGGGCGTGGATCCGCGATTGCTGCCCAGGTCATCAGCAGTGCCCTCTACTATCACCATCAGTTATCAGGATGGCGGCGCATCGAGCAAAGCCGTTGTCACACTAACAGCCAGACTGCAGCATTTCGACGGTGTAAGTCGGCAATCACATAACTCGGTTTGCGACGTCGCAGACTTCCTATCATACTTTATTTTTTAAACGGAAAACTACTCGACGACAATTTTTTAAAACTGTCGTAATTTTTCTTCTCTGTAAGAAGAAAATTCTGCAAAAACTTCAAGGAATGATGTCCATTTGTTCTCCTTCAAAAATATATTATAGAGGCGGAGATTTTCAGACACCGCAAACGAGTTATGTGATTGCCGACTTACACCGCCGATTTGGCATTCGCAGGCAAAATGGGCAGTCGGCAGTTCAGTTGCTGCCGTGCTGAGGAAGAACACCGTATGAGCTCTCAGGCGTTGTCATGTTTCCCTCAATAAAAAAACGAATTTACCGTAATAATTGTGGAAATTTTTTCTCAATTTTTTTGGACAATTTTGTTCGCAATTTCGTTTAAAATATCTGAAAATCTCAAGGAAAAATGTGGACAATTTTCCTCAAAAATTCATGATTTATCTAGGGAAATTTGGCAACTATCTATTGTTCATATACGGCGTTTTTCCTCAGCACGGCAGAGTATTCCGCCCACTACCAGAGACAAGAGACCTCCACTGGCCTCTTGGTGACAGGAGGTGGAAGCTTTTACTTTCGGGGACTCAACAATGGAGATGTTGCATGTAAGAGGGATTTGCGATTTGACAATTGATTCGTATGTAAAAGTTCGCGAGAGACACGATGGTGCCACTTGTTTTCTCTGAAATCAACTCCCAAGCTCAAAAAAAGCTCTCAAGTTGAGACCAAAATGGAGGGGATATCCCACACTATCCTGAGAGTCCACCTCTACATCAAGACAAACTCTCCATGCAAAGATAGGGAGCAAATACATTGACAGGGTTGCCGTGATTTCAGTTTTAGAGTCCCCAAATAAGGCGGCAGCCCTGTCAATGTATTTGCTCTCTATCTTTGCATGGAGAGTTTGTCTTGATGTAGAGGTGGACTCTCAGGATAGCGTGGGATATCCCCTCCATTTTGGCCTCAACTTGAGAGCTGTTTTTGAGCTTGGGAGTTGATTTCAGAGAAAACAAGTGGCACCATCGTGTTTCTCGCAAACTTTTACATAAGAATCAGCAGTCAAATCGCAAATTCCTCACGCATGCAACATCTCCATTCTTTATGGACAATCATAAGTGAGCAACAGTCACCATGCTCATTTCGGCTCTTGACCTACCCACATGGTGGATGATGAGCTTCGGGTGACGTCATGAGCCAAACAAGTTCCCCAAACTCCGGCTTGTTGGCAAAACGAAACTGCTGGCATGTTCTTAACCATCAACCATGTAGTTAGGTCAACAATATAATGATGAAGTCCCGAAAGTATAAGCTTCCACTGTTGCCAAGATACTAGTGGAGGGTCTCTTGTCTCTGCCCACTACCGTCTGCACAATCTATGCGCATGCGCAAACTGTTAGAATCTACGCTCGGGAATGTACGGTGTAAAAACGGCTTTGAAGAGTGAGTGACTCGGTGGTGAAGCCGCAGGATTGATGACTGGTCAGAGGCGGAGAGCGGGGTCCTCGAATTAAAGGCGCGGGCACGGGCACAAGACAGGGACACTGCACACGGTCGGACACCGACGCCAGATCGACCGCAGATCCCACCATTGCCTCCTTCAAAACGGCCATTTCCGCCCATCACCTGGCATCGTGGCATTTGCGCGAGTGCGAGCGCCCAGATGCGTTTATTGAGATCAACCAGATGTGACCCCTAGCCCAGCGCTCATCTCTCACCCCAGAACACCCCCGCATTTCCTGACCTCCGTAGACGTCGTGGTCAACTTGGTCAGCTCTGAGAGTCGCGTGCCGCGTTTTTCGTCATTCAAGTCGAAAATCCCACCATCGAGCATCTGTCGAGGCGCCCTTTGGCCAATTCTAGAGTCTCTTTCTACCCAGAGTTAAGACTTCTCGATTATCAGTTGGCCAGAGCTGGCTTTGCCCGGCCATGATGTCACAAAAATGCGCAACCAAACGAGCGATATTGAGGGGTAAGGATAAGGAATCCAGCGATGTCTGTCATCCAAAAACAACATCAACAAAACTGATCAAAATCTAACCAAAGAAATTGCGATAAAATAATCCGAATCCAATCTTGATTCCCGTTTGTGACACTGTGGAGGCCTAAAATAAGGGAACCAATCATGGATTCGTATTGTCTTTACTCTCAGTGTAAAGGGACTCTAGAGGCACCAGGCACCTGGTTCCAAAACCGAGAAAACACATGTTACAATTTGCGCCGTTTCAAAGGACCTCCCCCTCCCCCCACTCAGCTCCATTTAAATACTGCTCAAGGAGAATATGAACGATTCCTCTGGAGAAGGACCATTTTAAAATCAAACAGAGGAAAACAGGTCTGAATTTTTCTTCCCCCATAGGACTCAATATCAGAGTTTAGCACTTGCTCCCGCATTCAAAGTCTTTTTTCTCGTTCTGATAGGAGAAAACGTGCTTATTACTCGTAACTCATTTTTTCCCCCAAGAAGATTATTATCTGCTCAGTTCAGTCCAGTAATTTCAGAAATTTTAGTTTAAAGCGTATTCCCGACCGTGCAAATAAATAAATATTACCGTATCTTATGAAGCATCGTTATGATTACTTTTGGCTCATGAAGCCTTTCGCAATGTAAGAAACTACCATTCTCGTATTTTTTTAGTTTTACGGGCGGAACAACATTTTATGCATCATTGTGCACACTCTAATAATCTTATCTTGTAAAACTCAATCTCAGGTGTAATTGGACCGCATGTAGGTAGCAGAAAGGAACCAACCCACTTTTGCGAAAAAATTGAGTTGAGAATTTCTTCGAGTTCCACTAGCCGCACCTATATTTTCTCCCGCTCAAAACTGAAAGTCGAAAAACAGAAATTGGTTTATGAAAAGAGAGGTTAAAGTTTATTTTCTACATTAAGCCTTGTTCAGGAATAAAACTTCAAACCTCTTTTTCTCAGTTCCAACTCAGTGTGGGTTGGTTCCTTTTTGATGAGCTCGGTCCAATTCATACTGCTGCTCTGTCCACGGGTTGCATAGCCAATGATATGAAGGCTATTTTAGCGTCTCGAACTACACGTGATTCCTCTTCGATCCTACATATCCGTCCCTCAATAATCTGAGTCTTTTAATTGTCGGATCCTCCTCGAATACAGCTTCTAGTCGAAAAAGAATCGTATGGAAGGAGAAAAACATCCTACTTTTTATGAACCTGAACATTTTATAACTCTCTGCGGTCAAACCTTTGGAAAATGCAAAAATCACGATTCGATTTGCACTCGGCAATCCCCGATTTTCCGGCAAACCTAGGTTTGCCAAACGCCATTTCAGGCAAAATCCGATACTTTTTTCACCGCGAATATGACTTCAACGCTCAACTTTTTTTCATTGCTAGACTGAGTGTACCGTTTAAATTTTTTATCGTAAATATAACATCGGTAGGCAGATTGTGCTGGAGGCCAAATTTTTACAGATTGAAGGAGATTTTATTCAAGGAACGAGATGCAGCAGTGAGAAGGGCTACAAGTAAAGGAAAAAATAGCAAATACAATTAATGATTATACACTATCAAAAATGTCATTCACTTTAGCAGTAAAAAAAAATAACGTGGTACACTGCTGTTGTAAGGAAAAACGCCGTATGAGCCTTCAGACGTTGTCGTGTCTCCTTCAATGAAAAAACGAATTGTCGGGGGGAAATTCTGAATAGTTTTCTTCCAATTTTTTAGGCAATTTTTTTCTCAATTTAACCTAAAACATCTGAAAATTTCAAGGAAAAATATCCATAACTCTCTTCAAAAATAAATATTTCATCGAAGAAAATTTGGCAACAGCAGAATGCTCATACGGCTTTCTTTTTTAGCACGGCAGTACAGCATATTTCCGGTAAAAAAAGATCGGGGTTTGCTCGAAATTTCGTTTCGAAAACCTAGGTTTTTGCCTGAAAATCGAGGTTTGCTGGTAACAATAAGATTTACGAGTCCTAGAATTAAAACTGTGGTCATAGCTTTGATTCAGCTTTACTACGTGTATAAATGTCCTCTACTCTCATTCCTGATTAAAGGGTACAACTCAGAATTGAGTAATAGATAAATTGATGCGATTTATCAGGATTTGTTCTCTGTCAGTCCTGGCTATCTCAAGCAGCTCCTAAGGGTGGTTTCACGCGACGCAATAAATTCTTCACCAGTGATTGATAAAAATCCCGGAAACTCAACACTATGTGCGGCTAACAGAGCCCAAAAAGAGCCAGGGCAGGAAAGCGTAAATTGAATTATTGAGTGAAAGTATCGTTTGATTTGTCCGTTCGTTGGTGACCTGGAACTCGGGAAGACGTTGATGAGTGGGCAGAACGCAGAACCCCCGTTGCGTCCTGTCACCGACACCCGCTGCCATTTTAAGGAAAATCCTGCAGAGTCTCCTCTAAAGTCATTCTCAACTAAAGAACTTTTCGGGGAAATTTGGCTACGCTGTTTATCGCGGCAGGCTGAACTCGAAGCCGTGCAAAGCAATTAAGCCTCCAGCCCCGGCTTCGATGTTTCCCTCACCTCGAGAATTAATATTTTGGGGACCGCGACCAACTCTGCCGTGCTAAGGAAAAACGACGTACGAACCTTCAGGCGTTGCCAAATTGTCCGTGATAAAACACGAATTCCCTGGTAAACTCGTGAATATTTTTCTTCCGATTTCTCAGGGAATTTCGTTTGTACTTTGATCTAAAGTTCCTGAAAATTTCAAGGAAAAATATTCATAATTTTCCTCAAGAATGAACATTTTATCAAAGGAAATTTGGCAACTCTCGAGTGTTCATACGGGGGTTTTCCTTAGCACGGCAGAACATCGCGTGGCCTAAACGCGGCAGCATCGAAGGAAACGCGATAGTCTCGAATCGTCGCCTTCCTGACAGAAGGGCGTAAGTACTTTTAGAGGTGAGCCCGGGAAAGCATTGAGTTAAACGGGGAATAGGGCTAGTGGCGTGGCGTGAAGGATCGATTATCGATATATCGCCATTTGAAGCTATAGTAAAGAATCGATTACTAAGGTGTTCGCTGCGAACGCCCTGATAATCGATCTTTTTCCATAGGTTTAAATGGCATAACAATCGATAAATCGCAATTCACGCCACGCCACTGTAGGGCTCACGTGAAAGTCGAGATACGTCCTTACATCAGGGGGGCGACGAAATGTCATGGAAACACGATCATCTAGGCTCAATTGATGTTTCGACGAGCGATTTGAGTGATTGGAGGAAATCGAAGACATGAGGGAAGCTCTAAAATATCGGTATTAGAGGAGCGGTCAGAGGTGTTCCACGTTAAAATTCTCATTTTTTTGATAATTAAATAACAAGAGCTTTAAAAAGAAGACATTGGAGTGATCGACCGATGAATATTTTTACAGAGGAGCGCACACTTTTTACCTTAAAACCAAGTTTAGGTGGCATCAAACGCGTAGAAATAAACTTCGTGCATGGGACCCGAAGTTGAGGTCATATGGATATCTGAAGTTTTCTGATGACGCATCCGAAAACTTGAGGTCAAGCTGCCGAAGTTTGGATCAGACATCGAGGCACTTCGGTATGTACTAGAGTACTTCAAATGTGTGACCCGAACCTTTCGGTATATATCGAATTACTTCAGATGTCTGACCCGAACTTCGGCAGCTGGACCTCAAGTTTTTAGATACGTGATCCGAAAACCTCAGAGATCCATATGACCTCAACTTCGGGTCCCACGCACCAAGTTTTTTTTTCCGTGAAGAAGGTACAAGGAATTAACAACTTATGCCAAGCCCTAACTTTTCAGGTAAAGTAACGCCAAGTAGCGCTCAGCCCTTTAGATTTAGGGTCCAGCCCTACTGCCTGCAGTTGGCGCTATTTTACCTGAAGTGTTAGGGTTCAGCGCTAAGTCAGTTTTTTTCATGTAAATTTTTGCAAACTCCGAATGAAATGGACTATAGTCTCTCGGAAACGCCCCAGCGGCCTGGTTATTAAAATTATATCAGCCCGATACGACAAGACATAGCCCTATCTCAGCCATGCAATATATCGCAATTCGATATCTTATCGGGCTGGTTTAAATTTCAATAATCGCATGAATCGCTCGAGGTCGCATGAAGCCTGAATCAAGTAGAAGAGGTTTAAAATTGTATACCTCATATATGTCCCTCCCTATATTCCTCCACCTCGTGTAATTCCGCTACGAACAGGTGGCTGGTTTATTTTAAAATTATTCTGTACGCAAAAAACATGGCGAAAATGTCCAACCTCATTTCTGATCTAATTAAATCTTATTGATTTTTCCCGAGAAAATTCGAAGTATTCATTGTTGGCATCACGGCCACGGGACGAGCGTTTTCCTCCGATACGGATTTGAATTCGTCCTGCCGCGTTTCGAATTTCGATCAACGTGGAACTCATCGTGTCACCGAGACCATCGCATATTCGCATTCCCAAACTCTTACTTTCGTTCCTTTTGTTTTAAACGCACTTATTAGCCGTTGAGTCGGCAAGTGACGTCACGCCTGGACGGAAATCCAATCACGAGCGCCAAGATTCCGGAAAACGGTACTCCCGCAGACAATGGATCGAAGATTTGTCGCCGAGATATTTTGCGTTACAGGCGCCCTGATTACGTGGATCCAGAATCAGTCCGTATGACGACTTGTCTATTGTCTGATGCCGACAGAAATCGCTAAATTTTTCTCCACGGGGGTATGAATATCATTCCCTCCGACCGCCAACTAGACTGTAGGGATTTGTCTATGAAAACACAATGCTAAGGTGTCACAAAATACGTTTCTTAAATCATAGCCGATTCTTTTCAATCTTTACGATCAATATCAAGGCAACTACAAGCAAACTGCATCAAGCGATTGCAAAAAACAAAGGCAAGAAATAAGAGAGTGAGAAGCATACTAGAGTGTGGAAAAACAAAGAACATTGTTAAAAAAAAACAGTATACATATCAATAAACGTATTTCGTAACATCTTGGCATTGTGTTTTCACAAAGAAATCCCCACAATATTGATGGTGTTGCGGTGATTTTCATTACCATGTTCAAATAAGTACTAACTTGATTGATGCGGCAAGCTGCCTGAAATGTCCCCCCTCGCGCCCATATCTGAGTAAATGAAGACGAAAGTGAGAAATCAAGTTCGCCTTCAACTCTATGTATATGCAATTTGAGCGGCTCAGGAGTTGCAATAGTTGTATCACGCATCTCCGAAGGGCGAGTGACTTCCGTTGTAAGCTCCTTGTTTTTGAGACCATCGCAGCGATACGTCCAATAACCTTTGATCGATTCTCCTCACAAGATAATAATATTTAATACAAGTGACAAAATAGTTGATATTCACGTTGAAATTAAGTTATAAAAGTTAGAATATAGCCCTTCTCTCGCGCTCATATCTGAATAGCTGAAAACGGAAGTGCGAGGAATCAAGTTCGCCTTCAATTCGCTGGATACAGTTTGAGCGGCGTAGGAGTTGAAAGAGTTGTATCACGCATGATAGTTTAGCGTAAGGTCTGAATGACGAGTAACTTTCGTCGTAATCAGTGGCGAGAATGATCGATTATCAATATTTCCCCATTTGAAGCTATGGTAAAGAATCGATTATTAAGGTGTCCGCTGCGAACACCCTCCCTATCGATCCTTTTTCATAGGTTTAAATGGCAGATCAATCTATATATGGCAAAGCATGCCACGCCACTGGTTGTAATCTTCTTATTTTAAATGACCGTCGCAGTGAAACGTCCAGTAACCATGTACTCGCTTCTTCCCATGGAAAAATATTTTGATATTCACATTAAGATAAGTTGTAAAAGTTAGAATGCAGCCCTTTTCTTGCGCTCACGTCTGAGTACTGAAAACAGGAGTGAGAAATCAAGGGCGCCTTCAATTTGATGGATCAGAGTTGCAAGGGTCAGGGAAACTATGAAAAAGCTAGGGAATTTCAACAACCTGGAAAGTCAGTGAGTTTCAGCGTGGTCATGGAATTTTTTGAAAAGGTCAAGGATAGGTCAGGGAATTTTGAAATTGGGCTAAACTTGCAACCCTGGTTGATCCCCTACGAGCAGCCTATACTGTATTGATAATATGGAATTTCTGTTTGAATTTTCTGTTGAATTTTCAATTTTTTCATGAAAAATTATAAATGATTCGAAATGTTTAAATAATGGACCATCATCTTAAAAATACAGCACCTTATTTCTCAATCCAGAGACTGTACCCGTTACCTCTCAACTTTTTCGGGTACCAAACTGCGTTGCTGACTCAACTCTACACTGCCGTGCCAAGGAAGAACGGCGTATGAACCCTCAGGCGTTGCCAAATTTCCCTTGGTAAATCGCGAATTCTCGGGAAAATTTGTAAATATTTTTCTTTCAACGTTTCATGTAATTTTGTTCGCAATTTCGCCTCGGGTTTTGGAAACTTTCAAGGTAGAGCACGCATAGCTGTCCTCAAAAATAAACATATTATCGAAGGCAATTTGGCAACTCTCGAATGTTCATACGGCGTTTTTCGTTAGCATGGCAGTACTAGAGTCCCTTCTTACTGAGAGTCAAGACAACCCCCCTCATGGAGTCACAAACGGAAATAAAGATGACACAAATTGGCAGTTCTTCGTAATCTTTGATCGGCTCATTCTCAAATTCCTTTCTCCGTTCCCTCTCTCATTCCGTTTGTTCCTTGTCGAACCCGTTATCCCCCGGTCCATTGTACATTGTAATCTTTGCAATCGGTGAAAATGTAATCTTTACTCCCGTTTGTGACACTGTGAAGGCCTAAAATACGGGAACCAATCAGAAATGGATTCACATTGTCTTGACTCTCAGTATAAAGGGACTCTAGGCAGTACAGCTTGACCCATTATAAGGAGATATAATTAAATGATCGGCACGACGATAGGTAGAAAAAGAGTCAGATTAGTGGCCAAAAGAGATCGTCGGGCGCACCTGATTACGAAGGGAAAAAACAACGCTTCTGGAGTTGTAAGCACGAGGTATAAGATGACCTGTGAGAGGCGAATGGAACCAATTATCCCCAAGGTTGAATATCCTGGAGACCAGAGCCGAGCCGGACTGGAAGTTACCACGACGCGACGCGGTACTCATTGCATCTCATTCTGAGACGGTTAATTCCCCAACTCAAACTCCTCAAATTCAACCGTGCACGTCCGCCTGTGCCCACTGACCAACTCACAGGCCCTCGAATCCATCAAGAGTATACACTGGAAAAAAAGAAAACACATTGGATCTAGAGTCCAGACTCTTGAAAACATTGACGAGAGAAAATATTCTTGATTCAATCGAATTCTTGCTTGAATCAAAACGAAATCCGCTTAAATTAAGAGGCTTTGTTCTTGATTTAAGCTAGATTCTGATTGAATCAAGAGTACTTTTCTTGTCGATGTTTTTAAGAGTCTGGACTCTAGATCCAATGTGTTTTTTTTTTTCCACGTGTCTAGAGTCTGGACTCTAGATCCAATGTGTTTTTTTTTTCCATGTGTTTTTTTGTACTGCCCTGCTAAGGAAGAACGCTGTATGAGCACTCGAGAGTTGCCAGATTTCTCAGGATTAAACATGTATTTTTTTACAGGGTGTCTATAAGTCCAGAAATAGCACTGATTTTTTTAAGGGCGGTCCGGAAGTACTGAAAAAGTGCGGAAATTCCGCGAAAAGGTCCGAAATTTGTTTAAATTTTTTATCATTTTTGTCGCAATATCAAATTTTCTAACTTTTTCTAATTTCGTCAAATGGAGGTACTGGAAGAGTACAGAATTTTTCTGTTGGAGGGGGTACTGCATTTCTCGAGGATGTACTGAAAAAGCACTGTAAAAGTGCTTATTTGTGACCAGCCTGCATATCATTGTCAAAAATCGCCAAGGAGGGGGGTTTTATTTCGTTCGAGATGTCACCAAAAAACCGGCCGATCCTCATCCGATGATTTAAATCAGCGAAACCGTCATCTATCGCGTGCATAAATTCCAAGCCCTGTCCCATTTCTCTTGTATATTAAACTGTGAGACGGTTGACATTTTACGCGAAAGTTCAAAACCTGACCCCAACGGAGTCCCATCTTACCCCGAGTCACCGGAATAATGATACATAAGGTTGTGATGTGTAAAATTTAGGCTTTGTATCGATCCGTGCGCGGACAAATACGCAATCATTAAAACCACACCGATTTGGTTCCGCCCCCGGATATCAGATAAATTGGAACGTGGCGACATGTGAAGAGCAGCCCCGTAACAAAACCCGCTATCTCCGTCCCCTTGTTTCAAGATTTTACCTTTTCCCTCTTTTTCATGGATTATAGGCTCTCTTATGGGCTTAAGATTTTATTTATAATGTCGGCCACCATCCCTCTTTTACTTTTTTCCGTGAATATTTCGCTGCATCGAATAAACGGTGATGGAATAAAAGACGCAGCTGTAGGACCTCTTGAAAATGTAATCTCTTGAAGAACATGGAAGACAACATGAATGTTATTTTAAGGGATTTTAGGCCCTAAGTAAGAACCCACCCCCACCCCCCACCCCCAAAAAAAAACTGGTTTTGAGCCACTTAACCGGATGATGCCATTGAGCACTATGCCCAATTTGGTATTGTGCATGAGTTAATTGGATTTGTCACACCTACCTATTAACTAATTGCGGTGCTGTACACTAAATACCGCCTATGAATAATTACAACACACCGGTTAAGTTGTGCAGCTCCAATCCAATGGATGTCCAGTGCCAATTTACGTGGTGCACGGCCACCATAGAGAAAAAAAAGGAGGTGTTTGCATTTCGGGTATCTTGGAATTTTTTCGATGACGTAGGTCGGCACAGCGACGTTTATCATCGATTTTCTTGGAAGTGGTGTAGTTTATGGGAAAAATGCATTCTATATAAAGTGTTTGAAATTATATCATGAGTTTATTCAAACAAAAAAATCGGACGTTAAATTCTTTTTGTCATACTTCGAATTCCGGATTTTCCTGACCAGGTTGTACCGCCCTTTGTCACAGGGTACACAATCCTCAAGATGCAAACCCTTCCTTTTTTTCTCTATGCACGGCCACGATTTGCTCTGTGAAGAGCAGCAATTTGTTCAGTGAGCTGGCTTAGTAATCTAAGTATTGATGTACAACACCAAACTTGTTTCAGTGTCATAAGTGTATAGTCCAGACGAAATTTTACGATTGTTTCTCGTTTTAAAAAATCGGCATGAGGATCTTCCCATCGCGATGTCTAGTGAAGCTATTACCATCCACCTCGTGCCATAAACGTCGCAAAAATAACCGTAGGTCCTTTCTAGCCTTCTCAAAAAAAAAAAAAGCCAACCAGAAAAATTCATTTTTTTTTAAAAAAAAGAAAAGGGAAATTCTGTAAGAAACTAAGGTAATATCTGCCTCCACCAGCAAAAATTAGGAAAGTTTTGTCTCATTTGACTTCTGAGAAGAACATTCTCCCCATCCTTTCTAACGCTAAACAATGCGTTAAGCTTTACATGTGCAAGGTACATGGGTAAACTGAGGCATTCGACAGAAAAAAATCAGTCATCAGAAACAGCAGGAAATATCCTCAGGAAATATCCCTGCTGTGGATGTGAGCCAATATACCTTTGGCCAACACCAGGAAATTGCCTTGAAAGGCAAACCTGAAAAAACTGTGTCAGCAGTGGCGTGATTCGAACAAGACGGTCATTCAGTTATCCTCTCCTCAGAAAGAGAAACGGTAGACCCGATTTACACGCATTTCCCCCAAAATAGAAAAACGATTGCTAAAACGTGAAACAGGGGAATTAAGATAGTCTTACTACCGGACCGTCAAGTGCCCTCGCCCGGTGTGAAAGGCCTCCCCGGTCGTGAATTCGACGGTATTTGATTAAAGTTACGGGGGGCTCGGTTACCAGAATATCGATCAGTAAGGGCGTTTCAGAGCTCCGCAAGGGGCGCGCGGGTGGGGAGGGGCGGAACGGTACGCCACGTGCGCGCCGCTCGGGCGCCAAAAAAACTGGGGCGGCGAAATACCACCCTTTTCAGTCGGACGCGACGCCGCCCTTACGAAACCCCCGGCGCCCTCCCCCTCTCCGACCGAGCTTTCACGCACAAAACACGAGGGGTTGTTTGTGCATCCCTTGATTCACGGCTGTATTCCGGCACGCAGTGGCGGAAAGCGTGAACTGATCTGCCGTGCTAAGTAAAAACGCCGTATGAACATTCAACATTCGCCAAATTTCCTTCGATAAAATGTCTATTTTTGAGGAAATCTATGCATATTCTACCATGAAATTTTCAGGAACTTTAGGTGAAATTTCGAAAAAAATTGCATGAAACATCGGAGGAAAAATAGTCACAAATTTTTCGGACATTTCGTGATTTGCCAAAGGAAATTAGGCAACGTCTGAGGGTTCATACGACGTTCTTCCTTAACACGGTAGTGTTGGCTATCGATATTTATCCATTTGAAGCTATGGTAAAAAATCGATCATAGAAGTACACCCTTATAATCGATCCTTCTCAATAGGTTTAAATGGTAGATCGATCGATTCATCGCTTGCCGGTGCCGTTTTACGACCCCTCGTCCGACAGGGACTTGCGAACGTCCCTGCGTATTGTACAGGGCTCCACCGTGACGTCATTAATCGAGAGCAATTGAAACAAAGATCCTTCACCGAATTAGTCTTGACATGGACACTTACTAATCGGTGCCGTAAATGCCTCCAATTCGGCACAAGAGCACCCGAGAGATGTAATTTCAGGAGCTCGAAGCCAGGGACGGTTTCGCCGTGTGATATTCAAGTTGGGTTTTTCAACGGATAGGTTTCCATTCGTCGAAATTTAAACCTTGAATGTAACTTTATTGCATTGTATCGCGGAAAAATTGCCAGTACCATTAACATTTGAGCGAGCTCACCTGCAACTTTATGAGCGATTTTTTTATCTTTTTCCTTAACCGAAATCTGCATCCATAAAATGGCTATTTGGCAGTGATCATATTGAAATATGTTGTTCTGGGTTCTAATTATGTTGCAACCAATTGCTGTCGATAGAACGATACAATAAAATAAATGCATATTTTGGTATGAGAATCACACTCTCAAAGATTTATTGGAATAATGCCCATGGAATAGAAAGGAAACGTGAAATATTAAATAAAATGTGTCGTTGGCTAAGCAAGCCAATTGATGGAACTTCGTGCTTTTCAGTGGATGCGCTAAAAGCATGCTAAAACAGAGTTATTTTATTGGTCGTTTGTATCGCTCGATATCCGTATGGGGGACTGATGTCACAGGTTTAGCAATCCTGCGGACCCCAGCTGGTAACCCCTGCCTCATGGGGTAGTGGAGATGGTCACCGGCTTCAAGGCGTATGAACCACCCATTGGAAGGGCAGACAGGGCTCTCAGCTGTAGTGGAAGCAACCTGTCTAGGAGAGGAAACTCCGAAATCAAACCCCGGTCCTCCAGGTTGGGGGTTGAGTCATCGGGCTAACTCCCCGATACTCGGAAAAAGGAATACTGTTAAAAGACCCAATAACAATTGCCTCGGTACAAATGGAAATAAACGGATTTATCGGAAAAAATTACGTAAACGGATGATGGTTTTTGGAACATGGAACGTACAAGGAATTTCTACGAAAATGACGGAAGTGGTATCGGAGATAGGGAGTCGCGGATTTGATGTCACGGTATTAACAGAAACGAAGAAGAAAGGACAAGGCTCTGTAAGTGTAAAGGAATACGATTTGTTTTATAGTGGCGTGGAAAAAGATCAGCGAGCTCAACAGGGTGTTGCAATTCTTATTCGCAAGAGCCTACGGAAGTGCATCACTACATGGGAAGCTGTTAACCCCCGAATGATAAAGATGAATATGACAGTGTTTGGCCATAAAATCACCATTTTGGGAGTGTATGGAGTCAACGATGATTCCACTGTCGCAGTGAAGGACCAATTTTTCGAAGAATTGAACGAGGAAATTGGTAAGATTGGATCCAGGAGGGAAATCATTGTGTTGGGAGATCTCAATGGTAGAATAGGACGTCAAATTAAAAGTAAGATCGTCGGCCCTTTCGGAGAGGCGGCACTAAATGATAACGGAGCCCGTATCATTGACGTATGTGAGCAAAGGGACATGAAGGTGCTCAATGGGTTCTACCAACACAAGGATATCCATAAATTTACTTGGGTTCAGTCTACTCGCGGATTGAAATCAATCATTGATTATGTGGTTGTCAGACAAGACACGGGAATGAAGATTCAGCAAGTTAGAGTGTGGAGAGGTCTTTCCTGCGGCAGTGATCATTATTTCCTCGGGGCGAAAATAGCTTTCCCAGTGAAAGGGAGCCAGGAGACCAGGCAAGCACAGGAAGAAGTTCACCAACAAAAAGATCGTGTCAAGCTTGTAAACTATAACATTGACAGCTTGCAGCATCCAAGTGTAAGGGCTTTATATGGAAAGCGCTTGGATGAGAAGTTGGGCGAATCAAGGGACGGTGATACCGAACAGCAGTATCAGTTCCTGAAGGATTGCATTCACTCGGCAGCAATGGAAGCTCTTGGTGTCGCTGATGATAGGAAAGTTAGCGAAAAACCTTACTGGTGGGACGAAGAAATTGAGAAGGAGATTCAGGAGAAACGGAAAAAATATCATCAGTTCCTTTCCTCTAAAAAAACAGAAGACAAAGAGGCGTATAAAAAAGCTCAGACGCAGGTACGAAGGCTCATAACCAAGAAAAAGAACGAATCTTGGGAGAGGAGCTGTAACAAAATAGACACGTACATAGGAGGAAGGAAAAGCACTGAGAGCTGGAAGTTGCTGAAAGGGCTGCGAAGGGACATGAAGCGTGACTTAATATCTCCGATATCCATTGATAAACTGGAGGGGTATTTTAAAAATTTACTGACAGAAAGGCGACCTGAATTTCAAGATGGAGGCGTAAGCTTGGAGTATACTAACGATAATCATAACTTGGAGATCCATATGGAGGACGTGGTAAAGGCCGTACGAGAGCTGAAGAACGATAAAGCTCCAGGTCCGGGAAATATCCCTGCTGAGTTGATCAAGTGTGGAACCTGCAAGCTGTTTCAACGGTTGAGATACCTGATGCAAGATTGCTTGGACGGTGGAAAGGTACCGACAGAATGGAAAGAGTCTTGGGTGTCACCTATATACAAGAAGAAGGGTAGAAAAGATGAGTGTGATAACTATAGAGGACTGTCGGTTGCAGGTACCCTGAGCAAAGTGTATGGAAAAATCTTGAAAGCAAAAATTGAAGAGGAGTGGAAAGAACATGAAGCGGAAGAGCAAGCAGGTTTCAGAGCCGGTCGGTCAACGATTGATCACTTATTTACCATCATCCACGTCATAGAGAAAAAGAAGGGAGTTGGCCAGGAATTACATCTAGTGTTTGTGGATCTCCAGAAAGCTTACGATAGTGTGCCATTGATGAAACTTTGGGAAGCCTTGAACAAAAGGGGTTTTAGTGGGGGACTAATTAGTGCTATTAAGGAATTTTATGGTGGGGCTTTCTCTAGGGTTAAATCGCATGGGGAGTTATCGTTGGGGTTTTTAATTACTAAAGGACTGAAACAAGGGTGTTGTTTGTCGCCAACCTTATTTAAAGTGTACCTGGAAGAAGTTTTAAAGGAATGGAAAAGATGCTGTTCGGGAATGGGCGTCCCGCTACGTGAAGATGGCACCCTTTATACTCTGTGCTTTGCTGATGATCAGGTGGTAATAGCTCAGGACGAAGAAGATGCGAATTACATGACGCGGAAGCTAGTGGAAGTATACCGAAAGTGGGGAATGGAAGTAAATGTGGTTAAGACGGAGAAGTTGGTTATCGGTGGTGATCAGCAAAGCATTGAACTGGAGGATGGCCGGAAGATCCTGGACTGTGAAGAGTATAAATATCTCGGAGTTTGGTTAACTAAGGACGGAAATTTGGATCGGGCCATTAAAGATCGGAATGTGCAAGGCAGGAAAGCTATCGCGATGCTAAATGGGGTTCTCTGGGACCAGAGTATCTCCAAGGAGACCAAAAGGAAAATTTACAACGTCATCGTGAAGAGTATCGTAACTTACGGGAGTGAGGTCTGGCAACTTAAGAAAAGAACTGAAGACATGCTTAGGGCAACCGAGATGGACTTTTGGCGAAGGTCTGCTGGGATATCGAGAAGAGAGCGTATCCGCAATGAAAGGGTACGCGAGATAATGGGTGTGGAAAAGGACATCGTGCACGATATCAGGTCCAAGCAGTTGGTCTGGTATGGACATGTGCGAAGGATGGCAGATGATCGGTTGCCCAAGCAGGTCTTCGATTGGGTTCCTCCCGGAAGGCGACGGCGTGGACGTCCTGTGAAAGGTTGGCGACAAGGGGTGGAGGAGGAGATCAGAAGGTGCCAATTGCCTGATGATCTCTGGGAGGATAGGGGGCAATGGCGATTGGGCGTCGCAGAGCGCGAGGCGGCGCTATAATCGCGACTTTATGTATGTATGTATCGCTCGATTAAAGTTCGACCCGACAATCGATTAGTTTTTGCTCAGCAGAGAGCTTGCGTATTATCTGACCGGATAAACGCGCCACAGTAAGAAAGTCTATTTATACAACCAATAACCAAACATTTTACAACACTATTCTCCAGCTTTTACCGTCAAAAACGGAATTTCAACGACAAGCTTGCGGGAGCGACTTGGGCCGAACCAGGAAGTTTTTGTCTAGAGAGCAGCCGAGAGGCTTTCTCATCGAAGAAAGTGCATAAGATATCTCACGGAGAGAATAGGAGGTGTAAAATCTGAAAATCGAAGCGTCGTCGTGGCAGATTAAGTTTGAGCTGTGCTCAACGAAGAAATGATTAAAATATAATCTCAGAGATGACGGAAATGCCTCGCAGTTACTTCGGAAAACCCCTTACATTTTCTAATGGGAGCCAAATAGATTTCTAGAAGGATATCCTTCCCCCTTGTTTTGCCCATCCACCGTGAAAAGCGTCATTTGCCGAGGCAACTCCATTCGAATAAACCATAAAAAATTGAATGGAGGATAGAAAAAAGCACTACACCACTGTAGATTCGGCCAAAAATCTCCGAATGCATAGACGGGCATCGCTCCACTCCGAGCTCCTGCGTAAGCTTGAGTACTCCTTCATTCCATCGGTTATGCAACAGGAACTACGAAGCGGCCGAAATTATTGTACCGCGCTGTATTTGTTTTCGGTGCGTGGGTTTTACTGTGAAATTTTAATTCATGCCTTCTTAAAGCTGAATAACTGGTTCGCCACTACTCGATATTGCAGTTTGCTTCGTAATTATTTATTTCGTCGGGACTAGCGGAAACAATTATCCTAATCACTATACTGCGGGGCGATTATTGAAATGATATCGACTGTATGTCAGCGCTTTGTCGTGTCGCGCCATCGACTAAGCAATGGCTTAGTCGATGGCGCGACACGACAAAGCGCTGACATACAGTCGATATCATTTCAATAATCGCCCCGCTGCCGTGCTAAGGAAGAACGCCGCATGAACATTCGAGAGTTGCCAAATCTCTCCGAATAGAACATGTATTTTTGAAGAAAGTTGTGCATATATTTCCTTGACATTTTCAGATATTTTAGATTAAGTTGCAAACAAAATTATCTGAAAAATTGGAAGGAACATTTTCATAAGTTTACCAGGAAATTCGTGTTTTATCAAAGGAAATTTGGCAACGTCTGAAGGTTCTTACGGCGTTCCTCCTTAGCATGGTAGTATAGTGAGGTGTCAAAACATTTAATGTTAGTCAAGTTCGGCTGGCTCTGACGCCGATTGCGTTTGGTGTATTATTTTAAGAAATTTACGCAAACAATATCATCATAAAGAATAACCAGGACACTTGTTATGTCGGTGGTGAGACCAAATGGTGCAAAAAGTATACGCAAAGAGAAGACGCCACTTAACATTTTGGCGTGAGTTTATCATTATTTTTTGCTACTTTCTCGGAAAAATTCTACCATGGAAGTGAAGTTCAACAATCGCCAGCAGTTTGCAACTGGTATAGTGAAATCTCGTCACATTCCAAACATTCGCATCGACATTGTAAAGGTTTCAATGGCAGAGTAGTTCAAAAGCAAGACCTCGGCATGAGCGCCTTCAACTCTGCTGATACTCACCGCTTTGCCGGAGAGTTAGTTGAGTTGCGTGACCTAACCAAACCTAACTCAAGTCGCTGATTTCACTACACGCTTTCGCGAATGTGCTATATAGTACGATGCATCCAAGAGAGAAAATCGACTGTTTGGATTCCATGCATAATTATCAGTATTTTTTATTTTGTTTTACCTCTGAATTGTTTTTTTTTTCTCTTTTAAGACAAGTATATGACAGTTTGCCGTTGATTGCTTATTATGGCCTTTGACATATTCACGCATTCGTGCATACTGGTGCACACATATTAAAATGAGGTTGGATTTTTGACGATTTTGAAATTCGTTTTCTTATAGCTAAAATTGTCTTGAATGAAAAAACGGAATAAACATAGTATACTCATTTTCGGTTGCTTTGAAAAACATATGTGAGCGTGCGTGTATGAACACGCACCATAAATCACAAAAATGAGTTGGGAAGAATCAATGACGCCACACTGCTTACCCCCATCGAGGGGCTTGAAGGACAAGGCACATAAGTCCAGTTTTCGAAAACTGTACTCATGCGCCTTATCCTGCAAGCTCCTCAATGGAGCTGTTAAAATTTTACTCGATGTAATAAGTCGCTTCCTTGACGCAACGAGTTTTCCCGGGGAAACAGTGCTCTATTGCGTCACGAATCCAATGTTTCTCATCCCACCCCAAAACCACAACACTGCCGTGCTAAGGAAGAACGCCGTATGAACATTCGAGAGTTGCAAAATTTCCCCGAATACAAAATGTATTTTTGAGGAAATTTATGCATATTTTTCCGAGAAATTTTCAGATATGTTGGATTAAATTGTGAACAAAATTGTCTGAAAAATTTGAAGAAAAATACCCACAATGGAGGTATTGCATGTGTGAGTAATTTGCGATTTGACTACCGATTCTTTTGTAAAAGTTCGCGAGTAACACGATGGTGCCACTGGTTTTCTCTGAAATCAACTCCCAAGCTCAAAAAAAGCTCTCAAGTTGAGGCCAAAATGGAGGGGATATCCCACGCTATCCTGAGAGTCCACATCTACATCAAGACAAACTCTCTAGGGGGCAAATACATTAGCAAGGTTGCCGTGTTTTCAGTTGTGGAGTCCCCAAACAAAGTGGCAGCCCTGTCAATTTATTTGCTCCCTATCTTTGCATGGAGAGTTTGTTTTGGTGTAGAGGTGGACTCTCAGGATAGCGTGGGATATCCCCTCCATTTTGGCCTCAACTTGAGAGCTTTTTTTGAGCTTGGAAGTTGATTTCAGGGAAAACCAGTGGCACCATCGTGTTTCTCGCGAACTTTTACGTACAAAAGCAATAGTCAGATCGCAAATTCCTCACACATGCAACATCTCCATTTTCAGGCACTTCAGGTGAAATTGCGAGCAAAATTATCTGAGAAACTGGAAGAGAAATATTAATCGATATACTTATTAGTTTACCAAGAAAGTCATGTTTTATCAAAGGAAATTTGGCAGCGCCTGAAGGTTCATACGGCGTTTTTCCTTAGCACGGCAGAACAGCGGTCAGGCATGAGTATCTTGTCCGACTGATCGGTCCCCGAACACGCGTGTGGATGAGTCGACAAGCTGAATGACCCGCGGACAGCCCGCGATGCGCTCGCGGATGCCTTCATGAATGAAACAGGAGCCAGGGGAAGCGGCAGGGACAGAAACGCTCCCGCGCTTAGAGGAGGGAGCAAAGGGGGGGGGGGTGATGTGGCGGGGGTGGCAGTGCGTGGAAGCCGCGGGAGTAGTGGCGCGGTCTACGAACCGTGACTCGAAAACACTCGGAAATGAGTAGCTGCATCGTTCGTTTTCCATTCGGTTAGTTGTTAGTTGTGTTTTCGGTGTCCTCTCTCAGTGCTGGCAACTATGGCCGATTCTTGTGCTTACACCTGTATCCTCGGGATTTTCCTCGTCGCCGTGTGTTTCTTGAATCAACCAGGTGAGTTTTCGTTGTAGTTGAAATTCGGCACGATTTTTAAAACTCCCCGTTTTATACTTTTTGAAAGCTCGCGCTGTGTATTAGCCTGAAGCAAAATATTTTCTTGGAATTATAATTTGAACGTTGTCGGTTGCTTCTGATGAAAGTAGCACGCACAGAGATTATTTAATCCTCCGTAAAGTTGTGTAGAAAAGCTTGGAGCGCTTTTAATCCATGGGATTAATAAATATTACGCAACCGTCGCGTGAAAGGGCTGAAACGCATTTACTAGCTTTGGTCGAGTCAATTTATTTTACAAGTTTTTTTTTGCTGTACTTTTTTTCCACGTCTGAAGTTTTTTTTCTTCTGGCATTTCAATTTTTCGCTCCTTGGACCTCATTTCTCATCGCACACCTACCAATTCATCACGACAGAGGCGAATGACTCTCACTAACCATAATCACACGGCTCAACTTTGAATAAAATATTAAAATAAATTCTTTCCTTAATTTAAGGGAAAGGAGTACACTGAATTTTTTTTCTGATTTAATACGCGCCAAAATTCTCTTCTTCTTTATTTTAAAGGAATTTCAACTGGCTCAGCGATTTCTCTAATGAAAAATGAGTGAGGGTTACATAGTTTTTTCATGATCCTCATTTGTTTGCTATCTAATAATACTCTTTCGGAATACTGTATTGGTGATACTTGATTTTCACATTTCTTGAAGATCTACTTGATGTTTATCATATTCTAAAAACTTCTAACCCTTTTCCAAGGATTTTTAAAGTATTTTCTCAAAATTAAGTAAGTATTTAATCATGAAGTGAGTCTCCTCATGGTCTACCAGTTTTCGTCGCCTAAGTTCGTATGAAAGATCCAAAAAGTTACAAGAATTCTTTCTAAGTTGCACCTAGGAATTCTAATGTCTATGATGGCTCTATTTTCCGCTCAATTTAACTGAAACCACAGCTTGAATATTTTTAGGCAAAGAGGACTCTTTTTTCCTTTCCCCTCAAAATGATCGTATGAGTACAATATAACTGACTTTTATAACCATGGTTTCAATTTTTTTTTTCATCTTTCAAGTAAAGACTAGTTTTTATTTTTCAATAAAAGGAAGAAGTGAGGAAAAAGCTGAATTGATAAATGAATGAATAAATAAATAAATAAATAAATAAAAAACAAGGAAAAAAAATTGTCTGTACAGTTTGACGGTAAAAAACAAGAATAAGACTAATCCAATGGAATTTAGTATTCACTGCATGATACAGTAAGGGTTCTCAAAGATTTTAAGGGAGAAAATTGAATTGCTATGTGCTACTATCTCTGGAACTTTTTTTGCAATTTTTTACACTCAGTTTCTTAAACATCCGAGTCGAATATTTATTTTATTTTGTCACTGGTTCCTATCTTCCTAACGGTTTGATTTCTTCCTCTCTTTTACCCTGTTTTGTGAATCGAACGACAGAATTCTAAGAGCATAGACGTTTTTGAACACTGCAAGAAGGAGATAAACAATGAAAATGCCATAAAAGCTCGAACGAATGGGGAAAAGCCTAGACACTAACATCTGACGGCGGAACAGCATCTAGTTGGAACCAGTTTTTTTCCTCATGCAAAACTGATGAATGACCAATAATACGGCGGTCTGATTAAGAGATTAACGGATATTTAAGGGGGGGGGGGGGTTGGAATAGTCACTCCCATTGCCTTTAATTTCACGTGAATATTGCCAAAATTTGGAACCAGGTATCTTTAGGATAATCATATCGAAGCCGAAAACCAAACTTGAACTTACTAAGTTTCAAAGATGAAGCTGTGGCACATCCAACAACCCCCTCCCCCAACGAGTGCTAATTTAAAATGTTTGATTTGGATGCGGAGAAGGAGGTGAATTGGCACGAACCACCGTGGTCATTTATTAAAGCTTCAATCTAATCGACTATCATCTGAGTCGCTCGATAATTACGCGAGTCTTTCTGTTGCAAAAGGAAAACAAGAAGAAAAAACCCGACGCTTGCTTGCATGACTAAGAGTAGTCGAACTTCATAAAGGTCTTCGTGTTGGTGGCATGATTGCCACAGCGCGACCAGCGGCGTAGCGTGAATTGCGATACATCGATTGTTATACCATTTAAACCTATGGAAAAGGATCGATAAACAGGGTGTTCGCAGCGAACACCTTAATAATCGATTCCTTACCATAGGTTTAAGTGGTATAACAATCGATGTATCGCAATTCACGCCACGCCACTGAGCGCGACGGGTGGAGTTTCCTCGAAATTGAAAGATGCGGGGGAGTTCGATGACTGCCCGTGTTGCGACAACGCTGGAGGGTGTACTTTGTTTACTCCAATCTTCAAGCCATCACTTAAATGGCTCTCGCGTGATCAGCTGCATACTGGCGCCCCCAAACGCTTCGAAAATGTACGATGGGCAGTAAAGATAAAAGGCCTTTCCACCCCCTCATCTTTCCACGCACAGCGCAGCACCCTTCCGTGAAAAGTGAACTGCCATTCACAGAGAGGGTAAAAGCTGTACAGAGTAATTTGCACGGTAGAAACTTTTAACCCATAAATAAACCAACAGTCAATCAAAATTTCCATGCTCAAAAAAACGTAGTTGATGTTCACAGTACTAATCTGTCATGCTCCAGGCACGAAATCGTTCGACTGTAATTGGACTAAATTTTGCTTTTCGGAACTACAATTTCTGGTTCATCTGTAAAAACTCTCAAATGCATTGGGAAACTAATGCTACACTCGTTGTTTCTAAACCGAGCCAGACATTGTAGTTCCTAATCACAAAATGCAGTCCAATCTAACTTTCCGCCCTCTATTTGGACCACTTTTTGCAATTAGGAACTACTATTCCAAGCTCATCCATTGAGGCACCTACCTGCATAGGGAGACTTATGACACATACGCTGTTTCTAAAATGAGCTAGAAGTTAAAGTTCCTAATCACAAAATATAGCCTTTTAGAACTCAACTGCTCGCAACTTACTCATTCGGACACTAGAGAATGTTATTCAATGGAATCTCAAAATCCCATGTTTTGACTGAACTCGAGAAAATTGATCGGCCAAGAATTTTGTTTCTGTGGATTAAGGTCTCTTCCGCGGGGACGGTCACGTACATTTGTGATTAAAAATTTGGTAGAATATTTCCGGAATGTGATAACTTTTAGGAGTTTTTAAAGAATATCGTAAAATGTATAAATTCTCAAAAATTGAAAAGCTGACTGAACCCTAAACTTAACTAAAATTGTATATACCAAGGTGTCTACCTTAGAGCTGGCTCATCATAATCTAGATGAACCGAATTAATTACACTAATCGATTCAGACGAATATGAGGTCGAAAAACGGCGAGCTTAATTGAGTTCCACTTCTCGCTCCGCCCAAACCGCGGCGTTATTAAAGAGCTCTTCTATTAAGAGGCAACTTGAAAAGATCCTCACGTGCTTTCCCGGCGAAAATACGCACCGGCGGCGGGTCGCACGGTTGACAGGCCTAGATTAAAATTTAAGTAATTATACATTTTAGCCTATCCGGCAAGACGATGAATTGAAATTGACGTTAATATCCGCCTACCAGAGAACTTTTCAAAGGACTTGAAAGGGACTGACGAGTATTGTTCGGCACTTAAGCTCCGAGTCGAAGTCTAGGAAAATCCTTCACTACACAAATCCGTGCGAGTCGGTCTTTTGCAGAGAGTTCCTTGAAAGTTCCTCTCTATGCGATACCATTAAAAGTCCGAAAGAGAGATTGGCCGAAACCTGTCAATCGCCTGATCAAGGCGAGTGTTAGACTTAAAGCACTGGTGTATTTAGTGTAAGTCCAATTGGCCATACTTCACATCATCTGTATATCAAATCCTTTATTCGTTTCCTTCGGGGATCCTTTTGAGCCCTGTGTCCTCCATCAAGGGGTTCCTCCATGGTTCCTAAGACTGTTATACCAACCCAAAATCTAGCTGATTCCATTCTAAGACCCAGTCCCAGAGTATAACTTTCTTTCTCCCTGAAAATATTCTCACCCCTCCCTTCCCTTCCCTCCTAAGAAAAGTTGAAATTTTACCATTTCTAAGCGTTTCAAGGTGCCTGGAGTCAAGAAAACCATACTTGATAAAATTTGTGTCCGTCCTTCCGGCATCCTGTATTTCTTTGTACAGCCGTAGCTCAAAATCTATTTGTTTTCTTTCATTCGAAATTGGCATGGATCCACTGAAAAAAAAGTATGGTAACATCTACAGTAAGTCTACTCGATTTTTAAACAGTGATACTATTTAGTGAAAATAACCAGAATTATAGTAGTATTCACCAGAACTCTGGTGATACTTACCATAATATGGTATATTATGGTGTTAATTACAATACTTGACTCACTGTGTCAGAGTATGGCAAAATCTTCTATATTTTTTTTCTGGGTCCCCTTTTGCACGTGAAGTGATTTTGGGGTTCGCCAAAATTTCGAAGAGGGGGCAGGGGCAAAACAAGATTTTTCGCAATTTCACACCGTGGGCTGTTTTGAAATGACTGTACATTTTGAACTTTACCTTTAATCCTTTTAAAGTTGGCATCCAACTCCATCTGGGTCATTCAAGTTCCTAATTTCTGCATGTGGGCTCTTCTCAAGCGAAAGACTTTAAATCGAAATTTGAATCGCAGTTTCAATGGAGGAACAGCGTGATAATTTCTGATCGGCTCAGAGTCCAGTGGCGTGGCGTGAATTGCGATGTATCGATTGTTATGCCATTTAAACGTATGGTAAAGAATCGATTATTCAGGTGTTCGCTGCGAACACCCTGTTACATATTGATTCTTTTCCATAGCTTTAAATGGCATAACAATCGATACATCGCAAAGCACGCCACGCCACTGGCTCAGAGATTTGACAAGGACGAATAAAAAACTCGAAATGAAAAGGGAATGCGCGTCGCGACGCGGGCGTCGCGTCGCGTCGCGTCGTCCCGGCTCAGGTGCGACTCCACCGCCCGGCAAAATCCTGAATGGGGGACAGTTGTTGTTGTTGTTGTCGCTGCTTCCGGAAGGCTCTCGTAATGGTTATTAGTCTCAGTTCGCTATGCTGCACGTACCTTATTCTCGGTTACGCTTCAATGACTTATTATTTTTTCTTTTTTTTTTTTTTCAAAATGCGCACGGGAAAACGTTTCTGGGCCTCAGTTGCGATTTAAATTAGACCGAGTTTTCTTCCACTCAGAGTGTCGACTTGTTCTCCTCCGTCTCCCGCCAAGACACTGCTCGTTCTTCGAGGGAGGAATATATGCGTAACTCTGTGGCTTCACAGTCTGAGTAGATAGGATCAGCAAATAATTAACAATTATGTCCGGGAGTAGTGTCTGCAATTCTGCATGAGACGGTGTGATCTTAATCAATATCCACTGGTGGAAAATTGCTAGAGACGCAGCCGTTGAGTAATTTCTGAAACTGATGCAAACGAAAAATGCGGCACTTATTGTGGGAAAGTTTTTGAGTGTGGTTTGGGTTGTAGCTGGTTGTAGCGGGGAAAATTTTGTACCTAGGTGACTCATCTGTTCGGATCATTGAATTGCATTTAATGGTTAATACTTCAGACATTTAGTTGAAAAATGAATAACCAATAAGGGTTATACGTTGGGAAGAGCGAGCAGGACAATACTTTTCTCCATTATATACTAGCTCTGTTTCAGAAATTTTGGTAATTTTCGATCAGTTATGGACATGGACATATTTTTGCTAGAAAGAAATATAGTCGTATGTATACAAATCTATTATATCAAAAGGTGCTCGGAAGCTACCTATGAGCAGGGGTTCTTATGGGGAGACTCATTTGTGCATGGCTCTTTCTAGCATACATAGGTCCATTTCAAGGTCGTTTTTGAGATTTTTCAAAGTTCAGTCCCCCTCTCTCAGGTAAATTTTGGCTCCTCTTAATAACTTTTATTCAAATCCTAAGATTTGACTGAAAAGCCTCAAAACATAACCTTGGTCGAAATACAACATTTTGGAAGTAGAAAATGAGCAGCATTATCGAATTTTGAAAAACTTCGCGAGTCAAGTCCCTTCTCCACACGGATAAAAAAGAGCACGAGTTTGTTGTGTGACATGGACATTTCCAATTAATTGTGGTAGTACAGGAATTAATTGTGGTATATAGTACACGAATTGATCGTGGTCGTATACCCCAATAAATTAGGTTACCAACCCAAATGTTGCGGTACTACCTTGACTTGAGTTGCGGTTCTGCTAAAATTAATTAGAAATGTCCGTATCATCCAACAAATTGTGGTAGTACCACAATTTTGGGGGATAACCCCCTAAAATTTTTTTCCGTGCAGGATCAGTGCATCCATGTTGCTTCTATCTACAGTACTTGGGCATCAGTGATATACGTGGAGTAATCAGTGTGTAATCAGATGTGTCACTGATTGAGTAATCATTGCAAGAGAAAACTTGGTATACATACGTGGTTTCTAGAAAAACATTGTCCAACAACAATTTGAGACTTAGAGCGTTGATTTTACAACAATCTCAACACTCTCAGATTACAGTAGAATATGACTCAATGAGACACGATACCGAGACTTGTTTATCTGACTCATGAATTTTCCATACGTCCATAAAATCATCATGCTTGATATCAATTATTTTCGAATTAAAAATTTTAGCCATCTGCACGGAGAACCTGCATCGACATTTTCTGTAGCTGTGACCGAAGCTGGCATGCTATTTCATAGTCGCGGTATAGCAATAGTTTCAAGAAGCCGACTTTAATACCTAATTCCGGTAGCAACTTTTGAAAAGCCCGGTCCTTACTGCCGAGTTTTTTTACTTGCGGACGTACAACCTAGCTTTTTTTTTCTCCGAACCCGAACCTTGATGACATCGGGAGCGTCTTTTGCGGTATTTTGTTGAGTCAATTGATAGGTGAAAAATGTAAAAGTGAAAAAGAAAACTTGATGAAAACTAGCCAAACTTTTTACTTTTAAAAGACAGATCAAATTTAAAAATCTGCCCTCTTGGATAGTGCCGGATCAGCATCGGACTTTCATTTGCGATCAGCCGTTGGTGTGTTTGGATTTGTGAATACCAATTGAGCATCGATATTATTTGCTTACATGAGGGTTCCAGGGTGGGATAACACTATGTATTTGCAGTAGTGCCAGGGTAAGGGAAATCGGTGGCACAAATTGTTCAGCACAATAGCAACACTGATTGGTGGTCAAAATATTGATTTTCAGTTTTCGGCGCCAAACGTCCTGTATCACTCACAAAAGCATCGAGTCGAAATTACAAGCCATAATTTGCATTATTAATGATGATTTATGCGTTTGAAGTGAATCGTCTCCAAAGCTGGCTCGAAAGCTACGGTGCCTTCCCATAAAAGTTCCTGCTTTTCGTCCTCAACCTATGAATTGTTCCTGAAGAACCTGTATTTGGAATTTTCGGGTGTCCTTTGCACTAGATAATAAAAAATGGATCAGTTGCGCTGGTCACAGAATCGTGTTTTTATGCTTGATTCTTGTAGATTAGCTAAAAATAATGAGGTCTGTCTAAACAGCAACTTTCTATGTTCAATATTAGCCGAGATATCGCCCTTCGAAAAGTCGGATTTTCGACGTCATCCAATGCGGTAATGACGCCCTTGCTTTCTTCCTCCTTGCTTTCATCCGAGTTTCACGTTGAGCAACCAATGCAAATATACATCACACCGACTGATTAAAGCAAGGTGGAAGAAAGCAAGGGCGTCACTACGGCGGTGGATGACGTCAAAAACTCGACTTTTCAAGGGGCGATATCTCGGTTAATATTGGACGTAGTAAGTTGTCGTTTGGACGGATCTTATTATTACATACTAACTAATCCACAAGAATCAAGCATAAAAACACGATTCTGCGACCAATGCAACTTATCAATTCACGGTCATCTTAGGCCCTATCTCCACGAGATGTTTCATGGACTTTGTCCCACTCCCAAGTTTGAATCACAGGAATGAAACTTCTGAGCTTTTTCCCCGTTGTACAAAACAGCAAAATTTCTTCTCGTTCTATCCGAGTCGCTCATAGGACTTTACAAGGACGCTACTCGGTAGTGGATTTATTATTGACTAACTCAATATTTTTCCCAACTTCGTAGGTGAGGAGTAACTTTTCTCTGGTAACTTGTTCTTTTCAAGTTTGTTGGAAAACTTGGCTACAACTTTGCTAATAACTAATTTTCCGTTCCGACGATTATTAAGCAATTCATTCCCGGAAAAGCGGGTGAAAACGTGATTTTCGGCAGTTATCTGGCTTTTCCGGGAGACGCACATGGCGGATTTGATGGAAAGCATCAAATTCGGATTAAGCTACCAAAAATACATTAGAGTCATTTCAGCCTCCTCTGCTGGCTGAATATTGAAATTGATAGACAAAGCTATGGACAAAGAAGGCAAAAGGGATATGGAGGGATCCTATTGGTGGAAGCTGGTGGTTGCAGTGGACAAGTGTAATAGGCTAACTGACGGCAACCCACGAGAAACCCGATAAAATTAGTCCATCATTTTCTCCCTTAGTCCATAAGGACCACACAATTCAAGGAATAGGATCGCTCCATACTCCCTATGTCCTTTTTGTCTATCGCTTTGTCTATGAATTTTATTTATCAGCCCGCTGATCTCTTTCTTGCATTCATAAACTCCTATTGGTACTGGACTAAGGGACAAATCCCATGAAACGTCCCGTGGAGACAAAGCCCAACTTGGAACCGACCTCAAGCGTCCTCATTTGGGCCTAGGAAGACGAGTTTCATTTGGCAACTTGGATATTCGACCTGCGCCGAGAAGTAAACAAAACACAATAAAAGAGAGGCTACATCATGGCATCCAGGATGGACTTGCTGGTCATCCTCATGGCGGCCGCCAGCGGCATCCAGGCGCGATTACCCTGATCTCGCCGCGGCAGGAAAGCGTACAGTTTCGTCGAATTAAATTATTTCGCGTCCTTGTCTGCCCGTTCCGTGCCGGCTCCTCGCTATGCCGCGTAAAAGCCTTGGAAACAATGCAACCATGAGCTGTGTGAAAAGCGAGACCGCCACCAAGAACCGCGGATGGCCACATGGTTCCCGTTTCAGTTAGGCGGTTTTTGCGGCGTGGTTGGGCACGTACTTCGGCGGGTTTCGTCGCAGCGTCAGAGGTCTCTTCTTGGTCGCAGGATGGCCACACGACCCTCCTCCAGGTGATGAGCACCTAATTTATTAAGTCGCTCGCAGGAAGTCAAGGCGAGTTATCGGAAGTATCCGCGAAAGCGTTATTGTCATTTTTTGCCTCATTGCGCCAATGAAATCCGACCCCTCCTGGAGGACTAAGTAACTAGGTCACAGTGAATTCGATTAGCCCACTTGGATGGAGCCGTCGGGTTTACTGGGGTGAGGAAAGGGCCCTCCGAGGTAGACGGTGGGGTTTCCGAGAGGACAGGTGAGTGCACGTGTTCAAGATGACGTTTTGCGGTTAGTCACAAGATGTTCCGTGTCGTTAGTGACTTTTTTACGCTGAAGCCTGATTAGACAATTATTAACATTTATCTAATGTCGAAAGCTTTAGGGGGGAAAATTGGCAGCAATTCTCCATGAAATTGTTAATGATGTCCAATGGCACGCATAGCTTTACCATTTACCAAAAACCTCATCGACTTACGACAACAGACCATAGTGAATTTCTGCGCCTCCCATTTTAAGTTCATACGCTACAAACGGAGAAGCAAACAGAATCATCGATGACCCCAAATTGCACTGCTGTCTGGTGAAAGAGCGAGTTAAAGCATCTATGCATCAATTTTGTGAACTTAGCAGCAGTATCATCATTCTCTCTTAACTTCATCCTGGCTTCTTTAAGAAGATGTCGATCTGCAAATGTAATTACTAATGGAAAAAGTATCCTACACCTTCCTGACTAGTTTTCCATCCCTCCCTGTAGTAATATTGAATTAAAGGAGATATCACCGGTATTCACCGTGCATACTGCGATATTGACAATTTCAAGCCTCCGGGATGACTTCGAACACCAGTGCCGTTTATTTTTTTCCGAAGATCAAGAAGTTCCTCGGTTCTATGATATTTCGCCGTCATTCTATTAAGTAAGCAACACCAATGGTTCTTAGGCAAAATAGTGGTTCTTAGCTCTGCCTGCAACAATTTGGAGCTTGGAGCTATTCACCATTAACTGTTCATCATGTACACACATCTTACAGATGATTGACAACTTTTAAATTTTATGTTTCAACTCCATAAGGACGACAATCCTGAAAATAATTCTCAAGAAACCATCAGACGCGACCGGAAAAAGGAACGTTTTCGTACACGAGACTTCTTGCCGACGGTTCGCAATCTTTCTTCTCTGTCGTAGAAGTTTCCAATAACACATGTGTTACAACATTTCGCTTGATTGCCGTCGTCAAAAATGTTGAATATGACTTTGTGTTTAATGCAGGACTTGTCCTTTCCTTAAAATGATGTTCTGGAATGAAAATCAATTTAAAAAATACTTTTCTCCGAAGTTTCAAAATATTGAGTTTTTGGAATTTTGGTCAAGAGGCTGACAAGACTAATTGTCAAACCTCAGAGACAAGCTTTTATCCTGAAGAAATACCTATCCTACCTTTTATTAAAATTTCAATAACGTTAATTATCAATTCCTTAAATAGTTATAGAGGATGTGTTTTATCGATAGTATCAAATGTTCACTCATCGACAATGAGTCGTATACAACTTTGGGATAGTCATCGCCTAATTTCTTAACGTACTTTTTCAGCATATTTGACTCCCCTCTTCCCCTTGCAACGCTTTTTTGATGGTGTAGGTCCCTATCCTTTAACACGTAAAAACGCAATGGCGTAACGCTCTCCTCGAACCCTATCCACCCCCAAGATGACGATGATCATTCTTTTCCTGTAAAAATTAGCAGTAGATTCGGTTCCAAACTAAGTAATGATTCCTAAAGCACAGCGAAGATTTCTCACATATCTTCTTTAGCCGGCTGTAGCAAATTCGCTCAAAGCTGTAATAGCCGAGGCGATAGAACATACCGCCGACTGATAAAGTTTTTGCTAATTGCATTACGGATACCAGGACTTAATTAGTTTTGGACTCCGCTCTCTTTCTGTGCGTAGTATCTTGATTTATTTTGCGAGGAAAGCTCCGTGCTTTGAAGGATGCCTGTCTTCCCGCTACTTTGAGATGAATCGCAGCCTTATCGCCACTTCCGCCTCACAAAGTTAGAATTCGTCATCGAGCCCATTTAAGCCCATTTTTAGCTATTGTAACATCGCAACAAGCCCTTCCTAAATCAATCGTCCGAGAAGTAATATGCATTCCCCGCTACTTTGAGATGAATTCCAAGCCTTATCCACTTCCGCCCTCACAAAGTTAGAATTCGTCATCGAGGCCCATTTACGTCGGACTAAACGCGTTAGCGTGACAGCGTTCGACCCAATTCCGGGCCACCCGTAGCCGTAGAGCAGGAGGATACGAAGATGCGACAAAGAAAGTTCTGAGACAGAGTGGCGCCTCACGCTCCCCCGAAACTCGTCGGCTGGCGCCACCGCGGCCACCCCAGCTCGGAGCCGCTCAAAGGACGCGGCGGCGGCGTCTATCGCCTCGATGAAAATCCCTGGAAATTCACTTCCGCGTCTGGTTTACTCCTCCTAACTGCGCCCCGTTTTCCGTGTCGGAATCCTCAGTTTCGAGTGAGATGTGACTCGCATCCAGAGGAGTTAGCGACGACGCTTTGACCGTGCACCGTACTCGATCCGCGTCAGTTAATTCCGCCGTTGTCGGTTCTCTCTCATTCGAAAAATGCACTCAAATATACTGGAGGAAGTGGGGGGGGGGGGGAGGCCTTTAAAAATCTGCGGGCCGATTCACTGGAAAAAAAACACATTGGATCCAGAGTCCAGACTCTGAAAAACATCGACAAGAAAAAGTACTCTTGATTCAATCAGAATCTAGCTCGAATCAAGAACCAAGCCTCTTAATTTAAGCGGATTTCGTTTTGATTCAAGCAAAAATCCGATTGAATCCAGAGTATTTTTTCTTGTCAATGTTTCCAAGAGTCTGGACTCTAGATCCAATGTGCTTTTTCCCCAGTGTTATTGAAATTGATGGACAAAGTTATAGCTATAGACAAAGAAGACATAGGGGGTATGCAGCTATCCCATTGGTTGAAATGGGTGGTTCCTATAGACTAAGGGAGAAAATGGTGGACTAACTATCGGGTCCCTCGTGGGTTGCCGTTACTTAGTCTATTCCCTACATCTTTTGTCCATTGCACCCACCCACTTCCACCAATAGGAACTATCTCCATATCTCTTCTGTCTTCTTTGTCCACAGCTTTGTCTACCAATTTCAATAATCGGCTCCAAGTACATCGGAGTACTGAAAGTAACAGGATGGTAGAATACATTCATAAATAAATCAGAGTTCATTTTATCACTCTAGGTCTATTTTCTCCGTAGAATAATGTAGGCCCACTACTCAGCCCTAGTCTGCTCTCTTCTGCATATTAGAGGGTCTAATTCCCTAGCTGCTATCTAGTCAAATCCTACCGGATGGAGGGGGGGGGGGGGGGGCTTTGCCTTATAAGCAATGAACACGTTTACGCCTAAGTAATTGGACGTGTTTATGCTAAAAGAAATTATGTGCATAGGGTTTGCGTTGAACACGGTTTCTTTTAGCATAAATGCGTCCAATTTCGATCAGTTCAGATGAGGAAAAATAAGACATTATCAAACCACGTATCTAGGCTGTGATGTATCACAATTGGACCTATTTCTATTAAACGGAACTTTGTGCATAACAGGGCTCACGTCATAATGCACATAGTTCCGTTTGACAGAAATACGTCCACTTTCCACTCCTCTTTCATTATTTTTGTAAGAGATATTAGTGGACACTTTCGTTTGAAAGTTTTAGAGCATATTCTTGAGAACACCAAAGAGTAATAACTTATAACGGTAGTTTTTTCAAAAACAGTAGAATGTGACAGAAAACGTCATCGACCAAGGTACGTAACTTCTTAGTCTCATCATCTTTCGATGTGCCCACTAAGTATGTTTCATGAGAAAACTTTTACAAATCGTGGAGTCTACGCCAAAGAAGTTTACGCACTTCTAGACTGCGACAGAAGATCGTGGGATGTCACTTTTACACGTACAAAAAATAGAAAAATCAAGATGGCGGATCTTCTGTCACAGTCTAAAAGTGCATAAAATTATTCGACGTGAACTCTACATACAATGGAGACTTTGCACGCAATTTTTTTATTGCTTCATCTGAAAGTGCTTAAAGAGCTGATTTTGCAGTATATTAGTTTCATGGACTGTATATTGGTCCATTCTGATTCTCTTTACCAGTCGAGCATGGAGGAAAGCCGTAACTTAGCGACATTTTAGCAACCGTGCATTGCCCTCTACCTCTCCTCTTCTACAGGCTACCCACTCTAGACGCTTTAGTCTGGTCGAAGAAGAAAACCCGTGCCGTAAGATGAACCTGCGCGTTAAATTAGATTTGTGATAGAGAGCAGTTTCACCCTCGACTGGTTGACGACAGAAGGATCTGTCGGCGAACGGCCGCACAGTGGATCGAGTCAACAGGAGAGGTCGGACAAAATTTGAAAACTTTCAAAGCTTATAACTCCGTTTATGTAAAATTTTGGAATATTAAAGTGGTTTCAATGATTTCCTCGAAAAATTTTCTTCCAAAAGCACCCCTTGAAATTTAAAATGTGACGAAATAAATAGCAAAGTTTGCGGTTTTAGTTAAAAATGTCATTTCCGACCTCTCTAATTGACTCGATCCACTGTGCGGCGCGGCGTGAACATCTGCTGTGATAAGTAAAAACGCTGTATATGCATTCGAAGTTGCCAAATTTCCTCTCAAAAAACGTTGATTTTCGAGGAAAGTTACAACTACATCTTCCTGGAAATTTTCAGACCTTTTTGATCAAAGTACGAACAGATCTCTGAAAAATCGGAATGAAAATAAATACAGATTTGTCCGAGAATTCGCGATTTGTCAAAGGAAGTTTGGCAACGTCTGAAGGTTGATACGACGTTCTTCCTTAGCGCGGCAGACATGCTCTTGGAGTCTGGGGCAAAATTGCCTCCGCGCTTCCCCCGACAATGCCTTTCGTTCTGCATGTCCCTTGAAATTTTCCGCTCCTATCGACTCATTGCGATTGCCAAATCGTGAGAAACAATTTTGTTGATAAATACGGAACGCGGGTCTTTAAAAATGTGGTAAATGCTCTATAGGTTTGCTTCAAATAAGATGAGAGGCATCAAACAATACGATATCATTTAGAGAATGAATGTTTCCTCTTCGGTAGGTAAAAGGTTAGGTCAGGTTAAATACTTAACGATAAATACTGGTTTGCCTCATTGCTAAAAAGTGTTTTGTATGAGAAAGAAGAGGAAAAATAGGATACATGAAATTCGTTTGAATTTTTACTCTCGACAGGGTAGAGTGTATATGTAAGTCAACTCATGATAATTTATGAACATTTTTATGAATAGTACATCATGTTTCTTGCCTCAAAAAGGAACAGGTTCTGCGTTGGCTTCGTACCCAAATATTTTGAGATCCGACGTGTGTCTAATTGTCAGTGAATGTGATCTAACTCAAATAGGATACGGAAGTATTCTACAAACTAGTCAATTTTTAGAGACTGCACCGTCAGAAATCTGATATGAGGAGCCAGGCTGTGTGTAGTCATGAAGAGGTGCGAGTTAGACAATTTTGGGGCATATCTATACGAAGATAAGGAGTATATTTGGACGCATTTAAATCAAACGGAGCTATATCCATTCTGACATGGGCCTGAGGTCCATAATAGTACATGCATAACATGGCTCGTGTCAAAATGGATTTAGTTCTTTTTGATTTAAACACGTACATTTCTTTTTCTACATTGCACTAGATATTATGCCAGATTGACTTTCGCAACTTTCCATGACCTTACACACTCCGGCGCAGCATATCACTCCCAGAGTTCTAACAATGCAAGGTTACTTTCGCACAGATATTTTAAACCTTTCCTGCTATTTCAGAAATTTGTGCTTTATTCAGTGAGGGTCAGTTCCGGGATAGGAGGCCAACCAGTTTTTTTTTTCCAAACCGACCCGTCTACTTACATTATTTTTACATTTTTTCCTTTGATTTCTTTGCACGAGGAAGGATGTGCTACAAGTTTTCTTTCTTTTTTTTTGGTGAAAATTAGAAACGAGGTAACGTAACTATATGTCATGAAGTTGCACACGTTTCCGCTCGCAATTTGTACTTTCACCGGAAAACTGTCAGGCACTTCTAACTGAAAATGTAGCTGATTTTCTCCTGATTCTTGCTGAAAATTAGAAAATTTTTAACTCATAGCCTTGTGAAAATTAATGAAATGAATTGTTCAGGTCAATTTTGCAACCTCGGAATGAAGATACGTTCCTTCGCCTAGGATACGACGAATTGCGTAGTTTTTTTTTCTGACATAAGTGGGATGCATGGTCTCATCGTTAAACGCGCCGATGTTCGGATCTAAACGCGTCCATCTCCGATCCGACGCATCCCCCTCCTCACCCCCCCCCCGCCCGCCTACCCTGTCCGTCATCGTCGGCAACAGATTGGTTATGCAAATGATTTCATAACCGCGTCGGGAACGGTAGTCGGTAGTTGCAGCAACGGAAAAACTATCCACAAAACATCTCGAAGCTCAATACCAAGCACCGAGGCTCAGAAGCGACGACGCACAGCGGATCGAGTCAGTAGGAGAGGTCGGACAACATGTTGAAACTGTAAACCCTTATAACTCCGTTTATACAAAACTTTGAGGTTCTAAAAGTGACTCCGTTGGTTTTCTCGTGAAATTTTCTATTAGGAACACCCCTTGAAATTTGAAATGTGACCAGAGATATATATGAAGTCGCTTTACAACGCACTCGGGCGTTCTACGACACCCAAACGCCACATATGCCAGTCTTCCCAGAGGTTCTCGGGCAACTGACACCGCAACATCTCTTCGTCAACGCCCTGCCGCCATCCCTTTACGGGACGTCCCCCGTCGCCTCTTCCCAGGTGGTACCCAATCCAAAACTTGTTTGGGCAACCTCTCCTCCGACATTCTTTGCACATGTCCATACCAGCATAACTGCCTGGACATGACGTCGTGCACGATATCTTTCTCAACTTTCATCACCTGGCGAATTCTCTCATTACGGACATGGTCCCGTCTCGAAATGCCGGCAGATTGCCGCCAAAAATCCATTTCAGTTGCCCTCAACAAATGTGACGAGATAAACGTCAAAATTTGCAGTTTTAGTCAAAAATTTGATATCCGGCTTTTCTGGTTGACTCGGTCCTCTGTGCGACGCTGGGCTCGGGTGCAATTTAGCTTCATTTCACATTGGATTCGATAAATTAATGACGTGGGGAACGGAGGGAGTCGTACGGTGATTATGGCAGTCAAAAACTGAGGCAATCAACCCGGCTGTTTGACCCGGCCTCCCCCACTTATCGTCGAGCGTGGAGCCTTGTGAGGTTTGCGATTGACCTCCACGTTGCTAGACCCATCAAGTTTTGGAGACTCGGAGAGTTGAATGGCTGCGTTCGCAGTCGTGTGATTTTTTGAACGGGAAGTTTTGATAGCAGGAGAGGAAGTATGAGCAAAGGCCCAAATAGTGATTTTTATATCGAATAATGCCATTAATAACCTCTGGGAAGACAGGCATATGTGGCGTTTTGGTGTCGCAGAACGCCAGAGTGCGTTGTAGAGCGACTTTTTATATATGATGCGTTCGCAGTCATGTGATTTCGAAGCGAGCCCTTGAATTCCAATTTTTGTTTTTTGTTTCAGTTGAAGGAATCAAACGGATTTCCATTTTTGAGCGGATTTTCTTCTTATTGAAGCAAAAATCCGATTGAATCAAGAGTATTTTTTCTTGTCATTGTTTTCAAGAGTCTGGACTCTATAGATCCAAGCGACTTTTTTTCCAGTGCTTTTTATATTTCGAAAGCCATTTTTTGGTAGATCGCTGACTCACCAATACATTTAATTCATCGAAGCGAGCCTTTAAATTCCAATTTTTGTTTTTTGTTTCAGTTGAAGGAATCAAATGCTGGCAGTGCTCTACAGACGTAGATCCTCGATGTGGCGAGCCCTTCAACCACACACAATTCACCCTCACAGATTGTGACAGGGAGAGAACCCACTCTGCTTACCTTCAAGACCATGCTGTCTGCAGGAAGTCCATTCACAGAAGTAAGTTCCTTTAAACCTTCAATCAAGATTCATATTTGGACGTATTTCTGTCAAACGAAACTAAGCGCCATGGAAAAGCATTGCGAGTATAGGACGGAATAAGCCCGACGCCCGATTCCGCCGCCAATCCAAGCCCCCCTCTACCTTCCTCCTCCGATGGCGCTTAGTTCCGTTTGACAGAAATACGTCCATTTCGCATAGCGCAATATTTTAAGTCAGATGCTACCGTAGGGTGTCTACAGGTCCGGAATTTCCGGAAAGTTCGGAAATATAGTACTGATTTTTTAAGAGCAGTCCGGAAGTACTGAAAAAGTGCGGAATTCGAAAAGAAGGGCCGCAATTTTTGCATTTTTCGTCACTTTGGTCCCAATTGGAGCGAGACATTCAAATTTTTGAAATTCGAATTTCGTGAAATGGAGGTACTGAAAAATGACTGAATTTTTCAGTGGAGGAGGTGCTGAATTTCTCTGGAATGTACTGAAAAAGTACTGTAAAAGTACTGATTTTTGGCCAGCCTGTTTAAGTAGACACCCTGTACCGTATAAATCAAGGAGACATAATCAATTGGCAATGAAATGTTTTATACAAGTGTCTGTAATGTTACCGTGCCTTGCGGTATATGACGGTGGCATAACTAGAACTTGTATGCCACATCAAGTCTCATCAAATTCAGCTATCCCCTTTCATACTGAATGTCGATGCTATGAAACCAATTGAAATATGATTACATGTTTCGTTAACCCATCCAACAGTCAAAGAGAGAAAAACAATCAATGAACAAACCAGGCAAATAAATCAGTCAAAACAGTACTTGGACTTGAATGGAACTTGGAATGGATCATTGTTTCAATTCCTATGGCTGCTTCATTCTGACACTCTACTCTCTATCGGTAGAATAAAATGCGCGGCCAAGAAATTATACTTTCTTTATGAAGTTTCCATGTTTTATCCGAGGGTACATCATCAAAATTTACTTTTACTCAGAATTTCGGAAGTAATTTTAATACTAGAAAATCTTGTTTGCGCATTTATTTGAGGTACAAATAACTTGGAATTGCTTCTTAGTTCCCGGCGAATCGTCCTTGAGCCACACCTTTTACAATGGTTCTAGGAAAATTCCGTATCATGGATAGTTATTATATTTCATAACTTAGACGGCTAAATCTAGGTTGATGATTGCTGAGGCAGAACCAGACAGAACCTTCATAGAAGGCCCGAACCTTGAATAAAATTCACTTTAAGTCACCAGGAAAATAGTATTGAAAAAATTGCTTCTAATATCGTCAAATCAAAGGTCTGCCATCCTCGGCTATAACAGTAGCCTTGAATTGATATAGACCTACAGTCATATAGTCATGTCGTACAGTATACTCTATCAGGTTCAGATTTAGAGTCCAGCAATTAAGTAAGACAACTTACTATTCCGATGTGGAGCTCTGCTCTGGCCTATTTGTTGGTACGTAGTATGCTTTATGTAACGGGTGTTATATATGATGCCTTCATTTTTCCGAGTAGGCAAAAGCAGTTCCTACAAGTCGAAATAGTTGCATCCCTTAAGTACGTCACGTGTACGAGACTCGAAGAGAGGAAAAGTTTAAGCTGATTATAACGCGCAAAGCAAGCTCACAGCAATTAGATTTACGCCAAGAAAACAATTACGCATGCTTCCAGAGAGGATATCCTTAAAGAATGTAGAAGTTTTGATGAGCTCTTTAATCACATGGCTCTTTAAAGAAATTAAATGAAAAATTTTAATCTGCTAGTGGTTAATCATTGCAATGATTTCAAGATCGTTGGAAAATTAAACGCTTCCATCCAAATCAATAATAATTGCGCGCAATGCCAGGTACTTCAAGCAAGGTTTCCTTAGAATGGCTCATCATTTGATTAGGTCCACGATCATCTTCGCTATAAATCTTTAGTAAAAACATCTCTATTGTGCAAGTTAAAGACACTAGCAATACATTCTTCCAAATTGAAAACGAAGTCGTTGTCTTTTTCCTACCCATTGTTAAGGTAAGAAGCTGGGAAATTTTCTAATCAGCTGAAAAAATTATCAGTTATCGTCTGGGATGCATTGACTCTCGGCCGCAGTTAAGCTGTAAAGTCCAGCTCCGGTGTGGTGCAATAACTTTTTCCTCGCAGCTCGAGTCAAGGCTGTAAATTTATTTTTCAATCAATCATCCTCCACTCGCGGTTACGTTCAGTGGCGTGGCGTGCTTTGCGATATATCGATTGTTATGCCATTTAAACCTATGGAAAAGGATCGATTAACAGGGTGTTCGCAGCGAACACCTGAATAATCGATTCTTTACCATAGGTTTAAATGGCAGAACAATCGATATATCGCAATTTACGCCACGCCACTGGTTACGTTTGAGGACTTGGTGAGTCGTTTTGGTATAGTCTCGCCATTGCACGAAATCAATAATTAATGTCAAGAGCATGAGTCAGGGTGTCTGAAATTCGTCATAATCTTTATTATACGATTCGAGGAGTACTATCTCACTATTATGTACACGGAACGAATTCAAATGTTGTGTCAGCATTTTTGTATTGAAAATTCAGCATTTGAAACTTGACGGGCTTTTTTTTTAACAATTTAAATGCTGAACCAGCATTTAATTTTTTCCGTGTAATTTATTTGTAATACGACTTTTTAGGGACCTTGCGTCAAGGGTGGAACAAGTAACTGTGCTACAGTTGAGCTTCAAACAGCATTCAATGTTTGTCATGAGTAACTGTTGATTGATAGGACCGCATTTAGCAAAAAGGAACCAGCGCGATAGCAGTGTTGTAAAAATGTTGCTTCTTCATAATTATCTAAAATATCTCCCAGAATAACATATAGTTTTTGTCTCCCACCAAAAAATTGTTAATTTTAAAGGAAAATAATGGTGTAAATTCAATAATTGTACATATATTTAGTATTTTTAAAAGTAAAGAAAAAGTTGCACGATTTTGAAAACACTGTAATCGCGCTGGTTCCTTTTTGCTAGATGCGATCTAAATCACCAACCATGTTTCGGTAACCGATTTCAAGATGCACTTCAGGAACCTTCATGTTAGGTAAAAAAACATCAGGAGGAGCCAAAATATCCCCAAAACCACCCTTTTCTCATTGTTTCTTTTAAATCATACCCATTATGCGGTTTAAGAGGTGACTAGTTAAGCAATTTGAGCAGCTATATAAAACCCAGTTTGACAAGTTGACTCAGTATACCGCACAAGACACTATTTACTAGCCACGTTTTTAGGTGTAGCTCAGCGTGTCGATTCCCGAAATTAATTTTCACCTAAATACACAACTACTCAACGTCAGTATAAAGTGCTGAGATATTTTGTCTTTGGCTGCAGGAGATCGGGGTACACGAAGCCCGTATCAACCATCAAGTGACCAATTCCGCTTTAACCTCCGTCTAGGAGGAAGCGACGATACGGAGGTTTATTTGTTGGTCGACTATCTCAAATGCTTTTTGCACTGTCCTTGTCAGATATGGGGGATGAGTCGTCTGAAGACTGAGAGCAAGAAAACAGGATATAATTATTACAACGATGATGGCGGGCTCAGCTGTCTTCTTCTCAGTCTCTGTCTAGAATTTGTCTTAATTGCTCTTAATTGCTCAGACGCACCCAACCAAATGTCGCCAGTCCTTCTTTCTAGCGACGTGACCGTTTCCTTTCGATTCTCGAGCAGAATTTAAACGGAGCTGCTCTGAAAACGCTTTTTTCTGGTCAGAAAAATTCCGGTACGAGCGTGGCTACTCGCAAAGTCCCGAAAAAGATCAACCTTCTCAGTGAATAAAAAATGTAAACGTACTCAAAAAGTATCCGAATGGGACATTATGACGTGTAAATAACCCGTTCCACACAATGGGTCACTAAACCATGAACGAATTTTGACTTGCGAATATAGTTTTCTGAGGGAAAATGACGCGTAGAACACGATGCGCACATTAAAAACGCGGACAAATAACTCAATAACCGAGAAATGCGCAGTTCAAATCGCTCAACTTATACGCAAATTTAAAACGCCCCGGTTTCGCGCCGCGCCGAATGATGTCATCCGGCACCAATCAGAAGCGGGCACGGGTTTCCACGACTTCCGTCAAATGTCTATCTACTCTTCGTATATGGAAACAATACTAAAGTCGAAATCATATCTTTTGAATTCAAGACTTGAATCTCATTCATATGTTATCCGTAATAAACGAGCAACATTTCCATGTTGAAACACGTTTTATTTTAACAAACATCAGAGGAAAATGAGAGAAGATTGCGATATGACTACCGCAGTGCGTCAACACCGTCAGTTTCCCGCCATTCGGGTGCGTTCAAAATGTCTTGCAGTTTTTAGATTTTTCAAAAGCGGGTTTCTCCGCGATTTCGGCTCCATAAAAATGCGGAAAAATCACCACGTTATCTACTCACATTGTACTTTCAGAATATTCAATAAAATAAACAAGGTTTAGTGACCCATTCGAATAGTTATTTGTGTATATCCAAACCCTCGGATCTCATGAAATGGGTAAGCAAATAATTCACGGAAGCGCGGGGTCTCGTAGTGTAAAATTTGCGAAAAATGTAAAACTCCTTATAAGGAATACAGTTATAGTATTATTTATTAAGGTTCTATGAGGAAATCCCTGAAGTCCCTTCTCTTCGCAAACTTTGCCTTTCCGATAGTCATCTGAAATAACTCGTAAATCTTTTCCACTTCCAACGACCAAAGTCTCCGTTTACGAGGTGTTGAACAGTCTTGAATCAAGTTCATTCTCTGTGCGAGACCTTAAAAACCTCAGTCTTTAGAATCTAATGAACCAGAATTTAAAATAGCACTGAGAGCCAAATTTTTAAGTAACTGGACACTTCGGATACCTGTCTGGGCTAGAAAACTCATATCACCATTTGGACCAAATCAGTTTATTTGTGTCGCAGGCAAATAGTCAAATCAGGCATGTTATCAAATACCTCGGCAGATACTTAAATTTTCAGAGTTTACGAGGTCTTTTAAGTTTTCACGAAGATCTCTCTAATTTTCAATAGTTTGAGACAAAAAATCCGTTAAAGTACAAACTGTCATTTTATTTTCCGTTCAAAAATGCTCCTTATATATTCATCATCCGTCCTAATTGTGAAAACGTTTTATTTTTCGAAATGCTGCATATATCGAGATAAATTCGCACTAACGGACGAACGGAGAAAAAACGTAGTTATGATCGTATGGAACAAGTTTTTACGGGGAATTCTTTTCCACGTGATTAGAGAACTATTTTTCTACAGTCAGCAAAATAATTAGAATTTCAGTCTAAATGAGAATATTTAACTATTTGCCCAGGCATTTGACAAAATGCCTGATTTGACTGTTTGTCAGCGACATATGAATTTATAAAAATGTATTTCCAAACCCTAGCACACTAACTGATACAGTCTGTAAACAAATCAGTGAGAAGTTCTCGCTTTTATTAAAATGGGCTGAAAAGACCTTAGACCGTGAGGAAGAATTGGTGCCCAAATAGCCGGAAAATCTGGTTCACTCTCTCGAAATGAGTCAGAATTTCCTGCTTACAAGGCCGGAAACCCTATCCGCTGATGAGAGTAGTCCTTGAAGCCCCGGAGATCCTGTTGATTTTCCTCGAGTTTTCCTCCGCCAGCTCTTACTGAAATGAACTATTAAATGAATTAGAACCTCGAGTTCATAACATCATAAAATAACTCCTGTGTTTCTTCATCAGGAAATACTACGTTCAAAACGTCACGAAAAATGACGGTGGATTAATTTTAGCAATATTCCAAGATGCACATAATGGGCCTGTTGCAAACTTTTGCTAGAGTAAAACTAAGAGTTGTTTCCTACAGATAATGCCTCAAAAATCACGATGAGCGCATCGGCAAAGTCTGAAATGCACTCATAACTTCTCAATCTGCGTAAGAAATTTGCGATTTTTTGAGCTTCCCGCTTCGAAAACGATACTACGGTACAGGTGAACATTTTGTTAGAGGAGTCGTTCCATTGGCGGCAATACTCATCATGGCCGACGCCAGTCCACCGAAACACGTATGATGGGACGAGATAACACCTGAACAGGATTAAACCAGATAACAATCGGCGTGTTTACGTTCATATTTTCCTCGCCCGCCTTAATTGACCTTGAGTTCTCCTCGAATTACGCGAGGAACTGCGCAAGCGTCGGCCATGATGAATATTGCCGACGATGGAGCGACTCCTCTAACAAAATGTTCACCTGTGCCGTAGTATCGTTTTTGAAGCGGGAAGCTTAAAATAACGCAAATTTCTTACGCAGATTGTGAATTTATGAGTGCATTTCAGACTTTGCCGATGCGCTCATCGTGATTTTTGAGGCATTATCTATGGGAAACAACTCTTCATTCTGCTCTAGCAAAAGTTTGCAACAGGCCCATTAGGGTGATTCGATGGACGCCATATTTTGTGTCAGAACGACATGCGATATATCGCATCAATTGGTTCCATTTTTTCAGCTATTTGTCGTTTTCCTCGAATTTTGAGATCGCAATTCTGTCGTCTAAAGAATTCACTCACCAATTTTGACAAACGAATTCAATTTAATAAATGCGTGGTGTTTTTTAGAGGAAAAACGTCGCTTTCGGTACTGATATCGAAACTGCACTCGAATGCAATATTTTTCCTTTGAAAAAACCTCGCCTTTAGTACGTTGTTTAGTACGTACGTTTTGTACGTTGTGTACGTTGTTAAAATTGTTAAGTGAATTTTTTAGTCTCCTGACAACAGAATGCGATCTCAAAATTCGAGGAAAATGACGAATACCTGAAAAAATGGAACTAATCGATGCGACATATCGCATGCCGTTCTGACACAAAATATGGCGTCCATCGAATCGAATCACCTTTAAGGAGTAACCAAGAAAAATTACAATATGTTCTATGGCAAGGTGAAAAATAGAGGCTCTTGAGAAATGCACATTATAGATAGAGCGCCGCCCCACCGTTCTTGATCCCAAAATCAGGAGTATACAGGGTGTTCCAGACCTACCGCTCCAGGTTTTTTTCTCGGTTAGTTTCGGTCGGACGAAGTCGCGGACTACGGACTATTTGAATCGAAATCAATCCCAAAAATTCCAAAATTGGCCCATCCCTGACCAAAATGCTGACCCATAAAGTTGGGGTACGGAATCCCCCTCGACAAAATTCAAGGTTGCTAAATTCGTCTTTTCCCGCACAAACAAGCGTAACTCCATTCCAAGTTTGCCGAATTAACTTATGAAATTGATTTATTTTACAAAAATGTACATTTTGTACAATCTGTATAAAAAATTATCTGATTTTCGCATGAAATATGACTATATGAGGAAAAATCAGTGAAATTTTCAGTTAGAAATGCCGAGGATTCTCCTTGTAAATAAGCAATTTGCGAGAGGAAATTTGAAAACATTGAAATGGACTACATTTTGCAATTTGGAACTATAAATTCTAGCCCGGTTTAAAAACAACGTATGTGCCATTAGTTTCCCCATGCACAAAAGTGTTTTCCCAGAAGAGCCATAATTTATAGTTCCAAATTGCAAAATGCAGTCCAAATGGAGTTCGTTCTAACACAGCATTACTATTTAGTGATAATAACCAGTATTATAGTAGTACTCACCAGAACTCTGGTGATTCTTACCATAACATGGTGAATGTTACCATAGAGTCTGGTGTTTATCATCATACTCGTATCACAGTGTCAGAGTAAGGTAATATCTACCATATCGACGGTGAAAGTCGGCAATCACATAACTCGGTTTGCGACGTCGCAGACTTCCTGTCATACTTTATTTTTTAAACGGAAAACTACTCAACGGTAATTCTTTAAAACTTCCATGATTTTTCTTCTATGTGCGAAGAAAATTCTGCAAAAACTTCAAGGAATCGTGTCCATTTGTTCTCCTTTAAAAAAATAACATAGTTGCGGAGATTTTCAGACACCGCAAACGAGTTATGTGATTGCCGACTTGCACCGTCGATATATTTTTTTCAGTGTGGGGTAGAGGGTGGTCCTGGTCCTGGACTTGTTGAATTCATAAGTTGAGGGCCCCCTTTGAACCAATTATTTTGAACTTTCATCAGACCGCATCACCTTTAAGCGTGTTTGCTTTTTTCCTCAAGTAAATTGAATCAATCTTGGTTGTGTTTCAGTAAACGACGAGAGAGTGATCATCCGATCCTGCAGTTGGGAGCCGGACAACAAGAATGTGGAAGGCCCCTGCTCCCCATCCTCGTCACCATCCTACATCAAAGTCGAATTTTGCGAAACGTGCAACACGGACGCCTGCAACAAAGCTCCCACCCTCCGAGAGTCCATCATCGCAATCGTCTTACCCGTCGTAATGGTTACACTCCTAACCAAATTCGGAAGCAATACCGTCTAGACTCCTAGGATACATGCTTTACTTTTAAGATCCTCCCACCCTCTCCTAAATTATTCTGTACATTTTCCTATCATCCCTCTCGTAAATACCTCACCCCCCGATCATGTCCAACCCCTCCACACGTTCGCTTATTTATTTATAGATTCCTCTTGTTCTCATTTGTAAAATAAATGTTGTCTCGATTGAATGTTTTAATTAAGACCTCGCGTTTTCATTTTCCATGTTGACGCAGTGTAACTCCTCTGAAGAAAAAATACACTATGCACTATGACAGGCTTATAAGAAGTCAGCGGCCCGATTATTGAAACTATGTCAGCCCGATACGACAAGACATAGCCCTATCTTAACCATGCAATATATCGCAATTCGATGTCTTATCGGGCTACTTTAAACTTTCAATAATCGGCCCGCAGGAGAGAAACCCTATAAATGCCATTTTTAACAAAACCGCGTGAAAAATTAAGGGAAAGACAAAACGTTTTGCCATCAAACGATAAATTTCCTTGTCCATCGGAATGTTTTCCACAGCTTCTCACACTCGTGTTTCCAATTGACAGGTTCAAACTTCAACCAGTTTTCCTTGTGAAACGCATTTTTGTGCTCAACGAAGCGAAGATAAAAGTCCCCATTGAATAAGGAAAGAGGGCAACCTCCTGATCTTCCTGCGCTTTTTTTTCAGTCGATCAGACACCTGACGACCACCTTTCATTTCTTACGGAAAATAACATGGGAAACTGCAACCATATCTTCAAAAAAAAATACCAATGATCTTGATTTTTGACATTTCAAATTTGCCAAGAACGTCGACCCAAGTGATAGAAATTTGAAATGTCAAAAATCAAGATCATTGGTATCTTTTTGAAGGAAGTGAAATGTATCATATATCAATCAAAGGAGTAGTGCCCGAGAAGTCAGCCGAGATCATATTTTTGCCGAAAAATCGACTGAATTCGAAAAAACCATCTGGTTGCCATTTCCTATGTTATTTTCCAAAAGAAATGAAAAATTGGACGTCGAGTGTCTGATTGGCTGAAAAAAAGCGCCTGAAGATTTGGTGGTCACGCACTTTCCCTATTTAATGCGGACTCTGATTTTCTTTTGGATGCTCGAAATTCCGTGGGAAGTTAGGAAAGTAGAAGGAGATCTTATTTCAAAGACCTTGAAAAATTAAGAGAAGCATAGGACTTTTTGCAATTCAAGGACACTTTTCACCCTGTCGTTCGAAAGTGAAATGGAAACAACATGCATGGAATACGTTAAGTGCTTCTGCTTATAACTCCTGCTAATAATTACGTTCTGATAATAGTCTTGGAAACGTTGGAAAAGAATATTCTTGAAGAATGAGATAAGCCAATCAATAAACGGGGAAAAATAAAAAATAAAACAATTTTAAAATAACACATAATGAAAATTCGAAGCAAAACGTCAAACGTTTGATATTAGACAAAAAGGAATTTCTATGAATGTTTTTGACCCACCTTAAACCTATAAAAACTATTGATTTGAATTTTTGCCGAGAGCCGGTAATAGAGATAGGAAAATGTTTACGATTCATTTAGAAATAAGATCGATTCTCCTGAGGAAAAAGGATGAATGAGCTTCATGGGTATGCCATGAACCTCGTAAAGCAGGCGGTTCTTGCATAAAAAATGCCGTCCAAACATGAGACCGAATGCACTTTTCTTAATCAATCCTCATTTAAGTGGTTACTATGAATGCTTTTAAAATATTAATCTAGTATCTTGAGCATCGAACGGTATCAAATGAAAATGATTAACTCCGGTTTTATGTCATGATTGCCATGGTCCTATTTTTAAAGCAAGTAAACATAGACCGAAGACCTTAAATTACCCCCACATCGAGGCTACACTCCAAAATTATGAAAACACCTAGTCACGGCTCATGGCAAGCAAATCAATTGAAGAGAAACCCACGCCTATTATTTGAAAGGTATTTTGAGAACGTCGAGAGTACAGTTCATTGACCCACTCCACCCAAAGCTGAGTTGCACACCATGAAATTCGGTTATTGAAGATTTCTTGCCCCTTGGCTAAAGCATAGCTTATCCTTAAAGATGTTTCATTCATCTTTCTGTGGTAGATACCCCCAGAATTGGAACTCACACGAGGAGAAATGAGGAGCTTGGAGGACAAGGTGCATAAATGCATTTCTTGCTATTTCGGGAAATACGTGTTTGAAGTTTCAAAATTACATGGATCCTAATCGCGGAAAGAAAGTTCAAACTGACTTTTTGATGCTTAAAAATTGGAATTGGGGAGCGAATTTTTACACAGAATATGCACTAAAATTAGTTTTACTTGAAAGCATTAGGATATCAATTTTTTTTAAAAAACTGCACTTACGCGCCTTGTTCTCCAAGCCCCTCAAATATGCCTCAATTTAAAACCAGCAAGTTGCAAAAGTCTGTATCAATGGCCATTGGCCAAAGTCGAAAAATGCGTAGGTATCTCTGCTGCAACGTCTCAAAATTTCCAACTATTAATTTACCCTATCATTTTCTAGAAAACAAAACTTATTATCTTCTTATTTTTATGTAAACATTTTTGAACGATAAAGTAAAATGTACAGATAATTCGGAGAAAACCCGTTTTATTCGTAAGGGGATTAGATCAAGGCACAACGCGGCGCCCACCACTACTGTGACTCAGCAACTGGGACGACTACAAGAAAATAAAATAGTAAAAAAATAAAAAAAATGAAAAGAAATTCTGAAAAATAATTGTAATGATCAGGTTCCATATCAATGACATCGGACCCCTGGTAAAAATTAGCAATAGGAGCTGCGTTTCAAAATACACCATAGGAATTATTATAGCCGGCAGTAGAAAGCGATATTGAATCATTGCTGTAGAGAGCGAGGAAAATCATACAGCCGGGCTATAGTTCCTATCGCCGAGCTATATAGTTTATCGCCTGTCTGTAGCTTTATCGCCATTGGCTATAAAAGGCTGTAAAAAATTGTATAGCCGGCTGTAGGTCTATAGTATTTTGGAACCGTGGTAAAAATTGGCGATAGGAGCTGCGTTTCAAAATACCATAGGAGTTCTTATGGCCGACTAAAGAAGGCTATAGAAAATCACATACCTGGCTGTAGAAAGCGGAGCAAATCATATAGGCGGGCCATACGAAGCTATAAAAAAGTATGCTGTCGGGTTATTGTTTCTATCGCCGGGCTTTACACTTTATCGCCATTGGCTATAAAAGGCTATAAGAAATTGTGTAGAAATTCGTGTGCTTTGGTAATCATTAAGTTTTTTACGGAACTACCTTAATGTTTACAAAACACACATTATATTTTCCTTTAAAACACATTTTTTTTTTCATCAATTAAAATGAGAATAGTCCATACAGAGTGTGCAAACATTTCAAAATCATGAGTTGAAAAACGCTGACTCCGCGAGATTAAATATTAGAGCCTAACACAAAGCGGAGCGGCGACGCACTGGCGCCTACAAACCTAACAGGGATACTTCACGCATTGCGCAATGCGTGAAGTATCCCTGTTAGGTGTGTAGGCGCCAATGCGCGTTTGGCGCTCTCTGCCCGCCCGCCGCGCCGCAGCGTTCCACGGCGTCTGAAGCAACTATTTCACACCAGAGGTATTGCACAATATCATAAGAAATTGAAGGCACTCCAACATGTTAAGAATGACAGGCATCCTTCAAAAGCACGGAGCTTTCCTCGCAAAATAAATCAAGATACTAGGGCACAAAAAGAGAGCGGTAGTCCAAAAACTAATTAAGTCCTAGTATCCGTAATTAGTAACGTTTAGCATAAACTTTATCGTCTGGCGGTTGTTTAATCGCCATCGGCTATGAAAGGCTATAAGAAATTGTGTAGCCGGCTACAAAAGCTATTGGAAATCTTACAGCCGGCTTTAAGTCTATGGTATTTTGGAATACAGATTCTACTGCCAATTTTTACCAGACAACACAGATTATACTTCCGATTTTTACTAGAGACACTGGTCGTTTTTCAATAAAAGACGACCTACTGATGAGGGGAAGTTTAAAAGAGGACCGTAGTGATTTTGAATGATCTCGTAACCGCTCGCGGACTGTGCGTAGCGTAGTTCCATTTTTCAAGGTTCCAACGTGACTCATTCACTCATTGCCCCACGCTTAAATGATCAGCGAGCATCGCATCGCTTACAGAGCATCCGCGAATGCGCCGAAGTGTGATATTAGCTGCAGCCCGCTGAGTGCCCTGCTGCGCCTCCCCGTATACCCATCATCAGTTTGCGGCAACTCATGTTCATTTTCTGACCCACCTGTCAGAGATGATGATGAGGTGAGTAAGCACGTGCTTAGCGCTTTTTAACGAGGACCTTCAATTAGCAATGGAAACACACACCTCGTTCGGAAACGGTGACGTACGTATGTGCGCAGTCGGCAACATGCACTTCTGACTCACAATCAGTGTATTCCACTGACGTCTGATTGTAATAATGGAGATGTTGCATGTGTGAGGGATTTGCGATTTGACTGCTGTTTCTTATGTTAAAGTTCGCGGGAAACACGATGGTGCCACTGGTTTTCTCTGAAATCAACTCCCAAGCTCAAAAAAAGCTCTCAAGTTGAGGCCAACATGGAGGGGATATCCCGCCCTACCCTGAGAGTCCACCTCTACATCAAAACAAACTCTCCATGCAAAGATAGGGAGCAAATACATTAGCAGGGTCGCCGTGTTTTCAGTTTTGGAGTCCTCAAATGAAGTGTCAGCCCTGTCAGTGTATTTGCTCCCTATCTTTGCATGGAGAGTTTGTTTTGATGTAGAGGTGGACTCTCAGGGTAGGGTGGGATATCCCCTCCATTTTGGCCTCACTTTGAGAGCTTTTTTTGAGCTTGGGTGATGATTTCAGAGAAAACCAGTGGCACCATCGTGTTTCTCGCGAACTTTTACATAAGAAACAACAGTCAAATCGCAAATCCCTCACACATGCAACATCTCCATTGGGTGAGCTTATGTGCGTCTTAATTTGATGCAAATAGTTCGGGCTGAAAGAGGGTAACGAGGAAAGTTATCAACATTAATAACGCTTCCCATCATTACTTAGTGCGTGATTATGGACTGGTATGGGACAGGACAAGAAATAATATAGATATCACACAAGACTTTGTTCCTAATCAAAATTTCACGCAATTCATACATCTAAGACACTAAAAATTTCCAAGCTCAACTCAAGAGCTCTCAGCGTTCCCAGTTTACATTAGATTCAGTCACTGTGAACTTTCTGCTCGGGTAAAAACCAAAATCTTCGTTAGTTAAGCCGGCCACTGAAAACAAACCTATTCGATTGGCAGGTCGAACGACTGTTTTGGGTTCTAGAATGGCATCACCAAGATTTTGGGTAAGCGCTGGCCCTACTCTCTCAAGACTGGACTGGACACCAATCCGCTGGGTAGTGCTGGCAGTCACCTAAGATCTGGGGCCGAATTTTGTCGGTCCTTCTACCGTACTTGAATATACTGAGGATGGGTCTCGACTGCACTTAAGTCCGGCTTAACGCTTTTGATTGGCCGGGGTTGCGGTTTTAACTCATTGATGGATGTTGCACTCCGTGTGAAAAAGCCGACAAAATTCGGCCTCTGGGTGAAATACGAGCGTCAGGCATTGGGGTGATCAGAGTTTCGCTCCATGAAATTCCTCTTCACTTACCCAAAAATATTCATTGATAATTTTACTGAGATATTATGGTAAAAGCTCTCTCTTGAGAGATAGAACATAGCAATAGTCGGCACGGGTGGGTTTACCAAAAAGTTGAGAATTGATCTCAAGTATATTTTCAGCGCTGTCCCCGCAAAAGGATGCCGTTTTTACAGATTAATCCGGTTTTACCCGATTGAATCTCCAAAAGTCAAGTTATTTTAGGGGAAATTCAATTTTTCAGAAAATTGTTGCGTCTTAGAGGAAAACAAGGTCATTCCCGGATTAAACAACAAGTAAAATTCGTAGACATATCAGAAGATGAATACCTGCGTGGTCCGGGCTACTAAATCCGAAAATGGCCTGGTGTTTTACAAACCTATGCCCCGATTTCCTGAAGAATTCAATTTTCCTTCGAAAACTCCATTTTTCAGGAAAACATTGATTTTCCGGAAAAATGCATGGTGGAGCCAAAAGGATAGTCCTTTTTAGACCTAGAGCTCAAATTTACGTGAAACCAACTAGCAAATCTCCAGCGTTTAAAAAAAAGTTTTTTGCAGACCTGAGTTATTTAGAGAGTAAGAATCATATTTTTTCAAAAAAAAATTTGGGGGAGCAGAACTATTCAATCTAATAAGCCTTGTAAATTTACTGGATTCAAAGAATGCCTGAATAGCCCATAGACTCAGGGATGAGGGAAGCTTCCGTATTCCTGCTGTCTTGAAGTCACGTATCCACAGTGGTCTTGTTTAAGTGGTTGTCTTTTCCAAAAAAAGTCTGACAGCACAATGAATCGAGTGTTGAAGCTCATTATTTATTTGCGCGTGTCCTATTTCATAAATACCGCACGAAAGGATCTTTACAAAGGGTTCGATGACCGAACTCGCAAAAAATAAGGCAAGGTTGCCAGTCACTTAAAAAACTCATACTTTATGAAGTTCAGAGGCCTGCTCATTTAAAAAACAGCAATCGCCTTCCTTTTCAAATACCTAAATATCCTTTCATCAGCAACTAACTTACGTACATTTAAAAATGTAATCGTATATATTTCTAGTGCAGAGCGATCAATCCGGCATAACTAGCAGTAAAACGATAAGAGAAAGGTATTTTTTTTCCAACATCGATGTGTGACAGAACATTCACAACATTAAAAAACGATATTTTCCTCTATTGGACCATTTAGCGGCAACACTGAACTACATCAAGCAAAAAATTAAGGCCAGAGTTATGAGCGCATGACAACTTATCCATAATACTTGTTTGAACGGACAATATCGAAGTCAACTATGACAAAACAGTCGTGGGTCAGTCACTCTTAGCTTTTGTCCATGGTCATTAAAGTTACCTCCAATATGAATTGCGTTACTGACACTGATAGTAATTTCTTGAAAGACCTTTTTGGGCCCTGCGTCCACTCAACGCGTCCACTTTACCTCAAAATGAGTCTGTTTACGTGCGCATGTATGCATACATATTCATACAGAGCTAGACGGTTCCCCAGTAGCTACGCAGCCTAAGTAATTATCAGGATCACATTCGTTCATGTCTAAGTAGTTGTGAGTCTTGAAAAGAATCGAAACATCTTCATACACCGTATTGACTCTCACTGCGTTCTCTCAGACCTGTGACGAGAGCGTCTTTTTTGGAGACCGTGTAATTTTTTTACATTTTTTCAAAACTTTCCTTGGAAGTTTTCATGTGGAATTTGGTTCGTCGCACGTTCATGTATTCAAATGGGGGCGAAGAGTTTGAAATGCTTTCATCGATGTATGTTTTTTGACAACCGCACGGATTGTTGCATAATGACTTTTGCTCATATTGACTCGTGTGTTTCTTCATTTCTGGAACAGGCAAAAAACGATTTCGTTATGACAATTGGACGTATTTCTGCCAAACGGAACTAAGCGCCGATTTGAGTTCATTTTGAGGAATCTCTACCTTCCTTACCCGGCGGCGCTTAGTTCCATTTGACAGAAATACATCCAATTGACATTTCAGATTCAGAATAATACAAAATCCGCGTAGCCGCGCAACATGCCATGACAAGAAGGAAGAAACCGTCTTTGTCCTAGGTCTAGGTCGAGTGCGTTCCTTCCCCATCGAAGCAACACGACTGCTTCAGCGCGAAGAACCGCCACCGTTTGCGTTGCTGAGGGCATAAGAAAAACCGAATGCCTTCATTATTTAGAATATGCAAGACGCACATCCATCGAACACGAATATTAGCATGCAGGCCGCCAGGCCAGGCGCTTCGTGGCGCGTCGGATTGTTGCGTTCACTTGTGAATCAACTACCGATTGGCGATGGGGGGGGGGGGTGGTGAAAACCTCTGCTTTATACATGTAGTTGATTAAAAAAGCATGCTAATGCAAAGCACGATAGTTCTTCGTCTGAACTAGCAGATGGCAAAGAATTGTATTTTTATTGATTTTATTAGGTGAATTTTTTCAGAGTAATTCGTAGCTGATTCCGCGAAAATATGACATGATTTATGTTTTTTCAAATAAGATCACACATTACACAATATTCACCAAAGAGCTTCACCATTAGTGAGATTAAAAAGAAACTTGTAAAAGGATAGTGAGTGTTCAAAGGCATCTGAGAAGTACACGGAGGTTCAGATTTAAGATAAGCTGACCAATCGAATTCTAACAGCGTATGAATATTTGACTATTACCTTGAAGTTTGCCCTTGATGTAGCCGTACATCTTTTTGATCAAGGTGCTAGTTTATTTTTACTTAAGTATATCGTTCAAGACCGGTGAGGTCTCTTCAGTTGTTGCACAGCGCATTATAGGGGAAGATTTCATTTCTCAAGCTACTCGAAGTAAAGTCATTAACACTCGTGCAAGTCGTCCTGTTTGATCTATCCGGTCCCAAACTCATTATTTTCTATGCACTTGTTCAGAGTAACCGAACGATTACACATTTAAAATTGCAGTTCCAACAAGTAGGTTCTTTTTTCATTAAAGCGAAATTTTCATATACACTCGGTAGATTTGGCATTGTTTTTCTTGTAACCGGGCACTTCAAATTGCCCGTAACCAATGTTCAATAAAAACGTTATTATTTTAGTTAGGAATTGCTTTCAGTAGTTTTCGTGGTGCAAATCGTGTTCTACGTGAAATTCTGGCGAGGTATCATGTACCAGAAAGCTTCAATTCGTGCCTTGTTTAATGGTTCATTCAATCTAAAAAAGTGAGCATAGAGAACTTTCCTAACTTTTTTCGGGAAAAATATCGTATCGGGAGAAACTACGCAACGTTGGAATACTCTCACGGCGTCGAAACACAACATGGGCCTCTTAAGCCCCATTATTCGAGGCCGCGATTATTCTAACGTTAGTTCGAATAATCGAACAAATCGCCCAACACAGTGCGGTCGGCGTTAAACGCAAATTAGCGCCTGCAAGCCTGAAGAAATACTTCGCGCATTGCGCCAAACAGGTCGGTCGGCGTGACGCGCATATTAGCGCCTACAAGACTGCGTGAATACTTCTCGCATTGCGCCAAACGCAGTGCAACCGGCCAGTTGACGTTCTTTTGACGATCTCTGCCCGGTTTGTATCACAACTAAACGAACGTAACTATTGCGTCGAGATTTATTTGTGATTTTATTGTAAGTCATCCTGGAAATTTCCTGGAAACACTTCAAAAAACCGTGAGTAGCTTTTTAAATAAATTGATTAAAAATATAACATTAGTAGAGATGTGCAACGTTGCAATCGAAGGGTAAGAACACTTTTTCTCGCGTGCAGGCGTCGATATTGGATTTCATTCACAGTAAGCGTAACAAGATAACTATTCGAACACGGGTGCAGGCACATTGCCGCTAGACAATTTTCGAAGCTATTATTTAGGATCATTTGGGAAAATTTACGGAGACTTCCCAGAAAAACTGTGTGTGGCTTTTCAAAAACACTGATTAAAAACAAAACATAAAAGTGTTGCATAACATTGCAATCAGAGATAAATACGCTTTCTTTCGCGTGCACCCGACGACCTTTTGGATCCGCAATGATCTCTTAAATAACTTGAACATGGTTGTTCCACGATGTTTTACGTGCTGTTCTTTTTCAGTGGTTGGCGACCGCGTAGCTACCACAGGCCCTTAGTTTTAATATAATCCTTGTTTATTAAAAAGAGGAAGAAGGGAAATGCAGCCTTAGCGAAGTATGCTTTACCAAAATTGACAAATCTGCTCATGGGAATATGATATCATTTAAGTTTTATCGAAAATTTTGGTTTAAAAAATGTTGACTCTTTTTCAAGATTGTTTCAACTTACTGGTGGCATATTACTTGTTACTTCTTCTTGCATTTGACGTATTCCTCTAAACTCTGAACTGAATCCGCAAAATGTGGCTTTGCTTCTCACCTTTCTCACCTGGCAGTAACAAAGTAAGCGACTCGGGAAAGAACCTCGCAGAGACAGAATTCAGCGAATTCAAACTCTACACGTCACCAATCATAGATTTCACCCGGCTGACTTGCCCTCTACCAAAAAGCGAGAACTTCAAATTTCGATCGTATCCGCCGCGGAAAGGTAAAGAAACTCCATCCTTGCTCGGTCGACTCCGGCAACTGATCTACGTCACGTTCTACGTGACGGTAGCCATCGGAGGCGGCTACTTCTACGCGCGGTGGTTCCGCTATCGATGGTCCTTCTTGTCCCTCGACGTCGCCGTCACCGTCATCTTCCAGCTCATCTGGGTCTTCTGCTTGCCCAAGCTCTTCAAGATCATCGAGGCCATCTTCGAGTTCGACGCCAAAATCGTCGGCGCCGTCGGCTCCAAGGCCTTGACGATCGAGCCTGCACAGCGGCTCCAGTACAAACGTCTCAAATCGAACTTTTTCAGGTAATAATTCGGACTGCATTTTCCAATTTGGAACTATAAATTCTGCCCCGGTATAAAAACAGCGTATTCGTCGTTTCTCTCACGAAGGAACGTAACTCTATTTCAATGTTGCCAAATCTCCCCTCGTAAATTGCATATTAAACAGGGAAATTTTGGGCAATTCGAACTGGAAATTTCACTGATTTTTCCTCACCTTTCATGTAAAAATCATGGCAAATTTTGATGAAAACTGCGTAGATGCAATTTTATAAAATAAATTAATTGATGAGTCAATTTGGCAACCTTGGGATGGAGTTACGTTGCTTCGTGCGGGTTACGGCGAAAATTTGTGCCATTAGTTTCCCCATGCACATAAGTGTTTTCTCAGATGAGCCACACTTTATAGTTCCAAATTTCAAAATGCAGTCCATTTGATGTTTAGCCCATAGATGCGTTTTCAAAGTTAACAAAATAGGCTCATGTAACGAAAACGCTTAGCGTTATAAATCAATTTTCATCGGAGTTACAGTCGTACAGTCTGAAGCTTTCGAGTGTGATCCATTTTAATATCAAAATCATATTTGCAAACACCCTGTAAGGTTTAAGTGAGGAACTTGACCTACATGAAGGTACTTTTCGAAAATGTTCGATAGTTTCCTATCAGCTACTCAAGCTTTAAAGTATAAGCACATAGTTTTGTTTTGAGCCTTTTTGACAAGCAGCAATTTCTGATTATAAACTTAAAAGGCGTGTGAAGACCCGCAAGATTTAGACTGAATCGAAGAGAGAGCCAGACACTTCGAGCGGGAAGGGGGAGGGGAGGGGTGTGTGCGAAAGGATGGCGCGGATGGCTTTCCCCAAAAATGTTCCGAAATTTTAAAAGAATCCAGCATGAGGTTTGCGTCAATTTCTTCATAAATAATTACCATATATAAGCGTCCTTCCCTCTTCTTTCCTTCCTTCTTACTTTCTTCCCTTGTTCTCTCTCCTTTTTCCGGGCGAACGAGGGGGAGGGCACACTCTCCCCGCCCTCCCCCCTAAGTCCGCCTATGAACTAAACTTTAAACAAAATTATTCGTCTCGTAAATATTGAGAGGGGAGGGGGTCGTCTAGGGTTGGGTTACGAAAAATTACAAGGGGGTGGGGTAAAAAATACCCAAAAAATTGCGTTAGGTATACACTCAAAAAACAAGTATGGGAAGAGTGACTTACCGGCCGAGTTATGGATCATGGAGCCATAAAATATAGTTCGTGGAGCCATGCTTATAGGTTCACGACCAAACTATGGCTCAGAAAGCCATACTGTAGACGGTAAGTCACTTTGGTTAGAAATTCTGGATCTCCGAGCCATTTTTTATGGGTCTCAGAGTCATACCTTTTTACTTTATGGGGGCTCCGTTTACGAAATCTTGTTTCAGGCTCCTGCTCTTCCTGATGTGCCTCAAGGTGGTGGCTGTGGCTCTGTTCGTGGCGGCACGGATGCCCCTGCTGTCGGCCGCAGTGGCTACAATATGCAGAAGCGTCGACTCTCTGCCTCTCTTCGTGACGCTGTGCCTCTACGTTTACTTCAGCGAGAACATTCGGATTCGGTTCGATGTGATGGTTCAACTCTGGGAGATGCTGGACAGAACGGAGGCGCAGATCGACCTGTACAGACTCCTCTACACGCAGCTGTTCCACGCGGTGCACGTCTTCAACGACTGCTTCTCCTTCCCGCTTATTGCCCTCTTCGGCACGGCCGCCTATTCCCTCTTCGTCGAGTTCTTCCTCTTGTTCCAGTACTATTCCTTCTTCACCCAGGTCACTTTCTTCCTCATCGATATTGCCATCATTCATCTTCTCACATCTTATACAAAAGATTTGGTCTTCTCGGTACGTCCATATACTCGTATACACACACTGGAAAAAAAAACCACATTGGATCTAGAGTCCAGACTCTTGAAAACATTGACAAGAAAAAGGACTCTTGATTCAATCAGATTTAAGCTTAAATCAAAAGGAAATCCGCTCAAATTAAAAGGTTTGGTTCTTGATTTAAGCTTGAATCTGATTGAATCAAGAGTATTTTTTCTTGTCGATGTTTTTATAAGAGTCTGGACTGTAGATCCAATGTGCTTTTTTCCAGTGCATACCTGGTATGTTGATTAAAAAAAAAAAACCACATTGGATCTAGAGTACAGACTCTTGAAAACATTAACAAGAAAAAGGACTCTTGATTCGATCAGATTTAAGCTGAAATCAAAAGGAAATCCGCTCAAATTAAGAGGTTTGGTTCTTGATTTAAGCTTGAATCTGATTGAATCAAGAGTATTTTTCTTGTCGATGTTTTTATAAGAGTCTGGACTCTAGATCCAATGTGCTTTTTTTCCAGTGCATACCTGGTATGTTGATTCGATCAAATAGCAAGGAAACTAACAAATTCTAACCTAACCTGACCTAAAAATTGAGATTTCAACCCTTTTTGACGGGTTTTGCGATTTCGTATGTGTACCTAGGCCTCGTCTCCACGGAACGTTTCATGGGATTTGTCCCAGGGAAAAATCTCACTTGCGAGGTTGGGAAAATTATTGAGTTAGTCAATACTAATCACAGTACCAGTAAGAGGCCTTGTGGAGCACCAGGAATGACTTCAAAAGAAGGAGAATTAATTTTGTTGTGTTTTCCTACGAGGAAAAAGCCCGGAAGTTTCATTCCTGCGATTCGAACTTGGGAAAAATCCCGTGAAACATTCCGTGGATAGACAAGGCGCTAGTTCGTTGAGCCACTTGGTTGATCTCCTTAAGATCAGTACTAAGCACGATCAACATAATAGGTATTGCGAATGCAATTCCAATTCCGTTAGTATATTTGCAACCAACTGCTGGATTTTGAAGCCATACATCTCGGTTTTTTACTTACTCTGTTAATTGAATCGCGTCGTGGTTTCATGATGTCTTGGGTTTTACTCAGTCAATACTTTTGCACATGAGGGATGATGATTTTGCCACCAGAAGACGCCAGAAGATAATGAACAGACAGCTGAATTAAACATTCACTCTACTCTGCGCCTAGCCTCTTGGTATGTCGTATATGTTTCAAGAGACGCAGGTTAAAGGCGCCTTCAATTCATAATGATACTAATTTTGTTGCAGCGGAGGATTTAACGTATGGGTCTCATTTGTCGGGTTATCCTCGGGACTCGATTGCTTTTCGTCGGAAAGGAGTGGATTATTCTCAAGTGTGTACTGCCGTGTTGAGGAAAAACGCCGGATGAGCCTTCAAGCGTTGCCAAATACCCTTTGACAAAACTCAAATTTCCTGGTAAACTTTTGAGTATTTTTCGTCCAATTTTTCGGATAATTTTATTCGCAATTTCACTTGATGTTTTTAAAAATTTGAAGGAAAAATATTCTTAACATTCCTAAAAAATAAACATTTTATCGATGAAAATTTGGCAACTCTCGAATGTTCATACGGCTTTCTTCCTTAGCGCGGCAGTGTAGTGGGGTTAACTTCACCTACCTAAGTTTTGCCGCTGAACTGCTGAAGCTGAAAATGACCTTAGTTTTTTACTAGCGCTTACTAGATTTTCAAAAAATGCATGGTCCTAAGCCACGCATATTGCCATCCCAATTATCGAAGGCAGACTGCTCAACGGAGTGAAACACAAGCGATAAGAAGGAGAGGAAATAATGTGGTTTACTTGCCTGAACTGAGCAAAACTGGCAACACCACGGCGCAGTGTGCAACTATTCTTGCTCTCAAGCCGCGCATATTGCTGTCACGATCATTGAAGGCGAACTCAACAAAGTGAGAGACTCTAAATTAGGAGAGGAATTTAAATGTGTTCAATTTTGTTAAACTCGGGGCTTTGGCGTTTTTTCTATTAATAGTTAAAGTCTCCCTGTTGACCTCAACATTCTACCATGTTTCACTCGCCAACATGGTCATTTTTAGCAGGGATATTATAGTACAATTCATTTTGCGACAGGTTAAGACTAATTTTCCATGATCGGGGTCTTGGCGTTTTTCCTACCCTGCGTTAAAATCTCCGAGTTGGTGTCAACGTGGTACCGTACTTTACACACCAACATGGTCGTTGGTAGCAGGGATATTAGTGAAACTCATATGATGGTTTCAGACTGCATGTAAGGCATGAAGCATGCATAATTTACTGTTTGGAAATGCCTTGAAATTGCGCTCCATTTCGAACTCGAAGCCCTGGTAAAAATTGGTAGTAGAATCGGTGTTCCAAAATACCATAGATCTACAGCCGGCTGTAAGATTTCCAATAGCTTCTATAGCCGGCTACACAATTTCTTATAGCCTTTTATAGCCGATGGAGATTAAGCAACAGTCAGGCGATAAAGTGTATGCTAAACGTTACTAATTACGGATGCTAGGACTTAGTGAGTTTGTGGACTACTGCTCTCTTTTTGGGCCGTAGTATTTTGATTTATTTTGCGAGGAAAGCTCCGTACTTTTGATGGATGCCTGCCATTCCTAATATATTAGAGCGCCTTCAGTTTCGTATGATCCTGTGCAATACCTCTGGTGAGAAATAGTTGCTTCAAGCGCCGTGGCACGCTGCGGCGCGGTAGGCGGGCAGCCAGCGCGAAACGAGCATTGGCGCCTACAAACCTAACAGGGATACTTCACGCGTTGCGCAATGCGTGAAGTATCCCTGTTAGGTTTGTAGGCGCCAGTGCGTCGCCGCTCCGCTTCGTGTTAGGCTCTAATATTCTATCTGGCGGAGTCAGCGTTATTCAACTCATGATTTTGAAATGTTTGCACATCCTGTATAGATTATTCTCATTTTAATTGATGAAAAAAAATATGTATTGAAGGAAAATATAATGTGTGTTTTGTAAATATTAAGGTGGTTCCGTATCAAACTTAATGATTTCCAAAGCACACGAATTTCTACACAATTTCTTATAGCCTTTTATAATCGATGGCGCGAAAAAGCAACAGCCAGACGATAATGTGTAAAGCCCGGCGATAGGAACTATAGCCCGACTGCATAATTTTTTATCGCTTCGTACAGCCCGGCCGTATGATTTTCTCCGCATTCTACAGCCAGCCATATGATTTTCTGTGGCCTTCTTTAGCCGGCTATAAGAATTCCTATGGTATTTTGAAACGCAACTCTTATCGCTAATTTTTACCAAGGAGTATAAAATTTTTCTGGGAAGGACCCCTACCCCTGTGATCCCCCTGTGGACGTAGGCATGAAATGCGCGTAATGAGTTTGTTCCACGTGCAAAAATCTCTCACGATGGCAGTTATTCAGCCTCCTAATTTTATGTCTTTGAGTACGTAAGCATTTTGCGTTTTCTTCCTTTTTCAGAGTGAGAAAATACTTCGAAGACTACACAGAGTGACAATCAACTGGTTCGATGAAAGAAAAATATCCCAGGTAGGTGAGCACTGAGCACTTTAAAAGTACCCTTTTCAAAACACATAAGTGCAAACTTTGGTATCCGTGGTTAAGATTCTTGGGCGCTTAAGTTAAAATCAGGACAGCATTCAGTATAGCGTATGAGGAGCGGCCACAACAGGGGCGCGCAAATGACAAGAGAGTAAATGGCCAGAAGAGAAAAAGAGAGAAAAGATGAAGAAAAAGAAGATGAGGGAGAGAGAAATGAAAGATTGCGGCAAGAAAGAAGCAGGAAGAAAGAGCGTACCTAAAGTTGAAAAAGACGCCGTTGTTGTACCGTCCTTAGTTCCAGAGTTTAAGGTCACCGCTCAAGATAGGTAACAAAGGAGGGTTGCAAACTCAAGGAAGTAAGGAAAACCTCTGAAAATCGGAGGATTAGATTTGAATATGTGCCTAAATTTTAGGTTGGCTTCTCATGTTCCAGATTAGGATGTTCATGTGGGAACTGCATGCTAAGAGAGCAGAAATTACAGCGTTTGGACTTTTCACAATTGACAGTGATCTTGTGACGTCGGTAAGACATACACTCCACTAGCCAATTACTGTGATTTAACAAGTACGAGTATCACCTGCTTGGTATCCGAGATTCATAACTGCTTTTTCACTTGCCTAAGTGCACAGGGCCAGATTAAGGGGGTGGCCACATGGGCCGCGGCCCATGGCGGCTAATTTAGGGGGCGGCAAATTTTGCAATTTTTTTAAATGTTGGTATAAAAAAATCGGATTCAGATAAAAAATTATCAATGAGAAAAGGGGACGAAATCCTCTTTCCTGAGAGTAAAGTAATTTCTAATTTTGTCGTTTTTCGGTGATACAAGAAATAGCATCTTTAATTAGTAGAGTGAAGAGAGGAACGAAACACGCAATTTGGCCTGGAGCTCAACGCAGAGAGGAATGATGACGAGGACTTGAGATGAAAAAGACAAGCCCTCGGCGCGGCGATCGGCATGTAACACATATCAGCGCCTACAAGACTGCATGAATACTTCACCCATTGCGCCAAACACAGTGCGGTCAGGAGCGGTTGGCGTGAAACGTATAGCGCCTACAAGACTGTAGGAATACTTCACGCATTGCGCCAATCACAGTGCGATCAGCGCGGCGCAGCGGCGGAAGTTAAAATTATTGAACCACATTTCGACGGTGAAACTACCAAACCACGTATCTCAGTTTGCGACGTCGCAGACTTCCTGTCATACTTTATTTTTTAAATGAAAAACTACTTAACGTCCAGTCTTGAAAATTTCTGTGATTTTTCCTCTTTGTGCGGAGAAAATTCCGTGAAAATTTCAAGGAATGATATTGATTTGGTCTACTTCAAAAAAATAAAATGTGAGCGTAGATTTTTAAACACCGCAAACGAGATACGGTTTGGTAGTTTCACCGTCGATTTATGTTTGTTCTTTCATAATTTTTTGGTTCATTTCTAATAAATGGAGGACCTTGTCCACAGAGAGATAGGTTTACGGAGCTTAACTTTCGTGCGAAGTTCCGTGAAATTTTGCTTGTAGTGTTGACAGGGCTTTCGCAAAAAATTTATCTAACACGAGTACGTAAACGCGTCTTTTATTGGTGTTTCAAAACGAATGAGAAGGGGGCTGCATAATACAGGCGGCCTATGGGTGGCAAGTAGGTAAATCCGGCCCTGTAAGTGCATATTTTACAATTCTACATGTGAAGGAATAAGTAACGGTAGTGTGATACTGCACTGCCTGTGGTTAACTTTGGAAATTTTGGATTCCTGCTTCTCACTCGTGGCATTAGATACTTAAGTCTGACTGCAATTATTCATACACAAGAAACCTCCATGAGGCATTTCATTTAAAAACGCAAAAAAATAACTTATTTTTCAAAGAACATCATCGGTATCCTTTTGCTCTGAGCTATTTCGTTTCTGAAAAAAAACAGTTAGATAAAGATGTGGTTATAAAACCAATTTAGACATGTTTAAATTATCTTGGGTAGATACTTGTGTAAGGATCCACGCTCGATTTACTGATAAGAGGTATAAAAAGAAAAAAAATGTCGACATTAATAACTTATGATATTATTTCAGATTATGCTAGCAACAGCATCTTACTTAGTCATGATGTTCCAGCTGATGCCACAGCTCACTGAGGATGCTCAAAATTAAGGAGGTAACAAGTCTATGTTTTTAATTGAACTACCCATAACACAAGGATTTTCCTGCAGGGGCAACAAACAAACTAAGAAGCATGAATAGCGCTTATCTATTTGAAAAACACATGTATCCTGCTCCAAGAACTTTTTGATAGAACCAATCGACAATGTATAAATCCATTCGCAGATATCGTCCATTTGAAGTTCTTCAATTTGCCACAAAGGCAAACAAACCTACAGGCAAGTGCAAATAGTTATCCTTATAATTTCTAATAAAGTGCTCTATCCAATGAGAATGTGCCTACCTCTGGACTTTGATAACCTATGAAGGTAATTTTTTGACCAGTTGGGTTAAATTCTTGTGTAAAAGCTACGTTTAATAATACTAGACTTTTTTGCAATTGAAAAAAAAACTTTTGGAGTCACGTCTTTTGCTTGAAATTCTGCAGAATCCTCTGTTTTCTTCATTGTTTCCCCAATCCTCAATCCATGTTAATATTGATACCAAATTTTGCTGCACATTTTTCCAAATTTGTATGATCTTTCAATACCCACTTGAAACCTATGAATTTTGGCCACATGCACCTTAATTGAGAGAGGGTCTTATGACCTCATTAACTTCAACCAAAACACATTCATGAAAAAGTCTAAGTGCGAGACTTACTTGAGTTTAATAAAACAGTATGTAAATTTTGTGTTATCTTTCTTTGTTTTATTCATATACTGTAGTAATTGGAACATTTGTCAAATAATCGATCAGGGTTTCAAAAGTCAAACTACAATTATGTGAAAAAAATGATTTTTTTAATAATTTACAAATACAACAACTGATTGAAAAATTGAGAAAAATAAAATTAATGGATAAAAGAAAATAATTATCAACGGTAAAGACACAAATTTTGATCCATATCATGAGCATTCAATCAATGCAATTACAATTATTAAATAAATACTTGCAAACTTAGTGCGAATTCGTTCGTAAGGCACCAAAAAATAGGACTATTCTTAAAATACTTAACAAACTTCAAAAGGTTTGTTGATGTCTTATTCTAATCCTCCCAAAGCTGAACATTCTGGCTTTTTCTTCTTGGTGAAATTCACAGACAGAGTTACAATTCATATCAAGCTATGTTCTGCGGTGTTCAGCCTCAAGTCCCTACCTCCCACCAGAACATTACATACAAACCTCCCCAGTTGTAAGTGTGTTAAGTAGTTCATAAATAGCCCAGTGTGGGCATGCAGTACAATAATCAATCCAGTAAACAAATTATCTTAAATGAAGATACCAAAGTTTTAAAGGAACTTCCATAGAGTGTACCTACTTGATTTCGTTACATACTTCCTGCTTCTTAAAAATATTTTATAAATGCATCACAAAACAGAAATAATCATCAAAGATTGCGGGGAGCTTTACTTATGACTAAGGTATTGTCTTTGTTTTCTTTTTTTAAGAGCATTCACTGAATTATGTGTCTAGAGGAAGACTTTAAATTGAATAAAAAATGGAGAGGAAATTCATGAAAAAAAGATGTAAAGGTTTCAAAAAGGACTGTTCATACTCACAGTCAATCTATGATTAATTAAAAGTGAGTCAAATTTGATAACAAAAAAAAAAAAAAAAAAAAATAGATTATTCGTTTTCTCAATAAATTCCATCTCAATAAAAATTCACCCACGAACAAAGAGCATTACAAATTGTATGATTACAAAAATACTATCTCTGAATTAAAAGAAAGAATGGATCACATTAAATGCTGCTACATGAGCTGACAGTCATGGATACATTCTACAGAGGACATAACAAAACCAAAATTTGATCTATTAAATTGATCCGTAAGTTTCCCCCAAAAAGTTAATGCAACTTAATGTAATCAGTTTGTCCACATTTGTGGCAGTAAATTTTAAATACTTGTAAGAATTAAGGAAAGAAAAACAATGAAGAGAGGACAAAAAAACGGACTACTAGGATACAAGAGTATTTTCTGATCTGAGAAAAAAAAATGAGAGTATATGACATGGTAAGAAGTACCTAGATATTTTTCATTTAGGGGGAGGAAGGAGGGGGGAGGGGTTGAATTGAATGAAAAAATTGAAGAGGCTCCCGGAGACACATCTTTGATGTGTGGGTGTATTTCAATTTGAAGTTCTCAAAATAGATTTCCCGTTTACGTTTTTGAACACATTCAACACAAAATGTTGAATACATTTTCTCTTCATAATTTCAAAGTCCTAATGTATTGTCGATTGTACAATATCTTTTTTTATAAAATTTAAGTAGGTTGTAGAAAATGAGAAAAAGACTGGCAAAACTTGCTTTGGAAGCTGAATTAGTTGCAAGTTACAACAAATACTGTGTAGTACACAATATTAAGCAAAAGATACAATTATCAGTGATCCTTTGGCGTCTCTTATTGTCAATCAATACACACAGAAATGCAAATTGCATTGCGAGGGCGCAAGTAACTTTCAGTGAATCACTTTTAAAGCGAGTTTTTCAGAATAAAAAAAGTTAAAAACACTTACACTTGATGAAGGAGGAAAGAAGTCTACATTCTCCAGCATTTCATTCCTTTCTTTTTTTCAGTAAAAGTGAGCATTATGAGTTTCATTTTTTTTAAAAAAAAAAATAAATAAATAACACTAGAACTTGGAAAAAGGGCTGTAATTTTTGACCCAAAAAAAAAAAAAAAAAAAAAAAAAAAAAAAAAAAAAAAAAAAAAAAAAAAAAAAAAAAATACAAAGGTATGCAACCTCTGCTCGATTAATTGATGACTTCTGTCAGATTTTGTGATGGTTATGGAATGAAAAAAAATTATAACTGAAATTAATTTTTTTGTTTCCCCTTGTGAGCATCGTTACATATCAAACAATGCTAGTTGTTTTCATTTCCTTCTTTTTTTTTATTTTTATACTCCACTTATACCAGAGAATTTAAATACAATTTCAAATGTTACTCATGAATTATTCTTTTTCCAAAAAATCCTATCTAATACATTAAAAACATTTTTTCCCTCTTTGAGAGAAATAAAAAACAGGTTTCTTTTATCACACAAAAAAGTCCAGAGCATTTCAAATTACAGAGTAAAAACTTAGTACGTAGAAGATTCATTAAAGTAGGAAAAAAAAGCAGGAGGGTTCTGCTAACTATCACCTACTTAACTCAAACATCCCCTGTGGAAGATTTTTCACGGCCAAAACTATATCATCATTAGCTTTATTTTTTTATGTAAGGTGTGGATTTCGATGTAAAATTTAAAAATTCATTTGGGGGGGGGGGGGGGTAGGCTAAAATAAAGAGGGAAACAATCATAAGTATTTACGGCTGTTGTAAAAAATGCATTTCTTAGGTTGTGACGTCTTAAATCTTCACTATTGTTTTATTTTTTTTAAAAAAACTAACGGTGTCCGTTGATATTTTTAGAGAATTCTTAAACTCATTGTATAAAACTCACACAAAAGTACAAGGAAACATTTTGCTTTGTTCCCTTTGGAGATAATATAAATCAGAGATTTCTAAACTTTTCAATAGATTTGGGAATTTTTTGCATTTAGCCATCAATATGCTGATTGATCTGTATCTTTCTGGCCTATCTCAAGCTTTTCAACTATCTTCACATCACTCAGAAAATTACATCCTGTCATGAAAAAATGTGTTTGCATTCAGGCAAAAATCAGCTAAAAACTTTGGAAATGCATACGTTACAGCAAATTCATGAATGGGAGGAAAAATTTTATAATTAAAATGCATAAGTTACGAGGAGCACATCACTTGAAAAAAAAAATCTTAGATAAATAATAACTTGGCACGATAGAATTTGCACTGTTAGACAGTTCAATTATAATAAAAGCAAGAGTAAAAGAGTTAAAAGTACAACAACAATATCATGGAGTACACTAGCGACAGAAATAATTAACAAAGCCACAGGCTTGATTTCAGAATGATTTTTTGGCTATTGACAGATTGACAGCTTGAATGCAAGAACGGAATTCAACAGAACTATTTATTTTACTTTCTCAACTTTAGCTCATCTCAACCATAGCAAATGAGACCCAAAATGAAAAGCCCTGATTCCATTAATTGTTATATAAATTGTGCTACAGAACTTTCAGTTTAAATGATATCATCGGGGGGATAGGGGCTCATCATTTTGCCTGCCATTTGCAATTAGCATCTATTTGAAGTTAACCAGTATTAAATATTAAAATGGATCCTTTCTCATGTAAATCACTTCTTTGAAACTAAAATTGGTGAGTTTAAAAAACGTATTTAAAAAAAAATCCGATTGTTCAATACATTGCCTGCCACGCTGGTAGTATCAACCGGCATTGAAGGGTTCTACAAACATCAAGCCAGTCACTTTTGCTGAAATGCGGTTGCTCGCGTTGAATGCTTCTGTGATACCAAAGGATTGTAGGAGCTGCATACATACTAGTGGCTCACAACTACTGATATGTTCTTAAATTTTTTATCTGAAGAAAAAAAAAACACAGTGGCACTGAGGGAAGTAGATACTCAAAACACCATGGCAGGCAATGGTTTAAAAATGTTTACTTTGCTGAGGCAATAAAAATACCGAAAAAGTGTGTTCCTGCATTTAAGCTGTCAGAAGTTTACAACTAGTTCAACAATTAAATTTAAAATGGTTCAGTCAGTTTCATAAACAGTAATGATTTATATTCTATCAGAGAGAGGAATGGGTTGAGAATACAAAATGCAATAAGAAATAATGTCAAGAGAATTAAATAATGAAGATGCAAGGCATAAAATCTTCAGTGAATGGCTAAACCTGTTAAGGGGTGTAGCCGAGTGCTGATTGTCATGTTTGTAAAAGTAAATGTTTTTTTGATTTTGACTTCTGTGGTAGAGCTCCATTTCCATTTTCCTTTACTTTATCCTTGGACCGAAGAATGAAATTGAGATTGTAAGCTGTATTTACTGCATAATAAACATTCGCATTGAGTGGTAGCACCATTTCTGAAAAACAAAACGAGGAGTAATATGAAGTCACGAAGTAGATGCTAGATAATATGGGAGGAAAAAAAGAACTCAAAAGCAAACTTTACACGACTAAAATACAAAAACCAAACACATATCTAGCAATTGAAATTTGTTTAACTTTCAGAAACAAATCCTTTATTCCAAGCTTCAGTGAAATACTCTCAGAAAGCAAATATGTTGCTTTGATGAAGGTGTTTGATGAGACACTATTTACCTGCAAATTCTGTTCATATTATACCAGAGATTTTAACACTCATCTTGTGTGTGCTTATGAGAAAACCGATAGAATAATTCATTGAATTGCTGAATCTATTGTTTTGGCATCCAATACATTGAGATCTGACTGTGTAAACATAGTGATAGATGAGGACAACATATCAATGATAAGATGTACGAACCTTTATCCGGTAAAACTTGAGCAAGAGTATAGTTGTCTGGGTTTCCTTCAATACCTAACTTCAGCATCGCATTTCGAATAACTTGTGGGGTTCGCTCATTGTTGCTCACCATTATACTCTTATACAGAACCACACCTAAACAAATAAAAAAAATTGATACAATAAATCACATAAAATCGAATTGTTTCAGTCACCAAGGTTTTATTTCATTTAATGAGCATAGCAAGCAAGCTGGAAACTAAAAGAGTCTGATAGATCAGCTTTCTTGAAGATTTTTTGTAGCGTTCTTGACTGACGACTATTTCAGAATCGGCAAACGTGTGGTGTAGCAGCACCTCAACGTTTTAGGTACGTATCCTCTGGTGGGCCATAAACATGTGGTTGGGAACAGTGTTTAATACGAGTAACAGCACCGCATTTGATTCCTGACATCATTATGACAGAAGTAGATCTGGAATATTTCCTAAGTTTTCTGCCAAAGGTAGCCTTTCTTCTGTAAAATTATCATTAGATCGAATCCAGGCTTGCTGCAATGATGTTATTTTGAAAAGAGAATACATTATCAACTGAAGGATTTGGCGAAACTGACGAAAATTACTTTCACATAAAAAAACCCCATTAAATTAAAGGTTGTTTCAACCAGATTTCAATGTAACATAAGGTCTGGCTACGACATTTTTGGCATCATTTTTTTGATTGATTGAAACTCAAATTCACTTATGATCTGCAATGCAAGGATCAATTAAAGGAATTCATAGAAAAATACCTTCAGTTTCTGGATTGTCAGATTCCTGAGTAACACGGATGACATAAAAATCTGTCGACTGCCAGCGAGCAGAACTATTGGCTGGACTGCAAGTTTGATTAGTTGAGTGATTCGTATTGCTACTGCTCACAGAGACATCTAAAGATGGGATTGATGAACTACTCGAAGATCTAGACATTTGAGAAGGTGATGCTTGAATATTTGGAAGGGAACTCTGCAAAAAATAATAATAAAAACATTAATTTCCAATACTTCTGCATCATACTTCCAGTAGTGAACTTTTGCAGATTGAAATTATTAATAAAAAAGTCAGTATCTATGAGGAAGTTTAGAAGAAACCTCCACAACTTCAGCACTGAAATTGCAATCTTAGGATTGAGATAGAGACGTAATGATTTGATTTTCGCATTTATTGTCCTTATTTTGAGTCGAATTGGTGGAATACATAAATAAGGAATACAGATATGCCTGTAGCAGCTGCAGCAAAGCATGATAGAGAAAAAATTCCGCAAGATGTAACATTGAAAGCGAGCAGTTGGGCCTTTTCTCATCATCAAACTGACGGAGTTTGTGCACACAAACTTGTCAGACCATCTCTCACCGACACATTGAAAGAACTCATGAGTTTATTGTTACAAACCTCTGACCAACCGATCAGGGGCGAGCAGGCCCTAGGTTTGTACCTGTCCTCTCTCTACTATGAGTAGAATACATGATATCTGACTGCAGTTTTTCAGTTAGTCCTCTCATTCTGGCACCTTTTTTTGGGGTTAATTTAAGTTTCATATTAGGATTCCTTTCCTCACTCCATGCAAAATTAGCTACTTACATGCTTGAACTCAACAGAATGATGGATATCTTGTCACTGCACAATCTTCCGCAGTTTATGAATCAGACTCATATTAGCTTCTTTAAATCTGACCATTCCTCAATGTCCTGCGTTTGTTCAAACAGAGAGAACTCTAAGAGAAACAAATGCAGTATGGCAGAATACCTTACTTCGTAAAAAATTAAATTCAAAGCTTAACTAAAATAAATATCCATGGAAAGCTATTTTCTTCTGATATCTTGTTCTTATTTCATGAAAATTATTTTCTTCTGATATTTTGTTCTTATTTCATTGATTCCTGATTTTACTTACTTTTCTATCCAAGGAGTCATGAGGAGATGAAGGAAGACTGCATCCTGTATCAATATCACAGTAAAATAAACTACTCGAACTACTGGAGGTGCTGGCTATTGAGTCATTCTTTCTATGGCCCGATCTAGAAAAATGAATAATTTTTCAAAATTTTTTTATTCATCGTCAGTATAAAGTTAGACACTGAAGTTCAGACAAAATTAGAAAATCAACACTGAAGGGACAGCCTTGACAATTCAAATCCTCTCTTTCACTGAAGCTATGCCTTTCACACAAAGCTCGGAAGAGAAACATGTCTGATTAAGAGCAGAGATTTCACACTGGAATTATTGGAGTATTATCGCTTCAAACTATAAAGCCTTTATTTTTTTAAAAAAATCCCGCCAAGGGTGGGATAAAATCGAATCCATCCAGCACCATGTGCTTTGTTTTTTGTCATTTAAGTTAAATCGGCCCATGTCCATATATGACCACGATTATAGTAAGATCTCTGAGGCTTTGAACGTCCCAACGTTGGAGTCTAGGCATCATACCTATGACCTCGCTTTGGCGTTCAGAGTCCTTGGAGGTCATATTTCGGCTCCAGATCTGTCTCAGCTGTTTCAGGTGAGGGAGGTCAACTACTCCCTGAGAGTTGCCCGTCCTTTATTTGACAACCCCGCTAGGACTTCTTACCGTTTCCACTCGGTGGTTGTCAGAGTAAAGAGGCGGTGGAACCTACTGTCGCCTGGGCTAGCTGATGCAAGTCTGGAGACGAACCTGTTTAAGTCTAGGGTCAAGGACTACTTTTTGAAATACTATGTTCCCTATTAGTTATATTCATTGTATTGTACTTTTGTTTGTTTTGTTTTATTTGTCAGTTGAGTCTATCATTTGTTCAGCTGTTTTGCTCTTTTTTGTTAACCCTAGTCTGCCTGAGCCTCTGAACCAACGAGAAAGCCTGAGCGGGGTCAATTTGACCCCAGCTGAAAATCAATTAGTTAGCTATGTTTTTTTCATGTTTTTAGTTAATATCAGTGCACTAACCTCACAGGCCTTAACCATAAAGCATATCTAAGTTTTAAAAAACACGGCGCAGGGTATGCAACCATTTTATCATACACATGTTGCCATGTTGTTCTCAGCATGAGAAAAAAAAAGCAAAGAGCTACTAAATACTGAAAACGAAAAAAATCTGAAAAATTTTGCTTGTTTTATAAGTTTCTGAAAAAAATTAAAAAGAGGAAAATGAATACACCTTTAAAGTAAGCTTTTGTGATGCTAAATGGTAAAATATAAGTTATAAGGATATCTGACCCCGCTCAGGCTTTCTGGGGGTACTCATGAATTTTTTGATCTCTCATGCACATTTTTTTTTTTTTTTTTCCCCCGTCAAAATTGTGTTCCTAGATGTTTTTGTAGTGCTATTTGTGAAGGACAAAAAATGTCGTGCATACCACGAGAAATTGCAAAGAGTTGAAACTCCCGTGGGGTCAATCTGACCCCACTCAGGCAGACTAGGGTTAATTACTTTTGTAATTGGGCAACTTGCCCGTTTTGTATAATAAATAAATAAATAAATAATAAATAAAAAAATGGTAGATAAGTACCTTCCCTTAATACCTCTAACAGGCATATACACATAGCTGATACAACTGCACTTCAAGCTGGAACAATTTGAATGGATCTCAAGACAGGGTAAGAATTAGAATAAAGTGAGAGCAATTGGCATACGTGTTGATGTAACTTTCCTGATTTTCTCAAGATATTTCACACGTTTTTTTCAAAAAAAAAAAAAAAGAAATTGAGGACATAAATGTAGTAAAAAATATACGCACATGTTTCTTCTTCTAAAACGAGCATAAGGAAGAGCACTTATAGGATTTGTATTCGGTATGCTAGTTTCAATTTGGCAAGAAAGCTCATATGCTTCTCGGTCATCCAAAACAAGAATGGAATCAAACCATCGATCAAACGAAGCATCCTCAGGAATGTTATACGCATTAGCCGCTCCCTGGAGTAGTTTTATCTAAAAAATCGAGACCAAAAAATATTAATGTGACACACTATATTAATTTTTGTTTTTGTCTCACGCACATCACCAATGAAATGCTAAGGGGCAGTTCAGGTTTGTCAGCACCTGGTTAACAATGAGTCAGTGCCCTATAGAGGACAGAAATTAATACAGAGACGGGGGTTATACACGAAAAATCTGCCATCTTTTTACGGCAGAGTAGATGGTGCGAAGGATGTTGTTGAACAGAGTTTATTATGATAAAAACTAATTTAAATATTTTAATTTAGCTTTATAGGGACACATCTTCCTGAGTAATTTTGTTTCAAGAGAGAAGATGTTCCAATGCTGAAGAATTCCCCTAAAACATGAAAAACTACCAAAAAAGCAAAATATTAGCAGAGAAAGTCTTTCAAAGTAGTGTACAATTAAGACTTAAGCAGGTCTTCTTAAACCCTCCTCTGGTGGTTTTCAGGAAAGGTCAACAATCTCTTTACAGTGGACAACAGCATCAAAAACTAAGAATTCTGAAAAAATCTCGACCTGGGAGATATTCACATCATCATCACTTTCTGATGCAGTGAAATCTCGGTAATTTAGATCATTGTTTTCTTTGTTCTCTGGACCCGTCAATTTCCTCACACGAACAATATTTTCATGGTTACAAAATCAAGCACAATATAAAGATGTTTCAGAATACGTCAGAATTTTTGTTTTTGTCTGACAGTGAGTCAGACTCCACTCATCTCGAACATATTTTTCGGTCCTGTCATAAAGTTTTCTTGCATTGAGTGGACAAAAATGCGAAGTTGCTGACAACTTTTTACTAAAATGAGGCGAACATTCGAGTGTTTGCTGCATGGGTACTTGGAAAAAAAAATTCAATCAGGGATCAGCAGCACAGGGCAAAAAGGGCACCTGACATTGGGCTCAACCTTGTGATGGCTGCGTTGCTGATTGTACGATTTCCCATATTTATTCGGAACTTATTTAGCTCACCAGAATTACAGCTTGAAAACTTCAGCTGCTACCAAGTAGGAGGCATTTTTCTATATAGAATATCCCCTTGGTTTTATATACTGAGTAAGCGGTAGTATTTAAATTAATAGTGTGTACAAGACTCAGTCTGGATGATGTTGTTCCAAAAAAGCAGTTGGCTTGATTAACCAGTGTCCCAGTAAAGCAAAACAACAGAACATTCCTTAATATGTATCTTTCTGTAATAACAAGACAAAATTTTGATAGCAACAATAATTCTGAAAAAAGGAAAAAAAACTTGGCACGTACCTGAGCTAGCACCTCAAATTCTTTCCGTCTTTTATCAAAATTGATTAGGTTATCTTCGCCTATTGTATCAGGAATAGCAGTATCAATCATAGTTAAATCAGTTAAAAAAGTTCCTAAATATGGTATTGTTCCTAAACTAATTCTCTGCAAAAGAAAATAAATCAGAAAATGCGAAGGTTAAAGACGAAATGTAATCATATGAAACAAAAGATTGAAGAAGTACCTCCTCAACAGAAGCAATACATCAATAAATGCACTTAAAAGGATTAAGCTCTGAAGTCAAAATAAATTTAGGATCATGGAAATAACTTCAGCGGAGCTGTTGAAGTATCAAAAACCACAAAGCTGAATACTTTGCAATCCATTAATGCTATTCTGACTGAACAAAACATATTATCAGGTTAGTTTGCTTCTTATACGCTGAACTCATGACAGACTTCGAATTAAAAAGGAAACAATAAAACAGAATACTTTTCAGATTAAAAGAATTAGGTTTCTAGGATTTTGCTTTCTGCTACATGCAATAAATTGACAGGTAAAATGGGTTCCATAAAAAAAATTGGATTAAAAATTAAAAAAAAACTTGGGCTTACAGTTGATGCATTGATCTTGAAGAGCATTGACCAATAGGAGAGCTGGGGCAAATTAATCTCTATTTAAATTCAAATCATTAGATGAAAGACAAGATAATTTATACATTGAAAGGGAATAATACACTTCAATAAGCGTCTGTCCCATGCACAAACTAGACCCACAAACTGGCTTACCGGTTACTTTCAAAGAAAGTCAGCCCAACGTTCTTTTAGAGGCAACAGTCACTATTGAGCCACTTTGTGGGCTCAACTTTGTGCAAGAGACAGCCGCTATGAACAATTATATTTTAAGACATCAAAGAGAAGTTTTATGTTGGTAAAAAAAAGGCATACTTACAGAACTCTGGTCCAACTGCCGTTGAAGAGTCTTTTGAATGTGCTTGTCTCGGGAGCCAGCTGTGTTCGCAAATTTTGCAGTTCCTTCTCTCATTAAAAGTTCTCGTTGAGCCCATTGATTATTTTCTTCACTAAATATCCTGGCTAACTCTTCAAACAACTCAAACTAAGGGAAAAGATTAAAAGGTACAGAATAAAGAATCATTGTTGAAAGAATAAATTCTATTAAAGTTTTGCTTAAAATAGGTTCCTTTCTGAGAAGCATTACGATCCAAATTGTGCAGCCTTTCGTTGATCTTAAGTACTTGAAGATCCTTAACTCGGAGCTTAAGTATTCAGAAAAGATGGCAAAACAGCAGCTCCTTGCTGCGGAGATGAAGCTTACGTAGCACTTATATGCGTCGCAATAGCTTATGCAAAAAGATACTGGTCAAATCTGTCACAGGCATTTTTCTTGGAAATTTCAACAACCATCTAAAGGCGGTTGAAGTACAGGCGATGCAAAACTATAAAACTGCAAACAGGTATCTCAATTTGCAATGCTGCAGGATTCATTTCATACTTTATTCTTTAAAGAGTAAAATACTCCTTGTCATTTCTTGAAAAGTTCCTTGATTTTTCTCCTCTGCGTGAAGAATATTCAGTGAAAATTTTAAGCAATGTTGATATGTCCTTTTTTATTAAATGAATTGGGAGTGAAGACTTTGAAACACCATGAACAAGATACCTGTTTTCCCAGTTTTACTGTCAAAAAAAGGATTGTAATAAGTATGTTCAGTTATGTTTAATTTGGAGAATGAAACATTCTTTTTCGATTAAATTTATGAATATTTTTCCTTAACATTTTCAGATACTATTGATAAGATTGTGACTGAGATTCTGTGAAAAATAGGAAGAAAAATATATCTCCAGTTTCCTTGGAAATTCCTTTTTTATCAACTGAAATTTGGCTACGCCTGAGAGCTCATGTGGCGTTATTCCTTAGCACAGCGGTGTTGCTGCCCTTGTTTTTTACCTTTTTGTTCATAAGTGTTGCTAACTTACGTGAATAGCTTTATGGGGTACCAGATACAGCATTCCACAGGAAATACCCCTGTTACTCAAGTTGAAAAAGGGAGGGAGGGAGTAATAAGTTGATAAAAAATATGAATAAAAAGGGTACCTTATCTTTTGGTAGAGCTTGCCATGTTTTGTGTAACCTATAGACTGGATTTGATTGAAGTCCAGATATAATTGCTTTCAACGATGAGAAATTTTTTAGGATTCTCAATTCCTGAAAACAGAGAGATAATAATTTTAAGCTCCTTGAAGTAAAGGTTTAAAAAGAAGTATATGTATTAACATCAACTGAAAGCAATGAAACTTTTTCAGAAAAGAAACAAGGCAGAGTAGATTGACTGAAGTCCAGATATAGTTGCTTTCAAGAATAAGACATATTTTAGGATTCTCAATTCCTGAAAACGGAGAAGGAATAATTTTAAGCTCCTGAAAGTAAAGGGTTAAAAAAAGAAGTACATGTAATAACATCAACAGAGAGCAATGCAAATTTGGGAGAAAAGAAACAAGGCAAAGTAGATACCATGCGAGAGGAGATACCTTCATTAGATTGATAGAATGTATTCCATGCATAAACAACATTAAGGATTTCAAATTATATTTTCACACTCATCTGTGTAGTGATTTATGCATTACAATAAATTTTTTTTTCTTTAGTTCTTTAGTTTCTTTAGATTTCCTTTAGTTACTCTGGCAAACCGCAAAGTTGTTAAGTATAATATGTTGTTAAGTAAAAATATATGTGATTTTGAGCGCATACCCTTGTCAAAAAAATCACACACAACATCGTGCGACATGTAATTTTCCAAAAACCCCCCCCCCCACAAAAATTATGAACACAAAGCTTCTAAAATTTGTGAAAAATTTAAATAAAATTTAAATAATATTAAGTTAAGTCTCTTTATCTTCATCAGGGCGAGTAAGTTCTGAGAATCTGATTGCGAGTTCTTACTTGGGCGATGTTGATCCATGTTGCAATAATCGCAGCTCTTTCACTAGTTTTAGACTGAGGGTGAAAAAGAATGGTAGATATGACTCTAAGACTGACAGCATTGAACTGAGCGACAGTGGCTAAAACAGTGCTGGCTTCTCGACACTTGTCTCGTCGTGACCAAATACCACCTAAACACTGATGAGCGACCAGCTTTTTAAAGACCTCCTGGAAAAGATAATTTCGTAAAAGATTAAGATGCTATTCAAAATATTAAATAATACAAGGGAAGAAAAATGATTCAGACAATCACAGGGTGTTTGCTTTGTTAGTTAAATTTTTTGCTTTTTCCTTACTTTCCTAAAAACTCCTACAACAGAAAGTTTCTAAAAATTCTTGCTTTTTCGTCAACTTTTCCTTGCCTTGAAGGCATTTTGGGTTCTTTGAAGAACAGAAATATTTTCTGAGACACACAAATAGATAATTCTTTCATCATTTAACATACATAGTTTTCTTAGTGCCCCCAATGATTTTGAATGTTATTCATTCAACAAAATCTACGCCAGATTTAATTTTGAGTGGTAAAAAATAGATTTTGAAAAATTTGAATTAGGAAAGTGGAAAGTAGAAACAAGAATGAACCGAAAAAATAGATGTCAAGCAGAGGGAGCTTGATAAAAGGGGCTACTTGGAAAAATTTCATATTAGAATGGCTTTTTTCAAAGTCTATCACAAAAATCCTGTATATCTGTACCTCTCCCAAAAATCAGTACATTTTCTGATTGTCTGTACTAACCATTCCAAATCCATGCTTTTTCTATGTATACGCACTAACACTTATGCGGTAAAACCCTGCAATAGTAACCTCATTTTATTTGTGCTATTTTTCTTTCATGAAAAGACTTAGGTTTGGCTTTCATGCATGGTTTTTCAATTGGAATGGAGATTTACTTTAATTATCTTTTGCGTAAACCGTTTTTTTTTTATCAAGTATTCTTAGCTACCTGATCTTTCCGTGTCAGCTGTTCGGCAAAGTGCCTTTCTGGAACATCAGGAAAACTAAAAGGAGGCAAATGAGATCCATTGAGACAAGAATTTTCACTCGGTGTGTGCGAGCCATTCAGGTACAGGCTTGTATCATTGGGAAATAAAGAACAGGATTCTGAAAATGAGAAAAAATAAATTAGGAGTGCAAAATCAAAGATCCTGTCTCTTTGTTGCTTTAAATAAAAGTCCAGGTAAATAATTCTAATACCCCAGGGATCATTTAAAGGATGTCAAAAATTTGACTGAAAGTCAATCATTAGTTAATTCGGTAAAAACTGACAAATTAACCCAGGTAAACCAGTTAATTTGGTAAAAACTGACAAATGTAAAAAAATAATAAATCAACAGAGAATACTGGTCAAAATAATAATAAAAAGTATCCTTTCCCTTAAGGATGTAAAAGAGTAAGATTACAAATGAGCATTTGCAACCATCAGGCAGTAGAGACGGTCTGAGTATGTAAAGAGAAATTTTGGTTCAAATAAAGGTAGACTACTTGTTACAAACTAAAAATATTATATTGCAAGGGCAGAAAATAAAAATAAGTTAAGATCTGCCCGTAATAGTAAAGGTTAAAAATTCTAAAAATAAACCTACCTAGCAGTTGATCTTCTCTTGTGAACTTTTCAAGTTTATGTTTGACCTTTGCTTCTAATTCTGAGCCGGGCAGGTGATGTTGTGTAAAAAATAAAAGTTGATGTAAAGTTGGGTGAAGCGGAGGATCTCGAAAATCCTCTGGATAAGTGTCTAACCAAACGTGGAGAGCTAACACTAAAGTCCTGAAAAGATAAATGAAAATATATTGTTAATGATAAGACATTTTAAATTTTCATTGTGATAAATTATACAAAGAGAGGTATCATTGAACCCTTCTATATTTTATAGACTCTTAACTTTCTGCCAACTGAAATTCCATCCCTGAGGATCCCACAGGAATACCTGTATTGAAAAAACCCGAATTTTGAGAAAAAGTCAACTTGTGTTAAATAAATGAAAGTGCACAAAGAACACTGACTAATTTGATGTAAAGTGCCTATACTAAAGACTGTAGATCTAACAACGATTAGACTAATCTATGATAGGAAAGACAGAAATTTAAAAAATATCCTAAATTGAAAGAGGACATTAATTTTCATAATTTGGGAGAACTGTATTCTAACGGCACCTGCAATAAAAAGAGAAAAAAATATTTGACCAGTTCATTTCTGGTTTTCAAATTGAATAAAAAAATCTTCTTTTTTTACTCATATTCGAGTAAATTACAAGGATTTTATTCCTAACAATATTATTAATTGAGAAACGTGAATTAAATAATAGATACCATGAGTACACTCCTTTTTCCTTTTTTCAATCACAGGCCTAATTTAAAATGAATAAATAAAAATAAACTTTTGTATACTAACTTTCTATGTTGCTCGGTGACAACTTCAGGCAGATCCAGTTCATTGTTTGCCAACTGTTCATACCTGAAGAAAGGTAAATAAATCAAAGTTTAATAAAATAAAAAAGTAGAAAGTTCAAAGTTCAACACCTTCATTGTTAAAGTACAAAACAAGTTCATACCATGAATTGACTGTTGGAGAAAAGTTAAAGCAAAGCAATACAACGAATGTTCTCTTTGAACATTTAAGGCATACAATGAAAATTGCGAAACCAACAACTGGGATAAAAAATTGAGACTTTGAGGGTTTTTCATGTACTCTATAACTCACAAGTAAAAGAAAACAAAACAAAACAAAGAATCAAAATAGTCTCTATAGTCCCCCCCCCCCCCCCCAAAAAAAAAGCATAAATAGAATTGGTTAAGTGTTTCACGCAACAAAAGTTAAAAGTGATTACTTTATTTGAGGATCACCTTCGAATTTCTCATGAAATAAATAGTTTCATGTGTGAAATTTTTAGGAAAAAATCTTGTTTTTAATTAAAATTTATTCCACAGCTTCATAAAAAGGGTAGTTTAGGAGGTAAAATTCCCCATTTTTTTTGCTCCAGGACTTTAAAGATTTACAAAATTTCAAATGAACCATTGTAAATCCTACACTCTCAGCTTTCCAATGGTATGGTATTTTTCTTCCTTTGCCTAACCAATATAAATTGCATTGTTTCATAATCACTTGAAAACATTTTTGCCACTTTTTTATAGAGAAATATAGCTTTGATTTTCTCAATAGCTATTAAAGCTAGAATAATTCTGAATGCATTGTTAAGAAACTATCGATTCCGGCTTTTCAAACAGTATGATACTCTTTTTTACTTAAGCAGTAGTCGGAATTATTCCGATACCACCTTGGAAAATGATGAAAAAAAGGGGACATTTTTACACATGGTTAGCATAGATATCACATAGAGGGCTGTAGGAAATTTAAAAAAATTACATTTTCTTGCACAGCTAAAAGAAATACATTTTTCAACTCTTTTTTTCGTGGCCTTAACAGTTGCTGAAAAAAAACTAACGCAGCAATTAAACACTCAAAATAGGTAAGGAGAGATATTTCGAGCTGGCATCAGAAAAGTATGATTTCTGAGCGATCAGTTAGTTAAAAAACCTAAAAACCAGGACAATATTACAATTATGAGCACGAAATTTTCGCACCGATACATTTGATTTTTTTTCCCCGAGGAAAAAATGTAGTATTCTTGAAGGGGGGGGGGGGGGGGTAATATTTCTCTCTGAATGACCCTAGTACATCTATTTAATAGAGTTATACCCGATGTTTCTGCTATGACAGGTTGCGGCTCAAATGCAGAAAGAGACCGCTTCAATGCTCTTTTGAAAATGGTTTACATTCCTAACCACTCGTTAAAGTCTCCGAAAACTCATTCTATTACGGAATACGTTATGTACAATTTTTAAACAATTGGAGATGCGCGTAACACAGGTTAAAATACCGAACAAATCATGAAATTCTCCATCAAAAGTTACGAAACGTTTCTAAAAATAACAATCCCGCAAATTTGGCTCCACGACAATCTTTCGAATAAAATTGTATCAAAGTGTGAGAAATACTGAACACGCTTAAAACCTAGATACATAGGTGTTCCGATGATAGCTACCGCATTCCTGGTACTAATTAATATCTTTCCTCCAGAAAAAAAAGAAGAGAAACGGCCCATCCCAGATAAATGGTAGGAAAATCAAGTTGGTCAACCCCTAAAAAGTTTCTATGTAGTCTCTAAATGAACCCCCTAAAAGGAAAAAATTTTAAAAAAATTTTAACCCGTGCCTCAAAGGGCCTAAAGGGCCTAAACCCAAAATTCAAAAATTTTGGCAAGCGACACATCAATTCTGAAGGAAAATGGCAAGTTACGGCCCTTTTAGGGCAGAAATTTCGTCCGTTTTGCCGTATCTTGAAGCGTAAGGTCACAAACGGCCCAATGACGACGTGAGGCTATGGGCTGGCGGGGCGCGCCGCGGCCGGCCCGCCGCTGAGCGTACGCGCGCGGCAGGGTTGCGCATCGCCGCTTTACACCGGCGTAGAGGAACGAACGGTGGGGTGGGAGGGGGATATCCGGTGGAAAAGCATCCACATTTTCTATCCATAATGAGAATGCATTATACTTTTTCAATATAGATGAGGAAATATGAGCCATACAAGGAAGTGATGAAAAGAGTGACAAATACATAATATAGTTTGTACGGTTAGGAGTGTAAGTGGGGAAAATTTGCCGTAACTACAGAACAGCCCTGAAAATCTCCGGGAAATAAAAGCTGCTATTGATGAGAGGTTTGCATGAGAGGTTTAATTAAGGACTAATTAAAAAGATAGGTGCGATGTTGTCGAATCGTAAGCCCTTTACGCGATCAAAAGCGATTAGTGTAAATTTAATTGGAAAAGTTTAAGAAAAATTTGATGAAAGAAAATTGCCCCAAATTCGGGAAGTGCTTAAAGTGTTTTTCTATTACGTGAAGTTTTCGCACATTAATGTCAATGGCGGTGCGTCGAAAACCTCTGATCTTGTAATTCCAATATGGAATGAAAAATGTAGAATCCCTGTGATACATAGTGTCCATGTTTTTAAAAATGTTTACATTTTTATGAGGAGTGGAGGCGCGTATCAAAAAATGCTAGCCGTCGATCGCTGGTTCAAGAGAATTTGGAGACTGATTTTACGGCAAAAATCGACGTGTTATTCGACATTGCTTAATGCAATACTCTAGATATCATGGAAAATGAAGAGGATAAAGCATTTTTAATTCTTCAGCGAAAACCTGAATGAGAATGCATAATATCCACAGTGAAGGATACTATCCTTGCAGCAGAGGTGAGGAGAGCAGACAAGAAGAAAGCTCGCGCCCAGGAGAGAGTTTCTCGACAGGAAAAATTCACGCTCGCTTATGAGTCCCGCCAAACGGAAGAAAATAAGTTTTTTCATTTCATATGAAATCACTGAGGGTTTGATACATCAATAAGACTTTGTTTACCCTCCTTTTCATTGGTGTATTTGACGCGGCATCAATTAGAAAGTTTTATTCAATCGGTTCAATCTGGCTTCGCCAACTTACAGCTGATGTTGATTGCCTGGCCTCACCCAGGGGGCTAAATGACACATTAGCCTCATTTACTCAAATCTTCCCCAGTAGCCGAGTGGTCAAGGGCATTGCCCACGGTTATAAAGAGTGGGGTTCAAACCCCAAGTTAAATCATATTTTTTCGAGAAACTAATATTACATTTTTAATTATAGCAAGTAACTGTGGCGGGGGGGGGGGGGGGGTCAGTACCAGAAAATGTAAGTGGGTAAGCCATATTGAACCTCTCGAATAAAACTTTCTAATTGATGTCACGTTAAATGCACTAATGAAAAGGAGGGTAAACATAGACACTATGTATCACAGGGATTCTACATTTTTCATTCCATATTGGAATTACTGCCATTGACATAAATGTGCGAAAACTTCACATAATAGAAAAACACTTTAAGCACTTCCCGAATTTGGGGCAATTTTCTTTCATCAAATTTTTCTTAAACTTTTCCAATTAAATTTACACTAATCGCTTTTGATCGCGTAAAGGGCTTACGATTCGACAACATCGCACCTATCTTTTTAATTAGTCCTTAATTAAACCTCTCATGCAAACCTCTCATCAATAGCAGCTTTTATTTCCCGGAGATTTTCAGGGCTGTTCTGTAGTTACGGCAAATTTTCCCCACTTACACTCCTAACCGTACAAACTATATTATGTATTTGTCACTCTTTTCATCACTTCCTTGTATGGCTCATATTTCCTCATCTATATTGAAAAAGTATAATGCATTCTCATTATGGATAGAAAATGTGGATGCTTTTCCACCGGATATCCCCCTCCCACCCCACCGTTCGTTCCTCTACGCCGGTGTAAAGCGGCGATGCGCAACCCTGCCGCGCGCGTACGCTCAGCGGCGGGCCGGCCGCGGCGCGCCCCGCCAGCCCATAGCCTCACGTCGTCATTGGGCCGTTTGTGACCTTACGCTTCAAGATACGGCAAAACGGACGAAATTTCTGCCCTAAAAGGGCCGTAACTTGCCATTTTCCTTCAGAATTGATGTGTCGCTTGCCAAAATTTTTGAATTTTGGGTTTAGGCCCTTTAGGCCCTTTGAGGCACGGGTTAAAATTTTTTTAAAATTTTTTCCTTTTAGGGGGTTCATTTAGAGACTACATAGAAACTTTTTAGGGGTTGACCAACTTGAGGGTGGGTGTTAGGTCAGCGTTACTGAACTTCCGGCACGAGGTACAATAACCCTCACCCTATGAAAACTTGTCTGCCATGAATCTGATGATAACCATCAAAGGCAAGAAATAAGGATGGAGAGCTTTAACGTACGCGCAATGGTCCCATCAAAAAGGATTGCTTCAGAATACCCTAATATTTCCCTGATTTCCCACATACATTTTGGAAAAATCCCCTGACCATTGAAGATATGCCAGATGGTTAAAAAGACATAATTTGAAATAGTTTTCAGGCAAAATTTGTAGTTAGAAACTTGAAACTTACTCTAGAGTGCAAAAAGGGGTGACTTAAGTAACAATTTTTCCTTGACACTTTCAGCCTTTTCCGTAAAATTTCTAGGTTTTCCCTAACTTTTTAAAAGTCCCTGACATTCCCCTGTTTTCCAAACATATTCTGATTGTGACAACCCTGTATGAAGAAAAGTTGCGAGGGGATACTCTATATATACTTAAGAAAAAAAATCGCCTTCCGCGTAGTTTGACTTGACAAAAACTACAAATCACCTTTCACTTCATGTTTCTTTATTTCCATTTATTCCGTCATTATTTTATTGCTAAGAAGGAACTTTAAAATTTTCAGGGAGTACATCGATAATTTTAAATCAAAGATAAAAACTCAATATATTATAAATCGATTCCACTCGATTTTACTGCACATTTAACTTTGTTAAATTATAAAGCATTATTTAGCGTATTACCAACGAAATACATGAATATTTTATTGAGAAAATTAAGTACAATAAAAAGGACTCGCTGCAAGAAAAGTAACTGTCTCGTACTGAAAATTAGATTAGCAGGTATCAGCTGACACAATTATGCTTTAACAAACTTTAAGTCTAGAAAAAATCAATCAGCAAAGACCCTAAAATTGTTCTGTCGTGTGAGCCTTCCTCGAGTATTTAGGGTAAGTCATTATGTATTGAAAGTGTAAGAGATGCATTAAATTTTACGCGAGAATACAAGCAGCCTTATTGGGGTACATATTCCATCCATGAATGTGTATCTATTCTACCGTGCTAAGGAAGAACGCGGTATGATCGTTCGAGAGTTGCTAGATTCTCCTTGATAAAACATGCATTTTTGACGACATTCATGCACATTTTTCTTTGAAATTTTCACATATTTTAGATTAAATTGAAATCGTCTGAAAATTTTGGGGAAACATATTCACAATATTCCCAGTAATATAAGTTTTTACCGAAGGAAACTTGGCAACGTCTGAAGGATCGCACGGCGTTCTTCCTTAGCACGGCAGTTTTCCTGTCAGAACTGTACAAGTCTGCTTGTAATCGTGGCAGTGTTTCCGTAGTTGAAAACCGCAACATAAAAACCCGTAGATCTCATGACTAGGAGTAAAAGCTGATACTTTGTAGACGAATCGGCAACAGTGGTACACTGATTGTTTGGAGGCCGCGGCCCGGCGGTTACTTAACGTAGAGAGTGAATAGCGAGAGGGGACGAACACAGAATAATTAGGTCCACAAGATGGAAAGAGAAAGAAGGGGGACGCCAGCCCGGGGGGGGGGGGGGGGGGAGCCACGAGTGCAGCCGCGGACCGAAATTGAAGGAGCCACCAGGCAGTAGTGGGCTCTCGTAACATGATAATGATGGACATCCTCGCCCCTCGAGTGACAATACCGATATGACGATTTATTCAATTGCATTACGGCCTGTTAAATTAGACCCGCACCAATTTACTGGGTTGGGAAGTGTCACATGCACTGAAAACAGCAACGCAGAACAGCGGTTTTCACCTTCACTTTCGGTCACGAGCCCTAGATGCGACGTTTTGGCTATACGATGCTCCATCACTGTTGAGAACCTGCACACGAGTCGTTTCCAGCTATCACCGAGAAAAAACCATAGCTTATAAACCAATTAGTGGTTCATATTAGAACACTACTAATCGTCGTAAAGACAGCATATAAGAATAGCACATACGATGGTATGTATACGTTCGTATGGTACGAGATACCTTAGTATGGCACACAGACCGAGAATCATTAGTTCATTTACGACTATTAGTGGTGCTTCGTATGAACCACTATTTGGTTAATAAAACCATATGTTTTTGTCCGTGAGAGGGCCAAAAGTTTCGTCACCACTTTTTATTTTTTATCACATTTATTTATTTTTTTCTTCTGAGAGTCCAACAACAAGATTTTTCCAAACATTTACTGAAGAAAAAAACCTCGTATAGTTCGTGGCTGATACGTGGAACGAGCTGTTTTCAAAATTGGACGCACTTCTGTCAAACGGAACTGTGTGTATTATGACGTGAGTCCTGTTACGCATATATTCTTATGGGTCTCAGGGCTCATGTCTTAATGCACATAGTTCCGTTTGACAGAAATACGTCCGATTTACATGGGTTTCAGACGGATTTCGGTGCGAAAATGTGGGCTTGTGTAATTTCGAAGACAAACTTCACATTCTACTTCCCATTTTCTACTTGAAATCATGCGATAAAATTATTTTTTCCTCGAAGGCACTGACTGCTCAGTCATGAATTATGATAAATTTAGAACCATCAGACATTTGGACTCAGAAGGTAAACACAGGGGACCGCCGCAAAGATGACGGCCAAAAATCTCCCTAGCCGCTTCCCAAAAAAAAATTTTACATCCCCCAGTGTATCTCAACCTCTTACCAGGGTTGCCACAGAATTTAAAAAATGAAATTCCTTGATATTTCCCTGATTTTTCTGTCACATTTGGGTGAAATTCCTGACGATTGAGGATATGCCACATGCTTTAAAAGACATGATTTGAACTTGTTTTCAGGCAAAAGTGGTTCGAAACGTCAAACCTATTTTAGAAAGAAAATAAAGGTGACTTGACAATTTTTCTATGACATTTTCGTCGTTTTCCCTGACATTTCCAGGTTTCCCCTGACTTTTAAAAGTTCCTGACATTTCCCGGTTTTCCCTGACTGTGGTAACCCTGTCTTACATCGCTTCGATAGCTAAAGCAGGATCTCTTGAATATTTTTTCTCTGATCCTATAGTGCAAGGGCAAAAGTTTATTTCCGATCTTCCTCATGGAATGGCGGTAGCCACCATCGAAGGAAGTCTGTTGACTGCGGCGATCCGTGCTACGTGTGCCGTTCGTAATATTATAATGAAGAAACTATTATGCAATATCGTTATTTAGTTGACTCTCTTTTGTACGTCGATTGCGTTTAAAACTGGAGTAAAATTGGTTGAATAACACAAACCTGTCCAAGACTAAAGTGAGCACCTGCTTCGGGGAAGAAAACGTCCTATAGCAGGCCAAAAAAACGTTGACATAGGTTGACTCTAGTTCACCATCGTCGGTAGCTAAGCTTTCGACGAGCTTTTCCAAAGTCCCAGCTTTTATCAAACGCACCCGCACGGTTTCCCACTCCAAGTGGGAGATTTCATCATCCGAGTCCTGCAACAACAAAACATATTGACGAAATGTAAGTATAACAAATTAAAGATTTCAGGTGATCGATCAGTCAATGGGTCAGTTGCGCTAGTCACAGAATCGTATTTTGATGTTTCCTTTTTGTGAATTAACTAAAATACTAAGATCTGTCCAAACAGCCCTGGTAAAAATTGAGGATACGAGCTGCGTTTCAAAATACCATAGGAGTTCTTATAGCCGACTAAAGAAGGCTATTGAAAATCATATAGCTGGCTGTAGAAAGCGGAGCAAATCATACAGCCGGGCTGTACGAAGCTATAAAAAAGTATACAGCCGGGCTATAGTTCCTATCACCGGGCTTTACACATTATCGCCATTGGCTATAAAAGGCTATAATAAATTGTGTAGAAATTCGTGTGCTTTGGAAATCATTAAGTTTGATACGGAACTACTTTAATATTTACAAAACACACATTATATTTTCCTTTAAAACATATTTTTTTTTCATCAATTAAAATGAGATGGTCCATACAGAGTGTGCAAACATTTCAAAATCATGAGTTGAAAAACGCTGACTCCGCGAGATTAAATATTAAAGCCTAACACAAAGCGGAGCGGCGACGCATTGGCGCCTACAAACCTAACAGGGATACTTCACGCATTGCGCGGCGACGCTCTGGCGCCTACAAACCTAACAGGGATACTTCACGCATTGCGCGGCGACGCACTGGCGCCTACAAACCTAACAGGGATACTTCACGTATTGCGCGGCGACGCACTGGCGCCTACAAACCTAACAGGGATACTTCACGCATTGCGCAATGCGTGAAGTACATATCACACCATCTCACACCACGATTCTGTGCCCAGCATACTACCTCAACGTATTATTGTCGGTTCGACACGTACAAGAATATATGGTACGGAGCTCTTAGGGCCCAAAAAGGCAGTCAAACTATGAACTCAAATTATCCAGAATAATACATTATATTAATTTTCACGACCCGACATTTGAAAAGCGCGTATTTGACTTAGTTTTTTCATAAATTTACTCATTTTTGTGGAGGACGCTCATTTATGAACACTTCTGGCCAATTTGCTTTGAAATTGAAATTTAAAGATTGGTAACGGCATTTTTATGGTGTCCTTGTGTTAGAGGGTTATACCTGCCTATTGGGTCCTAAGAGCTCCATATTTCGACGTGTCCGCACTCTCCATATGAAGCAGTGGCGTGTTGTACTTTGCGATATATCGATTGATTTGCCATTTAAACCTATAGGAAAGAATCGATAAACAGGGCGTTCGCAGCAAACACCTTAATAATCGATTCTTTACTATAGCTTCAAATTGAGAAATATCGATAATCGATCATTCACGCCTCGCCATTGCTATGAAGATGCTCTATGACAAGGTATAGTACCTTTGTAGACAGATCATGTCCATTCGTATTATACTACAGAAAAACTGTGCCGCTTTTCGGTTGGTCGACGAGTTTTTAGGCTTTATGATGCTCTTACGATCGTAAAAACAAACAAGATGGCGACTCACCGTCACATTGATAAGAGGCTAAAATTTGACCAAAATTTCAATTATACGGCAGTAACAATTTAAACTAGCAGTAGAATACCTCCGAAAAACACATGAAAACACTCTTGATTCGCATTTCGCCTTCATCGCAGGAGGATGTAAGATGTGCAAACCTCAAACTTGCTTGCTGATAACAGCCATCTTGTTTGTTTATTTACGGCTGTAAGAACATCGTGTCAGCCTATTTTCTCGCGACCGATGAAAGACCGGCACAGAAATGGCCACACTCCGTCCATAAAGGTGCTCTAGGACAAAATAGGTATTTTTGTGGGCAAATTCCGATTTTTTTCAAAACCCAACTTTTTTAAACCATTATTTGTTGGGAAAGTCTCAACCTTGTGTGCAGAGGACCTCCGACAAGAGTTGAGGGGACCTAAGATCGGCGCATCACTGACCTAGAGTACCTTTTATAGACAGAGTATGGACGTTTCTGTGCCGGTTTTTCATTGGTCGCGAGCGAATAGGCTGACACGATGTTCTTACGGCCGCAAATAAACAAGATGGCTGTTATCAGCAAGCAAGTTTGAGGTTATGCACATCATACATCCTCCTGTGCCTGTGATAAAGACGAAAGGCGATTTAACAGTGTTTTCATGTGTTATTCGTGGATATGCTAGTTTAAATTGTAACAGCGTATAATTGACATTTTTGTCGAATATTAGCTTCTTATCAATGATACGATGAGTCGCCATCTTGTTTGTTTATTTACGGCCGTAAGAGTATCATGCGGCCTAAAAACTCGTTGACCAATCAGAGAGCGGCACAGTTTTCCTGTAGTAAGAAGGTACGAATGGCCATACTATAAAGGTACTCTGCACTAGAGTCCCTTTATGAGTCAAGACAACACCTCTCATGGAGTCACAAACGGGAATAAAGATTACAGGAAATTGAACGTTCTTTGTAATCTGTGATCGGCCCATTCTTAAATTCCTTTCTCCGTTCCTTCTCTCATTCCGTTTGTTCCTTGCCGAACCCGTAATTCCCTGGTCCATTCCAGATTATAATCTTTGCAATCGGTGAAAATGTAATCTTTATTCCCGTTTGTGACACTGAGAAGGCCTAAAATACGGGAACCAATCAGAAATGGATTCACATTGTCTTGACTCTCAGTATAAAGGGACTCTACTCTGCACTGACCGAGTTCACATTTTGTCGCGGAGCCCAACTCGTGCCTTTGCCAAGACGGGGCACGGTCATAAAATGTCAGCGTGGACTCGGTTACGTCACTAACACTTGCATGACTCAACGACTCGTGGAGGCCAGATTCCGAGATCTCTTGCTCTCTCGACGCGTCACGGCGCCGCGCGCGCGCCTCGCGTGACGTCACGTCACAAATGCAAAATCTTCTTTAAGGAGAGCGATCCCGCTAAGGCGTGCCGCGCACATCAACCTCTAGACGAGTGAACTTTCGTGATGAGGCGACCAAGCCCATCTAAGTAAATGAACTAACTGAGGCTTAAACTATTAGCACACGGTGGAGTTGCATTGCTCTGCTTCGTACTTCACTTTGGATCGAGATCACCTCTGAAGACGAAAAAAACGAAACCGCCGGTGATCAGGTATTTTAAAGGTCCTCCACCGAAAATACAGAGGCGATTTAATGAAGTATTACGGAACGCCAACAACGGACCGATTCTTGAAAATAGAATTTGCGGGTATCTGAAATTTGATGAATTTCGTGTTTAAGTGGAAACTACTGAGTGAACTAAACACGAGGAAACCCTTGGTTGATAAGTTGGCGGAGATACGATGAAATGATCTAATCCGCTAAAATACATATGTACATTGGGGAATGCCGCTAGATGGCGTCACAAGGCGGTGTATTTTCTCACTTTTAAATCTATTTTTATACTATTTCCTATATCCGGAAAATAAATTATAAAAAATACTGTGAAATCAGCTCTTTAAGCACTTTCAGATGAAGCAATAATAACTTTTCATCAGTGGCGTGGCGTGAATTGCGATATATCGATTGTTCTGCCATTTAAACCTATGGTAAAGAATCGATTATTAAGGTGTTCGCTGCGAACACTCTACTTATCGATCCTTTTCCATAGGTTTAAATGGCAAAACAATCGATACATCGTAAAGCACGCCACGCCACTGCTTTTCATGCAAATTCTCCATTGTTCTTATAGTCCATATTATGGGGATCTTAGGGCCCAAAAGGCAGTCAAACTATGGCCTCAACTTATCCAGAATGATTGGTTATTACAATTGTCGGTAAGCAATTAGCACTATGTTATTCGAATACTACTAAAAGCAACTCCCATGCGTTTCTGAAGAGGTCAGAAAAGCGAAAGCGCCTTCAATTTTGAACATGCAACACGCACATCCGTGGAACACGAATAGTTGCATCCCGGCGCTACAATTACTTCACAATCAAGGTTGTATTCGTAGGTCGTAATAATCACCATTGATAGGCTCTGGCTCTGCTGGTTCTCCTCTTTATCTCACCTTTGTCGAGTGGAATCAACGATATGCCAAACAATGGACGGCGCCGACCAATCAAAAAACTCTATTTCACCTTCTTCATAGTTTTCCTGGTCGAAAAACACAACATTCCAACAATCGGCCTGCAAAGCCAGTATAGATTATACTGCTATCACGATGCAATTTTACCTACGAAGTAAAAGTTATTTTTGGAAGTCCATGCTTAAATTCGTCAAAAAATTATTGATCGACGAAGTACTCAGCTTTCCGTTCCGCAAACGAGACCAAGTTTGACAAACTTGCTTTGCAAACTCATCAGTCGTTATTTGGCCAATGAAAATCTCAACAAGTTGCTGATCGATCACCATTAGGCGACAGATAAAGCCGATATTAGCGGGATAGCTTGGGCTGGAGTAACGGGTCAAAAACGGAATTGTGAAGTTACTACATAATTTTTTTACAAAAAAAATTGTACGGGACAGAGGGTTTAACGCTAACTTGCATGATTGCTCTAAAATCGACTTCGTCGCTCTGGCAAAGTTACGGGCACATTTTTGCTTAAAACGACTTATGTTGGTCGTCAACTTTACATGGTTGCCAAGATTAATAGATACGAACACTTGTTCAAATTCAACAGGTATACCTATTTTGCCTAATTAGATTGCTACTTGAAATGGGAGTGCAAAATATCTACCAACATTGTCAGGTGGTCACCCCTACTTTCATCAACTGATAAGTATAATGAAGCAATTTGTTGAGTAAACGAGACCCGGTTTGACAAACTTACTTTACGAACGAGCTAATCAACGATTCATTCCTCAGTCCTATATAAAGAAAGTGCTGCTGTCAGTAAGAAAAAGCTTAGTCCCCCATGGTAACTTTCGCATCATCCAAGCTGGGTGGATATTCAAAGAGAACTTTCGCATTATCTAATTAGAGTCTGTTAAGTCCAGTTCAGAGCTTAAGAATGTTCCGTTGCTGTGATCTATAGTCTCGCAAAATTAGGTTGCGGATTCCTAGTAGAATGCCAGTTTCGTTCCGAATTGTAATGAACTTTGCAGGAGTATCTCCAGCCTAGAATATAGAGGGACAAACTCGGAAACAACGTTTCTCAATTTCCGACGTTGCAGACTGCTGAACACCTGCTTAAATTTCCAATTAGAAAACTATTTGACGAAATTTTTGTAAAATTTTCGATATTTTTTTACATTGCTTGAGGGATATTCCGCGAAAATTTAAAGCGTAATAAATTAGCTTCAACTTACTTCAAAAAAATAAGGCAGAAGTTTCAAGAAGTTTAGGTACACCCCGATCGAAGTACAAGATTGTCAAGTAATGCCGATTTCGACACTCACTATGATAATCTTGACACGGAAAGAACAGATATTTTTGGATACCATTTCGGCGATGCGCGTTTAAACGGGTGCTCAAAATACGCAACGAGAGAAATTTCCTCTGTTTGATTCTTGGGCGAGAATTAGTCGCTCCTATTACGGAATTTTTCCGGATTTTTTTAACAATAGTAACGCCCGAAAAACAAGTTCATAGTTGCGGAAGGAGAAAATTGTTGTTGAAAAATATTAATTCAAATCCATGATTCCCGGACGAAAATATTCGTTGAGTCAACAGGAATTTTCCTTGTTTCAAACGATATTCCTGTTATTTCACTCATGTCACCCTGGAGAGATTTCCGCAGGATTCAACGCAAATTTTTCGCTCCTTTGACGCAAGGGCGTCAGTGGCGTGGCGTGAATTGCGATATATCAATTGATATGTAATTTAAACCTACGGTAAAGAATCGATTATTAAGTTGTTCGGTGCGAACACCCTGTTTATCGATCCTTTTCCATAGGTTTAAATGGCATAACAATCGATAAATCGCAAAGCTCGCCACGCCACTGAAGGGCGTACCTCAGTTTCCATGTGGGTCCTCTTCTACAAAAAAATCCATGCTTTCTGGGGCTCATGCAAAAATTGAGATACGCCCTTGCGTCAAAGGAGCGAAAAATTTACGTTGAGTCTTCCGGAAATCTCTCTAGGGTGACATGAGTGAAATAACAGGAATATCGCTTAAAACAAGAAAAATTCCTGTTGACTCAACGAATATTTTCGTCCAGGAATCATGGATTTGAATTAATATTTTTCAACAACAATTTTCTCCCTGCGCAACTATGAACTTGTTTTTCGGGCGTTACCATTGTTAAAAAAAAATCCGGAAAAATTCCTGAGAACTATGTTCACTTTCTACTTGTTATGGATGCAAGGATTAAAAATCACTGAACAAGCCCATTCACTACAAAATTGAGCGTGTGAAACACTCTGAAGTTAACAAAACGCTCTCCAAGTTGAAGTACTGGTTATCGGTCGTTCTTTTGTGGGAGAGTTGCCGACTTGCGCGTCTCAAGTGCCATGCCTTAAGTTCCCACACGAAAAGACAACCCCGCTCACGTATTCAGCTGTGAGCTGATGAGCTATCCTTCGCAAGTTAAAAGCTCATTCGTGAAGGTTTTTCGGTAACAGGACATTCTCTTTTTTCCTTGATCTAAGTCTCACTAGGTTTGCTGTTTTTCTCGAATTTATTTTTAGGTATAAAAGAATTTTAGTGTTTTAAGTCTTGTTTTGTCAGGGAGATTTCACTTTTATGAGATCTTCAATTAAGGAATTTACCAGCTTTTACCATTAAAAAAATAGTATAATCGTATAAATTTCTTTATTTTTTTATTTTATTTTTCAATGTCTTAGATTTCACTCTTTATATGATCAGTGCCTTAGATTAGAGTTTTTTCTTACAATTAGCTTCAGAGAGAATTACGAACAAAACCATTAACATCTTGATCTTGCCTCTTTCTTGGGCATAGTAAGAATACATCGGGGATCGCTAACTTCAGAACCTGACAGAAGCTCCACTTTTTGGAACAATGACCATACTTCTGATTTTGGGTTACAGAGGCATGAGTGATTATTTAAATTTAAGGAGGGGGGGGGCGTTCCTCCATGCGCCTTTTATACCAAAAATGTTCAATTGTACCCCTCTTTACAGAGTGGAATGAATTCAGAGGCTGTATTTCAACTTTCCGGCTGACAAACCCTCCGAAAGGAGTATAGGGGGAGAAGAAGGAGGTTTGTTTGATTTTTTCATGAGTACCCATTAGCTAATGTCACACAATCAAACCGTGCCATGAGTATATCAAGGTCGAGTGCTGTGATTGGTCCAAGTCATTGACTGAGCCAATCACAAAACCTGACCTTGATATTTTGATGGCTAGGTTTGATCGTGTGACAATTGTGACATTAGCTAATGGGGATCCCACATTTTGTCACAGGGGGCCTCTGCGGAGCCTTTCAGATCTCAGTATAGGAGACGGTCGTCCTCTACCCTCCAGCACCAGTCCACCTCTGTACGTGAGTTTCTTTGACGTCACACTGGAAAAAAAAAACACATTGGATCTAGAGTCTAGACTCTTGAAAACATTGACAAGAAAAAATACACTTGATTCAATCAGATTTTTGCTTAAATCAAAACGAAATCCGCTTAAATTAAGAGGCTTGGTTCTTGATTTAAGCAAGATTCTGATTGAATCAAGAGTACTTTTTCTTGTCGATGTCTTTATGAGTCTGGACTCTAGATCCAATGTGTTCTTTTTTTTCAGTGCAGTGGCGTTGCGTGCTTTGCGATATATCGATTGACCTATCATTTAAACCTATGGAAAAGGATCGATTAACAGGTTGTTCGCAGCGAACACCTTAATAATCGATTCCTTACCACGGGTTCAAATGGGGAAATATCGATAATCGATCATTCACGCCACGCCACTGCTTCTTCTCTGCCCGTGCACTGATCAATGAATATTATTTCCTTACATGCAGAGTTCAGAATGGGAGTCCCACCTCAACTACGCGGCCGTGCTAAGGAGAAACGCCGTATGAACCTTCAGGCGTTGCCAAATTTCCTTCTGATAAAACACTAATTTTCAAGAAAATTCGTGAATATTTTTCTTCCAATTTCTCAGGTAACTTTGCTCGTAATTTGATCTAAAACTTCTGAAAAATTCAAGGAAAAATATTCATAACTCTCCTCAAAATTGAACATTTTATCGAAGGAAATCTGGCAACTCTCGAATGTTCATTCGGCGTTCTTCCTCAGTAGGGCAGAACTACGGGGAGTTAAACTTGACGGATTAGTCATTTCCCGGTAAATGCAGGCGTCTCGACAGTGAGGAGTCGTCGGGGCACGCCATTGGCGGAAGCGGAGTGACGTATGCGTCGAGCGAGGGCGCGGGCGTGTAGCGGGAGTGCTCGTTGTTCGACTGCCGGTGTTTCTGCTCGTGGCCGACTCACACTCATCAAAGTCAGTGTCATTCCCATCACCTCGACGCTCGACACCCGTCACTCAATCGGCCACGCGCCGCACAGTGGATCGAGTCAATCAGAGAGATCGGACATGAAATTTTTAACTATAACTTCAAATTTTGATGTTTATTTTGTCACATTTTAAATTTCAATGGGTATTAACTGGTGAAAATTTCACGGGGAAACCAACGGAACCAATTTTAAAACCCCAAAGTTTTGTTTTAGCGGAGTTACAAGCGTTACAAGTTTCCAAATTTTGTCCGACTTCTCCAATTGCCTCGTTCCATTGTGCGCCGCGTCGAGCCGCTCCAAAACGGGCCTCCTGCAACACTGGTAAAAAAAACCTCTTGGACCAACGCCGCATTGCATTGACTTAAGAGTGCAGTTTCTTGTCGCCGGATTTAAGAGTCTTGAACTCTTGTTTCAAGCGGATTTGGCATTGATTCAAGCGGATTTTGCATTGAAACAGGAGTCCAGACTCTTAAATCCGGCGACAAGAAACTGCACTCTTACACTGAAAAAAAATTCTCGGCGTTTTTACCAAGTTCCGTTGGTACCTTCACCATCTCACTTTTTTTTACCAATTATTGGTAATTTAATCAAGGAGACTGGTAAGCTTACCTAAAAACCGGTATATTTACTGTTTTTTTCAGGTAAGAATACCACTTTTATTGGTAATCAATTCCCGGTAACTTTGCCATTTTATCTCGGTAATTCTACCACAGTCGATAAAAAATATTGGCGTTTTTACCAAGGTCCAGTAAAATTACCGAGAAAGTTCAATCATTTTACCGAGATTTCTCTGTAAAATTACCAATTCCATAAATGGTAATTTTACCAAGAAAAAACTGGGATCAAATAGAACCCTGAATTCTTGGTAATTTTACCCTTTTCTTAGTAAATTCACCGAGATTTTTTTTTTCAGTGCGCTCCAAAACGGGCCTCCTGCAACACTGGTAAAAAAACCTCTTGGACCAACGCCGCATTGCATTGACTTAAGAGTGCAGTTTCTTGTCGCCGGATTTAAGAGTCTTGAACTCTTGTTTCAAGCGGATTTAGCATTGATTCAAGCGGATTTTGCATTGAAACAAGAGTCCGGACTCTTAAATCCGGCGACAAGGTACTGCACTCTTAAGTCAGTGCAATGCGGCATTGGTCCAAGAGGTTTTTTTTTTTTTTTTTAACAGTGAAACTTCTGCTACAGGGAGCGGAAGAATCGTCCCCTTCCGGCCCAAGTATCACGAGCGCCATGCGACGTTTCAGTAATGCCGCCGCCACTTTTACGGTTTTTTACGGAGAAATGTTTGGTTGAGTCTGTTTGAAAATTTCACTGAATTTTATCAGCAGCACGAAGAAAATTCACAGAAATTTTCGGACAGCTTCGTTGAATATTACATGGTGTCAAGGTTTTTTTTCAGTTCGGGAAATCCTGATTTTTCCTGATTTTTAACTGCTAAACCCAGATTTCATAATTTTTCCAAATCCTGATTTTTTGCGGAGAAAAATTACAATTTCGGCATAAGCGTATAAGAAAGCATAAAAAAATCCGATCGGACGGCCGACTTTGCTCAAATCCTGATTTTACGACCGATTTTTCCTCAAATCCTGATGAAATCTGGTTTAAATCCTGATTGATCTCAGATCCTGATAGAATCGGGAAAATCGGGAAAATCCTGATGCTAGACATCCTGAATAATTTCTCTGTAAAAAAATAAAATGGCGGCGGAAATTTTGAAACGTCGCATGACGCTTGAGATACTTCGGCTGGAAGACGACGGAATAATGACCCATGATGGAGGTGACTCGACAATTGCGATGAGTGTATAAACGGGAACGTCTTAACGTCATTTCTAACTTCACGATGTGCGTGAGAAATTCGACTTATTTGAGCTTTCTGATCCAAAAATTATACAGCGGAGAGGGTTTTGTACAATTAAGTCATCCCACTATCACGATCCAATCTGAAACTAATAAATACACAGAGGAAGGGTGTCGATATGGACCGTTTTTGGGCCCTCCCCAGCTAAATGTCCTCAATTCTACGATATTTCGCTCATTATAGCTCTATATTTTAGGGAACGCATCATGATTTGGTCATTTCGGGTCTTTTTCTTTAACTCTTATACTGGCCAAAAGATGAGTCTAAAGGCCGATTTTGGCAAGAAAAATGCGCCTTTGCGGCATTTGACCTGAAACCCGCATTTTCTTGACAAAATTGACTTTCAGACCCATTGTAAAGCCAGCCATAGACCCGAAAAGATAGAATAATGACCAAAGCATGTCATGATAACTTACGTAAAATATAGACCTTCGATGAGAAAAAAATCGTGGGGTGGGGGAAATTTAGGGTAGACCCCAAAACGACCTTTATCGATACTCCCCCTTTTTCTCACAATGTTAAATAAGGGGAGAGCTTTAGACTCCCTAGAAAAAAACTTTTCTCGGCGCTGCAGCGAAAGTTTACAAAGACGGATCCGCCATTTCTCACTAACGGACTTATCACAGAGTTTTGAATTCCGAAGCACAGCTTAGACGAAAACTCGTAATTAAGATGTGACAGATAAAATATATATTTTAAAAGAAAAGGCAGCTTCTTTCCCTGCGGGTAATTTCTATTTCAAACGCATTCGATTTACATGAAGGAAACAAAAATTTGGCCACAAAAACCGAACATTAATTCATATGAAACAGCAATGTTTTTAGTGTAGATAACCGTGCTTTTTTGGTCACACAAACTGAACTTCGGGTCAGATATGACTGGAGTCTTAGGTAAGGAAAACGAACATTAGTACAGCTAAACTTCAGGAACCTAACCAGAACTTCGGTTCTTGAAGTTGAAGTTGGGAACGGAAAGCTCCGATTATCCGTAACTGAGCTTTGGATTCATGAATTTAATATTGAATTTAAATTATTGCAATAATTGAAATTATTGTTTTTAATACATTTCACTTAAAAATACCAGAGAGGAAATTTGATCTAAAATGAATAAGTATATAACTAGACCATAAGTCACAAAAAAGAAATCATGATCATAACTACTCATGTATAACAATAATTCTACGGAGCTATTGTCACCGAGACTGATAATAGTTCTCGTGCCAGTGTCAAATATAATTACGAGAATCATTACGAGACCGCTCAAACTATTGTCTGTTAATCAGTACAGAGATATGCCGTATTATCCTCTAATTTGTCTTACATTTCGGTATAGTGGACAAAAATTCTGACTAAACAGACTGAAACAAGATCAGAAGAGAAAAAGAAAACTCCCGAAGAGTTAAATATTACCTTAAAACTAGGTTTCGAAAGAAGAAAAAAGTCTGAAAGCCGTTGCCATACTACTTCATAACATTATTTCAACTCTTGAAAATTTTTGGGGCTCCCGGCAAATTTTACTCATCATGAAAGGTTGGTAGCCATCTCTCGGCCAGAACTTTACTAGTTGAGCGATGGCTTTATTATAACATGGGTGTTATGCAAGGTTGCATATTTTTTTAGAAGGCGACCATTGCACCCCCCATGAAAAATCCTATCTGAATTGTGATTTCGCGTTTCGTCGATGCTTGTCATAACATCTCTAACACAGGGATATAATGTAATGCGACAGAATTTACACTCTTTTAAACATTTTGATATCAAAAAACAAATTTTTCACAATTGTGAATGTAAAATTTAATTGGGTGGGGGCATTTAATCGAAAGTTCGGTTCCTTTGTGTATCATTATTTGTCCGAATTCGTACATTAATTTGACTTTGATTTGAGGGCACTTTCAAACCTTTGGTGAATGGGATGATCGTATCGTTATAGTTCCCCGGTTCAAAAGTGGAAAGCCAAAAGTTGTGAAGAGCAAGAGTATTCAATCAGCAGACGCATTTTCTGAAACTCGATTTCCTCAAGAATTGAATCATCAGTGCTGGGTTGCAATGCTTTAGCACAGGGGTGCTTCCATTCCGTCACTTTCTGTGGTTAGCTAATTCAGAAAATTTACCATTGCGAGGAGTATTTTAAAAGATGTCTTTACTAAATAGAATCATTACTTCAGAGCTCCGAGACTTTCATCATTTTTAGAGATTTGCGGGGCCAAATACCATGATTTTTGGCTATCGACACTTAGCAGGTGACGATTTCTGAAAAGTTCATCGTCTCATAATTTTCAACGATGACCCACATTTGTTTTTTCCGAAGGAGCACACCCCTCAGCGAAGCGTCAGAGGGGGAGACCTTATAGTTCTCTACACAAATAATATCCAACGAAAAAATTGAGTCATCAAAACCTTTTCAGTTAAGTTTTCGGCCAAAATCCTAATCTGAGATGTCGAGACTTGGCCCGTAATTAAATTCAAGCAAGTGTCAATAGCCGTTTGGAACAGAAATGACTCAAGAAAATCGTTGATCATCAACTGAATAAACGACGCTGTTGGAGAATCTCCGCCCTTGCCGAGTTCTTCCAGTAAATCGCAGTTTTCTCGACTAGTCGGACAAAACCCGGATTTTTTGGACGACTTGCTGGGCGTGGGTTTAAACAAGGGCGAATGACAGGATGTGAGGCTACTTGATAAAAAGGCTGCTCATGAGCCGATGTCGTTGTCACGAAAACAACAGACGCGCAATTGTTCGGAGGCTGTCCGAGCGCAACCTGAAAACTTTCTCTGGCCTCCGCACCGAAAGCTCGAATGACCCGAGTTGATCGCTCTAAAGTTTTCGGCGCCGACTAATAAGGAAACGGTGGAGGCGATTATATGAGGAAGTTGAGGGCTATAGAAAATTTTAAACCCCCTTTGTAAGTACTTTAAAGTCCTTATAAAATTAATTCATTAGAATACATTAGCATTCTGAATTGGTCAGGTCAACATCGCAACGTTGGCGGGACCTCTTTTAACACGATTGAGCAATACCGTTAATTTGGAAAACTGAATAAGAGATAATTCGGAAGCAATTAGTAGGATCAAATATAGAATCGATAAATTTAGACAGAATAAGCCTGACTGAATTTAACGCCGCCTCATTCCCTCTAAAGTTGTACTTTTAAACCAAACAACAGACGACCTTTAAACTTTCTAGGTATTTGCAATAAAATACATTCACAAAATAAGTCATAATTTTGATTTTACACTGAGAAGAATATTTGTTTTCTCGTGTTACTTTCGGTTAATACAGGAAAAGAAACACAAACCAACCCGAATATTGTGTTCATCTCGGTAAAGTTTGCGTTCAATTTAGTAAAAAAAAAAATGACAAGATCGAGAGACCCCAGGTTCAACCAAAGGCTTGGGTTACTTTATGTTCCACTTCCCGGATTAACAAAAATTGTGGGTGATTTTTTGTTCTTAGTATGGGTATTTTTGTCGTTAATAAAACATTACGGGATATTAGCGACGTCTAATGTAAGTAGGATAATTTGGTTTTAAATCGTTCAGAGAAACATCCGTTATAAGAATCTCCTATAAGTATTGTCATAGATCAACGTTAACCTAGACTCTAAACAAGATTGCGTTACATTAAAATTTGTATTCAAACAAGTTTTGGTAGTTTTAAAATCATTAATATATTAAAATTAGGAGCCGCGATGGGATGAAATTTGAAGAACTGTAGAGGAACTATGGGTTAAAACTTCCAGACGTTCTATCAAATCATAACTCCGGCGAGTAAAATGCAAGTTTCTACTTTTGAATTATGAAGAATCTTTTAGAGCCTATTTTATTTGGATTCTGTCTTTCTAGATGTCACGCACTGACAAAATCGGTTATTTGGACTGCATTTTGCAATTTGGACCTATAAATTCCGGCCCGGTTTAAAAACAACGTATGTGCCGTTAGTTTCCCTATGCACATAAGTGTTTTTTCCGATGAGCCAGAATTTATAGGTCCAAATTGCAAATTCAGTCCATTTATCCTTAAGAGTTTCCCGACAGTGACAAAGAAGTAAAATTATAATATCATTATTGATTAAAGAGGATTTACGTGAACAAGCGTCCGTGAACTTCTTGTGCGAAAAATAAGATTAAAAGTGTGGGCTTGGAAATGATGAAAACTTACCGAAGATATACTTTTTGAAGGTGAATGGTAACGGACTTTCTTCAAATAGACGGTATAAATTGCACCCTCAACTCTCTCTTCGCCCCAAAGTCTCCAGGTTGGCTGCTGAAACAAATATCAAGCCTGTTGATCATTTTTAAAAACGCAAAAGGTGACCTTTCAAAGGTCTAAAAACTTCGGCTCGTTGGGCGCTTCCAGCGAAAAACAGAAATTAATCACATGTGAGATTTGCTAATTATTCTTCGCGAGATTTGTTTACGAAATGTTTTCATGTAAGATCCAGAATATAAACGATGAAATTTCAGAACCAAGTAACTCATTCGCGTTGTTCAAAAATTGCAGCTCTTTTTTTTTTTTTTTTTTTTTTTTTTTTTTTGAGGTTGAACAAATCTACATCATTCCTTGAAGTTTTCACAGAATTTCCTTCGCACCACAGAGAGGAAAATTCATGGAAGTTTCCGAGTATTGACGTTGAGCAGTTGTCAATTTAGCAAATAAAATATGACGGGAAGTTTGCAACTTCGCAAGCCGAAATAGTTTGGAAGTTTCACTATCGATATAGTGGCTGTTAACTGGATTACATTTTGCAAAAAGGAACCACTAGCATTGCAATGTTGCTAAGATTGTGCAACTTCTTTTGTCTTGGAGGAAAAATCCGATTATCCATTAATAGTTTCTATTTAACTCGCTAAAAACTGTGAATTTAAGACAAAAATTACCATCTAAATTTCATAGTTTTTTCACGATTTCCGCAATTTTATTGCAAAGGATGAAGTTGCACGATCTTAGCATCATTGTAATGCTAGTGGTTCCTTTTTGCAAAATGCAATCCAACAATTGGCTATTACTAAATCTGATACAAGGATACAATGACTTATTGACTGCTTCAAAACCTTATAAAGATCAATTGAGAAGTTTACCAATTTTCCTTAAAGAGATTTGTTTGCGGAATATTTTCTTGCAAGAACCAGGATATTTTCTCGACTAATTTTTATTCCGGAACCATAGTGGCTGAGCACTAAGCGACCAAACCAATGGTCACACCTCGTCGCTCCTCTAACGTAAGCGCGTAGGAATCTCGATTCCTACGTGGGCCCTGCGCTCCGTATAACACTATGCTTTCGAAGGCTCATGTGAAAACTAAAATACGCCCTTACGTCAGAGGAGCGACGACCTAAGAAACTTAAATTAATAAATAAATACACAAAATTCTTCAAAAACTTTCGTAATCTTTTGAACTTTGCGTGAGAATAAAAGAAGATACAGAAAACGGAAGTGGGAACGGCGCCGGTCGGATGGAATTTGATTGCTCGACGAACTCATGGGTCTGCGCGACGATAAGTCGACGACCGACTAAGCAGCTGTGAGAGTGAAATCGGCCGAGAGATGAACCAAAAAAAAACAAATTAGGAACTCTCGAGAAAATAAAACGCGGGGAGATCGTCAAATTACAGAACATTAGATTTTGCAGTCGCGTAGGAGGAAAGCACGGCTGCAAGGCTGCACTGCTGTTCGGGTAGAAAATGTGGAAACAATCCGTTTTGAGGCTATGCGAACCGTTCCTTTTCTCACGCATGCGCTCACCGGAGTCACACTAGCACAGGTTCCAGATGCCAGATTTGCCGTGTGAAATATTTCACTTGAAAATGAGCTAGAGGCAGGAAAGTACTGAAACGAAAAGTCTTTGAGAGTCTTGAGTCTTTGAGTCTCAAACAATGTCTGCTACCTTGGAAATTTGAATATATGAAACATGCCTATAGCCTATACCTATTTCTTCGAAAATTCATTGAATAAATTAACGTGCCTGCAATTTTTTTCTTGTACGATTAAAGTTGCTAACCACAACTATTTCGACTTTTCTATTAGTTACTTACAGCAAGAAGTCATACAAAGCCTTCTCCGATTATTATTAAACGCGTAAGGGAAAGAAAATGCCTCGCAGATACAAAAAAAATGATGATTGTACTACATTTTGCAATTAGAAAACACTACTTCTGACTCATTTCAGGATCCACGTGCTGTTACTTAGGTTCGCTAAGCAGATGTGTGCGCTTTCACAAATGGGTCAAAAATCGTGGTTCTATAAAGTGAAAGGCAGAAGGCTGTTTAGAGGAAGAGAGGGATTAATTTTTTGTTTTCTTGTATTAGTGTTGTTCAACATCATTCACTTGGGTAATAAAAGCCTAATGAGTGCATTAGTGTGTGAAACATTTTGAAAGTGAATTTTGCCTCCGTATGGTATGCAGAAGCCCTGTAAATTATCCTTTTTGTAAAAATTTGGTCAAATTATGTACGAAGGTAAGAATCTAGGCGTGATTTAATGCATTTAGAATCATAGTTGGCCGAATCCCTCACAAACTTTATATAAAAGGGTCGTCAACCCATCTTTCCATCAATTATGATAGAGGAAAATTACGTTTCAAGGACATGAAACAGCTTTAACATTATGATGTTTATTGCCACAAAATCAGGACCCCTGTGTTTTTTTCGCGTAGAACTTTCAGAACTCATGGCGCTGGGAAACGGAAAATTTGTTGAATGTTGTTTTATCATGCAGTCAAATTTTCCAAATAATTTAACTCTTCCATAACTGTGGAAATAAATGAAGATAGTTTTTCTTTCGTACCACCTCCGTGCAAGGAATAATCCTCGATAAAACTGTAACTAGTAAAATGATAGGTCTCAGAGTGATTCAACACACTGCGAAATTAAATCGCCCATGGCGAAGACGGATGATGAATCATTAATGGATAGAATTACTGCACGTGCAATGTGCACAGGAGTTGATAAAATACGTAAATGGGAGACACGTCTAAGGTTAATTCGTAGACTAATAATGCCAGACATATTATAGAAACCATGTTAAGTTTAGGTCCTCAGGAACAGACCCACAATTAACTGATATGAAGGCTGCAAAATACAGATAAAATCTCACCGGAATCAATAGAATCCTTCTCAGAGAGAACAACATACTCCAGCATAATTTCAGCCGAGAAAACACATAATAATGAAAACTATGATAAATCCACGTTAGACTAGCTTACGAAAGCAGTTGATTTTTTGACACCGAAAAACATAACCCCGATTTAGAAAGGCGTGAGATACATTAAAAGTTTGCAGTGCCACAGACCGGGAGAACCGCCCGCAAAAGTAAAGGAATCTACAATGACTCTTCTAAGACGATACGGCAAATTGCCGAGGATCAATTAGCCGCGTAATTGATTTCGATTACATATCCTAATCATCGACCGATATAACCGAAGGTGTTAACCCGCTGCCACAAAATATAAGGTGGAGCACGGCATGCCGCCACGATGCCTCGTTAGAAAAACTGTTGCAGCGAAGCTTTTCTTCTTCGTCAATTCATAGAAGGAAATACATTATGAGTAAATATATATATATTTTTTACTAGGTACGATCATAATATTATTTTGGACTTTTTCGGTATGAACAACACCGGCCGAACAGCAACTTTTTCCCCTCCTTACAGTTGTGGAACAACTCTCGATTCCAATCGATGATTTAAACTTTCTGCCTATACTTAGTAACTTGACTATTGGAAGGAAACGCCTACGTTAAGGCGAGAGTTTCCCTATACATCGGCCTGTATTGCGTGGATCCGAAGTGGCAGGAGGCCGCCTTCCATTCTTCGCTTATCCTACAAATGTATCTCTCAGGCACGAATAGTTTCTGGACAAATACAGTGGACTCTCGATAATTCGGACCTCGATAATTCGAAAACCTCGTTAATTCAAAGGAAAGTCCGTTTCCCTAGGAAATCTCTCGATAGTTCGAAGAAAATCAATGTATTTTTCTCCCCTCGTTATTTCGAAATTTTTGGGCTGGCTCGACCCTCTACAATTCGAAATTGCGACGAAAATTCTCTCTGTAATTCGAAGTGTGGGAAGTAAATACGGTCCTCCCTCTATAATTCGAAATTAGGCGGTTCATTCCCTCTACAATTCGAAGTCAACTGTTTATGTACCTGGGTGTCTGAAAGAGCTGATAGGATTGTCAAAATGTAAACATGTAATTAATAATTTTAAAATTAAATATAAATAATTCATACTTAATAATAACTTAGTGTAATTTTCACCTCCGTAAAGAAATAAACTGATATATTTGGTTCCTTTTGACGTAAGTCCGTCCATTTGCCTCTCTACATTCGAACCTCTCTAATTCGAAATCCCTCCGCATGAATCTCTTTAATTCGAACTCTCTTTATTTCGAAACCTCGCTAATTCGAAGAAAAACCCGATTCCCTTCAATTTCGAATTATCGAGAGTCCACTGTAATGCTCAGCATATCACTACATCAAAACTAAAGTACACGAAAGGTACTTACATCCGACGCATGTGTGCACCTATTCGTGCGTAGTGGATGTTTTTATGGTATAAACGAAGGATTGAAAGCGTTTTGTCATTTGGGATTCTCGCAGTACAGTCCACTGCTCCCATGCCGTGAGTGAAGGGGTGAATAGCGCGAGTGCCGGGAGAATTAAAACGCCTTCAATTTTGTACGTATGCAACACGGACATCCGTTGAGCTCGAATAGTTGCATCTAAGCCTTGAAATGATATTCGCATGGTGTTCGTTGCGTAAGCTACTGACAGAGATCAGTGGCGAGGCGTGAATGATCGATTATCGATATTTTCCCATTTGAAGCCATGGTAAAGAATCGATTATTATGGTGTTCGCAGCGAACACCCTACATATCGATCCTTTTCCATAGGTTTAAATGGCAGATCAATCGATGTATCGCAAAGCACGCCACGCCACTGACAGAGATTGCTTTGCCTCTTTTCTCTGACAATTCAACTTAATTTCATCGTCAGTGCCACCGCCGTTGAAGGAAACCATTCCAGATTATTATAGGGCATGGTCGATTTTCCGAAAAATGCTTCGTTTTTTTTTCCAAATATTTCAAAAAATTTTGAAAACTTTATCTAGCGTATGATTTTAATCGTTTTCAAGCTTTTGATTCCTTCTTATTTCTTTTGTTTTGCAAACAAAAACAAGATCTCTGAATCGGTGGAGATCTTACTTACATACGGAAAGGTTTCAATAGTTCGCGGTATTGTTCATTTATTCAGGTTAAGTTTTCTAGAGACTCTCTGGGTGAACCTGACTGTCGGACACTAAATTAAATTGTCCGCAGACGCAGAAAATTTGAAAAGCGCGTGCAAACTACGCAGATTGAGCGCTAAGTAGCAGACATTCGACTTTTTTCAAACATGCATTCATGATTACGTAATTTTCGTGCATTTCACAGCACTGGAAAAAAAAAACACATTGGATCAATAGTCCAGACTCTTAAAAACATCGACAAGAAAAATACTCTTGATTCAATATGATTTAAGCTTAAATCAAGAACCAAAGTCTTAATTTGAGCGGATTTACTTTTGATTTAAGCTTATATCTGATTGAATCAAGAGCCCTTTTTCTTGTCAATGTTTTCAAGAGTCTGGACTCTAGATCCAATGTGTTTTTTTCCAGTGAGGAAGAAAGTCTATTTAATTGATGGTATCTCTTGCGTCCAACACTCATTGACAATTATGACTTTCAAGAATTACCTAAAACAATTATTTTCGCTTAAGGGAGAGCCATTGGTTGTTGAAAAAGGAAGAAACAATAACAACACCCATCCGTAGTGGAGCTTTTTCTATCCAACCATAGAGTTCCTTAACAAGGAAAGTGTGGACAATAGAAGATCCATATGAGTTGGCTCAGCCATTCTAGACTTCATGCCATTAGAACCATCGGACCTTAAAATTGAAAAATGACTTAAAGAGACTGAAAAGTTTGTTAAATTCGCTTATAGCATAAAAGACGTCACTCAAAATAAATCTTCAAACGTTTTCACTTGGTTCCAACGAATTGAATTTGAGACGGGTCTTTTCAATATGTATAATGAATTTCTATATATTATGGCAATATTGGCATCAAGTTTAGCAGGTGCTTATTGTCAAAGGTTGGCAACAAGCCATTTCCATTCAAAGGCGCCGCCAAGTTTCTGAATACTAGGGAGTATGGGTCTATATATTGTGCCTAGTATTCATACTTTCTCCCTCTTTATTCTAGCCGACCCTAATAACATATTATATGCGCTCCTTGACAGTCTGGCTCTTTCAATTTTCGATTTCATCCATAGTTCGTCCTAAAGATCTGGCCTGATTTCTGTGATTTTGGCAACGATCGACGAGTGTCTAGGTTAACCCACTCTCTTCATATTTTTGAGATAGGACCCGATTTTTCTTCGTTCTCAACACCGTATGATGCAATTGTAAAGTTTTCCAATTCAACAATGTAAATTTTCTTATCTTGTCAATAGTTTGTATTTGAGTTCTGACAAATGTGCCGATCTTTATGATTTTTTAGAGCTATCAACCTGTAAAAGAACCCGTGATTCGATGGACGCCATATTTTGTGTCAGAACGGCATGCGATACATCGCATCGATTGATTCCATGTGTTCAGCTATACTTGTCATTTATATCGAATTTTGAGATCGCATTATTGTTGTCACGAGACTGAAGAATTCACCTACCAAATTTGACAAATAAATTCAACTTAATAACTGCAGGATTTTATTAGAGGAAAAATATTGCATTCGAGTGCAATTTCGATATCAGTATCGAATGCTATAATTCTCCTCTAAAAAAATCCTGGGGCAGAATTTTTTCGGTCCTTTCACCGTACAGTGTGGCAACTATGGCGTACTAAATACACCACTGACGAGATTCGAACTCACACAAGTCCAGCTTAGCGCTTCTGATTGACCGAATGGTGCGGGTTAGACTCGTCGATGGAAGTTGCATTTCCGTGTGGGAAAGCCGACAAAATTCGGCCCCTGCCTCTATCACGTTGAAATTGTTTGTCAAATTCGGTAAGCGAACTATTCAGTCTGGTGACAACAGAAATGCGATCTCTAAATTCGATAAAAATGACGAGTAACTGAAAACATGAAACTAGCTGATGCGACGTGTCGCACGTCGTCCTGACACAAAATATAGCGTCCATCGAATCACCTTAACAGTGTTCTGCCTTCCCCCTAAAATTTTATGAGCCACCTTGGCCGGAAAGCCCAATTTTTAGGAGTCATCTACTACTTTATGGGAGCCAAATTAAATTTTTGCATACGGGCCAAGGCGATTTTGCGAACGGTGCGTATAGAGAGCGCTTTATCGCTACCGCTGCTTCCCGACTGCGAGTTTAATCTGTCAATTTTTTAGGCGCCACGCCCCCCTCCCCTAATTTTTAGGCGCCAAGGCCCGACTTTCAGGCGCATTTGGCGCACGGTGCCCGGGGAAGGCAGAACACTGTACCTTAATGCAAAAATCCAATGAAGGCGCGAAGCGTCCTCCGGAGGTGGGGCCGCGTAGCGGCCGTATTCCTCTCGCAGAAACTAATCACGCAACTGATTTGGATGAGGTTTTCTAATAGTCGATGAAGGATGAGCGAAGGTGAGAACCCGCAGCGACCAGGCCGGCCATTATGCAAGGGCACACATTAGAAAGGGCGGTGCAACGGTCCAAGCTCGCGCTTCACTTTTTCTTTCGTTTTGCATGGGGCTTGGGAGCGCGAGTTGTGATACTGAAAGTGGCCGGGTCCGGGGGCCGGGGGGACCGGGGCCCCGCACTACACGCGCGAACCGCTCGACGGGTTACCGTGCCACGTTACGCCGCATACCACGCGCTACGCTGAAAAGGTTCGTCAACTTTCTCGCCGGTCGGTGAGCGACGAGCGAGCGTGCGCCCGAAGAATCCTCGCATTCCGCCAAACGTCCTTCAAGGCCCCGCACCTCGGCCCGAGGAGAAAATATGGGACGTGGTGCCCGGCTATGAGACTCAGCCGCCATTTTAGACGAATGACGTCGATAGACTGATTTCGTGACTACGTCATTCCATATAATATCGAACTCTTGGTTCCAACCATAACGAACTATGAAAACCTCATGTACGAATTAGATTGCAGTTAGCGAGAAGGAACCAGCGCGATCACAGTGTTGTAAAAGTAGAGTACCTATATAGACAGAGTATGGCCATTTCTGCGCCGGTTTTTCATTGGTCGCGTGAAAATATAGGCTGACACGGTGTTCTTACAAACAAGATGGCTGTTATCAGCAAGCAAGTTTGAGGTTATGCACATGTGCTCCTGTGATAAAGGCAAAAGGCGATTTAACAGTGTTTTAATGTGTTTTTCATGTGATATTCGTAGATATGCTAGTTTAAATTGTTACTGCTGAACAATTGAAATTTTTGTCAAATTTTAGCCTCCTATCGATGTTACGGTGAGCCGCCATCTTGTTTGTTTATTTACGGCCGTAAGAGCATCATGAAGCCTAAAAACTCGTTGACCGATCAAAAAGCGGCACAGATTTCCTGTAGTAAAAAGATACGAATGGCCATACTCCGTCTATAAAGGTACGCTAGTAAAAATGTTGCTTCCTCACAATTATCTAAAAAATCTCCGAGTGTCGAATAGTTTCGGCTTCCTACTAAAAAATTGTTAGTTCTCGAGAAAAATAATTGTGTAAATTTTAATATTGTACATAAAATGAGTATTTTTAAAAGGAAAATGAGAAGTTGCACAATTTTGAAAACACTGTAATTGCGCTGGTTCCTTTTTGCTAAATGCGATCTAATTCTCCATGAGTTAATTGAATTGCATTTTGCAATAATGAACCGAGAGCATTTCAATGTTGTTAGGATTGTGCAACTTACATTATTTGCAATGAAATACTGAAACCGAGTAAAATATATTTGAAAGGTAAAAAAGGTTGCACAATCTTAGCGACATTGGAATGCTCTCGATTCCTTTTAGCAAAATGCAATCCAATTGTGTTAATTTATTAGCATTTAGTCATTGACCGGTACTAAGTTAAAAAACTCATGGAACACGAGAACTTTCGATTGTAAGAAACACTTGGACGCATTTTACCACCGTTGCGCAGAGGGCGCGAATCAGAAACAAGGTTCTGTGTTTGTTTACACTTACCAAGGGGTCGATATTATATCGATCTAAATTAGTCTATGGGCGCGAACCAATCAGTTTTTAAAAACGATGGACTGAATGGCAAGATGTACTGAAAACTAGATCTCCAGAACCCAAACTATGAATCTGCAGATGTCTGATTTTGAATGAAATTCGTGTTTAAGTCGAAACTCCTGAGCGAACTGAACACTAGGAAACTTTTCGTTCATGAATTGAACGATTGGCGTAGTGTGCTTTGCATTAAATCGATTAATTTTCCATTTAAACCTATGGAAAATGGTGGATAGACATTAGACAGCGTGTACGCAACGAAAGCCTTAATAATCGATTCTTAACTATAGTTTCAAATGGGGAAATATCGATAGTCGACCAATCACGCTTCGGCACTGAATTGAACAATTATTAGAGGAGATATCGAGGGCTATGGAACAATACCACCTTACTGGCAATTTTGGCGGAGATGAGTTCGTGACTTTCCTAAATACGCGAGCTGATGGTTTTAGTTTTTCCCAATGGACCACTAGACAAGGTACGAATTTAAGCGATCTGATACATGTTTCTTAACCGGAATTTCACGTAGAACACTATTCACACAACGAAAATTACTGAAACCAACTCCTAACGAAGATATTAACGTTTTTATTTCACATTGGTTTCGAGGAATTTGAACTGCCCGCTCACAAGAAACTCAAAGCTCTACTTGAGTCAAATCGCGCACTACAACGGTTTCAGCAATCTTCTCAATCGAGCAATGTTCATTTCCCACCATGTGTTGTTCAAACTATCAGCAATTTGCTGTAGCTGAGCCAAAGCGTCAAGATTGAGGTTGCCAGATTTTTATGACGCAGAGACTGTCACGATAAACGTTTAGCGCGATGTGTATCACGTAGAGCATTGAGTTTTCATGAGCGGGTGGTTTGAATTCACGCATCAAGAATTATTGAATACCTTCGTAAGGAGTTGATTTCGGTAATTTTCGTTGTGCGCATCGTGTTCTACGTGAAATTTTGTTTAAGAAGCATGTATCAGAATGCTGAAATTCGTATACCTTGTCTAGTGGTCCATTCCGCGTGAAAGCGCTGTGATGATGTTGTAATATTAAAAAAATTGCTAACTTAACCTCAAAATTACAAAAAAAGGCGAAGTATTTTCTTCGTCCTGTGAAATCGTAAGTTTGCAGATAGGCGGTATCGTTCCTTGATCATCGATAATACAAAATGGTCTAGTCTGCTAAAAGCAAGGGTTTAAATGGGAAATGCCGCCAGATGACGTCACTAGGCGGTGCATTTTTTCTCTTTTAAATCTATTTATAGACTATTTCCCATTTCAGAAAAATATTATGAAAAATACTGCGATATCAGCTCTTTGAGCACTCTCGGATAAAGCAATAAAAATTTCGTGCGAAAATTCTCCATTGAGGAAATACGCGCTATAAATCTGATATAAAAAACCGTTCGAAAAAAGGGCACATTTCCATCCAGTGATGCTAGGAGTGTGCAACTTCACCTTTTTTTTTCTTTCTATCTAATAAAGATTGAATCAGTGTGCACGCCAATTAAGTTTACGCAATGCGACAGAATATCGAGTTACACGTCAGTTTTTGCCATTACAAATGACTGATCGTTGTTTTAAAAATAACAGTGTCATTTCAAAAACTAAGTGATTAACTCTCTGATTATTTGAAGATTATTTGAAGGTTGTTTTAAATTGATTTGAAGTTAAGTCCCTTTCAGCTGTTGATGGCCGCGAAGCGGCCACAGCCACTAGTTACATCGTAAAATTGAAATATTTATTTTATTTCGACAAAACACATTATAGGTACTGTTGTTTTTCTTCAAACTTTCGACAAAACATATAGGTAGTGTTGTTTTTCTTCAAACTTGTTTTCACATTCATTTTCGTGATTGTCTAATTTCCTTTGATTTAATCCACGATATGTATATACAATAACTTTCTGTTTTTTGTTTCTGTTTGAATTTTCTCAACTCAACGATTTTTTCCTCATCGAGGTTCTACATTTTACAAACGTATTATCATTTGAGAGCAACGGAGATGGATTTCTGGAGAAGGTCGGCAGGAATTTCTAGGAGAGATCGGGTCCGTAATGATAGAGTGCGTCAGATAATGGAAGTCGAAAATGACATCGTGTTCGACGTCATGACCAAACAACTTGTTTGGTATGGTCATGTCAATAGGATGACGGAAGAGAGGCTGCCAAAAAAGATGCTTGATTGGGTTCCTCCTGGGAGGAGGCGTAGGGGACGCCCAGTGAGAGGTTGGCGACAGGGGGTGTTAAGTGAGATGAGGGAGTGTCAACTCCCTGATAACCTGTGGGAAGACCGAGCTTTGTGGCGATTAGGTGTCGCAAAGCGCCAAAGAGCGCTATAACAGCGACTCGTATGTATGTATTATCATTTGATCGAGAATATAAGGGAATCGATGTACTAGAAATTATTTAATCTTGTGGGATAAAGTCATTTGTTGGCTTCAGGGATAAGAAAACAAATCAAGAGGACACGCTCATCTATATTGATGTTACTTGTTGCGTAGACAATCGACCATGGGTGAGTCAGTTTTCCGATTGCGGTTGTGGGGAGAAGTGCAGCTGCTGGCCAGCGCTGGCAAAAGCGATAGACTCCAACAATCAGCTGATCAACCGACTGTAGTTTCAGCAAATCAACGCAGACACCTGCGCATAAACTTGACACTCAAGGACGACGCAAAAAATAAACCAGCCATTCGCTATTTTCGCCTCCTGCAGTTAAATTTTCCCACAGCTTTGCTTCGTTCGCAGAGCGCAAGTTTTTATTCACTGGGAAAACCACGAAAAAATTATCACGGACACGATTCGCGAGCTTATTTAGTTCTTTAACGCGAATTTTATCATTGTTAACGATATTAGTCGAATCGTGAGATATGTGAAAATTGTCTGGCCGACATGCATGTTTTGGACATGATTCCACTGCATTTCTCAACATTATGCAAGACGATCTTACCGGACTCTTATATACGATTCTCCTGTTGTGATACTTAAGTTACGAGCTGAAACAGAATTTTTTGACACCCAATTTGACGGGAAAATTCAATTCATAAATGAGACAAAATTTTATTACATGGTGGCATGCGCTTAGGAACAGGCCCAACACTGCCGTGCTAAGGAAACACGCCGTATGAGCTTTCAGGCGTTGCCAAATTTCATCTGATAAAACACGAATATCCTAGTAAACTTACAGAATATTTTTCTTCTAATTTTTTGGATGATTTTGTTCGCAATTTCACTTTAAGCTCCTGAAAATTTCAAGGAAAAATATTCATTACTTTCCTTAAAAATGAACGTTTTATTGAAGGAAATTTGACAACTCGTGAATGTTCACACGGCGTTCTTCCTAAGCACGGAAGAATAGTTCCCCAATTTTTTTACATTATTCTTCAGGGGATTATTAGACCCTCCAGTCCCTAAAGCCTCGCATCCCCTCCCAGTTTTCAATCAAGCCAGCCAGGTAACAGTTGTTTGAGACCATTACCTGGCCGGGAATCGAACCAGGGAATATGCGTTTTCATTATGCATTAAGTTTTCTCGATTTTCTAACACGGAGAAGACTTTTTGGATTTAAAATCTCACCATGAGACATTTTTATCCAGAAACCGCCTCCCAGAAATTTCCGACAGTATCTTCAGTTGCAAGGTATTTCCCATCGGTGAACTGATGCCTTGAAAAAGGCGGAAGACCAAAACTCATCTAATTATTCCTATTGAGAGTTAGGTCGGACGCCAGTCTATGCAGGGTGTACGGAATGCACGCAAGGTACAGGGCCTGCAACCTTGACATTGAGGCAGACGCGACACCAACAAAAATAACCCAAGCATAACGGCTCTCTAGCATTCAACTTAATCTGCAGTGATAAGAAACGCAGCGAGATACATGAAGCCTTTTTTAATTAATGATGACGCATGTGAAACGTATCCTGGAAGAAGCATCTATCATTTTTACATTAGAGGCTTCATATACGGTGCTACTCACAACTGCGGTGTAAAGATACGGAACATAGAGAGAGAAATAAGAAGTCTTTCCATCTTCCGGTGCAAATTTTCGAAGTATACAAAAAAGTCTCTTAGAGACACATAAACGATAAAATGTGATAATTAAGTATTGAGATTGATCGTGGTTGGATTCATTTTTCTCCCGAAAAGTTCGAATGCAGTTAACAGCAAAGTTAACAGCAGTTCTGATGAACGTATGTTATATCTATCAAAGTCTATAAGGAACCGACCGTAAATTACGAACGTTGCGCTATTTTGTGTTTACGTGTCAAAGGATTGGGACTTAAGTCACAAAAGCGTTACAAGGGGGGAGAGGGGTCAAAAATGCCGAAAAAGTGCATTACGCAATTCGGGGACGACCCCTTCTACCATACATTCACTTTATGGGCGCAAATTGCAAAAGCAGGGAGATGCATTTTTGAAATTTGTTCTGTGAACTTAATTATGCGTGGACGAGTTTAGCAAGCGTTGAAAACTTCTATAGGTAGAAACTAACCTTATGTGGGAACCTCATTACTCTTGCAATGTCTCCATCTTCTGCATGAAAGCAGCGACGACTTAAAAACGGAAAATTTATACTTTCTGGGGCGAAAACTCAGAGTTAGAGCAAAATGATACCATCACAATCAGTGCAGAATCGATAAATTATGAGCTCCCATGTACTCAAAGCACAAACTAATGTCATGACTACTCATGAAACAATCGCCTAATGCGACTTAAGAATGTCAAATATTACGAAAAACACGCTACGAGTTCGAAGCTACAGATTTTATCAGGACACATGTAACTTTAAATCGCTGCAGAAGTGCAGAGGACTGTTGAAAGAGTGCCAAATAACTTTCGGTAAATCATATTTTGGTTGAATAAACTTCATAACTTTTAGTTACTGCACTGCCATTACTGTCCAACATTTTTGACAAGTTTTACCAGATGAATATAAAAGAGGGGGGGAAAAGGGGAAAAACTCCGAAGAAGAAAAAGAGCACGCATAGGAACGGTCGGTGGAGCAGAAACAATCGAAGGTTCCGAAAAATGTTATCCAACAACGCGTTGTTTTACTGGGGCATAACAAAGCTCGCTGCATACTCAACTGATGGAGATTTCAGATTGCTTTCCGCGAAGCCGCTCGGTACGGTCAGCTGCACTAGCACTTCATCATCAAGACATCGATTAATTGCAAGTGGAGTTACGCAGATAATCGAATGCATCAACGATATGAATATGCACCGACGAGAATTCACGTTGAGGCCTTAATTTAATTCGTTGACACTTACAGCAGTATACATGACTCTTTGAATTTTAATCGGCCAATAGAAAACCAATAGTCGTGCGAAGCTTTTAGGTCTCAGGGATAACAATATATAGAAGCAAAAATAAGAACAAGAAAACAACACTTGGTTCTTGACTAAATGTCTACATTGCGAGCTACGTTCGAATCCGAGAGACTCCATGCGCATTTTGCGCCTAAAGACTTCTCATTTGCGCCTAAAGAAAAAAAGCGTGGCCAAAGTTGGCACCTGAAAATATGTTTGCGACCAGCTAGTTATAAAACCGATGGAACTCAAAACAACTTTTTAAATAGATAATAACATCCTATTAGAGGCTCCTTGAATGGATTTAGTAGGATAAAAGAAAGCTATGGGAGTATTTAATTAGTCAGGAAAATTCTGATTCGAAGAAGCAATAAAGAGACATTCGGTTAAATTATAGCAGAAATAAAAATTTTGACTCCTAAAAAACCGAAATGGCCCCCAAGCATTGATCGAGCTGACCAAATTGGCCGATACATTTCTTGGTAAGATTCGAACACTGATTACGATAAGGTAGAAGAAACGATGATACATAAAAAAGCGTAGAAAATGTGTCATCAAGAAAGTAACAGGGCTTTACATGTGAGCCGCGAAACTTAATTTTTGACGCCTCCGCGATGGGCCATACTTCAACTAGCGGGAGCTCAAAACTGGCAGTGAGCATGGTTTCAACGATCGCAGGAAGTAATGACCTGCGAAGTAAAGTTACAAAATGAATTCAACTTTCAGAAGATTCAGAATATAGGCTACGTTCGAACAGAGGCGCAAAAAGTTCAAAAACGCAACCATTTTGAACCGACGAAAGTCTTGCCTTACGAAATTGTCCTGTTTTGCCTGATCATGGAGGACTTCTGGTTATGCGTACCGAGTAGATTTGACCATAAGTGATAGAACCAGCCATGAGTTTTGTAGGAAAGGACCGAAGTCACATTAAGTTAAAACAGCGAGAAAGAGCTTCAGAGTTTCCTTCTTTCATCTCGCTCAAAATGAAAAAAACAACATGAAATTAGATTGTGCTTTAGGAGCTATATATTTTTCGTGCCTATCGTTGGGCTTTAGCAAGAGACAATTAGATACTTGCCCTAGTCAAGTTCAAAATCACTTGGACTGCATTTTGCAAAAAGGAACGAGAGAGCATTCCAAAGATGCTAGGATTGTGCATCCGACACTCTTTGCATGTAATTACTGAAATCATGCAAACGATTAAAACAAAGGTAATTTTCGACTTGAATTCATGGTTTATTGGGAGTAAAGGTAAAACTTGTTTAGTTGATCAGTTTATATTTGCACAATCTTAGCGACATTGAAATGCTCTTAGTTCCTTTTTGCAAAATGCAATCCACTTGTCACTATATTGATTAATATTACTATGTTTTTTTCTTTTAATTTCAATTTATTTCATTTCAAGAGAAGTATATACGACTAATCATTTCTGCTAGTCTCACTCAAATAATGAGACTAACAGTACAGCGCTCGTGTAAGATTTAGCAACAATGTCATGGCTAGCGCTAAAACGTGAGCCATAACCAAGTTCATGGAGAGGCGGGCGTTGAAAACGCACACTTCACCTTGACGGCCGGCGCGGCGCGGCGCGGGGCATGGTCATGGGGCTAGTCTGACCTTTCGTGGGAGTCTTTGGGCCTGATAAGTTGGCGAAAAAGTTGCAGGAACAGAATTCGTTAACTAGTGCCTTGACCATGACTTCCGAGCGAGAATTAACCTCGGCCAAATGAACCGGTGCAAATTAGGATCGGGGGGTGAGAGCAGAGTGTGGAATAACGTTCACTTCACATTCCATGCAGTGATCCGATGTCTAGGGATTTATCCCTAGATCTAGGGATTTTCCGGAATTTCTAGGGATATGGGGATTTTTTTTGATGAGGTAAAGTAAGCAATAATCGACTTTTTAACCTCAATTTTAGCTTCGACCATCGAAAATATTTTGTCATCTATATTTTGTAGGCCTTTTTGGCAACACTATTTTCCCCGTAAATAAGCCGGAAATAAAACGATTGCGTCACTCGATGTACTTGACGTTCAACTGCATTCAACAGTAAAAAAAAATAATAGGAACTCAACCAACATTCCTTCATTTTGTTGGTCTGGATTAGCACTGCTTTCAGAGAGCGGCAAAATTCAAACGAGCCAATCAGATTTAAATATTGCAAATCGATACATCGAATGACGTCATGAATCCACGTTAAAAATGGCGGTTTTTTGCAAAATCTAGGGATTTTTTGGGGATATTTGAGCAAATCTGGGGATTTAGGGATTTTTAGCGAAATCTAGGGATTTTTTTTCTTCCCCGCTATTCAATGGGTCAGTTGCGCTGGTCGCAGAATCATATTTTAACGCTTGATTCTTGATTCTTGTAGATCAGCTGAAGATATGATCTGTCAGAACAGCAACTTTCTACGTTCTATATTGACCGAGATATTGCACTGTGAAAAATTCAGTTGACGACATCATCCACCGTGGCAGTGAGACCCGTTTCGCCCACCTTGCTTTCATCCGAGTTTCACGTTATGTGACCAGTGAAAAAGTGTGTCTCCCTGATAAATGAAAGCGGGGTGGAAGAAACAAAAAGTGACACTATCGAGGTGGATGACGTTGTTAGGCGAATTTTTCAAAGCGTGATATTTTGGTTAGTATTGAACGTAGAGAGTTGCTGTTTGGACTGATCTTGTTATTTTTAGCTGATCAACAAGAATCAAAATACGATTCTAATACCAGTGCAACTGACCCATTGGGTGATTGATGCACGAAGAGTGAAAATATTCAAAACCTAGTAAGATCCACTAGGAATTTCTAAGATCGTGCAATTAAATGGATTTCATCAAAATCAGTCTGAGTTAGGTTAGGTTAGGTTTACGTTTCACGTTGGCACATTTTACTTTTTTAAAAAGAAAACTAATATCTTTCATCTTGCGAACTAACACAACATCTTAAAACTTTCTGCGAATTTTTATGATTTATGGAAAACTTAGTCACAAAATTTCAAGTCAGAATGCTGGTACTATATAACTTCTTGTAAAAAATAAAAAAAATAAACATGCAAGAAAATTTGACAACGGTCGATGTGCCTGGATAGGCTGATTCTGTAGGATGCCGTCCTATCATTATTTCTCTCACTTCACGAGAATCTAGTGGCCCAGGAGTACCTAACACATTTTCCCTTAAATTAAGATCAAAATGGATCAAATTGGAGAATATATCTTATTAAAAGAGTACATGTAGCGCAGCAAGGACTTTTTGTCTAGAGCATCAGCAAAGCACTAATATTAATCATCAGATCTAGTACGCATCGATTATATTCATCATGAATACAAATATAAAGATGTAAAAAATTAATAAACTAAATAAATTGGTAAATCAATAAAACTAGAGAGTTCTTACAAATTGATACTAAGTAACCATTTTTTCCATCTACGAAAATATATCAGAATCATGCACAATCTTTGCAACACCCAGTGGCGCTAACAAGGATTTGAATATACACTCTTCATACAAGTCGATCATTAATTATTGTAGAGGATTTCCTCTGGCATTTCCTCTAGAGTTTCTGGCATTACATCAAATTTTTTTCTGACTCCTTGGGCTTTTCCACTCCGTTTCTAGAATTTTCCTTGAATGCAAAGGACAAGTGTACGAGGGTAAAAATCTTGATAGCAGAATTCAATTCGATACCACACAATTCTTTGAATTTCCACTAATCGTGAGCCTACACATTGAAATACCGCTGGGCGAAGCCAGGTTTTTCCACAACTTGTTGATGCTGTATTTGCCGCTTCTAAGTTTACTTTCCCATGATAATTTCTCGCCGTTCCTCCCTCCTCATATGCTTTCCGGTATTCCTAACGCTTTTCTTCATTTGATCCTTACTCACATCACAGCTGTATTATTGCGATGGATACTTTTTTTTCTTAATTTTCTATCAGTGGTGTCTTGACGGAGACGGTTCATCCGGCTATAGTAAGAAATGAAAAATCCATGCCAGTGATTCTGTTGATTCTTGTATCTTGTTCCAGTTTCTGGGAATTTTTTTATTTACATGCAGTACAGTTTTCGGAAACTTAAACTTTACAAAAACAAATGGAAGGAAACTATTTCGCGTAGAAAATTTGTTGGAGTTGCCATCAAAGTATTTCTTCCTCCTGTCAATGCCTCATCAGGTCTCGAGACCATTAGGCGTGTGCGTGGATTTGAGCATTTTTTGCGGCATAGCGAGGGCCCGCAAATCTAGAGCGCCTTCAGTTTTTTTGCATATGCAACGCAGACAACTGCGGAGCACGAACAGTTGCATTGTAAGGCGTTTTGATCTAGAGTGGAGTGATTTGTATGAGGTGAATTTAGGATTTTTGCTGGAAACGAATCTTGTCAACATTTTTTTGGTCTTATCTGCCGACGAAGAAGGTGTTTTGAACATCCAATCAGATGAGCTGTTGAAAGATTGTTGACATAACCCCTCGATTAATGACTAAAGCACAAACGAGGTCTCGAGCGAGTTCGCAAAATCGTAAACTTATAACTGTTAATTGAAATTAAAGTATTGCTAGGTTACGAGCGCTTTGGCGGGAAAAGCTAGGCCACCATGTCCATTGAATCACAAACAGAGAACAAAAATGAGTTTTGGTGGCATACTCCGTCAAGTGTTGCCGAAATTCGAAAATTCGCCGATTGAGCGTGCGAATATGGTTTGTCGGGTACCTAGTTTCAGAATAAATTCTTTTCTTTCAGAGATATTGCATGCAAGCGGTAGAACAGATATGATACCCGATACAAGACCCTTTCTCATCTTAGGAAAGCTCCAATTTTGACTAAATGCATAGCCGCAAACTATTTTATCGATTGTTCTCATTTTGACGGGTAAAATAGGCACTCAGATTCCATACGAAGTGTTCTTCTCACATCCATGAACTACAGTTATGAAAAGTGAAAGGGCCGGCGAACAGAGAGCGTGCATTAGTGTAATCTACTCGTACGGTTTTAAGAGTGATGTTGTTCGGTTCCTTCCGATTTTTGGACCAAATTCAAGTGAGAGTGATGCGAACAAATTGATGTCTAATTAAAAACAGCCTGTTACGTTCAAAGCGTCTTCTCTGACATTGCGTAAACTGTGGCAGAGTTAACATTTCGTATAAGCACGGCTATTAGTGCCTACCGAAAATTGTTCTTTCAATTAAGACCTTTAAGTGTACTCATGATCCACAAAAATTTAAACTTGACGTTGTGAACCAAGCATTTTTTCACATCAACTTTAACTCTTTCATATTTTAGTCCGCACTGTGTAATTATAAATACTAGATCTAACCAGTCTGCTTCTCTGGGAATATCTTTTGAGTAATTTTTCACTCATTCATTAAACATGAATATTCTCGGATAAAGTCTTCTGATTTCAACGAGATAGCTTGTGATGTAATTTTTCTGTTTAAAATTGCATTTCGTTTCAAATTAAAAATTCCAATTACTGGGTAGGTTGAGTAACTTGAAATACTGAAATTTGAAATCCCGGTGAACGGAAGGGCGATTTCGTGATTTTTCAACAAAATCAGCGAAGTTGGAGATTACACATTTTGATTTTCGGTTATTGAAATATTCACACGTGCGATCACAGCTTTTGCAGGTATGATCTCGGCCATTAATAGCATTCAAAGCTTTAAACAAGAAAAAAAAAAAAAAAAGGTGTCTAGATTGTTTTCATTTGGGAAATCCTGATTTTTGACTGCTAAATCCTGATTTCATAATTTTTCCAAATCCTGATTTTTTGCGGAGAAAAAGAGGCGAACATAACTTCACAAAAATAGCTCGATAAAAAAATCCGATCGGACGGCCGCTTTTTCTCAAATCCTGATGAAATTGGGATTAAATCCTAATTGACCTCAAATCCTGATAGAATCGCGGAAAATCGGGAAAATCCTGACGCTAGACACCCTGCTTACATCATCCTATAGCCAGCGAAAAATGAATTGAATTACCACGTAATAGTTTCTTCTAGACTTTTTTGGGCCGAGTGAGAAGGATTATGCAACGGGGGTGTTAAACCGAATAAAATTACGTGGCACGACGGCGCGACACGACAGCCGGCGTCTCATCAGACCAGTGCATACCAGAACGTGCATCAATGAACGCAAGTGACCGCTTGACTGTTATCGCATCTTATAAGAGATGGCAAAAATTATCTGCAACTTGGGTTCACAAAACTTTGCCCCCCCCCCCCTCTTCGTGCGAGGCGCTAATGAAATTTATGCGTTATCGATGCTTGATAAGCTTTGAGACACATAACACGGAGCAATGAATTTTAATGAGGCTCATTACGGTGACTCATATGAATTCCGTATGAATGAATTACAGGTGACAATACGCATTGTGACCGACAAGCCTCACTATTAGCGAGAAGTAACAACTGATATCGTATGATAATTATTACGAAATAGTTGGCGGGTTTTGCAGAGGAGCGTTGCACTGCTGCCCAAGGCCCGGACCAGCCTTTGAGAAATCGTCATTTCTCTCACGAAACAGCGTATAACTCCTTTTCAATGTTACCAAATTTCCCCGCGTAAAGTGTACTATAACCAGGAGAATTTTGAGCTTTTCTAATTGATAATTTCAGTGATTTTTCATATGATCTCGTGCAAAAGTAGGACAAATTTTCAACGAAAATTTCGCGGGTACATTCTTGTAAAAAAAAATGGAATTGTTTGCGGATCGATATGGCAACGTTCGTATAGAGTTACGTTTTTTCGTCCGGGAAACGATGAAATAGACTACATTTTGCAATTAGGAACTATAAATTCTGGCCCGGTGTAAAAACAACGTATGAGCCATTAGTTTCCCTATGCACGTAAGTGTTTTTTCGGATGAGCCAGAAATAAAGTTCCTAACTGCAAAATGAAATCCATGTATCACCGACAAACTGTTTGGTCTCAATTTCTCACCGAATCGGTGCTGCTCCTTAACAATGTGTATATTCGTTTCAGTATTTAAGGTAAAGACCCATCAATAATTGAATGAAGAAATTAATAAATGAGTAAAAAATACAAAGTTGGAAATTTTTCTCTTCTTTACACACTTTTTTACAAAATCTTCGGACTTTTCCTAGACTTCCACGATTTTTAAACATAAATTCCCCGATTTTTAAACATAAAATTCCCCGATTTTTGAACATAAAATTCCCTGATTTTTCAATGTTTTTTGGGCGTGATTTTTCATTCAATTGCTTTTCACAACAGAATTTTAGTGCGAAAGTCTTTTGATATTGAAAAGAATTTGAAGAGAGCGTAAAAGCAGATGCAGCAATTGATTATAATTGTTGGACTTGCAGGTTCTAATGGAGAATTTGCAAGGGTCTGAAATTTGATGAATTTCCTGTTTAAGTGGAATCCTCTGAGTGAACTGAACACGAAGATACCCTTGATTCATAAATTGAGCGATTATTAGAGGAGATATGACAAAATAACCGATTCTGCTAAAATACATGTGTTTAAATGGGAAATGCCGCCAGATGACGTCACAAGGCGGCGCATTTTCTCACTTTTAAATCAATTTTTCTCCAATTTCCCGTGTCAGAAAAAAATTATGAAAAATATTGCGAACTCAGCTCATTAGGCACTTTCAGATGAAGCAATAAAAAAATTGCGTGCAAATTCTCCATTTGTGTCGATAGAGCATGTGGATGCGGCAGAAAATAACTGAATTTGTCGGCTGGGGCTGGCAAAATAATTTCAAGGTTCCACAACGAAATCCTCTGACTTTCTACGGTTAAGAAAGATTCCCTGACTTTTCCAGATTTTCAATGCCTTTTTTAGAGCTTATCACCCACTAACAATACAGAATCTTTGTTCGGAAGATTCAGTTCGGAAAATCTATGCTGAACTGCTGACCCCTGAGAGGTGCTTCTTTATTTTTCCATGAAACTCCTACACGCCGCAATGCGAACTTTTTGAAAGTAAAAGATGCGCCATTCATTCAGACAAATTCCGTGTGTATCAATTTCGATACACTTCGTCTTTTGTAAAACGTTCCAAAATGTTTTAGGCACAATAAAAAAGTAATTCACCGAAATATAGTTCAAAATAACTCTTTTACGCCGTCGCCCTGGGGATAGGTATTATCAGTTCATCTCACTGTCAATTGTCTACATTCACTTGGATCGTACTTTCCGAGATGTTTTCGGACGTTCCTCGATCGTTGCATAGTAAAACATTTAATTTAATGCAAATCATGCTGTATTCGAAGGCGTTGGCAAGGATTGTTTTGTAAAGATATTGACCGATGTGCAGGACTGAAGCAGAGTGTCGGTAAATCTTGATAATATACCTCTGTCTATGGACGGGGCAAACAGTTGCGAACATCGGACACTGGTAGAAATGGAAAATCCTTTCAATGGGAAATTGGAGCTGCAAACGCATGGGAAAGACGAGCATAATAATAATTGTGGGAACGCGACGCGACTCACCGGTGAAAATGCTCCACGAGTAAGCAGCACAGGCGTTATAATGCGTTACAGTGGACCCCTCTCAGATCCCTCAACAGATAGGTCATGTGCCCCCTGTCCCCTTCCCCCTCCCATCACGCCTTCTTTTCCTTCCTTTCCCTTTCTGACAACCCCCTCCGCCCCCTCCATCTTTCCCAGACCAAAACCTCGATGCCGATTTCAAAGAAAATTACGAATTTTCAAATTCTATACCTCTCTTGGAAAATTTTCAACCTGCATGACCACGGTTACGGTTGCACGGGTGAAATGAAAAATACGAAATGGGTTTTGAAAATTCCAGTGAAATATTTGATGAAATTTCAAAGTTGTGAAGAATATGAAACATGTTTTCGGGGATCGAGTGTGCAACACGCACTAAAAACACCAAGAATCAAAGGCCAGTTGTGTTACTTTTTGCATTTAATTTCGAAAAACTTTAATTTTCATTTAATTTTGCATTTAATTTCGAAAAATATTTTTCATATTCTTCCGAAATTTCATAAAATATTTCACACGCATTTTCAACATTTAATTTTTAATGTAAAACTGCACCCCTGTACATGACTGGATGCACCTGCGGTATTTGAGTTATAAGGTTAACGCGAAAATTATGATATGGTGATTCATCTGTTCGTGTTCTACATGCAAATTGGATTGATGTCGAAAAATTGAACGGTTGGGATGGTAACCTATGCCTATGCCTTAGCTCGCAATTTTTACCCATTTTCAGAGGATTAAATTTTAGAAAATAATCGTTTTCTTTTCACACTCATTCTCAGGACTCACTTCAACTCCAAATGGAGATTTCTGTCCATTGTTGTCTCTGAGATACTGATGGACGACAGGGAAACCAACAGGAAAATAAACAGTGGGCGAAACGGTGAGAGAAGTTGAATCGGTCGGTTGAGGCTTAACTGGTGACTTAGTGTTAAGAATTTTTCATCGATTTTCTTAAAAATCGATTATTTAACCAAACACGTAGATTTCATTGATTTTGGTTGATCGTGTAAATCAACTTTTTCACTCAAAATCGTAAATTCTCATTTTTGCTACCCAGAAGTTTTAAATCGACACGTGATACAATTTTTACAAAATTTTAGCAAACTTTTCGGAAATTTTGCTTATTATTGGCGAATTAAGAGCCTTCGTAATTTCCGAATTTTGAAATCGATTAGTTTTCATGATTTAAATCGATGAAAGCCAACTCTCAAAGAAAATCAAATCGCGACTAGATTCATCAATTTTTCCGGAAAAATCCCCACTGCTAATTGTAAGTGAGATGTAAAAGTGAGAAGATACTAATACGTTATGAGGCGGGAGTGGGGGTGGGGGTGCAAGGGGGCTGGGCCAATGCAGACGGCGGGAACTTAGGGAGCAATTGAGCGGCCGGCGCGGCGCAGCGCTGACGAGACCGCCCGTAACTGCCGCTTGCAAAAAGAATTCGATTTTTTTTTATATACGAATAATGCAGATGAAACGCTCAATGTTCGAGAGACTTGGCGGCACTCACTCCAATTTATCGGTCAAACAAACCGCAGAGTGCTTCGTAATCGAAGATCTGACTCCTCGCTCTTTGAACGAGTCTAGGTCAACACTGTATTGGGCTCAAGGCGAAGAAAAATTAGGCGACTCCCGAAGATAACCGTGAAATTGGGTTTGTTCGACCGCACCATACATCGGGTTGATAGTGCAACGTTGCGGTGATATACGTCTGCGTAAAATAGTCGAGTTTTGTCAAAATTTACCAGGCGTTGCGTTGGATGACAGCGCCGCGCCGTCTGCGAAGCTTGACCGCTACAGTCCTCGCAAAGCCCCCCCCCCCCCCCCCCCCCACGGCCACTCCCTGGGTATATGGGAACTGCCACCCCTCATTTCTTGTTCAACCCCATGACTTCACTGAACGTACCCTTTCACTGAAAAGAATAGTTCCGTTCACAGGGCTCCTGCACTTCTTTTGTATCAGTCACAGAAGCTTCCGTTATGAGGACAGAGCACTCAGTTCCCACGATCGAAGTTCTGTTCTTACAACAGAAAAAGTCTGTAAGTGTGATAACGAAACTGCAGGAGCCCTGTGAACAGAAGGTTCTGTCGTCAGCACCATCTATTTTTTTCTCCTTCCGGGAAACAACCCCCTCTCCGTTATCCTCTTATGACATGACTATACCAGACTAGCGGTTGTTTCATTCATCATAACGTCAAATCGTCATCTTTTGGCACAAATATTAGGTACAAGTGCCATGCGACGTTCCAGAATTTCCGACACCATTTTAATTTTTTCCAGAAAAATAATTGGATGAATCGGTTTGGACATTTCACTAAATTTTATCGGCAGCGCGAAGAAAAGTCAATGCAATTATTGTCGGATAGCTTCGCTCAACAATTTTTCTATAAAAATAAAATGGCGGCGGAACTTTTGAAACTTGGCTTGTGGTACCTTGTTTGGAAGGGGACGAAGGATGATGTCATTTCTCACTTTGAAGATTCGATCACTCGATCAATACTGACACAATCCCGCGATCCCTTTTGAAAATTATTAGCTGACTTCCTCCATACAGCCGTATGCGTTGCTCTTTGACATATCTTGGGTCCGTCTCTACAGGTACAGTGATTAAATTATGATTTTTTGGCTATTATTGAAAGTCCCGCTTCCCTTGGAAGGTTACATTTCAGAAGCATTACAGGAATATTCAGGCCTGGCTCTGTCAATTTTGGTTACAGGTTCAAACTCTGACTGGAATTATGGCAGGCGCTTTGGGTATCTGTTCACCCGAAGATAAAGACTCTTAATTCCAAAATATTCCACTAAAATCGAAAGTGTCATTCGCCTCATAAACGTTATCATACTTGAGGAAGTCCTAAAATCCCCCCAAAATTGCATTTCAAGCTTTGCCATGACAGGAGGTTTTTAACCAGAGGTGATTGACCCATGGGTCCAAGCCTTTCGCCTCTTATTGCAGATTCATTAAAGTTTGACGGGCCCTCTGGATAGTTGTTGAATTTCAACCGGAGTTAAAGACTGTCAGTCCCGGAACGTCCAGCGACGTGGCGTGCTTTGCGATAAATCGACTGATCTGCCATTTAAACCTATGGTAAAGGATCGATAAACAGGGTGTTCGCAACGAGCACCTTGATACCTAATCGATTCATTGCCACAGCTTCAAATGAGGAAACATCGATAATCGATCATTCACGCTTCGCCACTGAAAACGTCTCACCAGAACCGAAAATATCATCTAAACCATGTAATCTATATCGTATACGTCCTAAAATCCCTCAGAGTAGCGTTTCAGGTTTTGTTTAAACATAGGTAGGTTAAAGAAGACCGGGTGGTTGAACCGACCTGGAGTCGCTTTATACTGAAAGTAAAGACGATTCGAATCCATTTCTGATTGGTTCCCGTATTTGAGGCCTTCACAGTGTCTCAACGGGAATAAAGATTACAGTTTCACCGATTGCAAAGTATAACGGAATATTGGAGTTACGGCGGTTTTGGAAGCAGCGAGCCAATATCGCGCCGGGAAATCGGTGGTTCCGCGAGTTTTTCATGACACAGCTTGTCACATCCGTCAGTGACATCGCTCGGTGACATCACCAGACACAGCCTTGCCAGATAGCCCGAGAAATCCCCCAATTGCGTATACCCCAGTCTCGGGCGCCGGGCGACCGTGGGTCCACGGGTGGCAACCTAACCAGTTGCTTTCCGCGGATTTCGGAGCCCTGACGGATGTGACATGCTTGGTCAGGGGATTTTGGCGAGCTAACCGTGGGAACGACGCCCAAGTTAGCAGGCCTAGGAGGCCCACGAGGAGCTCTCTGAAATCCCCTGAAGTCAGTCGTCTCGCCAACCGTGCATACGCCTCCTCGCGGACCCCTCGACACGCGTCTCACCCCGTAGTCAAGTCCTCGAGTATCCCTCGGCCGAAAGTTGTGGTCCTACGGTCCGTCCCCGACCCCCCTTTCGCCCAGCGGCCTTTTACCCCCTTTTTGAGTCCTCGACTCCTCAAGTTGCCCCATCCCGCGTCTCACCCCGGTGATTGAGCTTTGAGCAACCCTCCCCACGCCGAAAGTCCCGTCCAGCGGCAGCATCCCCGACGGCTCTTCCTGCCTGGAGACCCCCTCCCCCCGTTTTGTAGTAGTTGTATCTGTGTGATAGTTGTTAGAGGTCTGTGTGACCAAGTTGTAGTTGTATACCATCATTTTATACCATCATTATTGTTTTACCCAATACACGAGCGGCCACCCCTAGACTGTGAGTCTTGTTCTTTCCTTAGGATACCACTCTCAAGGTAGGTGACCATTTATTAGAGTGATAGGGCTCTTACATCCCCCCTAGACCATTTCCCCTTTCTCTAGGACTACCCTATCTGGTGGATTCGCCCCCATTCTGCGACCATCCCCAACGTGTTCAGCTACTTGGCTCTGAGAGCTGAGCACGTTATAAGTGGTGCAGGCCCCGGGTAATAACACTATACTCCCCGGAGTGTGCTATTGTCCCGTACCTCATTCGCAGCCAAGCAAAATTTTTTTTTTGAGTGTGAAAATTTTTAGAAATTTTATTTTTATTTTATTTATAAATTATTTGAAGTTTTTTTTTTTAAGTTCAACTTAATCGCGTTAAATTTTTCAAAAACTTTAGGTCATTTTTCCAAGTAAAAATTTTCTTTCTGTTACAATAAATTTAGACACTCTTTGCTCTACCTAAAAATTAACTTTTATTAAAAATTACGGCCAAGAGGCCATAGTTGCCCCAATTAATCACATCCTCTTCTCCACACACACTCCGTTCAGCGATATTTTTTTTATTCTTATTTTTCTTTTTTTCTTAAATTTTGAACCCCAATTTTCCGACCTGACAAAATTTTCAAAAATTTCGAGTTTTACCTCATTTATCACCATATTTTTCGGTAATATTCCATTCTCATGTGCTACATCGTGCCAAAAAAACGTAAAAATACTGTCAGCCGTGTCCTATCTAATCTTCCTAACGCCGAGCAGCAGCAAATCCCAAACGGATCATTACAGGCACCTTTAGATCTTACGAACATCTTACGTGCTTTAGGATTATTGGATACAATTACAGAAACAATTGATAGAGAACAGTGAGAGCGCAAAATTCCCCAAGTAAGAGCCCTTTCACTCAGTATTTGTGCTACGCTTGCTTGCTTACTCTTCAGTGCTCTTTCACTCTAAACTTTTCACTTTCAAATTTTCGCATTTTCCATTCTTCTTGTCCCTTTTTTCTTTTTTTGGAACATTTTTTTTGTAGCAGTCTCCTCGACAATTAAATTCATTCACTATAATTTTGCCACTAGAAAGCCATTTTGATCTACATAGAATTAAATCAAGAAATTTGATCAAGTTAAATTACTCATTTCCGCCACTATCTTTGTGTGTGACTTTTTAATAGAATCCCTTCCGGAAACCAGGCAATTTACCTGCAGAAAATTGACACTTTTAGAAGACGTCAACTACCCTCTTTACTCCATTATCTGATCAGCTCATTGGTAGCGTTTCGCGTTACAACTATCAGGAATTTCAGGATCTCCAGATAACGAAGAAAAACCAGTGCCAGTCTATAGTAAATTGGTAAATTTACTGTTTGTGTGTGTTTCTTTTACAGGTGCAGAAAGAGCGGAAAACATCCAGTATCCTCAAATTTGCCCTTAATTGTTGTTTGTTTGCCTTTTGTTAACTTTACTCTTCATCTATGAACTGAAAATCTATCTCTTCACTCTAGTAAGCTAACACATTGCAACGCTGCTTTTCGCCTGCAAATAACAAAAGTCCGCTTTCTTCCCTCTCAAATTTTTTTTATTATTGTTTACTCATTTCAGGCCTTTATTTTATTCTTTTTTTTGAGTGCTAAAACAAAACCCACATCGCTATGTTCACAATTGTAATCTCGAGCCGGGCGAGCGCTTACAACTGGAACTAGGGATGTTTAAATAATCTATTGCAGTTATTGCGTCGAATTTTTTTATCGTAAAACAAAATAATTATTTTTATTTTTTTTTAACCCTTTTTTCGCGTACCGATCGCAGTGTCACAACACAACTCGACACATCCATCCAGACAAGAACCTTAAATACAAAAATTTTTTCTACGAAATCTGGATCACCCTTTTTCATCCCCTTTTTAGTACAAACTACGTACAAGATTCACTGATCAACCGTACATTTAGCAGCCTTCAGCTGAAATGCTCGCTCGAACCATGCCGTGCCGTGCCATGCTCGTGAAATGCATACCTTCAATTTACTCATAGATTTAATTTCATTCAAACTAACATACGTCGAAATCTTACCATTCCTCCGACAAGAAGGCAAAACTAATTTGGATAGCCACATTACAACATATAAAGTAAGAGACGAGTTGAAACGTATAGATCCACAAAAAATTATTCTATTTTTAAAAAATACGCTAAACAAAAACACCAGCGAGTGCGAGAAAACTGAAATTAAAAGAGTACTTACATTCTCTGTTAAATACGCGTCAATACAAGAGTATGAGGAACAATTAGAAATCCGCCCGACTACCTTCGACCATAAAGGTAATCCAAACGATATATACCGGCTTGCAAAAGACCGATTAATAGTCGAATTAGCCAAAAGGGGTTATGCTTATAATTACTCAAGTGTAGACAAAGCCAGAACAGCACTAAAGACCATAATCGCAATAAGAGAAAAACACAAAACCCAGTCCGAGCAAACACAGCATTCTACCGACGAGCAGACATCACCTATCAATCCCCTACAAACCCCTTCTCATAGCGGAAACAGCGTAAGAGACTCAGGAATCCTCAGCGACCATCAGACTCCAGAAAACCAAACACAGGAGCAGCAACTCCCGCATACATCAGACGAAAGAAACGAAGAAGAAGAACAAAGGGTAGAACATCAAGAGGAAGAAGAAGAAGAAGAAGAAGAAGAAGAAGAAGAAGAAGCAGAAGAAGCAGAAGATATGGCGCAGAGACCCGAATTTTCAAAACTCAAGATCCCGTACTTCAGCGGAAAGACATCGGAAAACCTCACCCAACATTTCAGACGACTAGAAGCCGAGAAAGATGCGTACGGGTGGACCGACGAAACAGCCAAAAAAGTCCTAGCCTATTTCCTGAGCGACAAGGCTAGAATCTGGTACGACAACGAAAAGAGGAACAATGGATTAAACGAAAAAACCTGGGAGGAGATTAAAGAAGCTTTCGAAGCACGCTTCGTAACAGAAAAAGACAGTTCGGCAATCATAGCCTTCAGCTCAAGGAAACAAAAACTAACAGAGAGACCAATGGATTACTTCGACGCCATGATCGACCTGAGGGAAAAGCTACCACACGAAATAGACGAAAAAACCCTTGTATTATACATCAAAAGAGGCCTTCTACCACAACCAAAAAAAATAGTCCGAGAGCAAAGACCAGAAACGCTGGAAGCCTTAAAGAAAACACTCTTAGGGGCAGAGGAAGCTCTGGAAATCCTAACATCATCTGAGGATGAAGATGAAGAAGAAGAAAAGCCGTCAAAAAGTAAAACACCCGATCGATATAGCAAACTGAAAAAGAAAATGGAGAGGATAGAAGCACTATTGACAGCCGAGGCGGACCACGTTCAACTCGTGGATACAAAGAGACAGGACATCAGAGACATGGTGGCAGCAATAAACCGCCTATCTGCAGGACAGAGCCGGTATGGCGAAAACTCACATATAACATCTGAATGTACATCGAAGGAAATTGAGCGTATATGTTATACATGTGGCAACACCGGACACTACAGCAGATCCTGCGCCTTAAACCGAAACCGGAGAGATTCACGAGGACCATCGCCCGATAGGTACCGAGACAGATCGCCAAGGGACGAATCTTATGAGCGACCGCAAACAAGCCAACTACGCTGCCAAATTTGCGACAAACCTGGCCACGCCGCATTAGCATGCCAGGACTACATGAAGAACCAAAAAAACTAACTACGCCTCAGAATGCCAGTGATTCTCAGGTAATTCAAAAACCAGAGGCTTCCCGAGAATCAAAACAACCCATCAGAGTCTACCTAAACATGGACGTACAAATAGCTCCGGGAGAGGTCACAACAACGCCAGCAAGAGCCCCAAACTTCCAACGAGACGCACGGGCATCTGTAGAATTCCGCCCGTACAAGATAACTTACGCCGATATTGAGCCCAACGAAGAAACGAAGATGATTAACGAAACAGACTTCCTGGTGACAATTATAAATAAGTCAAAATCGCCATTCAAACTGCAGAAAGGCACTCCAATCGGAACTATAAAAAACGGCGAAAAACTGACAACAATGCGATACACCAAAACACAAACCCCGGATTACAGTGAACTTGGTAGATGACACACGAGAAGAAGAAGAAAAACCACGCGTCATCATAGTGGGAGACTATCACATGCATGGAGCAGCGGACGAGGTCAAGAAAACGCTGACTCCCTTTGCCAAGGTCGAAACATTTTGCTCAGCCGGAGCCGAGATGAACGAGGTATTGGATAACCTAAATCATATAACACCTGAAAAAAACCGGAAAACAATTGTAGTTATAGTTGCAGGAAACCGCGATTTTGACCGCCAATATTGCCTCCTAAATCACTCAGCCATTACAAATAACATGCCACTGGGACGCATTAGGGAGCTGGTCCAATCGTACCACGTAGCATATGCTACAATACTACCAAGGTATGACGTCACCAGACTAAATGACAAAATTGGCCTTGTGAATGCGGACATGGTAGGGCAGTTGATACCAGGGAAAAACTTAACAAATATTCGCCTAAACAGTGAGAACCTACCAAAGACAGCATTTAATAACAATGGCAGAGATCTTAATGAAAAAGGCAATAAATTATTAACAGCAATAATAACGGATCACGTGAAAAAAATTATAAATGATCAGCTGGAATTGGGAATTGTAAGTGCAATTGAAAATGGCACCAGAAAAAAATTAAACCTAAAACGCCCTCTCCGAATCAAGGGGGTGGTAAATTTTAAAGAAACATCCCTTATGTTAGATACAGGATCTTCCGTAAACTTAGCGCAGCCAGGATTAGTAAACAAGGACGAAGTACGAGAGGTGAGAAACTTTCAACTTTTAACTGCATCAAGTGAACAATTTTCGCCGAAAGGAGAAGGGATACTCGACGCTGACCTAGGACCGGAAAGACTGCAAATTTCATGCTTCATCACCGACAAAATTCCAGTTCCTGCAATTTTAGGAATACCCTTCTTAACATATTATTCGGCCCTCATTTGTTTCGACACGCAAAAAGTTATACTCAGAAAAAACGTGAAACACCCCATTAAGCTCGAATTCATTCAAGATACGCCAAATTTGAAAACAATCCAGCGGCCCCAACTACAGGATGATGACCAAGATGAAGAGAATCTCATAGGATTCTGCATGGCACTCGCTCCGGTAAAGGAACCTCGTGACAATCACCGGAACTCTGAGGCCTTCACGAAAATCAGCGCAGAAATTAGGCCTGTTGAGCTATCATCACCTCCGAAATTCAGGGAGTCTTATAAATTTGGCGTGCGTAACGCGTCAAGAGATCAAATTGCAAAAACCACAAGGAAATTTTGGGTAAATGACCCAAGATGCTTATCTATTATTCGACACTTCACTACTGGCCACCCCTGGCGCGCGAGTCTATGCAAACTTTTGAATTCAAAAAACAAACTCACGCTCGGATCTTCTAAGCGGCATCGCCTTCAATGTGCAATTAAACATCGCCTATCAACACCTCGTAATTTACTGAGCAGCATAACTGAGTTAAAACGAGGAGCATGTACTGCGGATTGCATAGGGGAATTAGTTCAAAGAAAATCAACGAATTCGCCTACAGGGATGGAACGTACTAAACCACCCAACGTACAGATGAGTTCTCCTTCTGATGAAAAATTTGCCGACAAATTTAATAAATTGCCTCAATGTAAAAATTTACCTACAATTCTTGTAATCTGCTGTGCACTTGCTTGCGCAGTAATGACGATTAAAGAATGGCTAACACATCTAAAAAACCCATTACACCAATATTTCGAAGCAACGGCGAATGCAGTTCGCATTTGTGCCTTCAACACATGTGAATGCTTCCTCTCTTCCTCTATGTTACCGGTGAATTCACTTAGAGACCGTCTGAAAGTGTGCCACAAATTTTTACAACCTGGAAAATCCCAGTACTATCAAGTACTTCGTAAATGTAAATTTAAAAAATTTACACAATTTTTGAAAAAAGAACAACCAAGAACCTTTACTCGGCAGAGAAGAAACTTCGTTCCCCGTCAAACTTATAGCATGTTCTCCACTTCCTTACACTCTCCAGCTCTCACCACCATTTTCAGTCCATTTTTGCGCCAGATTTCCTCTTTCTTTCCATAATTTCACTTCACAACAAAAAATCCACCTTAAAACATTTTCTTCACGGAAAATGATTTTCAGGCATACGCCCTAATTTGATAAAATGTGTTTATTCTTTATTATCTTACTTTTTGATAGAGATTCTAAATGAGTAACGCGCTCTTAAAGTATAAACTCAAACAGCTCTGGAAGAGCTAGGCGGTTGATCAGCGAACCTTAGCCTTGTTTTTCTTCCTTTTTCATCAGCAATTTCCCAAAAATTTAATTAAAATTAGTTTAATTTTTTTTCTTTTGTACCAATCGGTCACTTAAATTTATATTTTTTAAACCGGAACGTGTTCAACAGAACCTTTTAGCTTGACTGCAAATTGCAGTTTGAAACCAGAAAATTTGACCTCTACGGAAAAACACTTGTGTGCATAGGGGGACTAATGGCACATGCGTTGTTCTAGAACCGGGCTAGAATTTGCGCAGTCCAATTGATCTACGTTCATAAAATTCAACATTTTCTCAGCAAACTTGTTCACCAGCAACACAATTTGCTGCTCCTGCGGCACCGAGATGCATCCCAGCCACGAGATGAGACGCAGAGATCCAGCAGTCATACGTGAAACAGAACTCACCCGAGAGTTTGGATGCATCTTTGTGTCGCGGAAACAGCAAATTGAGAGCAACGCATATCTACGCAATGGCGAAGAGACATATGACCCGGGAGCGTTGTCGAATTGTCTCATCAACTTAGTAGAAAGAATACCTTATACAGAGCATCTTTCGAAAAATTAAATGAGTGCAATTTTTGCCGAGCGGAGCTGCGAGCATTGAGATGTGAACCCTAGATCCCTTATGATCACGTGCACAATACGGTTCATGTTGCGGTGCGTGCAGCCCCGTTCGATGGAAATGCGTCCATTATTCTTCACGATGAAATGCGCAGAAATAATTTCAACTCTTATCAAAATACGGAACCTTCATTTTGGCACGGAGAAGGACGCGCGAGAATGGCGGACTACCGGGACCGAGCACCAAACAGATACAATTTTGAATAATTTATCAACAAATTCACGGCAATTTGAGTTTTTAATTTTAATTTTTTTAGTCACAGTCTCGGAAGCGTTGCGGTACTCGCGCGCCCTTTTCCTTGCTCAAAAATTCAGTTAATCAAAAATTATATTGAGACACCGATCTTAATAGAGAAAAGTCGATCAAGGATTAAGTCTTAGTAGACAAAATTATTAAATTATCAGCAAACCTCTCACACTCGTGATTCTCCAACGATGTTTGAGACTCTGTTTTCCTTCACGGCGCGGGCCCCCCTGTTGCAGTGATGCATAATTGCCCGCCAAACGTAATTTCAAAATTAACAGCAGACTGACCGTCGCTTCCCGCAGAGTTTGACAAATTTCATTTTTTTCGTCTATATAAGTCGATCAGTAATTACTTTTAAGTGAAAGAGCAGCGCTGCAATGAAGGGTCTCTCGCCGCGTCGTTCAGGCAAACTTTAGCGCACATTTTTACGCAAAGTTTACAGTCCCCAATTCGATCAATTTCAATCATATATTCAATTTCAATATCTATTCAATTCATTCAATTACTTCAATCCATCAAATTCATTTCATTTTGAGTTCATATTACGTTAATATTTCGTTGTTCAACTAACATAGGAGCGCGTCTCGATCTCCACGTGAGCCATAATTCAAATAGGAAACCATTCTTCCTAGAGCTCATGAGGTGGTCCAGAGTCGCCCTTGTGTGGGAGGAACAACGAAGTATATGAGCTTCATAAGAAATAACGGAAACTGATACCAAATTATTTCGCACACTTACTAGGAAAATCATTGAAATTTTCCTCTGTGCAAAGAAACGAAGCGCAACGCGCAGTTTGTAAAAAGAGCAATTCCGATAGGAATAAGTTTAGTTTTTAATAGTTAAGTCCCATGAGTAAATATACTTAAGTAAAAGACCGATAATTCGGCATTAAACGTCCCACATTTAAATTACAATTCCATAAAGAACTAATTTGTCTCATTATTATGCTTTTTGAAATATACGGAAGAACTTACGCCCACATTACAATGGAGCAGACCTCTTAATACCTAGGTGGCTTCCTTGCAAGCTTCTCAACATTCAGAAAGTTCAACTTTTAATTATTTTTACACTCCATTTCTTTAAATCCCATGCTGGACAGACGCGGCGCACACTGGTCCGGGCCAACAGGAGAGGCCGAACACAAACTAATAACTTCGGAAACTTATAAGATCGAAACTAGTAACGAGAAAGTTTAAGAGCGACTACATTGGTTCTTTCATAAAATTCCCGTTCAGAGACAGTCTGTCTGATTGGTTTCTTTGAATAAACACATACCAAAATTTAAATTTTCAGTCAACACCTTGATGTCCGACCTTTACTGTTTGCTCATACCACTGTGCGGCGTAAACCATGACGTGTTAATAGCTAAGCCATTTGAATCTGTGGAAAATGATCGATACCACGACCGTAGGTTTCCCATTAATTTGAGTGGATCGAACAATAAATCGCAAGACACAAGCAATATGCCATATTGAGATGAAATTTACACAATAAACTACCGGCGTAAAGGAAAGAAAACTTGAGTAACGAACGGTCAACATCACTCCGAAATAGCCTCGGCTATGTTCACTAGCTACCACTAGAATGAAACATTTTGGTACCATAATGCGAAACGTACCAGGATGAATCGCGTCAATTTAACATGTACAATTCCACCATGATCAATTCAGTTTCTTTTCCTCCTTTCTTTTACAAAAAACAGGCACTACGCCTTCACAAAGGTTGATCTTTCGTTGCTCAATGCCTCGCCAGAGCATCAGAAACAAAACCAAATTAGTTCCAGAAATTAGTTCTATATTAGTCCTTAGTTTAAGACTTAAAAGTTACTGGAAATTATGATAAAATTTAGATGTTATACAGAACAAAACTAAGTCATGCATAGATGACAGTGAGCTTTTCTCTCATTTCTTTTCTCTATTGTCTTACTTTTACGACTCGAACGTGCAAACTCGGTTAATTTACATCAACAATTTTAAAGCACGAATCATAGCACAGAACAAAACTAAGTCATGCATAGATGACAGTGAGCTTTTCTCTCATTTCTTTTCTCTATTGTCTTACTTTTACGACTCGAACGTGCAAACTCGGTTAATTTACATCAACAATTTTAAAGCACGAATCATGCTCACTAAGTATTAGAATTAAAAAGGTTAAGGGTAGTATGTAGGAGAAAGAAAATTTTTTTTTAGGAGGCCACTCACTACGCCTGAGCAACAGTTTCCAAACAACATGAAAATTTCATCAACCTCCCCCCCTCCCCACAGATGTTAGGGACGATCCAATGGTCGTCGTAGGGATCATACCCATCAACGGTCATCTACCTTCAGAACACCACAAATTTTCCTTCATTTAGGACTCCGAAGCGCTTCTTTAAAACAGAACTTTCAAAAACGCGCCTCTGGGACCTAAATGAAGAAAAATAACCATTCACAACACTTATTTTCTTCTTGCAAGACACGGCAACATAAATTAAGGCTCCTAAAATGCTAGATTTCTGAGATATACAGAAGAAACGAAAATCAGCATCTTGTAAAAACGAGCTTTCAACGATTACACGTATCCAGACGTGGATATAATGCACGAAGCCCAAAGAATTGCCACTCAACTTAGGAAAACTTCGTGTAGTATGTTCAAACTGGTTCTGTCTCTTCCAAACTTAATTATAAGAGCCGTCGGGGAACATCTGCTACTGTCAATACAAACTCCAGCAATAAATATATTATAGTGAAATAAGCTTAAAATTGAATGTATTTTAGTATTTTTAGTAAAGTGAGCGCCAGAGTAAAAGCCGGCGCAGCCGCAGTGTTCTCAAAATGAAGTAACTTTTCATCTTTGACACGTTAATTAGATCTACTCACTATCTCCCTCTCAAAAAATCCCTCAGTTCATGACGAGAACCGAACGGGATCGTTCACGGCAGCATTTTGGCAGCACTGTGATTGCGTTGGCCCCTACCTGCCACATCATTTCAAAAACATGAAGATAAAATAAATAATAAATGAATATAACAATAATAATAGTAGCCACACCATTTCGAAATAAAATTTAGGCATTAGAAATAAGATGTAAATAACTTCGAGTAACTATAGGCTAAGAAAAATGCAATTAAATTAAACTAATTGCTTAAATGGAGACAACCCAGCGTTGCCAAATTTCTCGACCCTCCTCTGCACCTTAATTGTGGGCTGAAATGTTCTCTACGTCGAGCTATTTGCGCCGCCTAGCGCATACAACCATCTTAGCCTTGTTTACTTCAGCCTTCATGCCTTGTTAATAGCCTTGTACAGTACAAAAAAAAAAACTTAAATCAATAGCTCAGTAGATCAATAGTTCAGTAGTTCATTAGTTTAGTAGCAACCTCCTAATACATAAGGCAAACGCACAATGCATGTAGAGAATGCAATTAACTTTGTGGCAATTTGCACCTCGCACTTTGACTTTGCATGACAGATCGTCGTATGAATCGAAACATTGTTATTCCACACTTTGTAGACTTTGGAATCTGCTTTAAAATGCTTAAAATCAACCTTAAAAAAAAAAAAATACCCATTACAGACAAATACCAAGAAAGAGACGCTTCAGAAGAGACGAGACTTCCTAGTGAAAGTACTTTCAGCGAGTAATTCAATTTTTTTTTTTTTCCTTCAGAAAAGAAATGAACCATACTAGTGCACATAAATAACTTTGCATAATTACATGTTTAAAAAACATGCCTAACCACCCTCAACTATCCACGATAGTTCGCATGATTTATTAGCATGTCGCATGATTTGCAGCACTTTTTCTTCCATGCTAAGTAGATCCGTACTAGTAGAAGAGTTAACTTATTGAGATAAAAAAAGGCTTGTATACAGCAAGAACCTCGTACAAGGTAATTTTTACTTTTGATAAAAAAAAAATAACTTTTGTAGACGAAAGAAGATTTATCCGTTTTCCTCCCCTTACTCTTGTTACAGGCCTTGTAAATAGTTCTGCACTTATGCACTTAGCACTGAATGCACTTACCCAACATTGTAAATAGTATGTACATTAGAACATTAAAAATCCTAAGGAAATTACTCAACCACTCAAGTTCCGCGGACAGGCAATTAATGAGCTTCCGGCAGCCGAACCGACGGACCCCATAGAGCAAAAGGGATGACGAAAAATGGACACCGCCAGCAACAACGCCTTAGCGGGGAACGGAACCCCCCTCCCCCCCTCCCTCACAACTCCATTACCACAAGTTTCAGCGCGAAGCAGCTCATCACGCCCTGACGAGCTCGAACACTCGAGCGCGACCAAAAAAACGTGGAACAGCAGTTGGCAACAAAGCCAGGCCGCCAATTTAAATCCAACCAAACAGTGCGATTTTGGTTGGATTTACGTCAGATTTTGTCCACCACAATTAGCAGCCCCGCCGACATACCAAATCAGTCACCGCGGCACTAACCACATGTGGAAATCTGACCAACACGAAGATGTGGACACCAGGGTATTCAGACACAATTGGCAACTCCGCCGAATCGCCCAACAATCTACACAGCACTTAAAACGCATGGAAACCCGCTATGCAAAAGAAACCCAAATTCCTTTATCATAACACCAACTGGCAACAACTCTGAACTACCAAATTGATCTCCACGACAGCAATGGGCGGAGATCTGCAGGAGGAAATAGCATTTTTTTTTATGGGGCAAAATCTTCTATATTAAGCCCACCTTTTTTTATTCTTGCTACTTGCGTTACTCAGCACAAAATCGCAGACTGAGGTCGGGGAGATCGCGAAAAATCTTTATTTTTTGAGTAAATCCATTATATCACTGCTCAAGCCTTTATTTTCCGAAAAAGCTAAAAATCAAGCCGACCTCAGGACCTCCAGAAAATTACCTTCACCTCGCCCCACTTCCACGGTCACTCAAAACGACCTGCCATGTACCGACCAACCACGAAATCGTCGCCCAAATCGCCAGTGGCCAATCGTCTCAAAGCTGCCAACACCGCTCGAAAATGCAGAACTAGGAGTATTAGAGGGATTACCATGTTGCAACTCTCGCGGCGCCAAAGAAACTCAACCCCAAAGCTCTACCCACGGGCCACACCAAATTCACGGGACTGCAAGCGGACCTCAGCCTCACTGGGTTCCAGGGCAGACGCCCCAACCCCCACCCCATGCCTCTGCTTCCAGGGGGCCCAGGGCGAACGCCCCCCCCCCCCCCCCGCCGACACAATTTGAGTGAAATGAGTAAAAAAAACATTAGCTTTAAGTGTACATACATAATTAGGAGTAAAATATTTTTTTTTCTTCTTTATAAAGTAAAAACCACGTAACCAGTCAAGCATCAATCATGACCAAAAGTTTACACGCCGAACAACGCTCAGCTGTTCAAGACACCCGATATGAACAAGAAGCTCCTCGCTCTCCGGCCCCGCGCCGAGAGTCAGCGGCCTTCCCGCCAGCTGATCGACTCGTATAACGCCGGCGACAACCGCCGAGCGTTCCCCAGCGTCATATTTCACTTCCAATCTATCCCTGTACAGTTAAATCTTTGTAATTAGACCCATTGTTTAGATTTAAGAATGACAGCAGCAGGTTAATGCTCCCAAACGGACGGGCGCGATGACTGATAATAATTTTTATCACACTTCCCCAGTCCCTACAAAATCATACCCCAGTGTTGACTAGCTGCTTCCAAAACGCTCGACCTCCCAGTGACCCACTGCGGATAATGAGGTCATTATCCTGTGTCGTTGTAGGGGGAGTATAACGGAATATTGGAGTTACGGCGGTTTTGGAAGCAGCGAGCCAATATCGCGCCGGGAAATCGGTGGTTCCGCGAGTTTTTCATGACACAGCTTGTCACATCCGTCAGTGACATCGCTCGGTGACATCACCAGACACAGCCTTGCCAGATAGCCCGAGAAATCCCCCAATTGCGTATACCCCAGTCTCGGGCGCCGGGCGACCGTGGGTCCACGGGTGGCAACCTAACCAGTTGCTTTCCGCGGATTTCGGAGCCCTGACGGATGTGACATGCTTGGTCAGGGGATTTTGGCGTGCTAACCGTGGGAACGACGCCCAAGTTAGCAGGCCTAGGGGGCCCACGAGGAGCTCTCTGAAATCCCCTGAAGTCAGTCGTCTCGCCAACCGTGCATACGCCTCCTCGCGGACCCCTCGACACGCGTCTCACCCCGTAGTCAAGTCCTCGAGTATCCCTCGGCCGAAAGTTGTGGTCCTACGGTCCGTCCCCGACCCCCCTTTCGCCCAGCGGCCTTTTACCCCCTTTTTGAGTCCTCGACTCCTCAAGTTGCCCCATCCCGCGTCTCACCCCGGTGATTGAGCTTTGAGCACCCCTCCCCACGCCGAAAGTCCCGTCCAGCGGCAGCATCCCCGACGGCTCTTCCTGCCTGGAGACCCCCTCCCCCCTTTTTGTAGTAGTTGTATCTGTGTGATAGTTGTTAGAGGTCTGTGTGACCTAGTTGTAGTTGTATACCATCATTTTATACCATCATTATCGTTTTACCCAATACACGAGCGGCCACCCCTAGACTGTGAGTCTTGTTCTTTCCTTAGGATACCACTCTCAAGGTAGGTGACCATTTATTAGAGTGATAGGGCTCTTACATCCCCCCTAGACCATTTCCCCTTTCTCTAGGACTACCCTATCTGGTGGATTCGCCCCCATTCTGCGACCATCCCCAACGTGTTCAGCTACTTGGCTCTGAGAGCTGAGCACGTTATACAAAGATTACAAACTGGAATGGACCGGGGCATTGGGGGTACGGCGAGGAACAAAAGGAATGAGAGGGGGAACGGAGAAAGGAATTCGGGAATGGGTTGATCAAAGAATACAAAAAACGTCCAATTCGTGTAATCTTTATTCCCATTAGTGACATACATGAGCCGCGTTGTCTTACCTCTCTCTATAAAGGGACTCTAAACCGACCCTGTTACAGTGGCGAGTCTTGAAAGTTGGCAACACTGTTTTTACTCCATTTAAATGTATGTAAAACAATCGATTCCATGTGAGGCGGCTTGCCTCGCCTAAGATCGATATTTTTAATGGGTTTACATATAAAGCGTCCAGCCCACGTACAAACTGGGGCTCTCAAACTGGCACTAATTCTTCCATTTCTCAGCCATTTCTGCACGGAATGCCTTGAAAATTTCAAGATCTGATCTGTGATGTATCACGAACACATCGGTTACCCTCAAAGATCGTCGGCTCGACGATCTTTGAAAGGCAACAGTCAACAGTTCCATCGATGAGCCTCTTTGAGGCCCCTAGTTTGTAGGTGGGCTGGACGCTTTACATGAAGGAAAAACAGTGTCGCCAACTTCCAAAAATCGCCACTGCCCTGTGAATCGTCGAATCGAGGTCGTTGGTCCTCACAACAATTTCTGTGTATAGAACGAGGTGAGTAGAACTCCAAGGAGTATGGCGACTTGGCGAGGTCGAAGCGACGAGAGAACTTGGCAAAAACCGCAGGAGTCCGTAGAACGGGAACTTGCAGAGGGGATAATCTCCTGACGACGATGCCATTATCCTTGCCAGTAAAATAACAATGAGATAACAGGAAAGCGACAAAGATGCTGCCTCTCTCTCCGCAATAAAACGCAGTGTTTCAGACGAGCCTCTCCGTGAATTATTCACCTAATTATACGGCTCAGAAGCTGCGGTTTTGCGCACGGGGTCTACGGAACCGTTCGGTTTGCGTTTAAACGTTCTTTTTCAGGATATCGGAGCTTACTGGCATGAATGAATGACGACGGCTGATGGACGCTTAGAAACCAGCTTGACGTTGTCGCCGATGAGGGTTGCCACAGAATTTAGAGAATTCAATTCCCTGACATTTCCCTGATTTCTCTGCCACATTTGGATAATTTACCCTGAAAATGAAGGATACGCCAGATGCTCAAAAATACGTCATGATCTGGAATAGTTTTCAGGAAAAATTTGTTGTTCGAAACATTGAACCCATTCTAGAAAGGAAGTACATGTGACTTGACCACTTTTCCCTGACATTGTCGTCATTTTCCCTGAAATTTCCAAGTTTTTCATGATTTTCTACAATTCCCTGACATTTCCAGAGTTTCCCTGGCTGTGGCAACCTTGGCAGATACACCCGCCACTGGTCAGAAAATTCGGGCTCTCACTGGAAAAAAAGGACTTAATAAATTCGACAAGAAATAAATACTCTTGAATCACGTGAGTGTTCGAATCGAGAGCCCAGCCTCTCCATTTAAGCGGATGGTTGTTTATTCTGTTATCACTGCAGTCTCATTTACCAATTTCACGATGTAACGCCGTGTGCTGGTTTTTATTTTAATTTCTTTTTTATTTTTAATTCGTTTTGCAGTTGATAATGGTGCCGTAAGGTACCGAAACGTCCTGCCTTTATATTTTGTAATTTAGCCTTGTTTCCGCTTTTTCCTGTGTTTTCGACAACGGGTTCCATACATACGGATGATATGATTTAATGTCCACAGTATTTATTTTTTCACTTGCATATTTTACAAAATATCTTTTCGGCAATTCTTTCATTCAATACACACATGTCTTAATTTAGTGTTTCAAATATTTATTTTTCTGAGACCATGTTTAAATTTAATTTATTAATCTTGCTTCATGGAAACTATACAAACGTAAGGAAACCTTTTTTGGAAAAAAAAGAAAAAACAAGGGAGAGGGGTGTTGGGGAAAATGTCAGGTTTTTGTTTTAAAATTGTCTGGATCAACATTACAATTGCGTAAGAGAGGGGTCAAAAATCGGAAAAATCGCGTTACGTAAATCATGGACAGTCCCTTAATTGGTTAAATGCTGAAGAATGGACCACTAGACAAGGTACGAATTTCAGCATTCTAATACATGTTTCTTAACCAGAATTTCACGTAAAACACGATACGCACAACGAAAATTACCGAAATTAACTCCTTACGAAGATATTTGATGATTCTTGATGCGTGAATTGAAACGACCCGCTCATGAAAACTCAACGCTCTACGTGATTCACATCGCGCGCTAAACGTTATCATGAACGTCTCAGCGATATAAAAATCTGGCAACCTCGGTCTTGACGCTTTGGCTCAGCTATAGCAAATTGCTTATAGTTTGAACAACACATGGTGGGAAATGAACATTGCTCGATTGAGAAGCTTGCTGAAACCATTGTAGTGCGCGATTTGACTCACGTAGAGCTTTGAGTTTCTTGTGAGCAGCCAGTTCAAATTCCTCGTAACCAATGTGAAATAAAAAGGTTAATATCTTTGCTAAGAGTTGGTTTCAGTAATTTTCGTTGCGCGAATCGTGTTCTACGTGAAATTTTGGTTAAGAAACATGTATTAGAATGCTTAAATTCGTACCCTGTCTAGTGGTCCATTGTGAACTGCGTACCAGTGTTTGATTTTAAAATGCCCGACTTAAAGAGACCGCTTGAATTGCTGGTTTGGTGCGGAACGCGAACAAGTCAAAAACCGCCCGGAAACGAGATTTTTTCGCTTGATTTTCTCATGTTTTCTCGAGTAGATGTGGGTTACTTCTCAGTTCCTTACCTCTCCCGATTTTCCAGATTCGCATTAACCCTAATTAAAAAAATTTCTGCGACTTATTTAGGAGATGTTTGGCAGTTGGGGCGATTGGACTTCAAACGTGAAAAAAGGAGAATAAATGGAGAAGCACAGCTAAAACGCGGAGAAGCTGAGGGGCACTTTTCAAAGAAATACGCTCTGTCTGTCCATGCGGATGCGTTGGCCGGCTACGATCGACCAAAGCCTCGGTCCTGCTTTCCAATTATTTTGCTCATTCAAAGCTCTCATCTTTTGTTTAGAATCTGTTCGCCTCGCGGCGCAGCTTAATTAAGTTGCCGAGTCTCGATGTCCTCACAATCGCACTTCGATTCTTCATTTCTGAATCCAACCGTTCGCTTCCAAATCAAAATCCTGGGAGCTATACGCCGCACAGTGGATCGAGTCTATCAGAGAGATCGGGCATAAAATGTTTTACTAAAACTGCAAATTTTGATGTTCATTTCGTCACATTATAAAATACAGGCAGTGCTCCAGAAGAAAATTGTCCGAGGGAACCAATGAAATCACTTTTAGAGCCTGCAAGCTTTGTGTGACCAGAGTTATAAGCGTTCAAAGTTTCCAAATTTTGTCCGACCTCTCCAATTGACTCGCTCCCTGTGCGCCATGACCTGCGTCTCGATTGTTGGCGGCTTGCATTGCTATAAGATCGGAATTTATCGATATCTAATGATCTCTATCGATAAATTCCCATCTTAGCAATGCAATTTATCGATTTGCATTATTCGATAACGATACGATAATCGACCCGCTGGACGGACTCGAATTCGGGGGAGGATGCAATGCCAATGCTACCGTGTTATACTGGAGAGAGCCGTATTACTCAAATTTTCGAAATCGAGTTTCCTTCAAAATTCGTCTGTTCTAATTTAAAGGGATCCATCAACTCTACTGAAACAGCAAGATTTGTCTTTTTTGTGTATGAAAAAGTCGTAAGTGCTCAAAACTTGACGTTGTTTCAGACAAAACAGCCGTGAGGTGTATTATTCCGCTAGAGAGCTGTGCTTATTCAGTAAAATGACGCCCTTTTCTACTACCCATTTCTACGCATACAATTTGTTTGCTGCGTGTCCAAAACGCAACCTCAAAAGTATGCAGGAGGTAGCCCACGGAAAAAAAGAGGTAGGGGTTATGTCCGAACTGTTGGATGATATGGACATTTCCAATTAATTGTGGTATTACCCCAATTTATTGTGGTAGTACCCCAATTAATTGTGATATTATCCCAATAAATTGGGGAGTAACCTAAATGTTGCGGTACGACTCCAACTTGAGTTGCGATACTACCAAAATTAATTGGAAATGTCCAGATCATCCAACAAATTGGGGTAGTACCACAATTTTAGGGGATAACCCCTGACACTTTTTTATCCGTGCACATAGGCTGTTTCGCCTAGCCGTGTGGTCTGATATGAGAATGAAAACGGCCCTTATTCCATACTTGAAAATACGATTCGTCGATTTTTAATCATACAACCGACTTTTGAGAGTCTTTCGGGTGATTGTGGCAATTTAAATATGAATTGAAGCTTCTTTCAAAAAGAATTTCCGCTCAGACGCTACTTCGCCCATTTTTTCAAAACTTCGTTTTTGCACTTACGACTCTCTTCAGAAGCACGGTAGAATGGACCAGAGAAAATCCTCCAGAGATCGCGGGGGGTAGGAGTTCAACCCACCGAACGTACAAAAAATGAGCTGGAAATTATAGCAACTAAAATTAAGCAGATTTATTGTTGGGTTGGCCAAAAAGATTCTCTGATGCACCAGGAGGAAATTATGCTAAAATCAATAAGGAAGTAGCTTACTTTAAACTAAAAGCTGTTTGATTCGAGGAATTTTGTTCTTGGTTAGAGAAAAAATCTTCTTGATAGCAAATTCAAGAATATTTCTGCTCGAATCAATTCCATTTTGTCCAGTTTGATATGGTGCAAGGACACGAAGAATGATAGCTTATAATTAGTTACCTTCGACCGCAAAAAACGTACATGACTTGTTAAAATGGTATGTTGGCTGTTCCTTGAAGGGTGTATGATTTTTCATTGAAATACACTTACCTGAAACAAACAAAGGAGCATAACTATTACAACCGAAGCTCTATTCAGAATGAAATGCATGCCATTAAGTGAGTCGAAAGAATTGAAGGAGAATCGATTAAAAAACACTTTTTCGATGACATTAAGTAAAAAAGGGGGTCCGTGAAAAGAGACGCGACAAAGGCTCAGAAGAATTGAAATTTTCGAATCTTTGTTGTTGGTTTCTACAAAATACAAGTTCATGCACAAGTGCAAATTGACAGATAGTGCGTTGCCTTGCTGCGAATACGGTTGCAGCCAAAAAACCGCGGACAAAGATTTCCGGCGAACAAGTAGTTTTTCTCCTCAAGTTAGGAATGATTTCCGGCGGACAAGTAGTTTTTCTCTTCAAGTTATGAACAGCAGTAAAAATCTTTATCCACGAAACAATTACTACGGTTTTGAAAAAGTCAGGTTTCACAAATTTTGACGATTGATTCAAGGACATTCCGTAATTTTTTCTCCTGTGTTCCAGTTTTTTTTTTTGTTTTTTCCATTAAAAAAAATTGTGTATTCGCCTTTTTCTCCACACAGAGCAGATTAAGATTGATAAAAATCCATTATTATTTATGTGACGACACAGATACATCACTTATTCTAAAAATCTTGTTGGCTGATAGAAAGTTTCTCAATGTTACACATTCCTAATGCAGCTGTTTTAGATTATACTTCAAAAGAGAATTTTTGATTTGCAGTTAGAAAGCATTCGAATGTTTAAAAAGAACTCATCTGTAAGAGCCACGACAGAAATTCGGCTAGTTCATTTTTCCCTTTTCTCGAAAGAAAGCATCAATAAGAGTAAACGACATTCCGCATGAAGATGCATTGACATACGCTGGAGCCAGGAGGAGACTTCGTAAATAAAAAACTACACTTCAAGAAACTTCTAATTTGCAGTTTGAGAACATTCAAACGTACTCAAGGTCTTGTACAAAGCCGGAAAATCCATAAAAAACAAGGAGGGCTCTTTGCCCGGCGCAGTCGTACAGTTTAATGACCGTCTGAAAAAATGGGAGTATCAGTCAAGAGGGCATTATAATTGGCAAAAGCATGTAAAAGTCATACGTTGAGCCAAAAATGGCAAAATTTATGGTTTAACGGTTAGCATTTATACTTTTACAGACTGATAATTTTGCCGTGAAAATCCCACGCCGCACCGTTCTGGTGTGTATCGGTGTAATCCAGTGTTTATAATCAATGAGTGTAAGATCTGTAATTTTAGAGAGGTTTTCCTCCCATGAACAAAATGTTCGTAAGAAAAGTAACTTGCCAAAAATACCTTACACCCAAAAATCAAAGATGACTTAGAAATTAAATGAGTAATAAAAATATGCTAAGAAGGCAGAGTTCAGTTTAGAGAATTTTCAATTTTCCTGCAAATGGCTGCAAGTATTCTGAAAATCCATGTTTTATTTGGGTTGGGAGGGGGAAAACCTGTATTTTCCTCTGTTTCAAATGACCACTAATTCAAAAAGATGACATTAGTTGAAAGTAGCCGCACACAAAACGACGAACATGATTTTAACTACTAAAGACGAAAACGAGGTGCCTTAAAATTAAGCCATCACTTTGGAGTCACCAAAGTCTGGCTCGTATGACAGAAATACAAAAGTTGAATCCCTTACGCTTCATAACTGACAACTTTACTGAAACTTTGATACATTTTTTTAATTTACTTTCTCTGTGCACGGTAGGTATAGTATGTACGGAAAAGTCATCGCACAATTGTAATGGATAGTCGCGTCAGAGTTCAGGGAACAAAAGAGAGACGAACCTTGCGTCAAATTTAAACTTTGAAAATTACACGACGCCTATAGTCTAATATTTACGATTTTTTTTTGGGGGGGGGGGGGGTGGTTAAAGGAAATTTTTTACCATAGCTCCGATGGATAGTGGTGAAAAACACAACGACTCAAAAATGTCATAAATTTTATCCCTCACCTTCATGATGCCTCATGGGTTAGGGAATCAAAACACACGCATCGCTCAATTTCACTTCAGGCAATTTTTCAGGGAATATATTTTTTTGCCTCAGGGTCCTGGAAAACTGAAATTGTCCCGTTGAAAATTTTCTCTTCTTTTCAGGATGTTTAAAAGTCCACAAAACTTTGGAAAAAGAGGAATCCGGGTAAATGACGAATTGCAATACCGTCATCCTCCGGTCAAAGTATCACAAGCGCCGTGCGATGTTTCAAAATTTCCGCCGCCATTTTATTTTGTTCACAGAGGAATTGTTCAACGAAGCGGTCCGAAAATATCACTAGACTTTCTTTGTTCTACCGATAAATTTCAGTGAACTTTTCAAACAGATTCATCCAACGATTCCTCTGTAAAAAAAAATAAAATGGCAGCAGAAGTTTCACCATTCGTTTTAACTGAATTTTTTTCTTCTTTTTTTGTACATCATAATATATGTGTATAAAATTACTCTACCGGCGGGGAAAAATAAAAAATTAGGAAGAGCTGTACCTTTTCCGAAGAGACCTCCCAGAAACTGGACACAGGCGTTAGGTCCGAGTACCGGTCGTCAAGTTTGACTCCAATGCGTGCGAAAAAATTGAAGGAATTGCCCGTGAATTTCATTACACCACCTTAGAGCACACTCAGAGCGACAAATTTTCACGAAAACCTATCTCAGCGTACGCTTACATTAGACTACTCCGTTCTCTTTCGAGACGACTGTGGATTCGATTCTTCACTTGGTTTCGGCTCACAAAACTACGGACCTGCGAATTCCGAATCCGAATAATTTCAACAGCGGTGAAACACAAACAAAAATTCTGGAGTCCACCCATGCAAGAGCGTCTCGAATGAATGCGAGTAGAGGAAAACAATCGCGGTTATGATTTGATTTTTTCAACAGTCGCCGAGTATTACTTAACTCATCCAGAGTTTCTTCGCATATTAGCATTGAAATTTATGTGTTACCTACTGGCATAAAATGAGCTTGTATTTCAGAGAAGTTAACACGTAATCTGTGCTTACTTAATAGACTTCAAGATTCCTAGAATAATTGAATTTAAAAATCTCATATACTTATTAGGAAAACGACAAAAAAAGGGGGGAAAACCCGAATTTAAAAAGAAAACATTGAAAACTTGGCGAGGAAAAAACCCCGATCAGTGGTTCAGAAAACTTTCGACGGAGCGGGTTGTGTGCTTCGGGCCCAAAAATAAGAGGGCCACGAACACTAAAAAGGTAAACCGAGGCGCTTCGGTGTGAAAATGGCGCAGTTGTTTCTCACAAAATTTCGATCGTTTTATTAAAAGTAAGTATAAGGGCAAAAGGCTGAATAAAATACCATGTATGAAAGCATGTCACTTTAAAGCACTCTATGGCGCTGTGCATCTAACGCCCCCTATCGAACCACGAGCCTTTGGACATCAAGCACCTTTGAAATCATATAATAGGTAGCATTGAATTTTTGAAGGGGGGGGAGGTGATTTTAAAAATGGAAAGGTTATTTAAAAAATGGGTGGGATCAATGCTGGGCTGGGAATATTCTGAATCCCTGATTCTAATATTAATCATAAAATACTTACACTTCCGTAGTAATATTCCTGATTTTGTTTTTTTTTTTGGGGGGAGGGGAAGGGGGGCTTCCTCAACTTTTCCGGTTTTTCATGGTTTTTGAACCTGCAAACACCAAACACTTACAGACTTTCGTGTCGATTTCCTCTTTTTAAAAAAACGTTTGGGACCTTACACATAAAGACACCTTAAAACTTTTACCAAACCCTTCTTCATACGATTTTCTGACTGACAAAACAATTAATAACCTGCAAAATCGTTGCCCATTCTTTTGTTTCTCTTGTTTCATGGACCGTCTTCTTGTGACTTCATAGTCACCTTTCTTCTCGCCAAGCATCATTCCAAGACCTGCATACACTGAGGCAGAAATAAAACAGAGATACAGCACGCCAGTGTTCATGGAGTGGACTTCCTTGTCTGCACTGAGAAGCGGAAACCGAGCAACTTCCATGGGGCCTCTACACTGCCGAGCTAACAATAAGTAAAAACGTCGTATGAGCATTAGAATGTTGCCAAATTTCCTCTCAGAAAATATTTAATAATGAAGGAAGTTATGAATATTTTTCCTTGGAGTTTTCAGTCTATTTATAGATCAAATTAAAATAGAAATCCTCTGAAAAATCGGAGAGAAATATTCACGAATTTTTCTGAAAATCCGTGATTGATCGAGCGAAATTTGGCAACACCTGATGGCTCACACGGGGTTCTTCCTCAGGACGGTAGGACATGAATCCACTTTTCGAGGTTTACGGCAGATTTACCAGGTGAACGAGTTGCTCAGGTGGTGAGTATCCGTGTGACTGACTATGCTGCCGTGCTAAGGAAGAACGCCGTATGCGCCTTCAGACGTTGCCAAGTTTCCTCCGATAGAAACCGAAATTACAGGGAAAATTTTGGATATTATCCTCTCAAATTTTCTGACAATTTTGTACACAATTTAATTTCAAATATCTGAAAATTTCAAGGAAAAATATGCATAAATTTTGTCAAAAATACAGATTTTATCAAGGGAAATGTGGCAACTCCCAACTGTTCATACAGCGTTCTTCCTTAGCAGGGCAGTATGAGTGAGGGGGTTGTTAAACCACGATCAAAACGCCCAAAATAAGCCCGTGCGGTCATTAATGGATGTATTGGGATTGAGAGGATTCGATCCGACCCGTGAAATACGATACGGGCCAAGCTAAAGATGCGTTCTCGGGGTCTAAAGTGATCACGACCGGTTTCCACCTGGTTGCGGTGTTGTTGGTTTCCCACAAATTGAACAACGCTAGGAGCAAACAGAAATATTTAAAATGTTTTTTTTGGTGACAGAACATCCAATTTTTACGGTAGGTGCGAGTCTCTTGTCTCTTCAAAATTACAAGATGCCTACGTGCATAGATCCTAATTGCTTGACTCACGATTGGACAATTTTTACATTAACCAAGAAGAATTTTAGATCTTTCAAAGCTCTATGGGCTTAGGGACGTGTTGCCCGGAGGAACACAGATGATGTCCCTCATCATAGAGTGCTCACGTACCGAGCATTGTGAAAGCCACGTTAACTTCGAGCAATAACTGTTTCTAATTTCGAAAGAACTTTTCACATGCATTCACGCTGAAAATGAAAAATTCGAAGTTTTCACGGAGGTTCAACGTCGGAATGCCGAGCGAACGTTAAACCGTCTTAATGTTTTAGTACCCTTCCTTGCACTCATTGTATCGCCAATACTCATTGGTTTATTTTGAGTAGTTTTCTAAGCGTTATTTTATTGAAAAGTGTCATTATGAGACATTCCGTATTTTTCACATTTAAGGCTTTTTAAAAAAGAAAAAAAAAAATTCGTTGTATGCAAGATATAATACTTGCGTTTTAACATAACTGCAGATATATAGTTCAGTCTAATCAAACGGAGGCTTGCATTCCAGTATGACATTCTTCAAATTCAAAAATACGATGTTGTAACATCGATGATTTTACGTGTTGCTTCGGTGCTTGGAATTCCCCCTCATCCTCCCCGTAAAATGCTAAATAGGAAAATTAATAAAGCTTGCAAAAGACAAAATGTTTGAAATCTTTCAAATAAACTGAAACTCCACTTAGTCTTGATTATTACTTAGTGCACGTGAGAATATTCCTGGTCGGACATCAACGAAAAATGTACTTGTACCTAGTTTCGTGCCGTAAAATCCAAATATTTTAGTTCTATACTTGGATTTGGCAAATTGGCAAAAAGGAGAAATTCGCGAAGGATCCGTTTTTCTAATTGCATCCGTTTCCACACAGCAGCACAGCACAAACAGCCGACGCCACAATATTCCGTTATGTATGTACTTTTAAGCGCTGCGTGTAAAAACGACGGATGTTCCAATGAAACATCCGTTGTTGTTACGAATACCTACCTGAAGCTTCGTAATGAACCGTTACTCAGCTGAATAGAAACTTAACGCAACTCGAATACAAGCGCATAAACCTCGGAGGCATGCAAATATAAACAATAACTTACATATGTACTTGGGTCTATCTTACATATAAAAGCAGGTAGGCGCACCAACACTTAAATGTGTTTTTCAAATTAAATAATGAAAGTACATGACAACCGCGCGTAGGTCAGTGCAACACTCGAACCCTTTCCCTTTCGTTTTACACTTTGATAAACACAACATTTTACAGCGTGTACCTTCGCTTTTCCATCATCCATCACCTCTCGAAGACCGGTTGTGCTTACGTCATCTCCTTCACAAACGAACACTTTAATTTTGAGGGGCAGCGGCAGCCGATTGATACTCATTCCTTCATGAGAGCTCCGGGAGGAACAGACGACCTGAGTGTAAAAAAAAACTCATTCGATGATTTAAGAGTTTCGTCTCTAAGAGTGGGTTTGCTTCTCTGAAGAATCGCACCTCCGATGAGTTGGAGTATCGAGCAGAACTTTCGGTTAAAAACTAAACACGCCCGATTTTTTAAGATAATTAAACCGATTGGTAGTTGCAGAGAACCACTTGTTTGCATAAGAATGTAATTAAATTAAAGACATCACAATACATACACGAATACGTGGTATCACTACTTTTATCGAAAAACTCTATGGACATTTTTAAGACGCACAAAATCAAATCAGCAGCTATCAGTTACCATCTTGAAGGTAATATGTTACTTATGCTGGAATTGGCAAATTCAAACTTCTCGCTGGCGAAAAAAAAAGTCGATCGGGCGAATTGCTTCTTCTTTCATCCGAGGGAAATAGAGTCCTTGCCAAATGAGTTGATGCGCTTCTAGACTGTGACAGAACAGAGGATCGTACGCCGTCTTTCTTACATGCAAAGTAAATTCAAGAATCAAGTTGGCAGTTCTTCTGTTGCAGTCTAAAAGCTTTGAAAAACTTATTGCGAAGAAAGGGAGGACTTGTCTCGCAAAGGAGACATAAAAAGCATCGTTCAATTATCTCAACACTTTCATTCATAAATCATTTTTACAACGGATGGTGGGTAATGAGCCATAATTAGCCTTACTGTGACACATAAATCTGGTATTTGCCGGCTTATGTCAACACCTTCCGAGCAAATGAACACACTTCAGACTGTAAACAAAACCGTTCGCTCGATAGCACAATAAAGCAATGCCGACGGATTGGCCCTTCTGTTAGACGACTGCCGAAATTGCGATAGCCACTCGAAAAAGAAAGTAAAGCATTAAGGGAGACAGATTACTTTAATTATAGTCCTTCGGAATTATTAATTATATTGATAAGACGGATAAAATGTTTAAAAAACTGTCTACACCCCCATTCTAGTGACGCGCGAAATGCTTGCTTGTTTGAGAAATAATTGCCTAGAGGAGATGAGTCTGAACTCTATAACCATGAAAATAAGATAGATATCAACATTTCATCAAAGTGGAATAGGTAGGTACGAAAGAATGTGATAAAACTGCTGGATCACTCGGGTACAGATACTTTTCGGGTGTAGGAATGGGACATTACACTGAATAGCTGACTAAATAACCGCGTAAAGTCTATGTATTAAATAAACTGTCACTCCCAATAAAAGAACTTCAGCGCCCTACCGTAAATTGGGTGGGATGCATGCTAGTTGATATCTCCAGAAGTGCAGATGCGACTTTTCCGACGCCGAGGCAGTGATTTTGCCTAGTCTTAGGAAAGCGGGCCAACTACACCTTGTGCCATAGAGCGTGGCCCATGCATACCTCGATGAATGTCCAAGAGTATGAAAACTTTGGTAGGAGCGTCAGGGACCGAATTTTGTTGGCACTTTGGCATGAATGCAGATACAGCATCTATAGATTAGCTGAAACTGCACCGCCGCAGACTGGATCGAGTCAATAGGAGAGGTCGGACAAAATTTGGAAACTATAAACGCTTATCACTCCGTTTATACAAAACGTTGAGGTTCTAAAAGTGGTTCCATTGGTTTCCTCGTAAAATTTTCTTCCAGGAGCACCCCTTGTAGTTTAAAATGTGACGAAATAAACATCAAAATGTGCAGTTACCTAAAGACAAAAATTTCATGTCCGACCTCTCCGATTGACTCACTTTACTGTGCGCCGGCCAACCAGAAACCCTGGACCGAACATCACGCGCAATCGTTGCGTTAAGTATTCTTAACGAATTAAGATGTTGCATGTGTGAGGAATTTGCGATTTGACTGTTGATTCGTATGTAAAAGTTCGCGAGAAACACGATGGTGCCACTGGTTTTCTCTGGAATCAACTCCCAAGCTCAAAAAAAGCTCTCAAGTTGAGGCCAATATGGAGGGGATATCCCACGCTATCCTGGGAGTCCACCTCTACATCAAGACAAACTCTCCATGCCAAGATAGGGAGCAAATACATTGACAGGGTTGCCACTTCATTTGGGGACTCTAAAACTGAAAACACGGCAACCCTGCTGATGATGGCTAAATGCTCCCTATCTCTGCATGGAAAGTTTGTCTTGGTGTAGACGTGGACTCTTAGGATAGCGTGGGATATCCCTTCTATTTTGGCCTCAACTTGAGAGCTTTTTGTGAGCTTGGGAGTTGATTTCAGAGAAAACCAGTGGCACCATCGTGTTTCTTGCGAACTTTTACAGAAGAATCAACAGTCAAATCGCAAATTCCTCACACATGCAACATCTCCATTTCTGGGACTTTTAGCTGTGCATCGTTTTTCGCCCCTTTTCTGTGCACACATGAATAAGTTAAAGCTCCTAATCAACTGTAACTTATTCCGCCTCAGTTCCGGGAACTCTGCGCTTGTGGACAAGGCATTTAACAAAACTTCAACTGCTCCAATTCTGATAACATGAAACAGTCAGAGGCAGAGGGGCATTACTGCACTAAAACGTTGTAAATATTCATATAAAAATGATTTCCTTACTCTATGAAGGTATCAAATTGTTTTCTGAGATTTTTTGTGACTTTTGTTCGACATTTGACAATTCCTCGAAACCTTTCATGAATACATTTGCAATGAGTGAGTAAAGAAATAAGTTGTCGAGTGAAGCTTCCTCGCGTTACAATGCAGTTAAGTCCCTCCTGGGCCGGACAAGTCAAATTAGTGGAAAAAGGCCCGGATTGCATCCACTTTTAAGGGATCGGACGGTTCCTCACACAGGGAAGCTGATGGGTATGGAATACCCTTAAAAATTCAGAGTTCTGGGGTCCGCCTGACTGATTTTTAAAAATCTTCACCCGCAAAATATATTTTCTGTCGAAAAATAAAAAAAAAATACGAGGGTGTCAAGCAACCTGAAAAATCGAGAATTAAGTGGGAAATTTTTCGACACCAGAGAAAACCTTAAAAAACGCCGTGGATCTTACTTTAGCTCATTGTCAGTTTGCCATCAGTTTTCAGTGTAGGCAACACGAGCTCCGACAAGGCCGAACAGTGGTAACACCCTCAGTTATGGCACTTGTTTGTGTTGGCGCTCAGACTTCAGGTACCTTGTATTATTTATTTTTCCCTGAATATCAACTTCACGGTTACTACTTTGAAATCGATGCATAGAAAAAGTTAGATTAAAAATTTCTGTACCTGTACTTACATCGAGGTATTCATATGATTAATTCAAGAATTAATGCAAAGATTAATAAATAAAAATCACAAAGGAATTTAAACAAATAATATAAATTGAATTACGCTTAAGCGGTTTTTTGTGTGAAGAAGCCCAGCCCTGAAAATTTTAAGGGATACCTAGCAGCCAAACAAACCATAGGAGGAAAAAAATTATATTTAGTGAGAGTTTGCCTCTCAGCTTCATTTCTTCCACTCTATGAAGCAAGGTTTCCAAAATGAGACATAGGTAAGTGGGTAAGTTCAAAACCACAAAAATTATGACCCAAGTAGGTAAGTAATGAGAAAAATAAGAATAAATTGTCTTCCTGGTACTTTATATTGTGCTAAAAAGGGTCATGGACAATGTATCCGTTGGCACTAATAGGTACTTATGAGTGCAACTCTGGATAGAACCGATTTCCATACTCTCTGATGTAATTTTATTATAGGAAGTTGGAGGTAAGTATGCCACTAGTTAAATAGTGGTACATACCTACAGCACAGCTGCTTTGCTGATTTCAGTATAAGTAAGGGGCCATCAATAAATTACGTAATGCACTTTCTCCCATTTTTAGACCTCATCCCCCTCGTAAGGCATCCCTTCATCCCCCTCTAAAAATTATGTAAGGCTCTACCGACCCCCCCCCCCCTCTTTTTCAATTACTTACCGCAGATCTTAGCATTATACGATTTCTTTTAGAAAAGAAGGAAACTTTTAGGCTAAAATTTTTACTAGTGAAGCTAAATTTTTGAAGGAAGTTCATAGGAAATATTAATCATACAATTAGTTTAATAAACAGAAATACATGGAGAAAAATTGAAAATTTGTTTTGCCTTTCGAATAGTTAAAAGTATGAGGTTGACATAAGGATGAAGTCACTGCTCATCATCCCACGGAGTGGAAAAGTAGGAATTGAGAGAAATGAAAGGAGCAGGATCCGATCGGTCCGGAATCGGTGATGTGCTGATTTCCTCTGTTTCATCTTGAATTTTATTATCAACCAGATGAAAAATGGATTTTTGCAGTTTCTTTAAATATAAGCTGGATCGCTTACGTAAGGCTCAGCCTTATCCCCCCTCCCCCTTGTAAGGCACCATAAGGCTGTTAGAGACCCCTCCTCCCTCTCTATGTGCCTTACGTGATTTAAGGATGGCCCGTAAGTGCGATGAGAAACCCGACAAGTCACAATCAAAATGACGAATGCTCCTATCTGCGACTAGAGTTCATGTTAGATAAGTTGACAATTGGTAACGTTAGCAAGTGACTACATTGCAGTGGTCCAATAGTGATTGAGGATTGACAGCAAGCGATGCTGTCAACATGCACGGGTACATAAATAGATCTGTAGTGCATGACAAGCAAAAGTAGCATACTACCAACTTATCTGACACAAGTTCCGTTCATATTTCACATGATTACAGAAAATTAAATATTTTAAATGATGAAAATCGTGAAGGTACATATCGACGGTGTAAGTCGGCAATCACATAACTCGGAAAACGCGATTTTTCAGGAGAGGGAAAAAACTCTCTACATTCCTCATCTTTGAAGGTAGAGGGGAAATAATTCTTGAAGACAGCAAGGATAATATGTTTTATAAGAATCTATCATCATTTTGAATCATATTCTCGTCTGTCAGGAGAAATGACCGAAAAACCGAGTTACGTGTTTGTGGAACTAAGGTCCAACACTGAATTCCGAGATACCTACGTGGTTGGCAAATTACTGTTTCAAACCTCTTCTTTGCCGATTTTGACTGAAGAAACACTCAATATAGAGTTTAAAAGGATTGGTTGCTCTAATTTGCCTCTTAAAAAGATTCAGTTAATCCCTCAACATGGATGGAATATCCTGCGTTGCAAATAATATGGATTATTGGATGCAATGAAGAAACTCAGATCTCATGGTTGTACTGCAGTACACAATTAAAAGGATGGAAAAGGAACCGGCATTTCCAAAAGTATTATTTTCGATTAAATCTTCTTCTCTGGCGTTCTTAAGTGATCAAACGCCTTCAAGTACCCTTATATGCATCACTGAATCACTGATACCAAAAGTTTACTCCCCTTTCATTTAACAGCGACTGTCATACCGCCCATGAAAACAATGTGACTCCGGTCCATTTTTTCTACTAAAGGAGGTATGACTGGGTGTCTGAGTTTTGACAGCCACTTTAAGAATCCTCTCACTTTAAAAGTAGCCTAAAGTTTCTTGTAACAAACTTTATTTGGCAGCGAATCTTTGAAATGACACCGGAAATCAAGTCGACGGCGTAAGTCGGCAATCACATAACTCGGTTTACGACGTCGCAGACTTCCTGTCATACTTTATTTTTTAAACGGAAAACTACTCAATGGCAATCCTTTAAGACTGCCATGATTTTTTTTTTTTCTGTGCAAAGAAAATTCTGTATAAACTTCAAGAAATGATGTCAATTGGTTCTCTTTTAAAAAAAATAACATAGAGGCGGAGATTTTCAGACACCGCAAACAAGATAATTATGTGATTGCAGGTTTATTCTGTCGAATTACGCATTAAAATTAAATGAAGATGAAAATAAGCGGATGATAACCCAGTTATCTGATGGATTAGATGTTAAATGTTAAAACAATAGGTAACAATGTTTTTGTTGTTTGAAGATTCCGTGACGTACTAACTTTTAAGTTTCCCTCCTAAACTGTTCTTGATTCTTCCCGGGAGAAGCCGCGTTGTGTAAAAATGCGGCGCGACGGAACGAGTAATGTGTTATTGGAATTAAGGCCGAGATATGTGATTTGAGTTCTATGTTTATAGGTGACTTCCAGATTTTTTTCGACTGAAATATTATGATAGCAGGTAAAGAGCTTCTACTACACTTCATTTCTGCAGCTAGCTCAAAACCGCCAAAAATCGAGTTATGTGATTGCCGACTTACACCGTCGATATGTAAGAGTAAGACAGTCCAACCTGAAACAGTTGAGTGGCCTTTTTACAGAAAATTTAACCTCCCTTGAGAGAGCGAAATTGAAATATTTATCAAAAAACAGAAAGAAACCTCTGGTTACTGCTTACAACACGAATTGGTCAAAGTTCTTGGACAAGAAAACCTCAGGACTGATGCAAATGAAGATGAGGTGAGATACTTGGGTTCAGAAGTGTCTGAAGTAGAGCTGATCATAGCTCAGAAAAAACTTCATGACAGGTTGCTACTCTTATCAATTCATAGATCCTCCGATCTCTCTTCAAATAGATACTGAAGCTCAGTAGTCAAAGGTATCAAAAACGAGTAAGAATAAATAACTTGGAATATTCTGTGCTATGGTTGAGTGAGAGAAAATACCTTCAATATACTTCAGCTCCAACGATTCTGATAAGTGGGTTACCTCCAATGAAATATACATCTTCAAATAAGAACAGAAAACCTCAGAAAATGAGCAGAAGATTACTGCAAAGAGGCAAATGGATAGCTGTTGAAAGCAACTCACCAAACTATCAACATCGAGGCTCATTCTTGGCTCCACATGTTTTTTTTCATCAAATCCAACAGAGATCACCATAGGTATTTCCTTTCGAGACTATTCCAGTATCCATAAAAAATGAACGTCACAATTCCATTATCACTAACGACGTCGCGCACCAGCACTACTAAATTTTAACTCCGCTATCATCGCAGGAAAATATACGCGACGAGACGACTTTCGAGAGACTTTTCAACGAAAAACTTATTCTCGACGGCACTCCGCGGACACTTGTTGCACAGAACAAGCTCGCACTTCAATCTTCACGAGAAATCGCACAGCACGGCACGGATTGATCACAATAATCGGGATAGTGTAATTGAAATCTAGAAAACTAAATTTCACTTCAAATTATCAATACTACATCCTTCGATCCTTCCACATGAAATTCGGTGTTTACTTTTTGCAGGCAAAGACCCCCTCGAATGAGCAGGCAAGATGGCTGCGTGGCGCACCACCTGACTAGAGCAAGGTACACTCAGGTACACTGCTACCAGTAAGGTAACTGCAAGGCGGATAAAGAATGGTGGTCGCATTTCGATTTTGGCTGCCATCTTGAAGCGTTGTGACGTCAGGAGGGTACGGGTTATGCCGTGCAATCCGAGGTTGAGTCGGCCCCCCCGGCCTCGGCCAGCCCATGTACCCGATGTACCCGATACCGTGTGACGTCCAGAGGGTACGAAATGCGACCACCATTCTTTATCCGTCTTGAGGTAACTGGCAGATTCTCCCGTAAGATCGCGTATGGTCACTTTTCGAGGGGCGGACTTGGCGCGAATTACCCGCGAAAATATGAAATGGGCATTTGGAGTTCAAACTTGGTCCGAATCTGGCGGGAAACGTACCCAACCAGGTATCGAGTGCTGGAGCCGCGGTAATGCGGTATTGCTGAGCGAAAGCGGGCCAGACAAGTAAGACGGCCCTAACTACTGTTGAATATGAATTAATTACCTAATTATCTCGAACCTGAGTCATTTTTTAATTCCAGATTGACGTCAAGTCATCAAATTAATTTTTTCTTAAATTTTAAATAAAAAATGAACCGATATAAATACTTTGGAGCCGCGCATAAACAATTTCATATTTTTTCATTCAATTTGTTGGCCCCCTCCATAGAGTAATTTCTGTCATTCTATCCCCCCCCCCCCCCCCCCTATTGATAGGTACATGTCAGGCAGCATGCAAACCACCACAAATTAGAAATTACGTCAGGTTTACTTAGGTCAACCCACCCCCTTCATTTTACTCAGAAAATCCGGCTGTTATCAACTACTGAGATAAATTTTCGATTTATCTGTAATGATTGAGGCTCGGCCTGAAACCACCTTGGACACTGTCATTATCTCAACAGAGTTTAACGAAAACCCACCATGTAACAAAGTAAAATGATGAAATTTCAACTTTTTTTTCTTTTTTTTTCTTGGAGGATGACAATACTTCCTCTCTACCCTAGGGGAGCGAGAAAGTAAAAATACAATTACAATTTTTCGCAAACATTCAGGGATGCTGAGGGAGTGAATTAAATGAAAGAAAAAGTTACTTTTGGGGAAAACTTTCAAATATTATTTTTGTACAAATACGCGTGTACTTGGATGATTGAGACACAGGTAAAATGTTCATTTCAAATAAGAAAAGGCTTTAAAAATAATACATTGGTCAAACAACTTAAAATTAACAGTCTCAGGTTAGGAACAAACAACATAAAAATTGAGTTGGGTATGGAAATACTGCCCCCTCCTCTAAAAATAAGTAAATAAATGCTTGGGGAATACATCTACTTATAGATTATTTGTGTACAAGTCAGTGCTTATGTTATTGAGCTAGAGGTGATACTTCCTTCCAAACAAGGAAAATCGATTCTTTTATCATTTTCAGGAGGCCCTTCAATTACTTGTAAGAAAATAAACTACACCACGTGTCTAATGGTTACAAATGGCAAATTTAAAGCATTACCTACGTGAGGTCGGAATGGGGTCAATAAGATTCTCTTGATTGATGAGAGCTAAGTTCTCAGTTTTTTTTACTCTGATGCAATCATAATGCTCATTGATATCTATTATTTCCAATTTGGCGCATTGAAACAAGACAGTTTTTATATTTACCACATAAGTAAATATCAACAATTTCTGCAAAACAAGGCAAATTTTCAGCTATATCATAAATAAGAACCATCTCGGATGAATACCTAGTGCCGTATAACATTTTATCCAGGAAACTTATAAACCTTCTGTGTTAAGTCAGTTATTTTTTACTAAATAATTGGGAAAATTTTGCAACTCATCTGGGAGAGAAACAATGTCTTCTGAGCCCCATTCAAATAACTCATTCAAAAACTTATCAGAAAAAATAGAAGTCTGGAAATTTAATTGACTATTCACAACTAGCGTGTACTTTGGGTTTACCCTACCAGCAACGACATTTGCATTATTCTTACTAATTCTGTGTTTCCCATCAAACCTAAAGACCCACAAATTCACGCAAGTACCAAATTTTCTCAGGAAATTGGGATAATGGGTTAGATGATGGAATTTATTTTTCAAAGATTCGCCAGACAGATCATGATAGGTTGTGTTTAATTCGCCGATGTACAGTTCCAACAAACCGGAAACCTGGTTTCCTGTTTTTGTCTTTTTGAATCGAGGGGGCAAGCAGATACTCCAGAAGCTGTTTCAGCTTATGGTATAAACCCCATATTGTACATATATATCCTTCTGGAATCATATCACCTATTATGAGCGAAAAGAATCTAACTAAAGGGTCATTCCACTGTTCCGGGTGTGACAACAATTTAACATTAAACAAGAATTTGGACACTTCCTTGGGGTTTAATTAAAAAAGAATTTGCTCTAGCAAAAAGAACTTTTTTTTATAGATCATTATAGTTTATCAGAAATTGGTTTTACTTTGTTCCATTCCTCAGAAAAAATTAAAAGGGTACTTTACGGGTGTAACCAATTTTGGAAGTGAGTTTTACCTCAGTGAATGTAAAGCGGAAACTCACAGCGAATTTTATGACTGTAAAAATCTGATTAAATTATATATTAAAGTGGAGGGTTTTTTCTTCAGCTGCTGATGATCTGTTTCCAATTTTCTTCTTTTCTTTCCTTGAAAAATGGGAAAGTTCGCGTTATGGGTGTGAAAAATTGTTTCTATGAGGTCCATCAATTCGGAGAGAGTTTGAAGTTAAAAAACTTACTTTTTTCCTAAGCTTTTGAAGAACTTAGGAGGCCCTAACCATATTTTTCGAGGCCACAATCATTCTTTTCACAAAAATTCTTATCGGAACCAATAAAGGATTTAGGAATCCCTGCCGTTTGCAAATTCTCCATTCAATTAGATGATCTCTTGAAAAAGCGCTCTACCCTAATGAAGGGGGGTTTCACGCCTTAAATCTTGCTGAGTTTGAATGCACCTGAATAAGTTGTGAGGATTTTTTTTCTTTAATTTGAAGAAAAGAAAAAAGATAAAAAGTACTAATTTTTTGTTTCTATCTTTCTTTTTTTCAGATCACTGAGTAGCATGCTGTATATTACTAGCTGCTTGTTTTATTATATTTTCTTTAAACTGCAGAGAATGTCTGTTCTTTGCATGTATTTTTGTCATGAGCTCTCGTGATTTTTTAATTGTTGTTAAAAATGAAGGTTTTTTTAAAGAAATAAAAAAATAAACTAAATAAATAAAAGTTAAAAAACTTATCGGTGTTTATTTCTTAATTGTTCTTCCTTCGACAAAAACATGTAGCAGCTCTCATTATTTTCGTCTCCTTGTTCAGTAATTTAGGCTACCACTAATTTTCTTGTAAAAATACTGTGTAGTGTAGTTGCTTGAGCTAATGAAAGCAGGATGCATTGCAACTTCATTTCCTGATGATTTTCAATCATCAATTCATTAGGGTCAAAAAGCATCCTGATTTTCTTTTTCAATTGTATCTACCCATAAGTTTTTTCAGTAACTTCTGGTTTTTAATGAACGTTTTAAGTTTTTTTTTTTCGATTGTGTATTGTAGCATCCAGTCGGCATGTCAGATATATCAATGAAATTCGAATAAATCCGATGCAACTTTCGCTAATTGGGTTCTTGCCATTTCTCTTTTTATTCACACATGTCATGAAATTATCTATGCATGGTTTTTTCTTCTTTTTCCATTTATTAAAGTAAGTTATTTTTTAATAATAACTGGGAAAATTTTGCAACTCATCTAGGAGAGAAACAATTTCTTCTACGCTCCATTCAAGTAAACCATTTAAAAACTTATCAGAAAAAATAGGAGTCTGGAAATTATGAGTGGCGGTAGCCACATCCGGGCAAGTCACCTATCCTCCAAGAATGGGCCTGTTGCACTCGGGAGGGATTTTGTTTTTGAGAGTAATGAGCCACTTTCATGTAAATTTTCACGAAAAAATGGTTAGTGTGGTTAATAACACTCTTAGTTTGATATTAAAGCTGCAGAAGTTAAATAAAGTTCAAAGTTCCAACGGAGGCCTCTCATTGGTCGGCTACATCACAACCAGCATGCTTATTTCCCGCCGTTTCGATGCACCTGTGTTTCCCAATTAGGAATCCAAATTTGTACTTTAAAACGAATTTAGGTCAATTTGTAACTTATTTTACCAAATTTTCTTGCAGAATTTTGACGACCCCCCCCCCCAAAAAAAAAAAATTTAAAGGCGGTGGCTGCTGCCTAACTGGATATATACGGAGAAACTGCATCGGGCTCGCCTGCACGGTTTGTGGCCCATTCAGCTCTCCTGCTAATTAAGTCGTAGAGTAAAGCCCAACAACCCAATAATATTTGGGTAGATTGAAATTACCAGAAAACTTTAGTTGTTACTGTGAATCTTGAAATTTATTATTTAACCTCCCCAGGCAGTTCAAATGAACCACATTTTCTACAGTAAAAAGGAATACCCTTTAAAAAGGTCTTTTAAGTAGGTATCTGAAAAAAAATTCTGAACACTGCGTGCATAACATCCATAACTTTTTTACTGTTACCAGTGGAGGCAAACTAGGTACATTAAGTTCCACTAAGAACATGGCATAGAAATTGATAGGTTATCATTCCATACATCTTCATCTTAAATTAATGTATGATATCAACTTTTGCATATACCATCAGTGCACTTATACAAAATAATCCTTTCTTATGTGAGCAAAGATGAGATTGAACTCCAACACAATGTGTTGATAAGAAGGTGGAGAAATGGTGCTGGGTCCACACCATTTCGTGGGGAAACAAAGCCAAGAAATACCAAAAATTAAAATTAGAGTCAAAAATAAATTTTTAGAACTCTAATGCACACCAGTACGAAACTGAGGGGGGAGAGTGTTCAGCTCAGGCAGTTTGCAATGGAATATTAAGTTGGAGTCACGCCGAGAAATCTATACCGGTTTGGGCCTTATTAGACCTCATCAGCAGATCACACTCGGCAGTGAACCCGAGACACTGGTGCGCATTAGAGTTCTAAAAATTTATTTTTGACTCTAATTTTAATTTTTGGTATTTCTTGGCTTTGTTTCCCCGCGAAATGGTGTGGACCCAGCACCATTTCTCCACCTTGTTACTTACAGTTCGGGCCACTTCTTAGTGTTTGATTTTTTCATGTGTTGATAAGGCGCGTCATTAACTCGCACATATCAACCCCTTTAGTTTTCATTTACAGAGATATCAAAATAGGCAAGTAGCACAACAAGAGAATTCATACGATCCAACACTTCGACGACGCACTTTGACGAGACCGTGTATTGTGAATGTAGGAAGCCATTCGGACGAGTTTAAGTTTTTTGATCTGCCTCCAGCAAAATCTTATCAGATTCTTAAAGAAAAGTGTTACGTAATAATTTAAGCGAAGAAAGGAAAAATTCTGTTCAACTCCTGAAAGAGAAAGTCGATTTAAAGGTATTTTGGGGCTAAGATATCCAAATCACTGGTATGATAAATTCAGTCATATTATTGAAAAGAAATTGAATCGATATAAATGCAATTGCATTAAATATGTCTTGATTTTGTTATTTTAAACGTATTTCCATGCAAAGAAGTTCGACCATGTCCATGCTTTATTCATTCATGAATTGAAAGTAAGCAATCTACATCCCGAAAATCTACCGATTTGCCGTAAAAAATTGCAGAAACTTGATATACTAGGTCGATGCACCCACTTGGTGAATTTGTCAACTAATTTCGTGAGTGCAAATATATAAAAATCAATATTCTATAGTCATTTTGGGTGCATTTATTTTTCATGAAACAATAATAATTTTCATCCTGAAAAACTATCAATTTTCCGTATAAAAGCGAAAAAATCGAAAGGTGTCGACTCCCTGACGTGAAAATTAGATTCTACGTGTAAAAATACTTACCTATGGATATGCTGAGCAGAAACCATGTGTGGACACAGTTAGCAGTCTGCGGCAACATCAGTTCAACAGAATAACGGCAAAAATTAAATCGGATTTTAGCCGCTTTGCCCGCCTCTCCTCGTTATTTACAAACCGTTCCTATACTCATCTCAAAATTTTTCTCACAGCTTTGAGTTATTATCAGCTTCCATTTAAATCCTGGTTCGATGACCGAATCGGCTGCCCAAAAAGCAAGCCATTTTTGAAAGGTTGTATGAGAAATTCGTGATATTATCGGCTCTCAGGAAATCACCCAATGGCTAAAATTGGTGGTATAAATGTTTGAGTGCTTAAAATAATCGTATTCAAGAAACTAAGGCATTAGACTATGGAGTCAATTTCGTTTTAATAATATAACGGGATTTACTACCGGTGATTTAGCTATTATAGCCCCAGAATACTTTTAAAGCGCCTTTACTTTCCAGAATCTTGACGGAATTTTTTTTTGGCTTAAACGACTCAAGAGACATTGTAGTTAAAAAATATAAAGAATTTTCGATTTTGACAAAGAGAAAAAAAAATGTTCGTTCAGGCACACCGTGTATTGTATGGAGTACTGCAGGCTGCTATTCAACCCTTGTCTTCAGGTTAAAATTCTTACAAGGAAGCCCTTTGCAAGAGGCAAATTTTTTGTAATTTCTCCCAATATTTTCTCCATTATATAATTGAACTGCTTGTCAAATTCTGAGGTCAATTATATTTAATTGCAATTTATACATTTCTTTTTTTCCCTTCATTTTATTTTTTGTATGGAGAAGTTTCGTTGATTTCTTCGGATTTCAAATACTGTAACTTCTCTTCTATTCGGCCGATTTTTATGAATGAGACCCCTTTTAATTCGTCTTTTAACGCAGAGTAAGGAAAAAATTGCTAAGTACACACGAAACAATTTTTTCGAAAATTGGACGAATCCTAGCGTGACGGTGAAATGGTTAATCAAGCGTAAATAATCGGGCGAGGGTTTGGGTTGAGGGTTGAGTGCTGATCTGCTCAGCAATCCTCGAATCAGTTCGTTTGCTTCTGCTTATATATGCATATTTTAAATTAGCGCGGAGCATTCTAAGGTTTTCTTTAAAAAAACCAAGTAACGTAGACTCTTGGTATTCATTGTACATAAACTAGAAAGCCCCAGAATGAGAAAAAACTTTAAATCATAATTATTGACGGATTAGTAAACTTTTTACACGCTTTGGAAAATCTCAGAAGTTCCGGCAGTCACTTTCCGGTAAGGAACTAAGGGACTCGGTTATTGTATCGAGTGGGGGGTCGAAACGATCGCAAAGGCGGAATACTATGTATATGCGCCAACTAGTTCATTTACAGAAAAGAGACTTAACATTTAATATTGTTTCATACAAAATATACAGAATTTCTATTGATGAGAAATCACTGGGTAAAATATTGTTCAAAAATATTTACACAATTATAAATAACAACAAAGGGAGCATATTTAAAGGAATGGTAACCACATGAACAAGACTGCTCCTTAAACTCATGTTTCAAGGGAGATGCTTGACAACGAGAGTTAGTCAGATCTAGTTGAGTATTTAGCCTTCCTTTTCTCTTTCTCTTTTTCTTTGCTTGAGGGTCCAATTCCTAAACTTTCTTCATATTTAGTGATAAGTTCTTGTTGCAAGGCTGGCAAGCATGGTGCATACTTTGAAAATTCCATTGCGAACTCACCTTTGCCTTGAGTTGTAGATCTTACCTCTGTAGCATAGCCAAACATTTCATTTAAAGGTACCTGCATAAAAAAATATACATATATCGGTTTATTAATAACATTGTAATAGCCCCCGCAAGAACAGGAAGTGAAATCAATAATAAAAACACAGTAATTAATACTGACCAAACAAACAACCCTAAGCATTCAAAGTTTATGCCAAGAGCCCGCATATTAAAAATAGTAACAATAAAATTAACTGAACCTAAGATTGAAGACACACCGGCAATATGTAAAGAAAAGATTAGTAAATCAACTGATAACCCCCTATGAGTTAACCATATAGTATAACCTAATATATATATGAGGGGGTGTGTGTGTGTGAGATAGGAATCTGAAAAGGCTTTCATGCTGACTAGAATCATGATGGCCTTTTGGTGTAACCCAGCACTCTCGGCTAAGATAATGATGATACAATGAACAATTAAGTAAATAGTAAAGTGATTTTTGAAAACTCATAAATTCCTTCACCTTTATTTTTAATTGGACAGTTGCTTGACAGGCTACTGGTTAGCATCCTCAGAAAACGAGTTGTGACTCACAAAGTGCAATTTTCCAATTGAAAACGAGTTTGAAGGAATTTAAGATATTTCAAAAATTGCGCAACATTATACTTGTCCATTTTAATGATATTCGTTGTTCATACAGGTACTTATCCTCTTCAACTTAAAAATACCAATGTTTCTCAGGCATATATTATTAAAATGATAATCCTTAAAATCTGAAATAAATTGATACCTGTAATCCAGTAGAAATAATACAGAAAAGAGTGCAAGGTGCAAATGATCTTTAAGAGCCCATTACTTTTATATCCACTTGATCAGATGGAATGAGTCGTTTTAACCAATATGTTCTGTCATCTTTTAAAAATATTACAAAAGAACAGCCTGCAGTAATTCCTTTTTTAGCATTTTCCTTTTTTGACACTTCCCAAAAAACTGCATTTGTACTCATGAAAAAAGAGCCTTTTCAAATGCAGTTTTAACTGCATGTTTGTAACAAGCAACTACATAAATCATAATGAGAGCTAATTCTAATTTGGGGGCTAACCATCTGAGAACCTGAACAACGTATCTTTGTTTCCAGAGTAGCAGATATTTTGACACCATTTTTTTTTTCAGAGAAAGCTCATTATCACTGTCGACTGTCGCACTAAATTCAAGTGATTTCTCTGTGTCCTTTAAAGAATTTTCTCTGAAAATTTTATACCAAAATCAAGGATAAAATCTTCTCAGAAAATTAAAAATTGAGCAGAAGTTTTGAAACAACCCACTGGTAATTCGTCTTCTAACGATTTCACCATCTGTTTGAGTGTTAGCCTTCCTTCAAAACAATTAGACTTAATGTACTCTTTCCTGGGGAGAGGACTGCAAATAAGGAGTGTTGGCGAAGGACCCTGTACATTCCTAATGGAAAAGTGCACCACAATTTTTAATTTTTTTATTGCGTTCAACTCATCTCAAGATGCTGATAAAAAGTCAACATTGCGCCAACTTTCCACAATGCACCGTTTTCGCACAAAACACCCGGAATGCTTCAATTATTCGGCAATAAAGAGTCAGAAAGATTCCTCATTTCAGCACTCGAGTGAACAGTCAGACGAGGAAATCAGGGGAACTCCAGAACCGAGCGGCAGTCTTATCTCGGATTCTGCACGCCTTTTGGCTTCACCATCCAAATCAGATTTGTGAGGAGCATTAGAACAGGAAAGTCGGAGAAAAACAGTAAATGTCAAACAGACGAGAGCAGGAGGGAGACAGCCTCAGAGTAGGCAGGAATAGATAAGGAGACAGACACTCGCTACGTTTTTTCTTACTCACATCAGACCTGTTCTTGAATGCTTCGTTATGTTTGACTCTTTAGCGTCGAATAATTGAAGCAATCCAGGCGTATTGTGTGAAAGCGGTGCATCGTAGAAAGTTGGCGCAATGATCACTTTTCATCAGCATCTTGAGATGAATGAATGCAGTAAAAAAATTAAAAATTGATCATTGTGCACTTACCCAAAAGGAGTGTGCAGCGTCCTTTCCGCCTTGGTCACTATCTACAAAGACCAGATACAATATATGAATTCAATATGTGTAGAACCAAAAGTAAGATCAATTGTATATTTCATAGAGGACAACATACCTCTGCGTAGAGCGTGGACCATCCTTCCGAGCTCTCAGTTCCTAAGACAAGCCCGTGTCGTTTGGTTATCTGACCCATTACTGTGCCGAAATGTTCACTGGGGACCGTTACTTCCACGTACATGATGGGTTCTATAATTTGCCAATGTCCATCTCGAAAAGCTGTAAAAGACAAATTCAATGTGATTCAATTACAAATTCACTGGATGGTTAAGGGATCCCAATACTGTGTCTTTGATTAGCAAGCTTTCTCATTGCAATTGTTTCTGAGAAGCCATTTCAGAGCTGGATCTGACTGTTTAAAGAGATATTTTTTATACTAAGTGTATAACTTCAATTTTATACCCCCAGCAAATCCTACAACTTGTATGGATGGTTGCATCACTGAAAAGGATGAGTTGATGTAAGATTTAAAATGAGTTATCTTCCGTTTCATCCTTTAATTAATTATGAAACGCTGAAAGGAAAGCTTGAGTGTGTTGACATTACAGAGAGATAACAGCATATAAATGCATGTTCTGTCCGGGGCATCATGTTCTGTATTTAATTTATTATTCTTAGGTTTCCCGAGTATTTCCTAATTGTTGTTTTTAGAGGTTTTTATATGAACTCGAAAAAAGGTTTCAGTCACAAGGAAACTAGGATATGGTGTCTAAAATTTTTGACCTGGCTCATTCCCTGATTTTCAGGAGCTCATTCCTTGACAAGAAACTGGTGTTTTTTCCAACTTCCCCAGGATTTTCTGGGGGAAAAGAATAGAACTCTCCAGAGTTCCATTTAGGAATATCAATTTTAATTCATCCTTCAGCCATTTCTTCGGCGCTCATTCAAAATTTTAATTCCAATAGTGTTCCTGATGTTTATATTATCAAGTCAATGAAAGCTCTTCCACTCTTTCGATGATTTGAAGTTTCAAGTGTCATTCAAGAAGTCAATTATAGCGCTCAGTCAGATTAGACTGCCAAATTTGAAAACGAAATGATCCCTAAGCGGTAGAAGGAGAGATTCCCCGTCTCTGGAACAGATTCCCTGATTTTTCCTGTAAATTTTCATTCCCTGATGAATCCCGATTTTTCCCGTTCTAAACACCATGGACTAAGATGGCAGAAGTTTTATCACCCTTGGACACGAAGGAATGTTACCTGCAAGATTCCTCATCCCAGGAAGGCACTAGATGGAGAATGACAGGCATTGCACATTTCCCACATAGTGGCTGGTAGTGTTGGGTTGAATCCTAAATTTACCTAAATCCGAATCTCAAATTTTAACTTTTGAATCCTCAAATCCCAATCCATTGCAAGTCCTTCTTCTTTCAGAAACTCAGTACTTTTTTTTATTTATTATTACGCAAGTAAACAAATATTGACAGCTATACCTAGACGCAGCGAGGATTTATACCAATATTTACTGTTTGAGAACATTCTGGAATGAGTCAAAATTTGAGATCGATGAGATGGAGAGACAATGTCGATATTTGACGAGAACCTTCGGAAATCTTCAGGATTCGACTTCAAGGCGCGAATTTTGAAATTTCAGGGGATTCACAGATTTGGATTCCGGTTCAAGCGAATCCCGATTCCATGTCCCAACACTAGTGGCTAGTATCTTTAGAAGGACAGGGAGATGGGATCTTGATCAGGATTACAATTTTTTTTTGGGGGGGGGGGGGAGTTTTTCTCAAAATCACAGAGCGATACAGGCAGAGGGAGGGAGGAAGGGGGACTGCAAATTAAGCATTATGTGATTCGGGAATGACCAGCTGGATTAAAAAGTATTTCTTTAACAGATTTTCAAGGCTTAATGATTTTGGAAAATGATGATCAAAAACTAGTTTTTACACGGAGAAATATTTTAATGAAAAAATGTCAACAAGAAAAACGAAAGCAGCTGAATAATGTATGTAAGTGAAAGTTCCTGATTCCAAAAGGACAGCCACTTCTCGAACTGGGACAGGGTCTGTCAAACTTAACGTCATGCTCTCTACTGCGCTAAGATTAATTATTCTTCACATTACTTTTACTAGGCAATTCGCTATATTTTACTAGGCAATTCGCTATATTGCGTTTTGGGTTATGATGTTCCACCCCCCTGTGCCTCTATTTGCTCATTTGCTGCAGCTGTTGGCAAAGAAAAGTAAATTGAGAGTGAATTTGTGTGTCTGCTGGAAGAAAACAGTGCTAATGACCAACTTTGTCCCTATTTTTGCCATGGTTCACCGTTATGGTAATGAAATCAACATGTTGGTTATGAAAGAATTTGCTTACCTTCTTTCATTGCTCCTTGAGTGGCAAGACAGAAGGCATGTTCGCTAGAATCAACTATGTGGTGGTCTCCATCCTGTAATGTAAATCGTAATCCAGATACTTTATTACCAGTGAGACAACCTTTTTCCAAAGATAACTGGAAACCTCGCTTTATTCCAGGGATGAACTGTTTTGGTACATTTGGTCCTGATGTTGAATCAATGAACTCTACTTTGGTGTATAAATGTGGAGGGAGTGGCTCCAATATGCCAATCACTCGACCATACTCTCCATGACCACCTGACTGTTTCTTGTGCAAGTAGTCAAATTCGATCGGTGATGCAAGAGTCTCTCTGAATGCTACCTTGGGTTTTCCTAGAACCACAGGACATTTGTATTCTCTTTCCATTCTCTGAAAGCCAAAAAAAGGGCAAAACTTCATTATTACACAGGATATAAATGTTTTCCATGCTACAATAGGAAGGGTACCTTTTTGAACATTGCTGTTATCTAAGAAGTTCTAAGTCTTTGATTGCTGGGTTGATGATGCAAATTTAGTGCCCTTTAGTGAGGTTAGCAATGCGAAATTGAACAAATATGATTCATTGTAGACTTTGACTCACCCGACCTTTTCCTTACTACTGACGAGAGTACTTACAGCGGAGAAATGATTTCTTGGAGCTACACTTGATTATACTCAAGACTTAAGCATTTGCACCTTTATTAAAATTTTCTACAAATGGACCACTAGACAAGGTACGAATTCCAGCATTCTGATACATACTTCTTAACCAAAATTTTACATAGAACACGATGCGCACAACGAAAATTACCGAAATCAACTCCTTACAAAGATATTCAATAATTCTTGGTGCGTGAATTCAAACCACCCGCTCATGAAAACTCAATGCTCTACGTGATTCACATCGCGCACTAAACATTATTATGACAGCCTCTGCGATATAAAAATCTGGCAACCTCAATCTTGACGCTTTGGCTCAGCTATAGCAAATTGCCAAAAGTTTGAACAACACATGGTGGGAAATGAACATTGCTCGATTGAGAAGCTTGCTGAAACCGGTGTAGTGCGCGATTTGACTCACGTAGAGGTTCGAGTTTCTTGTGAGCGGGCAGTTCAAATTCCTGTGTGTAACCAATGTGAAATAAAAACATTGATATCTTCGTTAGGAGTTGGTTTACGTAATTTTCGTTGTGTGAATCGTGTTCTACGTGAAATTCTGGTCAAGAAACATGTATCAGATTATTTAAATTCGTACCTTGTCCAGTGGTCCATTGTTACTGCTAACAAAGTCAAAAGATCTCGAAGATCATCATGACCTGAGAAATTTTTCCAAAGACTTATCTCCTTGCAGCAGAAAATGAAACAACAATGAGAAAATAAAATATTGGAAGCAATATACAAATGCAAACCTGGGCATAGATTTCGAGATGCAGTTCACCCATTCCTGAGACGAGGGTTTCTTGATTATCTGGATCATACCAAAAGCGGAAAGTTGGATCTTCTTTGGTAAAACGGCCAATTGCTTTACTGAATTGATCCCTGTCCTTCGAGTTGACTGGTGCAATGGAGAGAGAGATCACAGGATCAGGCACATATATTGATTCCTAGAAATCCAGAACAATGAATAAATTATGCTAAAAAACTGTATATTCCCAATTTCATTCAGCAAACCAAACGGTGAAACTCCCAAACTGTCTGCAGTGTTTAAAAATGTCCACTCCTAATTTACTTGTTATAAGGAAGACAAATCAGAGGAAATTTTTTCAGAATTTGCTTTGCACAGAGAAATAAAATCATGAAAGTTTTAAAGAATTGACTTGAGTAGTTCTCCATTTTGAAAATAAAGTATGACAGGAGGTCTGCAACGTCACAAACCCAGATACGTGGTTGGAAAGTTTCACCATCAATATATTCATGTATGTGTGGCAGGGTGTCGAGCAAAAGTTTCTGTCTTCCTTCCTGACTTTCCTGGGTTTTCCCTGACCCTTGTATTTTCCGTCTCTCTGATTTTCCAAGATTTTCCCTGATCTTTTTTTCCAAATCAAAAGAAACGTCAAAATAAACATAACTCAAAAGTAGAATGTACGGACCTGCCGCTTCCTATTGGGCTGAATTTTTTTTACAGACTCTGTGGATCAATTTATTTACCAAATTTCTTCCGTCATCCCACATGCGCAATAGGAAGGGCATAAAAAAGTCCCAAAAGTTGAGTCTTCGGCAGCTGATATTGATTTGCGGCGCATGGCTCCACTTGAGCAGTCTCCTATACCGCTTTATCACTCATTCACTCCCTCTTTCCCATCGACCTACTGCACAGGCAGTGGCTCCATGATTATGGGGTCTGAGATCGCGCCCCGGGATGGACACTTGTTTTTTATTTTCTGCATGATCACATCACATTTAATTTTTAATTCTACACTTACTTTGTATTACCTGCATGATCTCGTAAAATTTTCTTTTTAATTCTTCATTGGTATTAATCAGTTTATTTGAGAAAACATCGGGGGAAAAATGTACATAAAATAAGAAGGGAGGGGGGGGGGGAAGAGTTATTGGAACTGCTTGACTTATAAAAAACAATGAAGAATTAAAAAGAAAATGTTACGTGATCATGCAGAAAATAAAAAGTAAGTGTAGAATTAAATATAAAATGTTATCATGCAGGAAATAAAAAGTACGTGTAGAATTAAAAATAAAATGTGACATGATCATGCAGAAAATAAAAAATAAGTGTCCGACTAGGGAAGCAAATCCCAGACCCCATAATCATGGAGCCTCTGCCTGTGCAGTAAGGCTCCGTATGCCAATAGGAGAGAGGGAGGGATAAAGCAGCGTAAGAGACTGCTCAAGAGGAGCAACAAAATCAGCCACCGGAACACAACTTTTGGGAACTTTTTACGCCCTTTCTATTGGGCATTCTAGAAAACATGAGAAATTGGGAGAATGAATTGGTCCATGGAGTCTGTAAAAAACTTACTGTTCAGAAAGTAATATGATTGCAAGCAAATCTTGAAAAAATTCTCAAAATTTGAGAAAATTCGAATAGGCAATTTGACTATACTAAGCAGGATGAGCCTTCCTACAAAGGAAGCTTTAAGAAGAGGTAGCACAAAAAAATACAATCTAGCAATGTCATATGTTTCTAAACAGAACTGAAAACACTTGGTAAAACAGAGATAGGTTAGATTGAATCATAAGTAGATAAAAGATTCAAAGGTTGCATTTCAACTAACCATAGATAATTCTAGCTTCCTATCAGTAACAAAAGTGTCTCCACTAGCACAGTCAACACCAAACAAAGCAAAAATATCTCCGGCATAAACTTCATCAACCTCTTCCATCTCATTTGAATGCAGTCGTACCACACGAGAAGTTCGAATCTAAAATAAACAAAGAACCAAAAATAGATGACTCGGAAAAAATTAAGAGTACATTAAATTTTTGAGGTAAGAAATACAGATATGTGCTTTAAAATTTGGGTACAAAAGGTCTTGTACCTTCAAACATAATTTAAACGGGCAATGGACCACTAGACACGGTACGAATTTAAGCATTCTGATACATGTTTCTTAAGCAGAAGTTCACAAAGAATACAAGCATTGCTCGAAAATTTCTGAAATCAACTTCTAACTAAGATACTAACAATTTTACTTTACAGTGGTTACAGGCAATTTGACTTACCCAGTCATAAGAAACGCAATTGAGTCAAATCGTGTCTTACAACGGTTTTGGCAGGCTTCTCAAACAAGCATTGATCCTTTCCCATCCTTTATTGTTTAAAGTGTAAACCATATGATATAGCTGAGCCAAAGTGTCAAGATTGAGGCTGTCATATTTTCGTATTGCAGAGACTGCCATAGTAATGTTTAGTGTGCGATTTGACTCACGTAGACCATTGCATTTTCAAGAGCGGGAGGTTTGAATTCACGCATCAAGAAACATTATATTTTTGGTTAAGAGTTAATTTCAGTCATTCTCGTTGCACGTATCATGTTCTACATGAAATTTTCGTTAAGAAAGATGTATCAGAATGCTTCACTTTGTACCTTGTCTAGTGGTCCATTCATTCATGCAAATCAGCGACCAGTCATTGTTAAAGTGTTTCCATATGGAACATAAAATCTAGGATTTTTAATTTGTACCACAACACAAAATGATGATTTATCCCTACAAAATCCGATAGCTTTAATTAATACCTTACTTTTGGGTATATTTGTTGCTTCTGGATAGTTAATCCCAAAATTGCACACTATTTGTTGTTTTCTTTCAAATTAGACTAAAACAACTGGCGCATCTTTCCTCATTCTGCTATTTATCAGAAAATGTGTTTGTTATCAATCTCAATATTTCCTTCATTCAAATTAAGCTAAAATCTTCAGTTTAATAGCACTTAATTCATAGATAAGTAACTCTGTCTGTGATTCCAAATACTGATCAGGAGAGTGCTCATAACCATACCTTTTTCCCTGTTCGAGTATTGAAGATGGTGTCTCCTTTCTTCAAACATCCTTGATAGCAGCGCAAGTATGTTAATTGACCAAATTTACCCGCTTCTAGTTTGAATGCTAGAGATACCATTGGATGCTCATCTGTCCTTGCAGGGTTTAGGATAACTTTTTGCGGCTCCTCCCTGAAAAGTTATCTTGTATTAAAATTTTTCGATGGGGACACTTTAACCAAATTCAGCAAAAAGTTAGCAATTGGTTACATAGTTGGATAATTCACACGCAAGTTGCATTGCCTCTCAACAAACTTATCAGTGCCTTGCTCTCAACTCCAGTAAACATAAAACTGAACTACACTTTGCAAAAAAAAAAAAAAAAGAAGTGCCATTGTCAGCTTTACCTACTTCATAAAAGCACCTATCTGCAAGGGTAATCAGATGACACATAGACTGCTTCTGAAATGAGCCAGGAGAAGTAGTTCCTTGTTGGAAAATATAGTTCAACTGATCCTGATGCAGAAACTTACTTAACCTGTCTAGTCATTTTGGCCTTACAGCATCATTCAGCAGGGTTTAATTTTACACTTACTTGATTGACATAATTTTAGCTCAGCAAAACATGTTTTTCTTCTAGTGTTTCAGCTCAAACTTCCATTTTCTAATGCATTTTGCAAAATCCGTATTTTTAGAACTTGCAGTTGTAATTATTTTTTCACTGATGTAAGTATATTAAAGGATTTATTAATTGTCAGTTTTCAAGACTTAAAAAAAATAAGAAGATTCTCTGAAAATAAATTACAAATATTTTTCCCTTATATAATAACTCCTTCTTCCCTTTTCTCTCCTCCTCAATATCCAGGACTTCTTTTTCTAATGTGAAAAGTAGTCAATAGAGATGAGATTATGTTTGTGGTTTGCAGAACCTTAATGAATCTTACATGATGGTTACACTTTGTGCGGAAACATGTTTCGCGAAAAAACTTAGTGTTAAGTGTATTAGAATGGAGTTTTTTTCTTCTTTTTTCACTGAGCCTTTCACTTAACACTTGTTCCAAGGTTCCATTCATGGTTCATTTGGGAAAAACATTGATGGCTGACTGTCAAAATGCTGATGTCACTTGCAACCATTAAAAACCTTCAATTATATTTTATTTTCTTCAAGGAGAACTAATCAAAAAGTTTCCGAGCAGTTTATAGAATGAGTGAAGAAAATTCACAAAAAATTGTAATAGAAACTGCTGGGTGATTTTCCTTTTAAAAAATAAAACACAAGTGGAGACTTAAAATGTTGCAATCGGAAATAGGCAATTTTCAACTTTCGCCATGAACATACTACATTTTCTTACAGGTCATGAAACTGTGGAAGGACTTGTATGCTTGTATTATAAAAAGACAATTAAAATTAGACAAATATTGTCACAGGTTGCAATGATTCCTCTGTTTTTGAAGGAATTACCAGTTAAAAAGTCAGCAAACCCTTGGGTGAAGGGGTGTCAAAGATACGCAACAATACAGTCAGCAGGAAGGATGGTAAAAGATAATACTCTACACAGAGAATTGCGTAAACAAGGCTAAGTATTTTAAAATTTTTAAATATTTAGGCATTTGAGGCAGCTTACTTAGAGCTTCTAAAATACAAACAATTAATGATAATAATATGAGAGGCAATCAGATCTCAGTTGTTGCCATATAACCATACAATGAGCTTGTGATGAATGAAAATAGACAGAGTTTAACAAAAACACACTAGGTCCCATTTAGGTGGAAAAAATTAGTTGAAAGTATAAGTGAATTCGACCAGTTGTAAATTTGCTCATGTCTAAAATTCACAAGAGAAAAATATTTTGGAAATGAGAATATTTGTTAGACTTTGTCCTAAACATGGAGTCTTGAGAAGGTATTAAACTTTGAGTCACTTTTTATCACTTCTAGTTTGATGCAGCTAAGTGTACTTCTGTTAAACTTGACCTGTATGTTCAGTTTTTTTGAAGTATTTAAATTATCAGCCTTATTCACCCTATTTTCAGTCCATCCTTCTGTGTTGGTGGGGTGCATTTTGTTGCTTTTCTAGCTTTCAACTGTGTTAAAATGTTTTTAGTTTAGTCAGTGCTCTGTCTAATTAATCCTTTATACACACTGAAATATGTTTAATAGACTGTCTTTGCCTTGTTACAATAGTATATGTACAATAAAAAAATAAAAAAAAAATATGTAGTAAATAAAAAATTAAAGCAGTATAAAATCCTTTTTACCCAGGATTGGTTTCTTTTAAAGCATAATTTGTAACTTCTCCAGGGTTTGGTAAGTATGTTAAGACACCATCTAACAATGGTTGCACTCCTTTGTTTTTCAGTGCAGTTCCTACGAAAACAGGTGTAAAAGTTCGCTTCAGACAAGCTCTTCTAATTCCAGCGACAAGTTCCTCGTTGTTTGGTGTTCTCTCTTCTGCAAAATAAAAATCACATTTAACTCCAGTGAACAGGTGGGAAGTAAAGAATTGTCCAAAGAATGAACAAGATTGAAATTCAATTAATGAAATTATTCCATGAAATGGCAATTAAAAATTAACAATGTTTAGAAATACTGAAATGAGGTTGAGAGACTGCATTCGAGTAATTACAATCCACAGATAGTGTGGAACCAGCAATATTATATTATCCTGTTCTTTAATTACAGGTTGGTTATATTTTTATCAATAACATCAGCAATGGCTGCAGAAAATATAAAGTTAATTAACTTCAAGACGTGACTGTATGGCGGTACCTTCTAGGCCCTCTATTTCAGTTACTGTATTGGTAACTCATGAAATGGCTTCCTTCATAGTTGAGGACTTCTTCAGTAAAGAGACATGAAACAAAAATAAGTTTGGAGAAACGCGCAAGATAAGTATTAGACAGCTCATACTTCCTGAAGCAGTTGGAATTTCCCCTAACTTTAAGGTTGTTTTAGTAAAGAAAACCCTGGACCTTCGAAAAGAAGTGTCTAAGATTGCAGACGTCTGGCATATGAGGTTATTCTGAAGTGAAGCTTTTACAAAAACATTTTATACGTCCTTATACCAGGGATTGAACATTTTTATGCGGAGATAATTTATTTCTTGTTACTTATATTGTTGTTGTTTTTTTAACTAGATGGTGTGTAAGAAGGATGAAATGTAGGAAACACATCTTGTTTCTCATTTTCACTAGAAAGTAAGAGAAATTAATGCAGGTTACTTTTCATGAACTGTGAGTGTGTGGATGGGAAAAATGCAGAAATGTCCAATACGCGACACGATACAGTGATAAACTGTCTCTTATACACAGGAACACTGCAAAATCAGTATTTCTCCTTAACTCTTTGATCTATTTATCTCAGATTCACAAAAACATGTATAAATTATAAATTATTGGATACCTTATAATGCGAGGATTCAGAAAATGCATTCTCCCTGAAAGTCTAAGTGCGTATACACCCAGTTACCGAAGGAGTCTTAAGTGTGCATGGATTTTTCTATTGCTTCGATCACACACTAATTGATGGAGGGTTTAAAATTTTCAGTAAACATCCTCAGAATCTAGATATTCTTTTTGAACAAGTAAAGTAGAAATTATTATTATCTGTTGAAAACAGCATTTCTGCATGGGGAAGAAGATAATTTCAAACTGACTCAATTCTATTTCAAACACCTTCTCCTTTTCTTCTTGGGATGATATTCTGTAAATGAACAAAGATACGAACCCAAAAATATCTCTCCAAGAATTTCATCAGCATCTGAGACACTTTCTATAAGTTCTTGCCTTTTTTTCTCTACTTCATCCTTCATATTTTGTGGGATTTCAGCTTCTTTCACGATTTCCCTGAAAAACGAAATTCAGTTCATACTTAAAACTTGGGCACGGACAAATAAAATCTGCAAAATTAAGAAAATAGCTACAAAGGACCTTCGCAGTTTAGGAAGAAGTTTGATACACATGACTTGAAAGTTTCAATCAGATTTTCTTGTATTTTTTTCTTTAGCAACAAACAACATAAGTAATAATTTTGTACTTTATTGATTTATTAGACACAATTACTAACTTTTGAGAGAGAAAGAAGAAGGGGGAAAAAATTACACATCTTCCAATTAAAATTATGAATAATACATGAGTCTGTTATAAACTTCATGCTGAGTAAAAATTCTGATTGACTTACCCATTTTGTCCTTCAAAATATAGTGCCTTGCGTGTGATGAGATCAATGATACCTTCAGTATCACCTTCCAATCCAATGGGAAGTTGCAGAAAAGCAGCGTTGTGATTTAATTTCTCTCTAAGCTGTTTCATAACTCGAAATGGATTTGCACCTAATCTATCCAATTTATTAATAAATGCTAGACATGGAACATTGTATCTCTTCATCTGACGATTGACTGTCAAAGTCTGACTTTGCACACCACCGACAGCACACAAGACTAAGATAGCACCATCCAAGACTCGTAGAGCTCGTTCAACCTCCACAGTAAAATCTACGTGCCCTGCATAATACAAAGTATCAATAATTAACTTTTAATAAAAGAATACGAAGCAAAGACATGATATTCACTGAGGGCACTTTTATTTCCTGAGCAACACTAAATTTCTACACGGTAAGTAGTAAGATGGTAGAACAGGGGTTTAGAGTATGCTCATGCGTTGCTGGAGGAAGTCAGTGTTACGATTACTTTTTCCCTTGACGAGTACTTTTAATGTATTTGTGAGATGAGGAAATTCTCCAAGAATGAGCGGATTAAGCCCACTCCAAACAGCTAGTACTCATATAAAAATTGAATCACCTACAATTGAGGGAGGGAGAAAATTCCCATCAAAATAATTACGAATACGAACTTAAAAGCCCAGGTGCTTATTAGAGCAACAGAGAAAAAGATAAAAGTATAAAAAAAAAAAAAAAAAATGTGTATGCAGGAATATTGAGAAGGAATTTGCTTGTATTTCAGACCCGATGAATATACAAGGAGATGGAAATTCTCTTGACGGAATTTCTTACAAGGAAACCTAAAATTCTTGAATGCTCAACACTGATGCAACTAAAAATACAATTAAAAAAATTATTCATAATCTGAGTAAAAAGTATTTAATATAGAGTAAGTATAGAAGATCAGAGCTACGTCGGAGTATAAATACAAAGAATATTACTGTTGGTTAAATGAGGTTTATGAGTTTCACAATAAAGGAGTATGATGTTGTAAAATTGATACCGAGTTAATGGTAGTACAATAAAAAAAAAATTTCTAGGATAGCAACGAACAAGGATAGGTGAGAGACTTGTCGGCCTCTTATGGTGAAATTGTTGTAGCGCTGGTCCTATGATAGCGAGAGCCTGATTTAGATTCTCGACCAAGCAAGCTATTTTATGATCTCAAGCAAGGATAACCTGGTAGTAGGTGTAATATAGGGGATTGGGTGATTAATTTACCCTCTGACCTACTTGAAAATCAGAAAGAAAGAAAAACGTTATATTACTGAAACAGTGAAGTATCAAGACAAACCCGGAGTATCAATTATATTGATATTGTGATCCTTCCACAAAGTGTAGGTTGCAGCTGACTGAATTGTTATTCCTCTTTGTCTTTCCAGCTCCATGGAATCCATTACAGCTCCAACATTATCTTTTCCTTTGACCTGAAAAAGGAATGGAAGAATATTGAAATAACTCACTATTCTGGCATTTTTTTTAATGTTGATTGATTACTGAAAAAGTACAGTTGGGTACAGAAAGATTTTCGAGGCCCTAATTATGAAAAAAGATATCATGGATGAAGGAATCAAATGACATAATATATGCTTTTGAAAAAAGCAAGTTCAAAGTTTAAAAATTAGGAGGTGCTTTAGACACATGAGGACGTTAAACTTGAGTATAAAGACAAAAAAAATAATGGTTTCTAGTTTGACATTTCCACAAATCATACCCTGAATGAATTTTACAGCAAATAAACCTCTGAATTCTTATATATATATATATATATATATATATATATATATATATATATATATGAGTCGCTTTTATAGCGCTCTTTGGCGCTGTGCGACGCCTAATCGCCACAAAGCTCGGTCTTCCCACAGGTCATCAGGGAGTTGACAATCTCTTATCTCATTTAACACCCCCTGTCGCCAACCTCTCACTGGGCGTCCCCTACGTCTCCTCCCAGGAGGAACCCAATCAAGCATCTTTTTTGGCAGCCTCTCTTCCGTCATCCTATTGACATGACCATACCAAACAAGTTGTTTGGTCATGACGTCGAACACGATGTCATTTTCGACTTCCATTATCTGACGCACTCTATCATTACGGACCCGATCTCTCCTAGAAATTCCTGCTGACCTTCTCCAGAAATCCATCTCCGTTGCTCTTAGCATATCCTGTGTCCGTTTCTTCAGCTGCCAAACTTCACATCCGTATGTTAATATACTTTTGACTACAGCGTTGTATATCCTCCTCTTGTTATCTTTGGAAATCCGCTGATCCCAGAGGATTCCATTTAAAATCGCTATAGCCTTCCTTGCTAAGGTGTTCCTTTCCCTGATAGCTTGATCCGTCCTTCCATCCTGGGTCAACCGCACTCCCAAGTACTTAAAGTGCTCGCAGCCTTTGATCTGCTGCCCATCCTCCAACTCAATGCTTTGCTGATCACCGCCAAAAGTCATCTTCTCAGATTTGGATATGCTGACTTCCAGACCCCACTTCCGATACTCTTCTACTAGCTTGCGCATCATGTACTACTAGCTTGCGCATCATAGAATTCTTCTCTATAGTTCTTTGAATTAATTTATTACAAAAAGTGTAATATAACTCAATAACTTTTAAGGATTTTAAAAAGAAAAAAAGAACTGATACCTAGATGAGCCACATCTTATCCAAAAAGTAATTGAACACACCGATTTTATGGCTGGGGTCACTTATAGAATAATATGGTATTAAAAACCAGATTCGTTTACTTCCCCATCCTTCTCATAACAAACTAGTAACATGGGTATACACCCTCTGTAAAAATAATGTAACTCTTGGTTCGAAACCCCCTCCTACCATTGGGCACTTATGATCAGTTATGGATGAAAAATTTTCATCTTAGATTTTAAAAAAATCAGCACTGTGCCCTCATTCCAATGTTATACAACACAGCTCTGAGCATTCTCACTCTCCCCTCTAACACAAGTTCAGGCTCCTTCCCTCTCTCAAGGGTTACATATTTTATGAACGGTCATCTGATACTAATGTCAGGAAAATATTATGAAAGAGACATTTTCGGATAATTTTAGCGAGTTTTTTTTAGATATTCTGCATAGCGATTACCCCTCTTCCCTAAGATTGTATCTTCTCCTTGACTCGTCTGATATGCTGCCTGTGGTTGGTTGTCACTCACGTAAAGAGGGTGGGGTTTTTGTGGATTTTTCAATGATAATTCCAATTTTTCTCAAAGTAATAAAGTTTGCGTCATATAATTTTTCAGCTAGTAATATATCGCGGTCTCAATTTTTTTTCCTTTTTATAAGAACACAACATAAATAAAATGCTCAACAAAAGAAATTATTCATGCTCTTAAACACTGCATACTATATCCAATGTTATCGATTTTCTGCATTTTCCCGCAATAAGGGAGGAGGGAGTACGCAATGGATGACGCAATCAGGAGGGGGGGGGGTCAGAAAATTGAAAAAAATGGGTGACGTAATTTATGGACAGCCCCATAGGTGCTTTGCAGCTGTAAACTCACCTGATACCATTTAGTCTTTGCTTTTCACTAAAATGTCCTAATGACCTTCGGAGATTGTTGTGCAATGGGTAAAAGTGTTGGGCAAGCATATGTAGGCATAAAATTCATGGGATGGGTATCTCAAGCGGAGTCTAGCAACATCCGCTTTCAAATAGTTTACTGCAATAATGAAACTCTTGTGTTTCTGACTGCTAAGTTGAGCTTCGTAAATATGGTTCTTAATTTAAAAAAAAAAAAAAAAAAAAAAAAAAAAAATCTTATTCCAGATTCCATACTATACCTCATGCATTTCTGAAATTCTACCGGTGTAGAATAAAATTCTCTCTGTCAAGGTTGTTTTCCCTGAGTCGATGTGTGCGGAGATCCCAATATTTCTGATCAATTCAATAGGTTTATGTTCAGCAAATTTTGAATGGGAAGCATAACATCTTGCATAACCAACTCGCTGAGAACAAACAAATTTTAGGTGTTGAGCTTCCTTGCAAAAAGAAATGAAAAATTAGGTAATAATAAAGGGCTCGAAGATGCTGAAATCTTCAATACCTCAAAAGCAGACTTTAAAAAAGTTCACAAATTTCTATCACTCTGTTAAAAATATTTCTAGCTACTACTCAAGAGCTCTATATCACCAACAGGTTTTCTATAAAATTTTTAAAGATCATTGCATTATGACGTTAGCATAGCTGGGGCTACATAGGTTTCATTTTAATAGATAGTTGCTAGAGATACCTAGTTTGCATGCTAGAAGTTCATCAACTTTTGAAAACATTACAACTGACTAAAGAACTTCATTCAAAAATTAATGAAATAACGAAAAATACAAACAAGGGAAAAACTGGATTGGGTTTGCAACATTTAGGCAAAGTAATTATAGCCTTCAAGATAAAAATAATTTCCCCACAATGAAAAATAAACCCAAAACTCCATGAAGTATCAAGCAGATACATGAAGGTTAAACCTCTCTTCACAGCAAGCAAATGGCAGTTTGGGCCTTTCCTGCCATAAAATTGGATTAAATTTCAAAATGATTTAGGACACTAATCTTGTCAATAATATAGAAGTATTACTCCCTGACAGAACCTAACATGACAGTCTATATTCTTCATTAGAGTAAGTGCTGGTTATTTAGTTACAATACAGAATCGCAATAACAGCCGGTCCTCATTCTCTATCCCTCTGATGAGGGCAGAGGAGCTAAATTCAGTTGACCTGACAGTTAACAATGGTGAAACTCATTCAATGCGCGTTACTTAGTGTCACTTCTTACTTGCAGACACATCTAGCTCAGTTAACAGAAGTTCCGCAAAGTTCTTCTTAAGTGGAGTGGGGCCTGCTTCCAAAGGCGTGAAAAATAAGTGAACCTTCCCGCTTGCTCCATGCTAGGGTATAGATGTAAACTGGCGTTCGACGCGCATGTATTTCTTGTGGCTGACATAAATGACTCACGTAACTTGCATAAATCTAGGCAAACTTATTTTTTATTGTAATAAATGGACAAGTGCAGCACATGAGATTGTTTGAGGTTAAACCAAGAACTTAAAACCAATTGGATAAAACACAGACATGCTTACTTTAATATAGCTGGTGTAATTCAGGAGCTTTTCAAAATTTCTCTGCAGCTGGAGAATTCGAACCATTGTGCAGGATATACAAAACTAATGTATAAAGAATTACGAATGAAATTCCAACCGAGTTTTCCAAGAGTTTTTCAGAGAGGCACCATATGACCATAAAAAAGACTTAACCTATAACAACACGCCGACAGTGTTCCCCGTGTTCCCAGATGAAATGCCGGAGACCCTTTCGAAAAAAGCCGGAGTTTTTTACCAAAATGCCGGAAACTTTTTGAAAATGCCGGAGATTTTCAAAAAAATGCCGGCGATTCTAAAAAAACACCTTTTTTTTAGAAATACCAGTGAAAGTAGCCGGTTTTGCAGACTGCATCGCCTCTAATCGTATAAACCTGTTGATAGTGTAACGGATCAAATGTTGGTATCGATCATACAGGGTGATCGGGCGATCCATCAAATATCCCTTCCACCCCCTCTAACTTTTTACCTAATTGAGCTAAAATTTTGAAACTTGGGAGATGTCCCAAGGTCAAAGGGAGCTACTTTTTGGCCCTCCTAAAACTTTCAGGGGGCTCCCATTGGGGAAACAACGGACCCCAACTTTTAATTTTCAAATGGGAAGACCCCCTTTGTGATAGCTCGTTTGAAAGAGCGTAAAAAAAGAACAATTTTCGCGCAAACCCGAAGTCGAACGACAAGTAGCTGAAATTATGGAACGAATTGATGCGATAAATCACACGTCGCTCTGACACAAAAAATGGCAACCGTCGAATCACCTTGCTTTCTGAAGCATGAAACTGCTGTATTTCCAAACATGCGAATCAAGGTTTTAATTTTCATGAAATATTGCAACCCTGTCTGTAGCAAAGTCTCCTACTCTTCAGCTGATTCACGTTGAAGCATGTTTCCCACCCGCTCCTCTCGCTCCTCTCTTTCCCCCCCGTCCGCAATCCCCCCTCTGGTTCCTTCCTGACGTCGGCCATTTTCGGTCAGTGTTCGTTCGTTTCTGGTCGCGTGCGTGATGCCTACGGATCAACCCTCGGGGCACCATGCTTCAACCTCGGTAACTTCCTCTCATTCGTTACTCCGTTTCTTAAGTGTTTAACATAATATCCGACTTTCAAGTCTCGCGAAAGAACTTTCGGTGTGCGTTAACTTTCATTGGATATTGTGTCGCGTTTCGTGGAGAGTGAACAGCCGCTGAGATACTTCTTTCTGGTTTCTTCCTTTTCCGCGCAATTTCGTGAATTTGTTCATTCGTTTTGTGTCGTTGGAATTCAATGCTGCTTTCGGGAGTTTCGTCTGTGTTCTCGCCGTGATATAAGTGTTTAGTGTTCATGTGTTATATCGTACAGTGCATGAATGATTCGCGAGTTAATTGTCGCGATAAGTTGATTCGGTCGGGTTTTGTAGCTGACTTCAATCATGGCAGTCTCCAGCGTGTTGGAAAACTTGGCCTCTGCTTTCAACTCTACTTTCAACTTTCCTTCTGAGATCTCTGGTTTAATTGACTCTGAAATCGAGGTTTGAGATACTGTATCTATTTCTGATTTAAATTCTGCCCATTCATGATGTGATTACCTTCTCTATAATGTACTTTCAACGTGTTTGAACGACCAATTTGAAAAATGGCGCATTCCATGTCCACCGAACCAATTTTCTCAAGAGAGACCTTCTCTTACTGTTTAGTTTTGGTGTATGTAATGTATCGAGGTATAAAACGGAAATATTCTTCATCAAATATTGAGTTTACCCCTTGATCGTCGCAAGAGCTGTTAAAATAAAGTCAGTTTGTATGCTGTAGGAAAGATTTCTAAAATACCTAATTAAACTGTGCCCCTTTTCAAATTGATCGCTTTTTTCCAGGATTTTTTAGTCTCAACGTTTTATCACGGATAAATTTCCTCTTCTCAACTATTCTTCTCTTCCTGATGTGATTTTTTCCACTTTTCGATCGAAAATTCATTTTACGCAGTCGTGAGGCAGCCGAAGCAATAGTTATCATTCAAGGTCTCAAAATTGACTCATAGGCACTATGCAAATGCGGCAATGTTATGGGGTATTTTCTTGCTCTACTTCTGCGCAATTTATTGACTTATCATTCTTGGTGTGAGGAAAATTGTACGAAAAATGTTTGAGCAATTTTCATTGATCGGTGCCTAGTTCAAAAATCCCCCCCCCCCCTTCTTTTCTCAGAAGAGGTTTTCTGTCTGAAGAAACTAGTTTTCTCCAGGTCCCTGCAAAATAATTTATTTTTCCAAGGCATAGTTCGAGGTGAAATTCGAAAATTAAAACGTGTCATTCGTTTCCCTTGATGAAAGTTGCATGTAAATTGTATCAAGTTAATTGTCTTTTGGACCATCCCGCATTTCCAAAATCACCGTTCGTCAAAAAAAAATTTCTAGGAAGCACATTTACCTGTGGCAATACCTCTCACTAAAGTAACGAAGAAAGAATATTCGTCAGTTTTCTCGTTGGTACTTTGAAAAAGCATCATCGGATATTTTTGAGCATCGCAAACCCTCTCTTTCCGTATTGTCCAAAGTAAGGTTCCCGCCAGATTCGAATGATATTGTGAGCGGTATCAAAATGTTTTCGATTGATCTGCCGACGTGGACACGAAGGAAACGGCAAGGGATCCGAATTTGTGGCGACTCGGCGTGCGAGACACCCCACCGGATGTCTGACAGTCTGCTGGCGGTCTAGTAGGTAGATAAGGAACCTTTTTCTCGGGATTCAGGCCCGAGCGAGCGATTTCAGCTCATTTCATTCCGATTGTCTCACTCTTGTTTTTCGACAATTGGGTTTTTCCCTTTGATAGTCTACCGAATCGCTTCATTATCAATCCATCTCTCAGGTACGCCCTCACCCTTTCCTCTCCAAACGTTTCCTCGAAAAGTGTTTAGGAACTTTTCACTTCTCTTGCCAAGGAGCGTTCTTTCTCCCCCCCCCCCCCCCCCCCTGCCGCCGCTCATCACTCTTTCCGCTCTCTCTAATACGTCTGAACTTAGTGATCCTCTTAGAATCGGCGCAGCTCCCCCCCCCCCCCCCCCCCTCACGTCGCCGAATGATAGATTGGCGACTTCGGATTCAGCTCTCCGGCTGTATGATGAAGTACTACCTACTGAGAGAGTGTCCTTGTTTTAAATATGAGTTTCCGAGATTGGCAGCTTTGAGTACAGTTCCGACTACAAGAAATAAATACCACCTATTGTGAGTTTTTTTTTTTTTTTTTTTTTTTTTTTTTTTTTTTTTTTAAATGTTGTTTTAGGCTTTATATCTGGGGGATACTGCGGCCTTGGAAGGGATCTGAAGTTGGAAAGAAATTTAGGTTTTATAGGCTTTATAATTAAAGCTGGGATGAAAGGGTAAAGGTAGGCATCATAATAGGTCTAGGGATTTATGTTAGTATTCTGTAGGAGATAAAGGGATAGTAATGAGGATTTATGAGATGTTATAGATTGTCCTGTATTGGGGTTTTTTTTTATGGTTAGATGAAGGCCTGGTGATTTTCACGTTCACAGAGGCTCAACTGGAATGACTTTTATTGCTAACTTAGAACAGAGCCGTGGAAAACACATATCCAGATTCCAGGAAATAGTAGGAGGGTCGGCTCAGTATCTGATTTAGTTTCTGGTGATGGTGTCGAGAATCCGCAAATTCAGCGTGTGGAGTCATTTTCCATCGATTTTCATTCAGAAAAAGTGCAACGTTGCCCCTCGGCACCTTGATGTGGAACGACGGCCACTTTTAGATGCCTCTCGTGTGGTCGCAGGGATTCTGGATCTTCGAAGCTTTCGAGTTTCCGAGCGCACGTACTGGCTTTCCCCAGAAGTTCCTGCCAATTTCAAAATTGGAGGACCTTTTCTTTCTCGTTTGCCTAGATTTTTTACTTTAGGCCCTTAAAAATCGTCCCTTTCTCCGCATTTTTATGCACCCCATGGATTAATCTCGGGTCAGGTATCTTCAATTAGCGCGGAATCCTCGATGGATTGCAGAGATGTGGGCCGTTCTTCACGCACCTTTTTTTCTTCTCATCCTGATCCTCTGCTTTCTGCTCCCCTCCCCATTTTCCTTTTCTCCTCAAACCCTCGATTTGCCGCCGCCCCCCCCCCCCCCACAACCGCTCCTATTGTCCGGTTGGTCTCTGTAACTTCCTTTGCATTTCTAACCTCCCTCTAATCAATGTTTTCTCCTCTTTTCTATTTTATTCTTCTTTTTTCATTTCTTCCTCTATTTGATCTTTTGCTTATTTTTCTCCTCTTCTATTTTCTCCTTTTCTTCATTTTTCTCTTTTTCTTCTTTTCCCCCTTGTTCTTCTTTTTCCCGTTTTTCTTCATTTTTCTCTTTACCCTTTGTTCCTCATTTTTCTCTTCTTCTCCTTGTTCTTCTTTTTCCCCTTGTTCTTCTTTTTCTCTTGTTCTTCTTTTACCTTGTTCATCTTTCTTCTCTTGTTCTTCTCTTTTACCTTGTTCTTCTTTTCTCTCTTCTGTTCTTTTTTCTCTTTTTTTTCTCTTTTCTCTTTTTTCTCTTTTCTCTTTCTTCTCTTTTTTCTTTCTTCTCTTTTCTCTTTCCTCTCTTTCTTTGCTTTTCTCTGTTTTCTCTATGTTTGTGTTGCATGGTGCATGTTGGTGTTGCATGTCGCATGTTGGTGTTGCTGTTAGTGTTGCATGTTGTTGTTGCATGTTGGTGGTGGTGGTGGGAACCGAGCCGAAGGTGCGTCTCCACAGTTCATCCGATTATCGGACGGATGGTCCGCCAAGCAGTCCGCCGGGCGCTTTGTCATCCGACAGAGCGCCTGGGGGGTTGTTTGACGTATACCCTACATCTGACAGTCGGACGAACTGCGTAGACGCACCTTCGACTCAAAGGCCCTCGTTACACGGACGAACAGCGAGCAGACCTCCATCCAAGTGGAAGTCATCAACGTTCATCGATACTTATTGATGAACATTGATGAGCTCCACTTGGACGGGGATCGGTTTGCGATTTTGTCCCCGCAACGAGGGCCTCGGGTGGCCATGCGTATGGTGATGGGGGTGCAGTAGCCCGGGGGTTTCGGGAGGCACCGTCCATCGGGGCTCAGCGCCAGCAGGTCTGGGCGGATCTGCCGATGGGATCCTCGCCGGAGCTGCACGAGCGGCGGTCGTCGTTGCACGCCTCGGCCGAGAGAGGCAAGTCGCGATGAAAACAACTCGGGTTCCCGGGAACCCGGGTTCAGTGGAACCATTTCGAGGCCTTACAAGATTCACCTCAAGGCCTTACACGCAGGTCCGCCACAAGGGGGGGGGATACTGGGTCCTTGGTACCGCGGCCCGGGCCCTGGAGGCAGAGCCGGATTTACCTATAGGGCACTGGGGCACTTGCCCATAGCGGCAAATTTTGGCACTGGATTAATTGAAAGTTAAAGCGAGAAAAAAAGAAAAAATGGAGACAGAGACGGAGCGAAGTGAAAAGATGAGCGGCAAAATGTATGAAGGAAGGGAGTTGACGCTTGACGGGAGCGGCAAAGCTGCCGCCCCTTAGGTCCGGCCTTGAGCGCTAGGATGATCGTTCGTTGGAGTGATACTAAACAACACGGCAATTTTAAACATCGAGGCAGACTTGATAATCAATTTAGACGTTGATGCTCTCGTTGACAGCTTTGCTAAACTGAAAACCCGGAGAAAAACTTTTTAACCTGATCTTCCGAAAATACATTGCAATTTACTAATACATTGCATTTACTAATACATTGAGCTACACTAGCTTCAACTTTGTCTCCACCTTTTATTTTTGTCTCATCCATCCATTCCATTTTATATATTCGCGGCGCATTTTGAAGCAGCTACGCGCACGCGCCCAGGCGGCGCACGAGGGGGGGGGGGGCAAGATGAGATGGCGTGGGAAGTTGGGAGTGCGGAGAGGGGGAGGAGGGGATACTGTTGACAATATAGTGGTGAAATATTGCAGACCCATGCAGGGGCGGCAAAATGTAGCTTGCCTAGGGGTTGCAAAAAGCTAAATCCGGCCCTGCCAAAAATGCGTCCAAATAGATTAAAAATTAAAAAACTTCCCAGGAGAGGCCCCTCGGATCCCCTTCACCCACAGGGGAGGGGGGCGGGCCCGGGCCTTAGAATCGGTATCAGGGCCCGAGATGGGCGAGATTTGGCGGGCCTGCTTAAACGATTCACCTCAAGGCCTTATACCCAGGCACCCACTATGACGATTTAGCCGTACACCTAGTTGTAAGAAAGATGTATAAAATAGTCATACTTTTATGACTACTCAGTTCTAAACTGTGTCAGGAGATGAAATGTGACAGGGCAACTCTACAGAACGTTGCAGCTAGTGCATCATTTCACTTAGTTATCATTTCAATTAATTCACTTTGAAATATTTGTCTAGATCCCTATCTTTTACTTAAGTTTATTTTGTTTTGACATGAACCGAGCATAAAATCTAATATATTTCTTGTTTATTTGCCTAAAAAATTTTCAAGTGGAAGATTGAAAGCATTCTTTCATTAGAAATGATCCGTTGAAGTTTGTGATACCTTTGCCGCATTATATGTATCCTCGTCGTTGACTGTTCTAAAGTACACATATTCATATCCATAATAGTAACGCAACACATTTTCAGAGCTTGAAAAATCTGCAATTGAATACTGCTATATTCTGCTTACCGTGCTTAATGGACTTACATCTATTGCTGGTCAGGCACCAATGCTTAATTTGAATTTTAAGCTTTGTAATTTCCGGATGATCCTTAAAACCTTCTTAACTTAAAATCTCTTGTGCATCACCCTAAGAGGAATGCACAAAATGACATAGCCCAAAAATATCATCTCGGCAGAATGAAAACATTGGGAAAAACAAGGCTATTATAAATAATTAAAAAAACACTGGAAAAGTAGGTTTTTGAGCCGCTAGCGGCTTATTTTTAGCTGCTCAGAAAACTTTAATAATCGTTTGGTGACCCGATCTCAGCTTCTCGTAAAGCGATTCCCAAAATTTCTAGATAGCCAGATAGCATTCCTAGATGTCAAGTTGGTCTCATGATTAGGTTATCAGGACAGATCTGTAATGATTATTTGTTTAAGTTTGCATTAATGCCAGTATATCAAATCGGATCATAAATTATTAGGCAATGACTCGTTTCGAATGCCTTAAACTATATGCCGTTTTGAAACTACCCCCGTGACATCAACTTTGAAAATGGTTTTTTTTTTAATCAGATAGGAGAAGGTAATCCGAAGATAAAGTATCCAATGTTTCAGGATTCATAGTAGTATATGTATATTTGGATTTTTATATAAAGATTTGTGACCGTCCGCAAGTAATGGCAAGGGTGCATTTTCTTCTTCAGTTTACCCACGCCGTATCATGCGATCCAAAATTTTACGATCGCACCCCTTCTCCCCCCCCCCCCATTATTAAAAAACTAACCATTCTCGGTAATTTTCACTTACTTCAAACTCAACTGCAGCAAGTTTCATCAAAAGTAATTAGGTCCCCCCCCCCCCCCCATATAATTTCTTAGAAACAACGCATTTTTAGTCAGTCAGTTAATTTTATTAGAGACATTCAGCAAGTCAGGCTATTAATTTGTTCACAACAAAATGGAGGGTGAGTGCATATATCAAAAAGTTAGGCTCTTAACTTAATGGGATCAAATGAATGCCTTCTTTTTAAGACTATTAATATTATATGTAAATAGAGAGAAGTAAATTAGTTGGATTTCAATACAACACATTTCAAATGACAGTAGCCTCTAATTCGGAGTGTGCGAAAACTCTATCTTAGTGACAAGTTTTTTTTTATTTTTTACCCTGTCATGGGGCTTTGGTCCTATCGCATCTGCACAAGCAACCGAAGTAGCGAGTTGAGAGTGAGAAATGCTCCCTCGGCTAATTTTTGAATAATCCCAATCACTGTGCGGTCGCGGTCGGCGTGAAACGCACATTATTAGCGCCTACAAGACTGCACGAATACTTCTCGCATTACGCGTACACAACGGCGCCCGCTTTAACCGATGCCGCTTCGTCATTTCTCGGTGTCAGACCTTCCGCCTGCAATGTACCTACACAATTTCTGTCCAGTGTATGTACTTACACCGCGACCCTGCACTTTTAGGATCGAAGGATCCTGGCACCTTTGAATGCTACCTTAGGGTACAGAAACCGGAAATTGGGTCTTTGATGTCGTAGTCTAAAAAAGTGATCTACGAACAATAAGGAACCTTACAAAACGTGTTAAATCGAACCAGAGTTATGGCGATTTTAATTTTTTAGCTCAGAAAATTTAGCGTAGTTCTGATGAAAATGTTCTATTCTGTTATGTTCAGGAAATATCAAATTTCGGAAGTACGATTAAACTTATGCCCTTCCGCAGCGCGAAAAGTAAACTTTTCTAATCTAACTTATTTTTAGTACATCTTTGAGAAGATTCCGCCAAAAGATTAAAATCCGATTTGTTCGACCCTTATTTCGACTATTATCGATTCATCGGAAATACCCCCGTGGATTATCTTACCCTTGGATAGTCACATATCCGTTTATTGTTAACTTTAAACTCAGATGAGACTAATCAGATAGGACCCAGATGAACTTTAGCAGAAAATAAATGACTCAGCTGAAAGAGTCGGTTCTGTATTTTTGAAAGAATAAAATGGAAGCATTCGGATTATGTCGATTGCAGCATGCCACTTACAAAAAAAGAATCTATTCTTCGTTCACGTTTTTATTTATTTCAATCCAAATCGCGGACGAATATACGGATATAAATGTACTGTACAGATATGAATGTCGCAATCTTTCTCTCGAAAGATTGAATGTAAAAATATTTTTCAATGGTAACTGATTTTTAATGAATCTTTAAGGGATTGATATCTTAAACATCATGGGGTAACCCCTTACTTTGTCGCTCATTTTTTCGGAAATCAGAGATTTTTTTATGTATGTCCGGAGTCATTCCGAGAGTGTGCGTAGATTTATGTGCCACACGTAGCTCAAATGTTCGTCAGCATCCTTTCTCAAGTAGTAGCTTCACTAACGCAATTGATTACTTTCACAAGTGATGAATCCTCATATTTCCGAAGACATATTTTGCAAAAGAAAAGAACAATCTTCATTTACTTGTGCTCGTTACTTACACTTATTGTTACTTACGTAATACACATGAAAATGATTAGCTTACCTTATTCGCAATAAAGTTTTGAATTTCATTTCGATCTGTTAGAGCCAAAAATAAATAGATGCTTAAGTAGTAAAATACGTATACTATCCATATGTGGAACTAGGCATTTTTCGTGGGAGAGATACTTAATCTAGGAGGGGCTAGGAGTGCTCAGGAAGACATCCCACTAAGGAGCTGTGTAATTGTACGTCAAGGTCTCCCCCAGCTTGTAAGAGGGGTTGATGGGATGCCCCCTATTAAGGCTTGGGGATTGAGATGCCCCAGGAGCCACTTTAAATCTTAAATCAATCAAAATACAGTTTCAATCGTGACAAAAATGTCATGCACTTATTTCGCAAATCCCTCGCATTTTTCAAGAGCGCGTAGTAGAACTCTGAGAGTTCCTAGGTCCCCGACTCCTCTAGTCCCACCCTAGTTTTATACATTTTGTTGACTTTATTGACTTTCGAAATCACCCACAATGTTTTAAGTACAGTTTTTTTTAAATGGAAACTACCTAGAGTGTCTCTTTGAAATGATCTGTGAATATCTGTGAAAGAGCGAAGGAAATTCACAGAAACCTTAAATGGAAAAAATGTTTATTAATTTCTTCAAAAAAAGGAAGGAAGGAAAAGAGTGAAACTTGAGTTGAAACTTCGATTGAATTTCTTCATCGATTCGTTTAGTTTTTTCAGCCCAATTTTCTAACTTTATTGCAAGGATCCTTGGTTGCAATCATTAACGGCTGTTGAATTACGAAAAGTGGGCAGTGGTAGTGAAACACAACTTCGTGTTTATTTCCGTTCAAACTTTTTTGACTCTGGGATATGATTCGTATACTTACTTACTTACTTACTTACTGATAAAAACGAGCCGTATGTTGTTCGTTGGTAGGAGGCGAGCTCGTGGGTCGAAAATTTAACGGCGATACACTTTGGTCCATCAGTATTTGAACCGGCCTATTTCAGGTGTTTTTTTTTGCAAGATGAAATGAGTTGAACCGGTCTAAAATGACCCTATATATCGACCAGTCCACCGGAATTTTTCTCGGTTTTCTTGCCTGCCTCTTTACTGCCGTCGTCAGTAATACCTTTTGATTGAATTTATTTTATAAATTAGGGACTGAATTGAACACTCCAAAAAAGGCTAGTGCGTTAATTTTTTCTTATTTTTTCTCTTAGTTACTCTAAGAAAAAAAAAAAGAAAAAATCAACTGTTATTACGTTCTCCTCGTAACTTCCGTGTTTAAGAACTTAGGGATTGCTCTCACAGCCTGGCCGAAATCACCGCACTGTGTGCGGGTAGAGACGAAACGGGCAGTGAGGGCAATAGTTGAACGGGTTGTTTGAAGAAAGCGTACCCGTCGAATTTTCAGCAATTTCAGTTTTCGACGGAGTACTATCCGTTAAAGTTGGACACATTTTACTACCGAGCGCTTCTACCAAAATTTCTCTCTAAGGTTTTTTTTAAAACTTTTGAATATCTGCTTTAACGGAAGAAGGGCTTAAGTTCCGAGCCAATTCTCCCAGCGCTAGGTACTTCTTAAAGATCAAAACCACTCGAGTAAAGGCACACGCTATATGATTATTAACTTTGTCATCTAACATGCATGCTACTTAATACTTGATACTTTTATGGTGCTGCTAAAAATGGCAGCACTGAGCGGTTTTATGGAAGAAGGACGTATCCACCAAAATTTTAGATGTTTTAATATTTACCCAATCTCTTCGAACCTGCTCGTGTGACCGTGGTCTTATTACAGATGACATTTAGAACATTGATGCATTTTTTTTAGGCAGACATAGCACAATTGATGAAAGAAATAAAGTTTTTACATGTTTTCCCGAAACTTGACTTTTGATGGTTAAGCACGTTCCTCTTCTAATAACCCGTTCAATCCACGCATCATCCACGGAAAATAACCTGGTTGTGAGTCTTCGACTGTCTGGTAATTTCCATCTCCGAAGAAATCTAGTGGCCAGCACCAGACTTCTGGGAGTGTTAACCGTGCGCTTAGATATAATGGTTGTGTGGTTACCGAGATCAGGAATCTGGCACTGGTCAGTGGATTTTCTGGGCAGGATATTATACATGCATAAAATACATAGCCATAAGTAAGCTAATACCCACCACCCACCACTCTACAGACCTTTTCATCTGTTTGTAAGAACTTCGGAATTGCACTCACAGCCTGGCCGAAATCGCCGCACTGCGTGCGGGCAGAGACGAAACAGGCAGTGAGTGCAATAATTAGGTAGTTTGGTTAGGTGGATTGGTTTTCCTACACATCGCGCTACGACTATACTTACTGTATGGATTGCCTACCCGTCAGAGGCTGTCGGCAGAACTTCATGGTAGGTCCCGCCTCCGTCCCTTGCACTCTGCCGTGCTAAGGAAGAATATCGTATGAACAATCGAGAGTTGCCAAATTTCCTTCGATAAAATGCATATTTTTGAGGAAAGCTAAATGAATATTTTTCCTTGAAGTTTTCAGGAACTTCAGGTGAAATTGCGAACAAAATTATCTGAAAAATTGGAAGGTAAATATCCATAAGTTTACCAGGAGAATCGTGTTTTATCAAAGGAAATTTAGCAACGCCTGAAGGTCCATACGGCGTTCTTCCTTAGCACGGCAGCATTACTAAGATGTTTTTTTTCCAGTTTTCGTTTGCATCTTTTTTGGCGCTGTAAGGCCTCGCCATGCAAGCGAACTGTATTTACTCGGGATTTTCATTAATAATAGACCTTATCCCCCTGAATTGTTGCCCAATATTCACCTTCGCCAAGGGGATAACTATTACTGCCTAACCGTCAGGGGCTGTCGGCGGAAAAGTATCTTCATCCCATGCTCTTAAACACCGATTTGTATAAAATATTTTCACGCCCTAATTTTTGATGACTATGATGATTGATAAGGTAACCTGTTGACAAAGACGAATAGAAACCTATAAATAATTCTGATAACAGTTTAATCTACTGATGCGAGCTGAAGCTTTAGTGATATCAGTAGAATTTCTTCACTCGTTTTTGGCCAATTCATAATATAATAAAAGACGACAGATGCCGTATGCCTTGGCCCCCAAAGGGCGGAAATTTCACGGGGATGTTGTATAAATGTTTCATTAAATTTCAAAAAACTTGGGAAGATTTGGAAAAATTTGCTTTGATTTACACATATTCAACTTCAGTGCTATACAACGATAAGAATGATGTTCGAAATTCATGTTCGTTGTTGAATACTTGCTTTTCCTAACCAGCATATTTCAGGACCCAACTTTTTCAGTGTTGTCAACTTGCCTTTCTTATCCTTAATTATCTACAGCTCTAGTTTGGCCATCCACTTTGACATTGTGACGATTATTAGAAATTAATACCTTCTCATTAGTAAATAGTCGCTTAACTTTGTTATAAATCTCCTACAAAGCATTTATGCACCTTCTAAAAGCATCATTTTTCATCTGCGACGTGTTGCTGGAATTTTTCAAAGACACGCTTGTTTTTCTAACACGCTTCTTTTGTTTTCGCCGATTTAGAAACATGTTCGATTTTGATTTTGCGGTTCCCCGTTTTTTGTTGAATTTTGACTTTAACTTCATATGGTTAAGCGAGCATGCGAACTTGAACCGAGTTTAATTAACAAGTTAGCTTAGGTTGTGCGGTTTGCATACTCATACTCCCAAAAAATGTTGAATATTTCACGGCGTTGTAAAACTAGGTAAATGAAATATTTCCATGAAATTTCAAATATTTACAATCATTCTCTCCCCTGTATTAAACTGCCTATGACCGCAGGGGCTGTCTGCGGCTTTTTCCCAAGTACTGTCATCGTGATCATGAATCCCATTTTCTCGCCTGCACCGATTTACGATTTTCTCTCAAGTTACCGAGTTTGATCCACACGGACCTCTCCAACGTAAACTCTAGATGAAACTCTTGAGTCGTCCCAACGTAGTTTTGAACGGTCGCAGTTGCAGCTCTTCCAAGCGCAAGCGGCCGAGCACGCGCACCATACACAGCGCCTTCAACATGATAGATATACTTCAAACGGAACACCGTCATGCACAAATTGCCTATACTGAGCCTGCGCACGTGTAAAACTGCACACCGTCCACCCGCGATCTACGGATCGGATAATTGAGCACATGCTGCCCGCCTGCAGTCAATGGAAATAATTTTTCATAGTATCCAATTCCTTCAAATTATTGATGATCGTTCGGCTCAAATCCCGAATAATTGAGCAGAACCTCAGAATGCACGCCTCTTACCATGCCATTCAATAATAGTAAGGTTGATCACAGATTGATCTCTTTTACAACGTGATAGCACGATAGAAAGAATGTGAAGTTGTTGCAACGGTCCAACGTTTGTTACCAGGTCAAACCCGATAATCATCGCCCGATAGGGTCGTTACTCCAACAAGACGAAAATCACTCCAGTTATGAAGATCGCAAGAGGAGATTCTCATATCCAGAAATGAATAAGGCGTGGCAAACACTGGAACATTGTGAAGCCTATCAAAAGTCAATTTCAACAGTCATCATTTTGAGGTCAATGATGAGTCCATCATAATATTGCAACATTAACCAGTACATGACGAAAAAGGCCGTATTCTCTTCTCGCGGGTGAATTGAATACACTATCGACAAAGGCATACTCAGTCTTGAGCGGAGCCGCAACGAAGCATTCTAAGAAGTCAGACTGGAAGTATATGTGCAACATCGCAGGCGCCCTACACAATGCATGCCAGTTTCGGTGTGTTGATGCAGATTACTCAAACTGCAATATTAGCATTTTCAAATTGTCTCGATATTTGACGACCGGAAGTTACCATTGCCCGGAAGCTGCTATCTCATAATGAAAATGTCTTCAGATCAATCAACTTGCCATGTATGAATTTTTCACCGCTCTAGAGTCTGGGAACAACTGTGCCAGTAGTCACTCTGATAGGAGGTATGATGCTTTTGACGATAGTGAATGTGTCATTCGCGAGTGAGAACTCATCTGCAACGCATTGGTCCGAGTTGAAATCGGGTTTGATGTACACTGCGTAGGGGCTGCAGTTCTCACACAAAGATTTTTCTCATTTTTTCTTCTTTTTTTCCTGCTGGTTTAATGGCTTCATGTCAAGCACCTTCAGCCAACTTTAGACAATGTTTAGTGTCCGTCGACATCGTGGGATCTCCATGCTCCAGGCATTTCCAATTGTCAGGAATTAGGGCCGAGGAGAATCTGTTTCAGCAGATCTAATTTTTCTCTTCGTTGGTCGAGAACTCGCTCGGAGCTCGCTGGAAATGTTGGCAAGGAGTTTTCACAACACGGCCACACTATTGCTGCAGACTCTGTAACTTATTTTTGATGGACTATGGACCAATAGGTCTCGGGTTCGAGTCCAGTTTTTTTTTTTTTTTTTTTCGGTATTTTTGGCTCATTTTCAAGGAACTGACGAGTGGATCTGCAGAAACAGACTCCACTCGGCCTTAATCCCTGAAACATTTTTTTAAATGGCATTTTTGGCACGTTTTCAAGGAACTGACGAGTGGAGCTACAGAAACAGACTCCACTCGGCCTTAATCCCTGAGAATTTTTTTTGTGGCATTTTTGGCACATTTTCAAGGAACTGACGAGTGGAGCTGCAGAAACAGACTCCACTCGGCCTTAATCCCTGAGATTTTTTTGGCGGCATTTTTGGCACATTTTCAAGGAACTGACGAGTGGAGCTGCAGAAACAGACTCCACTCGGCCTTAATCCCTGAAACATTTTTTTAAATCGCATTTTTGGCACATTTTCAAGGAACTGACGAGTGGATCTGCAGAAACAGACTCCACTTGGCCTTAATCCCTGAAAATTTGAAAGCCTGGAGTATGGATGTGTACTAACCCGAGCCCGATGTTCATTCAAGATTGCAGAGTTCTCAAATGGATCAAAAACCTCAAATAACTTCAAAGAAAAAAGTTCGATGGATGTTTCCTGCAAAAGGAACCAAGCAGCCTTACAGCCTGATTCTCAATTGCCGATTTCGAGGATGCCACTAAGATGAAGAAACGATTTCTTGTGCCGACGCAAAAGACGCTGACACCACCGGACACACGACAAACTTATTTTACCAATCAGATCGCCGAGCTCTGTGTAAGCTGACGGGACGGAATATTCTCACCGTTTATAGTTTCAATAATTACCTAACGGAAGCAGATACATTGGAAGTAATAAGAATTTTCATCGTGGAATTGCTAGCTACCCTTGAGAGTGCACCGTGCAGGCTCAGCTCTCGATGTTACGTCCCTGCGAACGATGAATATATCCGCTGCGTATGGAGGAGCCTGTCGTGGCTTGTGGATTAGAGTTATTGCCCGCAATCATTGACTGGAAAAATGGAACTAAGACTGTCACTTAGTGCGTTAACAGAACAAAACGACAACCATTGGATAAGATTATTCCGGAAATTTTCTCCTCGAAGGAAGAAAGAAGACGAAGACCATGAATATGAAGGATCGTGCAACGTGAACCTGAACAGTGTGTGGATCGGAAATATTGTGGCAACTTGTGGACGAAAGGTAGTAACGGTGGCGTAGATTCTGGGGTTTGATGGCAGAATTTTTTATTCGCAACACAAGTGAATATGAAAAAAATAAAAATGAAAAAAAAAAACGAAAACAATCAATATGAAAAAAAAATTAAAATAAAAAAAACGAAAAAATCAAAATGAAAAAAAAAAAAAAATGAGAAGAAGAAGAAAGAAAAAATGAGAGAAAGAAAACAAAAGAAAAAAATAAAACAGATTAAGTGTCTGCTTGATTTTATGTTTAGTTGTAAATGTATGTAGCTCGGAGCCAAAGGGTCGTACCTACGCATCTTGAATTTAAGGGCTTCTTTGCTTATATTCCCCTCTCATCTTGTAATTTACTCTCCATTTTAAATTCATCGTCCATCTTATTCAAGTATGTTAACCAAGTTTTTCACTTGCTAACTTGCAAGCTTGATTCAGCATTCGGTAAATGCCGTTATTTTAACCCTCCGAATACCATTAGTTACGGACCCTTTGGCTCTGAATATTGAAATAATGTATCTCAGCCAAAAATCTCGCTATGAGGCTTTGTAGTTGCCTGTTGATGTAATTTGCGAGCGCCAATTTTTCACGGCAACTCATGGAGAAAATAGCTCCTAGTTCTCACAGTGCTGGGACACTAGCCTTTTTTGGTAATAGTTATGATCTCAGCTTCGGTAACAATGGTACTTTATTTCCAGGGGTGGGCAGGCAGGCGGGAAAATCGAGAAAAATCTCGGTGAACCGGTCGATATCTAGCATCAAATCGGATCGCGGTTGACTTCCTCATACGGCAAAAAAACAACTAAACTAGGCCGGTTCAAGCATTGATGGGCGGGGGGATAACCAGGGGAATATTCCTGGTCATTTTTTCGGTCCTATTTCACCCTTGTTTTTTACTGGGACCTAAAAAATGACTACTGCACAGAGGCGCAACTGTGCCGAAGACTTGAATTCAAGGTTTGATCTGAAAATGGAATTAAAAATCATAAGAAATAAGATTCCATTCAGTTCATATGACGCTCAAACTATACTCACGTTCTAATGTGAACACAGCGCGTGTTGTGTTTCTGTTCCTCACAACTGCACCCCAGATTTTTCAAGAGCCGTTTACCCGCTACCCATTATGAACAATCGTGTAGAATCCATTAATATATGAACAACCTAGAATCCATTTATAAATAGTATGATCATTATTTCATCATTATTACTACAAGCTTTGCGAGACCCGTCGTGTCAATTTTATATTACGTGATGAAGTTGTGAGGCCTCCCATTTGAACAATGTAAATGTCCATTTTTTGTCACAGATTGTTTCAAAGATCCGCCGAGCTGGTTTTCATGATTTTTGCGGTTATCAATAGGAGATATACTACTCGAGATGAGCCCGCTCTATCTATGTAGATTAACTCACGGGAGCTCGCAAATCGTTCCCTATGGGTTGGGCCGCACGGTGGACTGGGGGCATACCCTTTTAATAACAAATTAATAAGTCATATTTTTCAATTTGTTTAAAAATTTCTTTTCGTTCCCCTAAAACAACATTTTTTTATGTATTGTTTACCTCTGGGTATTTTAGCATCAAATCAAGAATGGGCACTTCTTTTTTTGGTCAAACGAATTTTCAAAGAATCTTCACAGAGTTAGCAGTTCATTTCGCGCCTTCGGCAAAGTTTGGATCCTAACGAGCATTTTGAGTGCAACATCCCAATAACATTTCATTTACGGTGTAATTACATAATCGGAGAAACAAGGAGAGTGACTGCAGGATATTTCTTTATCCTCCCGCATTTTTTCCTGTTCAAGTAGTAAGAAACGAATTGTCTTGTGAAGAAGTGTTAACTTGGTGGGATATCCCTTCAAGTTTTGCACCTGCGAAACTCTGAAGCGACTGCAATAGGAAAAATCGTAAAATCTACGCACACATTGGATGATGCTATCCTCCGTGCTTCAAAAACGCTAAATGTCCGCAATAATCTGAGACGTAAGTAAATCTGTTCAAAGTTGTTTACGTCGCAACCGCGGTGTTAGGTATCTGTTTTAATCAGCTCGAATATTCTAACTCCCTGAGACGTTTAAAAGTCCCCCAATCTCCCCCCAAAGATGTGTTGTTTTGAAGTATCTCTATTTTTTTTTAAAAAAATAATGCAATGTGATGTCTTGCGGGAATAGGTACTTATAGTCCCCCGTGATTCAGTTCGGGTTTCTTTCGGGTGGCAATTTTAGATTGAGTAAACAAGGCGTAGGGAATAATATCGTTTGCTGGACATTCTCACTTTTCTGGCAGATCCGAATGCTTCCGTTTTATTGGGTCCAATCGTATACATTGAACCATACTGTAGATCATATAATTTGAATGGCTGCGATGAACCCCATGTCACAACCACACCACTGAAACTTTTTGACTCCCTTAATTTAAAAATCTGAATTTTTGTATATGCACCCATCAAGATGCTGAATGCCTCTAAGTAAATTAACTAACTAACCAATTATATAGTGAAATAATTGCATTCATGTCTACCCTATAATTAAATTTTTGCTTTTTTGAATTTTCAACTGTAATTTGAGGCCCCGGTTTTAAGAGCGGTTTAGGGAACTGAGATTTAAGAAGCCAAATAACGCCAAATGCCCACCTGTAGATCAAATCAATTAAATGCAAAATATTTATAGAGATCTTGTTTATGTTGACCTTTCATGACGAAAATGCCGTACGTCATCGGTCATGCTCTTCCCACTTATTGTTTCCCTGCAGGTATTCACAATGGAAACCAGAGCAATTTAGTATTTCACACTTTCCGTGCGGTTTCTCTTACGTGAGATGTATCGTCAGCAAAAAAAAAAAAAAAAAAAAAAATGAAAGAAAAGTTACTTTGCAGTCGAAGTTTTCACTCATTTTGAAAATGCGAAGCAAACAGAGAAAGCAGTAATCAAAGCAGATGTCGCAGGCATTTAGCAATCGCCGACCTAGGGCGACCAACTTGTGTAGATAATTTTTTTTTTTTTTTTTCAATGCAGAAATAAGGAAACTATATAAAAAGTACGGATAATTATACGTGGAATTCAAACAATAATTTCTTTCTCCTTTTATGGGCCAACTAGCAAACTTTCGAGTGCTATACTGAGAACTTCGACTTCAGTTACGTTTGATTCGGATAGGCAACTAAACCAACTGCCTGGTAAATGGGAGAGTATCGCCGGAATTTGAAGGCGCTCTAAGCCGAGGTCGTGCTCTCAAAGTTCTTTGACATTGAAACCTTTACTATGCCGATGCAAGCTAATGCTCAACGAGCCAACACCCAGCTGTTTGCCAATTCTTGGCGATTCCTAACTGCCAGCGACACCCTTAGATTTGAACAGCTCTGAAAATGTATGAATCCGGTTTTAATCATGCCTTCTTCTTCAGAGAGACAAAAAAAAAACGCTGCAATGATCATTCGGTTTTTTAATCCGGACTACTTATTCGACTGCAGGCTTGCGTCAATCCTTTAGTGCTCCTACAATAATGAAATTTTTACATAATTTCTTTGCCATGCTACACTTAAGGATAATTAACAATTGAACAATCAAGCAATGAATAAAATTAAATTAAATCTAACTAGTTATTAACTAAAAAGACTTACAAAACAATTATCACTCTTGACTGAAATTATAGTCTATGTTTTATCAATTCACACGCTACAACCACATATTTTTTTACCATTCTTTCCTCATCCGTCCTTCGCAATGTATCTATAATTTTTTTAAAGTTTAACGTCGATTCCACTAGAATCTCAACGGTGGGTGCCTGGGTTTTTAATCAGGCTTGAAGAGGTGAAAATTAAAAGAATAGTCGCGTTTTAGAGCGCGGCTCAGTGCTGCGCTCTAGAGGAAACGCGGCCAAGGGCCTGAGGGCCGTCTACATTGTCGTTCCTGTAAAAAGAACTATGTATATCAATAATTTATTAATTACGGAACTCCGTCAAAAATCTCCTTTTATCTCTATGTAAACCAAGAGTGGACCCTCCAGGAGAGGAGCCACTTGAGGAACGACTATTAAAGACGGCCCTCGAGGTGAATCTTTCAAGGAGGCCTCGTGGGTTCCGCTGCAGGAGCGACTTGCATCTCTCGGCCGCGGCGTTCAATGACGACCGAAACCGCCGTCAGTTCCGGTAAAAGTGCCTCCACACGGTCCGTCTGACGGTCGGGCGGACGGCCCGCCAGACGGTCCTTCGGGCATTCCGTCATCAGAAGGCATTCCAACGATCTAACTTCACTTTCAGCCTGAGTATTTCAACTATGGAACGTCATCTGTGTCAATAATATTGTCCTAGGGGTGTGAAGAAGGGTCACTATGCGGAGGCAAATCCAAGTTGCGGGGGGGGGCACGCCTCCCCGTTCGCCCGGAAAAAAACGCTCAATGTATCACAAAGCGGCGCTGCGTGAACGAAATCTCCCACGCAGCATCGCCGCAAAAGAATCCTTCCGATTGTCGATGTATGATATGCAGCAGGGGCGGACTAGCTCAATTTTTTTTTGGGGGGGGGGGGCATCGGAAGATGATTGGGGGTCTGCTCTGTCAAGTAAGGGCATGTTCCAAAGGGCCCTAAGAGGCTCTGCAATTATTTCTTTCCACCTCGAAAAATCTCCCCCCCCCCCCCTGATCTTTTTCTATACTCATCAAGGACGGACTGGCAAATAATCTTCGCCCAGCCCCAAAAATAGTTTGGGGCCCATGGCCCATCTTCATGAGAGGGTTAATGTGCCTAATGAGCCCCCAAAAGTTTGTTCAAAGGGGCCCCTGTGACGCACATTTGACCTAAGTTTAAAGGGGAGATCATCCCACAAGCCAGCAGCACCGCCGCAAAAGAATCCTTCCGATTGGCGATGTATGATATGCGGCAGGGGCGGACTAGCTCAATTTTTTTGGGGGGGGGGCATCGGAAGATGATTGGGGGTCTGCCCTGTCAAGTAAGGGGAGAGCATGTTCAAAAGGGCCCTAAGAGGCCTGCAATTATTTATTTCCGTCTCGAAAATCCCCCCCCCCCCCTGAACTTTTTCTATATTCATCAGGGACGGACTGGCAAAAAAATCTTCGCCCAGCCCCAAAAATAGTTTGGGGCCCATGGCCCATCTTCATAAGAGGGTTAATGTGCCTAATGAGCCCCCAAAAGTTTGTCCAAAGGGGCCCCTGTGACGCACATTAGACCTATGTTTAAGGGGGTGATCATCCCCTAAGCAAGCCGCCCCAGATACTCGAAAGACCCCTCTTCGAGCCCCTAGGAATATACGATTTTCATGTAAAAACCATAAACTGCGTTGACACGGATGTAGTTCCATAGTTGAAGTTCCTGCAAGAGGGTGAAAGTGAAGTTACTTCGGAAGAATGCCGTTCGACAGAATGTCCGAAGGACCGTCCGGCGAGCCGTCAGCCCGGCTGTCGGACGTCGGACCGTTGGACGCACGAGTAGGGGCCATCCGCAGACCCGCCTCGACTGCTGGCCGGACCCCCGCTGGACAGTAGCCCCTGAAACCCTTGGGCTGATTCATACCGCATTGGTATATTTATCAATGCGGTTTTCACCTGAGCATGGTTACCCGCCACGGAAAAAAAGAGTTTGGGTCTGCAACACGAGAGGGGCGGTAAAAAGGCGTTGCTTCACCATCCCTGTGTCTTGTGACTGCTGGACAGGGCTTTTGCCGGCCTTGGCGCGGCAGTTACGAGAGGCAGGGAGGGTGTAATAACGTCATTTTACCTATCCTATACCTTGTGTCTCAGACGCAAACCTCTTTTTTTCGGTGGCAGGTTCCTTTTTCTTCCTTCCTTCCCTTCCTTCCCTCCTCCCATCCCTCCCATCCTCCCCTTCCTTCGCCTCCTTCCCTCCTTCTCTCCCTTGCCTTCCTTCCCTCCTCTTCTGTTGCATGTTGGTGTTGCATATCCCTGTTGCATGTCGCATGGTATGTATGTTGGTGTTGCATGGTTCATGTTGTTTCTTCTGTTTCTTTCATCTTCCTCTTTTCCTTTTATTTTCTTTTTTCCCTTCTTTTTTTCTTTTCTTCTTCTCTTTATTTTCTTCTTCTTTTTCATTTTCTTCTTTTTCTTTTATTTTCTTCTTTTTCTGTTGCATGTTGCATGTTGGTGTTGCATGGTGCATGTTGCATGGTGCATGTTGTATGGTGCATGTTGTATGGTGCATGTTGCATGGTGCATGTTGGTGTTGCATGTTGCATGGTGCATGTCGCATGGTGTTGCATGTTTCTTCTTTTTCTTCAATTTTCTTCCTCCTTTTTCATTTTTCTCTATTTCGTTTATTTTCTTCGTTTTTCTTTTATTTCTTTTATTTTCTTCTTTTTCTTTAATTTCCTTCATTTTCTTTCATTCTCCTCTTCTCTTTTCTCCCTCTTTTTTCCTCTGTTTTTCTTTTTATTTTTTTTTCTCCTATTCCCCCTCTTTTTTCCCCGCTTTCCCCCCTCTTTTTCCCTTCTTTTTCCCTTCTTTTCCCCTTCTTTTTCCCTTCTTTTTTGCCTCTCTTTTCTATCTATTTTCATCTAGTTACCCTCTTTTTGCCCGTGCTTTTTACACCCCCCCTAACTCCCCCCTAACTTTAACCCTAATATCTCCCTAACTCTTTGTTCTCGTTTTAATCGAGCGGTATTCAGTAGGATGCCCCATAATAGTCAAGCTGACTTTAGAATGAGGCGGAAAATCCTTGTATTGAGTATTCCTTTGATTTAAAAGTTGTGATGTTGCCATCCATAATTATTCATAGTCCTCGCGTTCTATGGGAGATGATCGATGTCCAATTTGTCGATTTTTATTTGAGAAGGTATAAGAAGCTACCGAGATGTTGAGCAATTTTAACTGGGACTGTAATTTATTAAAAATTGAGATGTGTCTGTCAGCTTACAGGTAATGAGTTGAGTCCACATTGAGTTTTTTAATTTGCCAATGATGAGAGGATTTGGAGAGGAATTTACTTTTTTTAGGACTAAACTGTACTGACGTTAAGGATTGAATTGTGCGTTTTCCCAATCCAACCAAGTGTTCATCAGCATGCACTATTGCACATCTACCTATGAGTTGAGCTCAAAATAATTTCCACAATTTTTTTTCTCATGAGAAAATGAGAGCGGAATGATGCAACGGTAGCTAGTATTTTTTACCATAGTCACTTAAACGTGTATCGTGTTTGTATGTAGGGAGGAATATCAGCAGCGACGAATGTTCTTAGCAAATCTATGAGATGAGTCAAAAGTCCCCTGCAAATATATGAGATGAGTCAAAAGTCCCCTGCAAATATATGAGATGAGTCAAAAGTTCCCTGCAAATATATGAGATGAGTCACAAGTTCCCTGCAAATATATGAGATGAGTCAAAAGTTCCCTGCAAATCTATGAGATGAGTCAAAAGTTCCCTGCAAATCTATGAAATGAGTCAAAAGTTCCCTACAAATATATGAGATGAGTCGAAAGTATTTTTACAAGCAGCTTTCTTTGCCTACTATTGAATTTCAAGGAGTACTTGTAACCTCAGCATGAATATGAATTCTGATTCACTATGTAAATTATAATATGAGCATGCCAATGTGTCAGTCAAAGGAAGGGGATGTTTACAATTTTTTTTTTTTTGTTATATAAGAGAAATTCCATGAGATTATAGGTGCATATAACGAACTGCATATTGACGAAATTCGCGATTCTCTGTCAAAACACATCCACATCTAAATTACGGGTACAATGAAACTTATTATTTTAATATTTTTTTCTTAGATGAGCGGAATTTGAGGAGAATTGAAGTTCATAATTGTAAGAAGAAAATTTTATAGTTTACGAGGTGGAATATTTATGAGTTGAGTCGGAAGAGCTTTTACCTCATCAGGTTTTCATAATTTAGTGACACAATTTTGGGCTTTGTTTCGTCATCGAGTTTATTCAGTAGAAGAAGTACAACCATTTACTTAACTTCATAACATGAAGTTTCATGAAGTTGGCATGAAACGCAGAAAAAGTAAAATCTCAATTTTGGAAATTTGACCAAAAAAAAAAAAAAAATTATAAGCCAAATTTCAAAGTTTTTTTTATCGAATTCTCGGATAATTGTTGTGAGTTGCCCCTATAAAATCGTTCAAATTTAGTGGAGAATGATATTCCATTTTGCATCTCTGTTCACCGGCAACTAAATTTACAATTTGAGTCCACATTACTGTTCACAGTTTTTCCCTTCCAATTAAACAAATTGGAGTGGCATTGTCAGTTGCTAAAAAATTGCTTTCCAGCAATAGTGTAAGAAATCTGCTTAAATTTTTCCTAACAGCCGCTTTCACAGCGGTTCAACCCCCAGTCAAACGTTAATCAAATTTTGATGCTCTACAACATCTTTTGGACGCCAAACGTCCAGATTTAATAGAGATAACATTGATCGGAAAACGTAACATGTGCGGTGAGACTATTGAACCTTCAGCGGATATTTTCTCGAATCACTTTCAGGAACTGAAATGATAGTAAACATGCTCAAGCTCTGCGTTTGTATGATTTGAAATGGGCACCAAACTAAGAAAAGCCTTCATTTTCATTATTATATTTCTGGAATGAATCCAGTCGAATTTTTAAACTATTTATCATTATAGCTACGCCATTTTTTTATTTTATTTTAGTATTGTGTATGACCTAAATATTTTGAAAACTAGTATGGGCAGAATTTAAATCAGTGCTGATGCAAGTGTATCTTTAACCAATATTTAATGTTATTTTAAATATTTTAATGGCCAAGTTTTTCTGTGAAGTCTCAGTGACATAGTGTTGTAAGTGCTTTCAGCTTGGCGTCGTGCAATTGGATAACCTGCTGCTGGTATGTACCGAAAAACTCTACTTTTTCGTTTCTCTCTCTTATTTATATATATATGAGTCGCTTTTATAGCGCTCTTTGGCGCTGTGCGACGCCTAATCGCCACAAAGCTCGGTCTTCCCACAGGTCATCAGGGAGTTGACAATCTCTTATCTCATTTAACACCCCCTGTCGCCAACCTCTCACTGGGCGTCCCCTACGTCTCCTCCCAGGAGGAACCCAATCAAGCATCTTTTTTGGCAGCCTCTCTTCCGTCATCCTATTGACATGACCATACCAAACAAGTTGTTTGGTCATGACGTCGAACACGATGTCATTTTCGACTTCCATTATCTGACGCACTCTATCATTACGGACCCGATCTCTCCTAGAAATTCCTGCTGACCTTCTCCAGAAATCCATCTCCGTTGCTCTTAGCATATCCTGTGTCCGTTTCTTCAGCTGCCAAACTTCACATCCGTATGTTAATATACTTTTGACTACAGCGTTGTATATCCTCCTCTTGTTATCTTTGGAAATCCGCTGATCCCAGAGGATTCCATTTAAAATCGCTATAGCCTTCCTTGCTAAGGCGTTCCTTTCCCTGATAGCTTGATCCGTCCTTCCATCCTGGGTCAACCGCACTCCCAAGTACTTAAAGTGCTCGCAGCCTTTGATCTGCTGCCCATCCTCCAACTCAATGCTTTGCTGATCACCGCCAAAAGTCATCTTCTCAGATTTGGATATGCTGACTTCCAGACCCCACTTCCGATACTCTTCTACTAGCTTGCGCATCATGTATTCCGCGTCATCTTGATCTTGAGCAACCACCACCTGGTCATCAGCAAAGCACAGAGTAAACAGAGTTTCGAGATCACCCAAGGGGACACCCATACCAGAGCATTTCTTTTTCCATTCTTTTAGCACGCACTCGAGATAAATTTTAAATAATGTTGGCGACAAACAACATCCCTGTTTTAAACCCTTAGTCACATAAAATCCCGCTGACAACCCCCCATGGCACTTAACTTTGGTAAAACTCCCTTTATAAAATCGCTTAACAGCGTCAATCAACCCCCCGTTAAAATTCGATTTTTCCAAGGCCTCCCAAAGTTTCACCAACGGCACGCTGTCATACGCCTTCTGGAGATCCACAAAAATTAAATGCAGTTCCTGAGCTACGGCCATTTTCTTCTCAATGACCTGGACAATAACAAAGAGGTGATCTATCGTAGACCTGCCAGCTCTAAAACCAGCCTGCTCCTATGCTTCGTGATCCTGCCATTCGTCCTCGATCTTCGCTTTCAGTATCTTCCCGTACACTTTGCTTATTGTCCCGGTCACTGAGAGCCCCCGGTAGTTGTTACAGTCGTCCTTCCTTCCCTTCTTTTTGTAGATGGCCTTGATCCAAGACTCCTTCCACTCCCTTGGTACCTCGTCACCCCTGATGCATTGTTGCATCAGTTTTCTGAGGCACTCAAAGAGCTTGGCAGTCCCGTACTTGACCAACTCGACAGGAATCCCACCAGGACCCGGTGCTTTGTCATTAATTAGCTCTTTAACCGCTTTAATTATGTCACAAGTGTGGATCTCCAAGTTGTTCATTCTTCCGTTGTCCGTGCTGTTGTCTCGAAACTCTGGGCGCCTTTCCGTCAAAAGATCTTTAAAATGATCCTCCAGTTTTTTAAGTGATATCGGAGATATCACTTGATAATCACGATGTCGCGCTTCATGTCTCTACGTAAACCTTTAATTAACTTCCAGCTCTCAGCACTTTTTCTCCCCCCTAGGTAGGTGTTAATTCTAGAACAGTTGCTTTCCCAAGCTTCATTCTTCTTCCGTGTTATGAGGCTCCTAACTTTAGACTGAGCTTTCCTGTAAGCAACTTTATCTTCAGTCTTTTTAGACGACAGAAATGTAAGGTGTTTTTGCCTCTTAAGATTTATCTCGTCTTCAATTTCTTCATCCCACCAGTAAGGATGCTGGTATTTATTACTGGTTTTGTGAACACCTAGGGCTTCTTTCGCTGCAGAGTGGATACAATCTTTGATGAACTGATACTGCTCTTCCGTGGTACCCGAGAGTCCATCCCCCAGCTTCTCATCTAAGCGTTTCCGATACAGAGCCTTGACACTAGGGTGCTCCAAACTTTCGATGTTATACCATACTTCATGTACTTCTCTCTCTTATTTATGATCTAATATTTATCTGCTTGTGAATGAATTGATTGTCGCAGCTGAAACGAACTCTCTATTATCGTTATAGCAGCAAATGATGTGTATCAGTGCAAAAACACGTAACTAATGTCATGTTGGCTCAAAATCGCGTCTATCGTAAATTCCGAAATAAGAAGGATATTTTTCGATTTAAATCTAAATATTTTCAAGATTTTCAAAATACTTAACTCGTGCGGCAATTCGTCGCTTGGCTGACAAAAGGGCGTAATTACAATTTGAGATGAGCCTTGGAAAGCATTGAGTTAAACGGACGAAAGGGCTCATCGCGTATTGCAGTTACGCCCTTATGTCCGGGTGAAGAATTGATACTTGCGATGCAACGCAACGGCCAACGACGAGCGTTTCACGGGTGAAAGAGAAGCCTTCATTCGTGCGAGATACCACAACATATGCAAGAGATTTCTCGTTGCATCCATCAACGGGGGAATTTGGGAATAGATCATCAATGATAATGCAAGAGAGACGGGGAAAAATAGGGAATTGACCTGTGAACAGGGCAAGGATAGACTGTTAAAACGTTTCTTTAATTTTTTTGTGCCTCCGGCATTTTACGCACAATGTTAATGAGGAATTACGTACTATGCTATTGCGCAATTTTTGCGATGTTCAGATGAATGTCGTGTCATTCATTACTGTTTGACGGGTGAAACTAGAGTAAGCAACTGTTCGAACTACGGAGTAGGTATGTAGCGACATGCAAAAATTTCAGGAAAATCTTAGGTTTCCGCCTTCTCAAAATTGCCGTTTCTGCTCGTGTCTATTAAAAAATCGCGTATTTTCCGCAACATTGAGGTGAAAATTGTGTGATCTTTAGTGATCTTCATGAATCACTGGAAAATTCTTGCACAGTCTGCGCGAAATGTAAATGTAGGTGAATTTGAATGATTTTATGATTTTATCGAACCGCTGGAATAATCGCGTATATTTCCGGCGATGTTTCGGTGATTGTTGCTTAAAATCTCATTTATATTTTTAGTATCTTTGCAAAAATCGCGCATTTTCCGCGGTACTGACTACTGAGATGGACAGCGTTTGATTCTGCAGGAGTTACCGAATCCACTGGAAATGCCGCGAATTGAGATGAAACTCGCGCAATGTATCGATTCTTCACATGCGGAAATCAGGCGAGCTACTATTCGAACTCCGTACATTGTAGACGGGTGGTATCACGCAAAATTGAAGGGAAAATTTAGGTTTTCAAATTACTGACTCAGGTGAACATTTTGCTCCCATCGACATCAAAATCGCGCATTTTTCGCTGTATCGATCAAAAAATTGTGGGTCTCGTGTGATCTTTCTGAACCGCTTGAAATGTGCATGTGTACCGCGATATTGAGGTGAATAAAGCTTAATTTTTAATTGTTTTACAAAACCGCTGGTAACATCACGTATTAGCCACAAAGTTGTGGTGATTATCGCGTAGTTTCTCATTTTTTCTTAAAACTTCCTGGAAAAATCGTGAAGCCGAGATGAATGCTGTATAATTTTTTCGGACGAAGCGAATACGCTGGAAAAATCGCGGACTTCTCGCGATGTTTCGATTGAACTTTCCTCGAAAATTTCGAAAAGTCGTGTAATATGTCCCATCTGCACATGCGAAAATGAAGCCAGCAATTATTCGAACTCTGGAGTAGGTACGTGGTACCACGCGAAATTGAAGGAAAATTTTAGGTTATCACCATCTTGAATTACGGATGTTAACTTTAACAAACATCGATGTAAAGATTACGTATTTTCCGCAATATCGAGGTGAAAAGTGTGTGTTCCTAATGTTCTCGCTCAGTTCTGAAAATTTGAGTGTATGCTGCCATTTTGAAATAGTAACGATTAATTTCTAATATTTTTGCGAAATTGCTAGAAAAGTCGCGCATAGTTATCGCAATATTGCGAGGGTTATACTATTTTTACATATTACTATTTTACATTATACTACCTATTTTAACCTACTTTTTTTGCATTATCTCCGGGAAAATCGCGCATTTCTCACGGCTTCGAGATTGAAAGCGCGTAAAAGCTTAGGATATAGTGCATACGCGAATGTAATTCCTCATGGTTTGTTCGAAATCGCAAGAAAAATCTTGCATTTCCGGCGATATCGAGATGAGAAGCGAGTATTCGTTTGGAATTTAATGCATCCGCTGGAAAAATTACGCATTTACCAGGATACCGAGATAAATTGCGCGTAATTTCTCAGTTTTGAACAAGTGAAAACCAAGGGAGCAACTACTCGAACTCCGGAGTAGGTATGTGGTATCACTCAAAATTGAAGGAAAATCATAGCTCTTTTATTTTCACGAATTATGGGCACGATAAATTCTATGCTCGCACCGGTATAAAACTCGCGATAAGTTGAAAATTGATAGTTCTCATTCAGTCGCTAGAAAATATGGATGTACCTATGCCGCGATATTGCGGTGGATACGAGTAATTTTTATTGATTTTTCAAAACCGATGGAGAAATTGCGTATTTGGCTCGATATTGCGGAGATTATCGCGTAATTAAAATTGTTTCTGCGAAATCGCGGGTAAAATCGTGCATTTTCGGCCATATCGAGATAAAAAGCGAGTAATCGTCTAGGAATTCAACGCATTCTCTGGAAAAATCATGGTTTTTCCGCGATACTGAGATGAATTGCACATTATTTTGATTTGATGAATCCGTCGGCGGAAATAACGCGTATTTCTCGCATTTTTGATATGAAACTCGGCTAACTTTTATATTCATCACACGTGGAAACGATGCGAGCAACTATTCGAACTCTGGAGTACGTATGTGGTATCACGCGAAATTGAAGGAGAATCTTATTGCTTCACCTATCTCAAGTAACTGACATTTATTAGTGTAATGCTGGCATCGATATTAAAATTACGCATCTCTGGCAATATCGAGATGAAAAGCGAGAAATCGTGTAGGGGATTCAATGCGTCTGCTGAAAAATTCACGCATATTCCGCGATAATGAGATGAACTGGACTTAAATTCTTCTGATGTAGTGAATCCGTCGAAAATAACGCGAATATCTCGCGATTTTGAGATGAATCTCGCGCAATTTCCCTCTCCTTATTCGAACTCCGGAGTAGGTATGTGGTATCACACGAAATAGAAGGATAATCATAGCACTTCTATCTCAAGTTATTGACGTTTATGAATGCGATGCTCGCATCAATATAAAAATCACGCATTTACGGCGATATCGAGATGAAAAGCGAGAAATCGTGTAGAGGATTTAATGCGTCTGCTGAAAAATTCACGCACATTCCGCGACAATGAGATTAACTTGGCTTAAATTCTTCTGATGTAGTGAATCCGTCGAAAATAACGCGAATATCTCGCGATTTTGAGATGAATCTCGCGCAATTTCCCTCTCCTTCACACGCAGAAACGATGCGAGCAACTATTCGAACTCCGGAGTAGGTATGTGGTATCACACGAAATTGAAGGATAATCATAGCACTTCTTTCTCAAGTTATTGACGTTTATGAATGTGATGCTCGCATCGAAAAAAAAATCGCGCATTTACGGCGATATCGAGATGAAAAGCGTGTAATCGTGTAGGGGATTTAATGCGTCTGCTGAAAAATTCACGCACCTTCCGCGACAATGAGATTAACTTGGCTTAAATTCTTCTGATGTAGTGAATCCGTCGAAAATAACGCGAATATATCGCGATTTTGGGATGAATCTAGCGCAATTTCCCTCTCCTTCACACGCAGAAACGATGCGAGCAACTATTCGAACTCCGGAGTAGGTATGTGGTATCACACGAAATTGAAGGATAATCATAGCACTTCTTTCTCAAGTTATTGACGTTTATGAATGTGATGCTCGCATCAATATAAAAATCGCGCATTTACGGCGATATCGAGATGAAAAGCGAGAAATCGTGTAGGGGATTCAATGCGTCTGTTGAAAGAATCACGCATATTCCTCGAGAATAAGATGAACTGGGCTTAAATTCTTCTGATGTAGTGAATCCGTCGAAAATAACGCGAATGTCTCGCGATTTTGAGATGAATCTCGCGCAATTTCCCTTTCCTTCACATGCGGAAACAGTGCGAGCCACTATTCGAACTTCGGAGTTGGTATGTGGTATCACACGAAATGGAAGGATAATCATAGTACTTCTTTATCACGTTATTGACGTTTATGAATGTGATGCTCGCATCGATTTAAAAATCGCGCATTCACGGCGATATCGAGATGAAAAGCGAGAAATCGTGTAGGGGACTCAATTCGTCTGCTGAAAAATTCACGCATATTCCGCGATAATGACATGAACTGGACTTAAATTCTTCTGATGTAGTGAATCCGTCGAAAATAGATTTTGAGATGAATCTCGCGCAATTTCCCTCTCCTTATTTGAACTCCGGAGTAGGTATGTGGTATCACACGAAATTGAAGGGTATTCATGGCACTTCTTTATCACTTTATTGACGTGTAATGTGATGCTCGGATCGATTGAAAAATCGCGCATTCACGGCGATATCGAGATGAAAAGCGAGAAATCGTGTAGGGGATTCAATGCGTCTGCTGAAAAATTCACGCATATTCCGCGATAATGAGATGAACTGGACTTAAATTCTTCTGATGTATTGAATCCGTCGATAATAACGCGAATATCTCGCGATTTTGAGATGAAACTAGCGCAATTTCCCTCTCCTTCACACGCAGAAACGATGCGAGCAACTATTCGAACTCCGGAGTAGGTATGTGGTATCACACGAAATTGAAGGCAGATCATATTTCTCTTTCTATCTCAAGTCCAAGAGAACATTTTTCTTGGGGGTTTCAAGAATTTTCCTTTGGTGCAAACTTGTTTAAAGTTGGGACCGAAGGCTCTGAGAAATGGACCGAATAGTATTTTCAAACTTGCCTAATAATAGGTATTTTATTGAGACACATGTGGCAACGATGTTACCCTTTTACGTTGATTTTCCTTAGCACGGCAGCCTAGTGGTGGAGGTCTGCGCACAGAAAACCCAGAATGCTCAAGAATTCTCTTTTTCCGCATATTTTAAAGTAGTGTAGATACGTAGTACATAAGAATTTCTTGAAGCAATATCAATCCACTTAAAGTAAGTTCAAAGTTGTACACTTATTTTGAGCTTCCATTTTAACGTGCTTCGCAGAGAAAACCAAGATGTCGTCCGACTAAATCCTTAACTACGCGATCTCTTTTTCCATTCTGCGATGCCTCTGCCGCGATTCATGGTTCAATGGTTCATGCAGCGTAGCCGATGATATTACTATACTGGCATGCACGGATCGTAAATGTTGGCAGAGGGGCGCGCGATCGAAAGAAACATCGTGGTCGCAGGGCTACACTGCCTTGCCATGGAAAAGCGGCGTATGAGCCTTTATTAGTTGCCAAATTTCCCATATGAAAATATTAATTTTAATGAAAGCTATGAGTATTTCTCCTTAAAGTTTTACGTACTTCCGTTCGAATTTCGAATGAAATGCTCTGAAAAATTGGAAGAAAAATGTCCAAAATTTTCCCCTACTCAAGAAAACTCTTTTCGTATTGAAGAAAATTTGGCAACGCCCATCCCATAGGCTCTTATGGTGTCTTCATTAGCACGGCAGTTTACTCGGACGCCTCTTAAGTCTTATACCTTGCTCGGCAATGCGTGTTTGAATGTGAGCTCGAAATACGCAACTTCGAACTCGTTTTTCGTGGTATGATATCATTTCCCAAAATATGGGTAAATTACTATGTATCAAGTATCATTTCTGCTTTTAAAAAATGCAATATAATCAAAAATTAATGAAAATGAACAAGCTCATCGTGTGTCAGTGTCATTTAATGCACCTCATCAGTGAAAATTCTCCTCCATTTCTTCTGTGTGCCTAACGTCTAGTAATAGTATTATAATGGTCGTTCCATCTTCTGTTTCAGGATTGACAGTCAGGAGCCTCTCATAAGGTACGTAGATTTCATCTTCTAGATTGACACAATCTCTGTTTACTCAACTGTACAATTTTCCATGTCAAATTTTAAATGGAATAATTTCAGGAGGATAAATTGGATCTTGAAATGATTTTCGTTTAAAATCTTTTCTCGTTATCATTATAAAAACAGGTTGTGAACTTTGAAGTAACTGATCATCAAATTCTCGACTGTTAGTTAGGTATTTCTTATTTTAAAACTAGGCCATCCATGCACACAAACTTATTTATCGCATTATGATGCCCACTGGCACTATATGACTCCTTACCGCCGGCTGATTATTGAAATTGATGAACAAAGATGACTTAGACAAACGGGTGGTTGCAATGGACTAGTGAGAAAGATAATAGACCAACTAACCTAACCCACAAGAGACCCTATTTAGTCAATCATTTTCTCCCTGCCTATCTCATTCTAATTGTCTATCAATTTCAATGATCAGCCCAGCCCGCTGGATCTAACACCAGCAAATAAATGGAGATTACCCTGAGCCTGAAGAAGGTACTTTTGACGTTTTGATTTTGCGAAAAACAGCAATAAGTAGCGGGCGCCGATAGAAAGTGGCGTTATCAGCAAAATCGTAGAGAGATAGAAGAAATAGGAAAAAAATAAAGAAGAGAGAGGATGAAGATATTTTATAAAAATGTGATAAAATAAGGAGTAGAAAAACAAGCAATACAATAAAATAAACTAAGGTAAAATAATATCAAATCTGACAAATTGAAATAAAGCTAGTAGGCTACGTCCCCTGACAGCTTCACGGTCCAACCCCCGAATGCGCCTCGGGCTTTAGGCGTTAAACGTAACGCATTTGCCGCAAAATAAGAACCACAGGCGCAGAGGTCGAAAATCCTAGATCACGCGATCCTAGAATCGACATTTTTGTGGAAAGTCCTCGATTTTTTTTCTTCTGAAAAGTTCAAAAATTGCGATTTTTGCTTCAAAGTTTGAAGTTGTGGAAGCTAGCCTACCCCAGTTTTATTGTCACTATTCACCCACTTTCGCATGCGAAGTTTACGATGCGCTGAAAAATCGGGTGGTTATCGATCAGCACGGACTTTTTTAAAATTACTGCTAAGTTGGACCGGGAAACGGGAAAATTATTTTCAGTTTGGTGGGACAGTTAGGGAATCAATTCACGAAATCCCCGTTGAAAAGTTTGTGAGTAGCATATCGACGGTGTAAGTCGGGCTATCACATAACTCGGTTTGCGACGTCGCAGACTTCCAGTCATACTTCATTTTTTAAAGGGAAAACTACTCAACGGCAATCCTTTAAAACTGCCGTGATTTTTCTTTTCTGTGCGAAGAAAATTCTACAAAAACTTCAAGGAATTATGACAATTTTTTCTCCTTTAAAAAAATAACGTAGAGACGGATATTTCCAGACACCGCAAACGAGATCTATTCTTTCTTCCCTGAGTAGCTGGAATATTCAGGGTTTTTCTCCTCTCTCTCTCTCTCTCTCTCTCTCCCCCTCCCTCCTCCTCACCCTCCCCCCCCTCTCTCTCTTGGTGTGAATTTAGACAGTGTTTGACTCTTGACTTATCACCGTCGATTAATGCATCACGGGCTGAGGAACCGAGTTGTCACGCCCAACAGTTTTCAGACGGACAACGTGTGGCTATTGAGAATATAAGGCGCCGAGTTAAACGCCCATGATACATTTGTTACATTGTCTAATAACGCCGCAACGCAAGGAAGGTGTCAACATCATGAATTAGGATTCTTACGTTGAGGGAATCTGGATGAATAATAACCTTCATCATCATAATCAGAATTTCCTCGCATTTCCCACAACACTTCTTCCTTTACTTTTAATATTTGACTCATTGGCAATTGAGGTTTCTTAGTCCATTTACTGGCACAGCCAGTCAAAATTGTTTGAGTTTCGCTTAAAATGTTCATAAATCTGTGAAATGTGATATTGCGTCATTATGAGTTGCGTCGTCGTTGCGTCAAACTTAAAATCGTCGTTTGCCTGATTAAAAGTGCCGCATGGGGAGCGGCTGGATCAGATGTCTTCGCGATAACAATATTAAAATGAGAAGAGAGGAAAAAATCGTAATTTTTTCAAAATATATTGCGTGAACTGTAAACGCTAATTCTTTACCTATTTATCAATTGATTTCGAACTTTTTGAAAAACGTCTTGGGTTTTTAATGAGGAAGTTCATGATTTGATGCAATAGTCAGCTCATTGTTTGGTTATCTGCGGTTAGCTCATTGTTCGGTAATCTGCTGCGGACTGAATGTGAGTCTTTAAACTTGGATGCCTTCGAATGCAGAACTGCAAGATCTGTTGCATCTTGTGTATTTGAAGGCGCTTTGAATGTCTCAAAACTCTCCCGCATACAATTATTGCCATAACGAAGGGCTGTTGGTCGGATGCACTAGCAAGCTGCTAGCACTATAGTTAGACGATAACGCAGCGGTGCGCTCATGAGCCAGTGAAGAACCAGTGGAACCAGCGAAACTGGAAAGTTCTTTTAGAATAAAACTGACCTGCACAACCTATGCTTAATAGATGGTGTTCCTCCGAGTATACCAATTGTGGGATTGAACTTTGTGATGCTTAGCTCTCCATAGTTTAATAAATACTCTATAGATAGATACTTTTGTATGCGTGTATCGCGTATGGCGATTTTTGACGCAACTCTTTGCGTCCGTTAGCATAATGATCATAAGGAGCAAGAAACCGTCATTTAGCTTTTAACTTAAAAAGTTTTAAGTAGCTGTTATGTAAAATGTTACAGTGATATTGTAAAACAAGAATGTTTCGTGTTTGTCCAAATGCCTTTTTCAAAAACTTTAATTTTTAATAGAAAGATCAAGCATTACCACGTATGTTGACTTTTTACAGACTAATCAAGCAGTGGCGTGGCCATTGTTATGCCGTTTAAACCTATGGAAAAGGATCGATAAACAGGCTGTTCGCAGGGTTGTCAGTCACAAGGTCTACAGACATAATGTCTACTGCAAAAATGTCTACTTTTTTTCGTCTACTACACAAATGTCTACAGTTAGTATGTCTACTATTAAAAAGTTTTTTTAAAAGAAAGTCTATTTACTACATGTCTACAGTTATAAATGTCTACATAATTAGATGTCCGGTGATGGATAATTTCCCGCAAAATTCTGAAAAATCATAACCTATAAATAATAAATCATAATTTTTCCTGCAAAATTGGCGACTTGGTAATACCTCATACGCGTTACTAAAATTCTGATTTTGCAATTACTGGCGGGCCACATTAGAATCAGACATCCGATTAAAAAATCGTACAGGAGGAATATGAGAAGACTTGAAGGAATTGTTGCTCGGTATACCTTCTACAAAGGAGATAATATGGTTGACAGATACTTGCATGTAATCGGGCATTGCCATAAGGTGTTCCCGGAAAATCGAAACGACCAAGACGACGAAAACCCAGACGACCCAGCTGCTTAAAGCTCTGAGGCAGGCTTTACGACATTTTAGGTAATTTCTTTTTTAAATTAATAATTCTTAATAATGTCTACACTATATCCGCAGTCTACACGTTTATAGTCACCGTACACGGTAGACTTTCAACAAATAGACTTTCTTTTTAATAAACTTCTTAATGGTAGACATACCAACTGCAGACATTTGTGTAGTAGACAATAAAAAGTAGACATTTTTGCAGTAGACATTATGTCTGTAGACCTTCTGACTGGAAATCGTTCGCAGCGAACACCTTAATAATCGATTCTTTAACATAGGTTTAAACTACATATCAATCGATGTATCGCAATTCACGCCACGCCACTGTAATCAAGAATAAACTCTCTCCAGAACTCATCACATACAACGATATCTGATCGGCCTTTCTTTAAAGGATATTTTTCAATCGAAATTCAGAACTTTTCAGGGTCACCGTTGAAAGATTAAGGTGCATGAAGTAGTTGATAGTAGCGATGAATAATGGTGGTTGAAATAAATACTCGGTTAAAGTTCTGCTACCTAGTTTAAAAAACTTAGTTCGGGTCCTTGCGAAATTTTGGGACTGTTGCGCTCTTGAGGAAGAGCACAATGGATTTTCCCTCTGTTAAGGTTCATCAATGTCAAAACACGGTGAATGCGAATGGTGATGGGTCGTGGTCGCAGGAGCTCACTCAGACACCTTCATGAATGCGTGTGTCTAATACTGAGAGGGTACTGTCGAAATCAGTTTTAGGAATGGACATACTCATGCTTGAAAGAACTATGTTGTGGGCAAATCTAATACACATAGTTCCTTGCAGCATGAACACATCCCAATGATGATAGTAGGAAGGCTCGGAAAAGGGAAGGGGAGGGCAGTCTATAAATTATCGAGACAAAGGGGATTTGTCCAACATCAAATGCAGTTGTTCCAACCGGGGAAAATGATACAACGAGGTTATCGGATTATTAAGGTGTGGATAATTTTAGAAACCCTTTCCTTAGCGTTATTTTTACTGCGAGGAAAGGGGTCCGAAGCATAATGTGTGAATTGTTATTTTAATAGCTCTGGGCCCCCTCCCTCCTCAGCATTACCCCTCCGCGTAGCGTCAGGACGGCGCTATTCTCCCCTCCATCATCAAATCATCAAGAACTCGTTCATTGTAGTAACATCTGCTTCGCCATAGCGCGACGCGAATCTCATATCGGTCCTTGGCCGTCGATCCTATACTGTCCCTTCAATCTGCGCACATTTACATGCTAATTTCTTGCCAAGTCCTTCGCAACCGCTGACGGTGTATTGCGGGTAATTGGCGGAGCAGCTATTCGGGGAACGCCTCTAAGACGGTTTTTGGCACGTTAAAAATTGAACAAGCGAAACGGTGCTATCTTTATGGGCTCAGCTGGAAACTCCCCGTCTGGAATGCTTTCCCTCTCGGTGTACGAGGGGTGGAAAGTCTCCGAATCGGACCTGCGTTTTATTATGGGTTTTAACTTCAATAAATAATACTTATTGTATTTCTCATCAGTAAATTTAAATTTATTTAAGTAATATTTCGCAAATTGTACACTATTAAACCCTCATGCAATGCCTCGATGGATGAGGTCATTTACCAATTGTATGGTTTTCCGATAAAATTTAACAAAGGCCCATGAAGTGCCATAATGCATGATGATATTTTTTGACTCGATAACCTTCGTCAAAGCTCCTAAACAAACCCTCACGAGTTGCGGTTGCTTCATTTTTTCTGAAATCCGTACAAATTTAAGTCAAATGATCCGACAGAAATTGAATTTTCCCACATGCACTCTAGGGAAAAGAATCGACAGTTAACTTTTTTAACTTTTTAACAAACCTAACTCGAAAATTGCAGCGATTTTGCAATTTGGCAACTCCGCTCTTCCTCCATTAAATCCATCCAAAAATATCGATTTCGGGGCCGCAAACTGCTTCACCGGGAATCGATTGTTTTACATGCATTTAAACGGAGGAAAAACAGGGTTTCCAACTTTCAAGAATCACCACTGCCTACCACTTTCGAAAGCACTTAACACTGAAAAAAAATTCTCGGCGTTTCACCAAGGTCCGTTGGTACCCTTACCATCTCACTTTTCCCCAATTATTGGTAATTTTACCTAGACAGACTGGTAAGCTTACCTAAAAACCGGTATTTTTACTGTTTTTTCAGGTAAGAATACCACTTTTATCGGTAATCAATTCCCGGTAACTTTCCCATTTTATCTCGGTAATTCTACCACAGTCGATAAAAAATATTGGCGTTTTTACCGGGGTCCAGTAAAATTACCGAGGAAGTCAATAAATTTACCGAAATTTCTCGGTAAAATTACCAATTCCATAAATGGTAATTTCACCAAGAAAAAACTGGGATCAAATGGACTGCATTTAGCAATTTGGACCTATGAATTCTGGCTCATCTGAAGAAACACTTATTTGCATAGGGAAACTAATGGTACATACGTTGTTTTTAAACCGGGCCGGAATGTATAGGTCCAAATCACAAAATGCAGTCCAAATAGAACCCTGAATTCGTGGTAATTTTACCCTTTTCTTAGTAAATACGTCGATATTTTTTTTTCAGTGAACGTCCCTCACATCCCGGTTACGCAATACATGAACGACCCCTCGCGCCTCGGTCGGTCGGCGCGTCGATTTATTCTGGAGTTATCTCCCCCGAGCTTCCCTCCATGCCGTATTTTAAAGGAGCAACCGAAATAATTAAACGATTCGAAAAAATAGTCTATAAATAACAGTAATTTGGTAGGTTAGAAATGAGCTGGGGACCCCGTTCGGCAGATAATACGGGGAGCGCGACGCGACGTGACTGCGAGACGGGCCCGGGGGGGGGGGGGGGGGGGAGGCATCAGGGAGGCTGATCGCTGTACCCTCCTTTCGGGCCGGTTCGCGGGGCTCCCGAGTTATCCCGAGGCCGGAGCCCCCCCCCCCCCCCCCCCCTTCCCCCGCGGGATCCCCTGAGCATGGCGCTCGCCAACCTGTGCGCAGCGCCGGTTCGGTGACTTGCCTTGCTCAGTTTCGTTTCGAAAACGGTCGAGGCGGGGTGTACGACTCTCGGCCACTTTGTTTACACTCGTGCTTTCATCATAACCTAAAATCGTACTAAGTGTGCGTGGATTCCTCATTGCTTCCATCTATTTGTATCGAGCGTTTTTCTCGCGGTGATATTGTTGTCACTGTTCGGTTCTTTTGCTCGGAGAAGCTACTGTGTTTTCCCCGTTGTTGTGCCGAACCGTTTACGTGCTTCGCTGTCTGGATTACTCGGTGTTTTCGCGAGTTGGATTACTTGTGATAGTGGTTTCGTGTGATTGCCGTCACCCCTGGTTTGGATTTAAATAGTTCTGTTTGAAGGATATTGCATTGTTGGATAACGAAGCAGCCTTCTAAAACAGGTATATTTCAGTTGAAATATGATTCTCATTCGGTGATCTCTGATGCACATTTTGTAGATTTGATTGGTTGTTTACGTTTGGTGCCTTCAGTCTCCTTTTCTTCTAAACTGCCGCCTAACCTACTCTAACCTTTGAAACTTGGAAAAATCCGAAAACTTCGTATTCTAGTCATAGCTTTTTAATCATTAGTATACTTTCCACGCTCTGCACCCAACACTAACAACAGGACTACCGAGAGGGCTTGCAAACGGGTAGAAAATTTCGTGTATGCTCTCCCATCATTTGTACTCACTCGTTGTCTAGCAGTAATTCGAAAATTCTGTTCTTTTGAGCTAGGTACCATCTACATGTTATCGCCAATCTTCCTAAATTTTGTACGATAAATCAAAACTAACCTCTTCTCGTACACGTGTGCAGCTCTTATTTATCTATTTTATTTTTTATTTATTTATTTTTTTTTTGAAGCAGCTTCAGCGGACGAAACTTTGATTTCGACTTACCGTTTTGTGGTCAGAAGTGAAAGCTGCCGTTTGTGTTATGCTACGGCCAAAATAGGATGCCAGTTCGTTGTAGGAAGGGGATGAAAAATCAGTTCAAACTTTCAACAAAGCGCCTTTAAAATGGCAAGCACACCTCTGATAAAGGTGTTCTTATGTTACATTTGATTAAAATTGGAAGTAAAACCCAAACTAACCCAAATTTTTTGTTTATTTTAGTACAATTTGCAGTGAATTTAGCGCAGAAAACAATGAAGATAGGGAAACCTCACAGTCAACCGGAGGCTTCCTGTGTTATTTTGTGTTTCACTTACCTCCCGTATTAACTAGACTTTGGCGTTTAGTTTTCTCGTTTTGATATAAGTGAAAATCGCACTAAAAGATAATCAGTTTTCAGGAAAGAAAATTCCACCCACAGAGCACTTCACTGTTCTTCCAAGTCGGTATTTTTGTTAAAAATTTTGGGAATGACACTCGCGTAGAATGAAAAGCACGGTTTGAAAAGTCACTAAGTCATCTTAGGAAGTTCTAAGAAGAGGTATGCTTTTGTAAAAATAATGATCTGGAAGGTACATGATTTAGAAAATTTTAAGACTCTAGTCTTGAAGAACAGCACCGGGGCTTCATCCTTCATCAGCTCCAAAAGTTGTGTAAAGCACAAGGACCTGAACTCTGACAAATTTAATTTTGTGTTAGGTATTTATCATTTTTTCCTTTGAAGAGCTATTTTTCATGCCAAAATCATTAGCTCTTACCTACGCTACCTTAGCTTCTTAGCCTTATCTCCGCGATTTTCCCTTGTTTCTCATTTGTTCTCACCTACGTAGTATTAAAATACGTCTCATTCTATCTTAATGTCTTGGGGGAAGATTGATAGAAAAATAGACAGTGCATTGAGTCAGGGCATTTCTTTTTTTTTTTAAAAAAAACGGACCCTTCGACTTTCAACGTATATATTAATAGCCAGTAACGAATAAAGTATCTGGCACAACTGAAAAAAATTTGAGCCGTTCAGGTGAATTTTTGCGATCAAATATGACAGGCAATACCGACGGGTGTAAACTCAGAACAGAATCCCCTCCAAAGACAGTTTTGATTTGCCTGTACCATTGGTAGCAGTTCGTATCAAATTCCTATTTTCCTACCCAGCTAGATCAGGAAAAAAAGGAAAAAACGGGGAACAGCTATCCGTTTTCGACTCTTGGTCACAAAGTTCATAATGCTAGATTTCGCTTAAGTGTATGATAATCAATCGCGACGCGTCGAAGGTTTCGTGTCACTTTAAGAAGAGTCATCTCTTAAATGTCTTTTTTGTCGCTGCGATTTTTTTTTTTTTTTTTTTGGGAGGTGGCGATGGTCATTGATAGGATAGACAAATTATAATGAAGCACCAACATTCGTCCTTTCCCTCCTTTCGTGGAAAAAATATTTCATCTTAGTCTTGAAAAAATCTTACGTGAAAAAAATCACCGAAAAAAATTTTATTGCATGCATGTACACCACATCGATGGCGAAACTTCCAAACCACGTATCTATCACGCAGTTATTACGATGTTCCATACTTCCTGTCATGTACGGTATTTTTTTAATGGGAAACGCCATGCAGTTCTGTACAACTTCCGTGATATTTTTTCTCTGTGCGAAAAGAAATTCTGTAGAAACGTCAAGGAATGTTGTTAGTTTGTTCCTCTTCGAAAATAGTAACATGGGAGCGGAGATTTTGGAACACCGTGGTTTGGGAGTCGTACTTCAGTGGAAAAAAAAATTTCTGTGTATTTACTAAGAAAAGGGTAAAATTACCAAGAATTCAGGGTTCTATTTGATCTCAGTTTTTTCTTGGTAAAATTATCATTTATGGAATTGGTAATCTTACCAAGAAATCTCGGTAAATTTATTGACTTCCTCGGTAATTTTACTGGACCCCGGTAAAAACGCCAATATTTTTTATCGACTGTGGTAGAATTACCGAGATAAAATGGCAAAGTTACCGGGAATTGATTACCAATAAAAGTGGTATTCTTACCTGAAAATAATAGTAAAAATACCGGTTTTTAGATTAGCTTACCAGTCAGTCTGTCTTGGTAAAATTACCAATAATTGGTAAAAAAAGTGAAATGGTAAAGGTACCAACGGACCTTGGTAAAAACGCCGAGAATTGTTTTTCTGTGCGTGGTTTGGGAGTCGTACTGTGGTTTGCGAGGTACACCGTCGACATGCAACCAGCAACACACATGCATATTCTCTTTCCATAAAATTTTCTTAATTTTAATACAATCTTGACGGTAGGTAGCCAGAAAAAAATTCTAGAATTTTTCTAACAACCCGATGACTATCAATCAGCGAATTACGGTCCCGCCCCTCCTCTCACCCTCCATAACTCAACAAACTGAGAGACTCGTTCAAGTTAAACCGACGATGACGTCGAAAATGACCGGGAACATCAGCCTCGTCTCGCGAAGAGCCGAAAAAAAGTTGTTGAAGCTTCGAATTCCCATCATTCAAAAAATTTATCCATCGTAACAAGACTTGGGCGGAGCTCAGCGTTTTCCTTCAGAATGGTTGATGCTGAAGGTGTTGAGTTCCGACGAGAGAGGTGGCAGCGCATTAATGAAGCCATGACCATTTATCTTTCTCTCATTTCTTCGCTGAAATATTTTCGGCTCCGCTCTGTCTCCATGAAACGGCTCGTGCTCCCATTCTCCTTCCCGCACTGCCGTGCTAAGGAAAAACGCCGTATGAACCTTCAGGCGTTGCCAAATTTCCTTTGATAAATCACGAATTTCCCGGTAAACTTGTGAATATTTTCCTTCCAATTTTTCAGAGAATTTTGTTCGCAATTTCACCCGAAGTCCCTGAAAATTTCAAGGAGAAATATTAGTATTTTTTCTCAAAAATAAACATTTTATCGAAGGAAATTTGGCAACTCTCGAATGTTCATACGGCGTTTTTCCCTAGCACGGCTGCGCAGGTCCCTCTCCATCCTTGTCGGGTTTGAGGGAGTCATCATCGGTTTCGATGATCTCTTTTGATGGGACACGCAAAATCCGTGTTTCCGAATCTAGGAAGTGACGGGGTGGCACCCAGAGATTGGAATCCGAGCATACGTTGAATATGATGGATCGTATTCGATACACCAAACAGGCGTTCACTGAAAAAAAACTTCGGTCGTGGAAGCCGTACTTACGGGCTATACAGACATACCGTCCGCGTTCTGGGCTCAGAAGCCGAAAGTCCCGAGCGTCGCACCCGGAGCAATCGAAGCTACGGCTCCAGCACCCGGAAATTTCGGCATCTAAGTCCGGAACGGACGGTATGTCTGAATAGCCCGTAGGTTTTTTTTTCAGTGTTCTGTCGCTGAGATTGTATCGATATCGATTGATTCAACAACACAACATGTAGGTAAACACACTGAAAAAAGTTCTCGGCGTTTTTACCACGGTCCGTTGGTACCTTTACCATCTCACTTGTTTTACCAATTATTGGTAATTTTATCAAGACAGACTGGTAAACTTACCTAAAAACCGGTATTTTTACTGTTTTTTTCAGGTATGAATACCACTTTTATTGGTAATCAATTCCCGGTAACTTTGCCATCTTATCTCGGTAATTCTACCACAGTCGATAAAAAATATTGGCGTTTTTACCAAGGTCCAGTAAAATTACCGAGAAAGTCAAAAATTTTACCGAGATTTCTCGGTAAAATTACCAATTCCATAAATGATAATTTTACCAAGAAAAAACTGAGATCAAATAGAACCCGGAATTCTTGGTAACTTTACCCTTTTCTTAGTAAAAACACCGAGATTTTATTTTCAGGGCGAGTCCCCATCCTTGCGTCGTCGTAGGTGTCTGGACTCACTAAGGGTCGTCGCAACTATTTTGCATGTCTGGCTTTTCATGAGCCGGGGACCGGCGAATAAACGAGTTTCACTGTATTTGACTAACCTGTTGATTTTTCGTTTTTTGTTTCAGGCGGACGCGAACGGTGTTAGATCGTGATTGCGCGATGTATCTGGAGCACCCAGACGCAGATCGGAGCGCGGGTCGCCCTCCGCGAGACCCATCTCTCTTTTCCGAGCCCCCCTTTTAACGATTCCGCGTGAATTTATGTGTGCGTCCAAGTTAAAATGCTGCACAATGGGGCCGGGCCCAGTGCTGTCGGTGGTTTTTAAACACAGGTGTCGTGCGCTTAATTGTTTTTCGCAAATCGGTCTTGTTCAGTGAATCGCGTCGAAGGATTAAAAGCCGTGCCGTGCGTGGTTATTATTGTTAGTGCAGTGATCGTTTCATCATGTCCTTTGGAGTACATCGAGCTGCGATGCCCTGTAATTGGTTTATCTTGTCCCTCTTCGTCCTTCATCACACCGTCGTCTATGTTCATGGTGAGTCCCGACTGTTTATACCTTTTTTTCTCACTCCTTCAATGTTGCCAATTCCAAGAATAGTCGGATTGCATTTTGCAAAAAGGAACCAAGAGAGCCATGTCGCTAAGATGTGCAATTTTTCCCCCCTCCCAAATGTAAACTGATCATCTGAACAAGTTTTACAGTAAAACCTGGCGAAGTCGAACTACGGTCAAGGCGAAATGGCGCTTAAGGTGATTCGATGGACTCTATATTTTTTGTCAGATAAACCGCAACGATTGGTTCCATTTTTTCAGTCATTCGTCACTTTTTCGAATTTTGAGATCGCAATTCTATTGTCAGGATACTAAAGAATTCACTTACTAATTTTGACAAACAAATTCAAAGCAATAAAGGCGATGTTTTTTTAGAGGAAAAATTTCGCATTTGAGAGCAGTTTAGATAAGTATCAGTATCGCATGCTTTGCTTTTCCTCTAAAAAAAACCCGCGCCTTTATTACGTTGAATTTGTTTGACAAAATTGGTAGGTACGTCAATTCTTTAGTCTCCTGACAACAGAATTAAGATCTCAAAATTCGAGAAAAATGACGAGTAGCTGAAAAAAATGGAACCAATCTATGCTAAGTATATATCGCATGTCGTTTTGACACAAAATATGGCGTCCATCGAATCACCTTAAGTAGAATTTTTTTTCCGTCTAACAATCCAATATTTAACGTCTTATGAATGGCCCCCAAGTATGTAATCGAAAACTTTATTATAGTCCTTGAACGGTCCTGAATACCCCTCATATTGATTTTATTAATTAGGAGCCCTTGAAAAGTCTTCAAAATGCCTTGATTTTTATTTAAAAAAACTGTCATGATCCCTACGAATAGAACCACGGCAAATGTCCGTAAGTTTTCGCTTTCATTTGCCTATTTTTTGTGAGAAATGCATTTTGAAATTAAGTTTGCCTGCTTCTTAGAATCAAACATAATTTTTAAACTAAACACCGCCGTTAAAGTCGACATAATTTGAAACTCAGTTTTATTCATCATTTTTATTTTCAATTACCACGCACCCACTTAGAGATAAAAGAATAAAACACTCCAAAATAATTTGGTTTCCTGAATATTAAAACAAAAGTTGGCAACTCTTTACATGTAGTTCATCACTCTTTCTATTAGCCTCGCTGTCCATCGAGTTAGTTTCACAGGTGTAATATAAATGTGAGCATCGATTTTGCTCGTGAATACCTGTGCTCGATAATGTGCGAACCACTCAGCGTTAATGTTCGAAATTTATTTTTGGAATCGAGTCAAGTGTCGATTGCCATCTCTTCTATCGTTGATTTTAATCGAGTCAACTGTAAATGGGTGATTGGGGTTTGAATTGGCAGTTTTAGATTTGGTCCGATGAATAGCTTACTTTATTGGTTGCATGCGGTACAGATATTTACTTAACTCATTGACAAAGCAGTCGAGAATCAGACATGAATATACCCTAGTAAAAATAAAATGCCCTTAGTGCGTTCGGAGTGCACTCCGAGTGCACTCCGAACGCACTAAGTGTGTAGTGTGAGAGTGGGTGCGCTTCGAGTGCACTCGGGGTGCACTCGAGGTGCGTCCTAGGTGCGTCCGTAGGTGCCTCTGGAGTGTGTCCGAATCCACCGACGGGTCGAGGATACCTTTCCATTGTATCCGCGCCGGGTTTTTACCTGGCGGCGTGACCCTTGATGATCTACTGGTGGCGAATAATTTGCGAACCAATTTTTTTAATATTTGAAAATTGTCCGTTTATTTCGACGGATTCGGATTCAGCTTGCAATCCTGATGAAAAATATGTATACTTTTGAGTAGATATATTGGTAAGTTCGCGATCCAGAAATAAAAAAAATGCAATGAGAAGCATTTTAGAAGCGCGGAAGAAATTCGCGAGTTTTGTAATTCAATAACTTATAGTTATACTTACTTTTAACTATACATATTTTTCATCAGGATTGCAAGCTGAAACTGAATCCGTCGAAATAAAAGGAAAATTTACAAACGTTAAAAAAATTGGTCCGCAAATTTTGGGCTCCCAATAGACTTGAGGACCGTTGACAGGTAAAGACTCGGCATCGACACAATGAGGAGAATGCCACGGTGAGCCAGGCCTGGATCCAGGAGCTCCTCGCCGAGATTTAGACGTTGATTCTATGTTTGCCCAAAAATGTTCTAATTTTTACGGCGTCTAATTTGACTGCCCAGACTTATACATGTATTTTCGGCTTCGAATGAAATGTAATGGCTCTCTTGTTAAAACTTTCAAATTTCACGCCGAACTCAATGATCGCATCGATAATTACCGAATGCGACTCTTTAGTGAAGCATTTGCGTTGTTTTCGTTTGACGTGGGAACTTTCCCGCTTATCAAGTCACCACAGCATTGATTTTACGATAGAAATGTGCAACATGAGAATCCTCAACATTTTCCGTTTTTTTACGTTACTGTTATTATTTAGTGAAAATCGGTTCAATTGATCGAATCTACTGAAGAAAAAGTTAAATCAATTTCATAACTTATCCAAAAGATGCACCTGTTGGCCGATGGTGCGCTTTATGAAGCACTTAACACGTTAGCCATATATTTTGCATGGGGTGGGGTGATTTCCAAATAATAACGCAGAATTATGTTTCTTTGGAGAAATTTTCCTTCAAGGAGGAGGGGAGTGCAGACTGCAGACCCTCTGGACCAGGCCTCTTTCACGTCACGTCACTAAGCAAAAAAAATAAAAATGACCCAATCCGAGGGAAGTTTCCTTCGTTGAGAGTACTCTCTCTTCTATTCTCCTCTTATTACGATTGTGCTCACTGCCTCCTCGACGAATGTTGATGAGCTAGGCTAAAATTTTTTCGGATCAACCTCTCACAGCCAATTTTTCGATTTTCAAGGGTAGCACAAGCGGGAACGGTTCTTGTAGACACCCGTGCGGTAATTTCAAAAAAATGGTGAAAATATTATTTTGTGCTACTGGGTAGTGCCTTTGGATTTTACGCTGTCCGAGGAGCGGCGCTGCGCTTTGGACAGGAACGGTGCCCGACCCGCCTTTGTTTATGTAACCATGAGTCGAGCGACCGGCGACGACGTGACGGGGCTGCTGGTGCGAAGGCGCGTCGCGGATCGCGGAGAGGGTTGGGCCAAACACGGCGGCTTTCTCAGTCTCACAGTGTTCGGTTTCGAGGTCCAGGGGAAAACCCTCGCGGCGACGACGCGGCAAGCGCAAGCCGCCTGCCTGAGAAAATCCAACCCTCTGGTCAGTGGCCGGCGACGGCGGCAATTCTACCCTTGACTTGGCGGCTCTGCGGCGGCAGGTCTACCTTTGGTTCGGACCTGAGGCCGCAGCCCTTCTCGGCTCGCCCAGTGTTGAAAAGACCGGAAAAACGGGCGTTTTTGACTCGGGCGAAATTTTGCTCTGCGAGTGAGAAGGCCCATATTCGCACGATGGAATGGGACGTTTTGGCTCACGACAGTTTCAGCGAAGATAGCAGAGTCGAGATAAAAATTCAAACTTATTCGAGCTCATATCGCTTCTTGGTTGAAAAACAATGGTCGGTAGAAGCTTTTAAATTTTATTAAGGAATTTAAGTTATAAAATATAATACCATGAATTTCGAACTTATTGAGAGCAACAGGGGGAACTCTATGATCGTGTATTAAGAAAGGGAGGGCCCTCAAGTCTGGTCTAACATAGCGTTGCGTCGTAGACATATGTAAAGCAACGATTTCCGCCAACTCAGGAAAAATAATCTCGACATTACAGAGCAAAGCACAGCACGAAGAAAACAGCATAAAAGGGCGCGAGCCGCAAAGGGTCGTTTTTTTAGCACCACGCTTCAAAAAAGGGTTGGGAATGGCAACAGCCGTGAGCAAGCTTGAGATAAGGCTGGAAACAAATCAAAGGCGTCTTGAGAGGTTTTCCGATTTAAAGCTACCAAGGAAGGCAACTAGGTATTTAATTTACGGATATAT